>NC_140022.1:12876306-13570008 GCF_964263955.1 Coregonus lavaretus | reverse complement strand
ACGGAGAGAAGAGAAGGCTATGGAGAGAAGAGAAGGCTACGGAGAGGAAAGAAGGCTACAGAGAGGAGAGAAGGCTACGGAGAGGAAAGGAGAGGAGAGAAGGCTACGGAGAGGAAAGAAGGCTACGGGAAGGAGAGAAGGCTACTGAGAGGAAAAAAGGCTACAGAGAGGAGAGAAGGCTACGGAGAGGAGAGAAGGCTACGGAGAGGAGAGAAGGCTACGGAGAGGAGAGAAGGCTACGGAGAGGAGAGAAGGCTACGGAGAGGAAAGGAGAGGAGAGGAGGCTACGGAGAGGAGAGGAGAGAAGGCTACGGAAAGGAGAGAAGGCTACGGAGAGGAAAGGCTACAGAGAGGAGAGAAAGCTACGGAGAGGAGAGGAGAGAAGGCTACGGAAAGGAGAGAAGGCTACGGTGAGGAGAGAAGGCTACGGAGAGGAGAGGAGAGAAGGCTACAGAGAGGAGAGAAGGCTACGGAGAGGAGAGGCACATCATTATTGACATACAGTGGGGAAAAAAAGTATTTAGTCAGCCACCAATTGTGCAAGTTCTCCCACTTAAAAAGATGAGAGAGGCCTGTAATTTTCATCATAGGTACACGTCAACTATGACAGACAAATTGAGGAAAAAAATTCCAGAAAATCACATTGTAGGATTTTTTATGAATTTATTTGCAAATTATGGTGGAAAATAAGTATTTGGTCACCTACAAACAAGCAAGATTTCTGGCTCTCACAGACCTGTAACTTCTTCTTTAAGAGGCTCCTCTGTCCTCCACTCGTTACCTGTATTAATGGCACCTGTTTGAAGTTGTTATCAGTATAAAAGACACCTGTCCACAACCTCAAACAGTCACACTCCAAACTCCACTATGGCCAATACCAAAGAGCTGCCAAAGGACACCAGAAACAAAATTGTAGACCTGCACCAGGCTGGGAAGACTGAATCTGCAATAGGTAAGCAGCTTGGTTTGAAGAAATCAACTGTGGGAGCAATTATTAGGAAATGGAAGACATACAAGACCACTGATAATCTCCCTCGATCTGGGGCTCCACGCAAGATCTCACCCCGTGGGGTCAAAATGATCACAAGAACGGTGAGCAAAAATCCCAGAACCACACAGGAGGACCTAGTGAATGACCTGCAGAGAGCTGGGACCAAAGTAACAAAGCCTACCATCAGTAACACACTATGCCGCCAGGGACTCAAATCCTGCAGTGCCAGACGTGTCCCCCTGTTTAAGCCAGTACATGTACAGGCCCGTCTGAAGTTTGCTAGAGTGCATTTGGATGATCCAGAAGAGGATTGGGAGAATGTCATATGGTCAGATGAAACCAAAATATAACTTTTTGGTAAAAACTCAACTCGTCGTGTTTGGAAGACAAAGAATGCTGAGTTGCATCCAAAGAACACCATACCTACTGTGAAGCATGGGGGTGGAAACATCATGCTTTGGGGCTGTTTTTCTGCAAAGGGACCAGGACGACTGATCCGTGTAAAGGAAAGAATGAATGGGGCCATGTATCGTGAGATTTTGAGTGAAAACCTCCTTCCATCTGCAAGGGCATTGAAGATGAAACGTGGCTGGGTCTTTCAGCATGACAATGATCCCAAACACACCGCCCGGGCAACGAAGGAGTGGCTTCGTAAGAAGCATTTCAAGGTCCTGGAGTGGCCTAGCCAGTCTCCAGATCTCAACCCCATAGAAAATCTTTGGAGGGAGTTGAAAGTCCGTGTTGCCCAGCGACAGCCCCAAAACATCACTGCTCTAGAGGAGATCTGCATGGAGGAATGGGCCAAAATACCAGCAACAGTGTGTAAAAACCTTGTGAAGACTTACAGAAAACGTTTGACCTGTGTCATTGCCAACAAAGGGTATATAACAAAGTATTGAGAAACTTTTGTTATTGACCAAATACTTATTTTCCACCATAATTTGCAAATAAATTCATTAAAAGTCCTACAATGTGATTTTCTGGATTTTTTTTCCTCATTTTGTCTGTCATAGTTGACGTGTACCTATGATGAAAATTACAGGCCTCTCTCATCTTTTTAAGTGGGATAACTTGCACAATTGGTGGCTGACTAAATACTTTTTTTCCCCACTGTACATCAGACATCACTAATCCTGTCTCTCTCTCACACACTGAAGTCATTATTGATATCAGGCTTATTGACCCGGTGAGGTCTGAGTGAGGGGTGCATTGTGGGTAAGTGGAGCGTGTAGTCTCGGGGGAGGAGTGGCCTAATGAACACACTGCCAGGTGTGTGTGTGTGTGTGTGTGTGTGTGTGTGCGTGTGAGCTTGTGGGTTTGTGTGTCAACAGCAAGAGATCACTGATAATCCTTAGCATCATGACTCATGGTAGGTGAAGAGATCTTTAAACCATCTTTAAAGTCTTTCCACAGAAAAGGAAGGAGGAGGGAGAGAGAGAGGGGAGGGTGGGAGAGAGAGGGGGGAGGGTGGGAGCGAGAGGGGGGAGGGTGGGAGAGAGAGAGGGGAGGGTGGGAGAGAGAGAGGGGAAAGAATAACAAGGAGAGAGAAAAGAGAGTGCTAGAGGACAGGTGAGATTAGGTAAAGGGGTGGTGTTCTTTTCATGGTTCCTAATCCCAATCTAATCTATGTTTGATTAAGACCCGCCCCTTTACCTAATCTCACTTGATAACACAGCTTCCACTCCAGTTCTGTTTTTAGTCGACCAGTAATCGTCAGAGATGCACAAACCACAAGCACATGTCATGTACCACATACTGTACACACACACACAGAGATCACTCTACAGTCCTGCCAGGACCTGGGTGTCAGTCCACATGGTGCCGTGTGTGTGTGTGTGTGTGTATCCTACTATAGAGTGTCATCATGTGTGTGTCTTCTATTTTTAAATACTGGTATTGCCACAAACTGCTATGGTCAAGCAACACATAAATCCATCAGTACTGTTCTCTGTGCCTGACTGTGTCTCTCCTTAGTCAGTCTGAGTTTACAGTAGAAAACAACAACTCCCATAGCTCCCTTCAAATATTCATAAAGCAAGAGAAAAAGAGATAGGGGGGCGAGGGTGAAAGATGAAAAGATAGAGAGAAATTATTCAGTATGTTCTCTATTTCTGGAACTTTTATCAGGTCTAAGGGTACATACACACACACACACAGGCATTAAGGCTCCATATAGTACATAGAGATGTATGGAAAGATTTACACACACAAAAAAAATACATGATGGAAAAATGTTATTGTATATTGATAAGAACTGCATGCAGAGTGGAGTGGAGTGGAGAGAGAGAGAGAGAGAGAGCGAGAGAGAGAGAGAGAGAGAGTAGATGGATTCCCAAGGGGGGAGAAAGAGGTGAAAAAATAACCTTAATTTGCAAGGGAGAGAGCGAGAATAAGAGAGAGATGGAAAGAGGGAGTGTTGATGGCTCTAGAATACCAAGGGAGAAGAAGAAAAGAAGAGATGAACTATAGAACATTACAGTTAGCAGGTTCCGTTATAGAACGATACAGTTAGCAGGTTCCATTACAGTACATTACAGTTAGCAGGCTCCATTACAGTACATTACAGTTAGCAGGTTCCGTTACAGTCCATTACAGTTAGCAGGTTCCGTTACAGTACATTACAGTTAGCAGGTTCCGTTATAGTACAATACATTACAATTAGCAGGTTCCGTTATAGTACAATACAGTTAGCAGGTTCCGTTACAGTACATTACAGTTAGCAGGTTCCGTTACAGTCCATTACAGTTAGCAGGTTCCGTTACATTCCATTACAGTTGCAGGTTCCGTTCCATTCCATTACAGTTAGCAGGTTCCGTTACAGTCCATTACAGTTAGAAGGTTCCGTTACAGTCCATTACAGTTAGCAGGTTCCGTTACAGTCCATTACAGTTAGCAGGTTCCGTTACAGTCCATTACAGTTAGCAGGTTCCGTTACAGTCCATTAGAGTTAGCAGGATCCGTTACAGTCCATTAGAGTTAGCAGGTTCCGTTACAGTCCATTAGAGTTAGCAGGTTCCGTTATAGTACATTACAGTTAGCAGGTTCCGTTATAGTACATTACAGTTAGCAGGTTCCGTTCAACTGTGCTGTGAAAAGCTTTTAGTGTAGGCCTACATGTCTAGCACCAACCAGCTGACGTTAGCTAGGCTAGGGGTTAGGGGTTAAGTTTAGGGTTAAGGTTAAAGGGTTAAAGTAAGGGTTAGCTAACATGCTAAATTGCAAAGTAACTAAAAAGTAGTAAGTAGTTGCAAAGTTGCTAATTAGCTAAAATGCTAAAGTTGTCCGTGATGAAATTCAAACAAACAACTTTTGGGTTGCTAGATGTTAGCGTTATACATCCATCATCCACCCCACTTTTGTTTTTGACTTAAGTAACCTTTTGTCTTATGTAACCATACCAAACATATCATACTAATTTGAGTATCCCGGATTTACTTGTAATATGCTATGTCTAGTCTATGAGACCAGGCTGCAATTTCACATGTTAAAAAATAAACACAAAGGGACTATACAAACCAGCACTTTTGGGGGGTTCAAACCGGTTCAGAACTATTTTGCTGGTCGGAACAGTGGAATGGACGAAAAAAATAGTGGTTCTGTTCGGAATGAAGCATGTCGGTTCTAATCCCTGGTTAGTACAGTAGCTACAGTATATTACAGTAGAGCAGTGTATAGTGAGCCTATATGGCAATAGTGTATTACAGTAAACAAGGTTAGCATATAAAATCTAATCATATTTTATTGTTTGTGTACCCAGATTTGCAGATGTTATCACAGGTGCAGCAAAATGCTGGTGTTTCTGGCTCCAACCGTGCAGTAATACCTAGCAATGAAAAAACTAAAAAAGCAGAAGTTTACATACACTAAATTGAGACTGTGCCTTTAAACAGCTTGGAAAATTCCAGAAAACGATGTCATGGCTTTAGAAGCTTCTGATAGGCTAATTGACGTAATTTGAGTCAATTGGAGGTGTACCTGTGGATGTATTTCAAGGCCTAACTTCAAACTCAGTGTCACTTTGCTTGACATCATGGGAAAATCAAAAGAAATCAGCCAAGACCTCAGAAAAAGAATTGTAGACCTCTACAAGTCTGGTTCATCCTTGGATGCGAAAAGTGCAAATCCATCCCAGAACAACAGCAAAGGACCTTGTGAAGATGCTGGAGGAAACAGGTACAAAAGTATCTATAGCCACAGTAAAATGAGTTCTATATCGACATAACCTGAAAGGCCGCTCAGCAAGGAAGAAGCCACTGCTCCAAAACCGCCATAAAAAAGCCAGACTACGGTTTACAACTGCACATGGGGACAAAGATCGTACTTTTTGGAGAAATGTCCACTGGTCTGATAAAACAAAAATAGAACTGTTTGGCCATAATGACCATCGTTATGTTTGGAGGAAAAAAGGGGATGCTTGCAAGCTGAAGAACACCATCCCAACCGTGAAGGACAGGGGTGGCAGCCTCATGCTGTGGGGGTGCTTTGCTGCAGGAGGGACTGGTGCACTTCACAAAATAGATGGCATCATGAGGAAGTCAAATGATGTGGATATATTGAAGCAACATCTCAAGACATCAGTCAGGAAGTTAAAGCTTGGTCGCAAATGGATCTTCCAAATGGACAATGACCCCAAGCATACTTCCAAAGTTGTGGCAAAATGGCTTAAGGACAACAATGTCAAGGTATTGGAGTGGTCATCACAAAACCCTGACCTCAATCCTATAGAAGATTTGTGGGCAGAACTGAAAAAGCGTGTGCGAGCAAGGAGGCCTACAAACCTGACTCAGTTACACCAGCTCTGTCAGGAGGAATGGGCCAAAATTCACACAACTTATTGTTGGAAGCTTGTGGAAGGCTACCTGAAACGTTTGACCCAAGTGAAACAATTTAAAGGCAATGCTACCAAATACTAATTGAGTGTATGTAAACTTCTGACCCACTGGGAATGTGATGAAAGAAATAAAAGCTGAAATATATAATTCTCTCTACTATTATTCGGACATTTCACATTCTTAAAATAAAATGGTGATCGTAACTGACCTAAGACATGGAATCTTACTAGGATTAAATGTCAGGAATTGTGAAAAACTGAGTTTAAATGTATTTGGCTAAGGTGTATGTAAACTTCCGACTTCAACTGTAAATATTAAACAATATCAGAACGAGCAATGTCAGAGAACGGAATATATATATATATATATATATATATATATATATATATATATATATATATATATATATATATATACACATACATACATACATACATACATAATGGTGTGTATAGACAGTATGGACAGTAAATGAATAGAAAAGGTGTGTACAGCAGTAGTTATATAGGATGAGCCTTGACTAGAATATAGTATGTAAACATTATTAAAGTGACTAGTGTTCCATGCCTATTTACATTGGGCAGCAGTCTCTAAGGTGCAGGGTAGAGTACCGGGTGGTAGCTGGCTAGTAACAGTGACTAAGTTTCAGGGCAGGGTGCTGGGGCGGAGGCTGGCTAGTGGTGACTGTTAACAGTCTCATGGCCTGGAGATAGAAGCAGTTTCTCAGTCTCTCTGTCCCAGCTTTGATGCACCTGTACAGTCTCCGTCTTCTAGATGGTAGTTGGGTGAACAGGCCGTGGCTCGGGTGGTTGAGGTCTTTGATGATCTTTTTGGCCTTCCTGTGACACCCAGTGTTGTAGATGTCCTGGAGGGCAGGCAGTGTGCCTTTGAATGTTCAAAGGACATTTAAAGTTTAGACAGAAGCTGCTCCTCCGTAGGTATAATTCTCTGGGCCTAATCCATATAAAGCATGTCATAACAAGATGCCCAGCGTGTCAAGTCAAGCCTCCTCCTCCACCCTCTCTCACTCTCAGTCACTGCTTTCTCCCCACCCGCAAAATTTCAGTCGCATCTCATGCCCACTTTATTTTAAGAATGTGAAATGTCAGAATAATAGTAGAGAGAATGATTTATTTCAGCTTTTATTTATTTCATCACATTCCCAGTGGGTCAGAAGTTTACATACACTCAATTAGTATTAGGTAGCATTGCCTTTAAATTGTTTAACTTGGGTCAAACGTTTTGGGTAGCCTTCCACAAGCTTCCCACAATAAGTTGGGTGCATTTTGGCCCATTCCTCCTGACAGAGCTGGTGTAACCGAGTCAGGTTTGTAGGCCTCCTTGCTCGCACACACTTTTTCAGTTCTGCCCACAAATGTTCTATAGGATTGAGGTCAGGGCTTTCCAATACCTTGACTTTGTTGTCCTTAAGGCATTTTGCCACAACTTTGGAAGTATGCTTGGTGTCATTGTCTATTTGGAAGACCCATTTGCGACCAAGCTTTAACTTCCTGACTGATGTCTTGAGATGTTGCTTCAATATATCCACATAATTTTCCTTCCTCATGATGCCATCTATTTTGTGAAGTGCACCAGTCCCTCCTGCAGCAAAGCACCCCCACAGCATGAGGCTGCCAACCCCGTGCTTCATGGTTGGGATGGTGTTCCCCCCTTTTCCTCCAAACATATCGATGGTCATTATGGCCAAACAGTTCTATTTTTGTTTCATCAGACCAGAGGACATTTCTTCAAAAAGTACGATCTTTGTCCTCATGTGCAGTTGTAAACCGTAGTCTGGCTTTTTTATGGCGGTTTTGGAGCAGTGGTTTCTTCCTTGCTGAGCAGGCCTTTCAGGTTATGTCGATATAGGACTTGTTTAACTGTGGATATAGATACTTTTGTACCCGTTTCCTCCAGCATCTTCACAAGGTCCTTTGCTGTTGTTCTGGGATTGATTTTCACCTAAGTGTATGTAAACTTCCGACTTTAACTGTACAACATAAATATACATATTATACTCAAACAGGTGCTGTAGATGTCCTGGAGGGCAGGCAGTAAGCCCCCGATGATGCGTTGGGCAGACCGCACCATCCTCTGGAGAGCCCTGCGGTTGCGGATGGTGCAATTGCTGTACCAGGCAGTGATACAGCCCAACAGGATGCTCTCAATGGTGCATCTGTAGAGGTTTGTGAGGGTCTTAAGGGCTAAGCCAAATTTCTTCAACCTCCTGAGGTTGCGCCTTCTTCACCACGCTGTCTGTGTGACGGGACCATTTCAGGTTGTCAGGAATGTGCACGCCGAGGAACTTGAAGCTTTTGATCCTCTCCACTGGGTTCAAAAGCTATAGCTACAGTATATTGCAGTAGAGCATTGTATGGTGAGCCTATATGGATATAGTGTATTACAGCAGACACGGTTAGGGTTAGTATAAAGCTACAGTATACAGCAGTAGAGCAGTGAGCCTATATGGCGATAGTGTATTCCTGTAGACAGGCTGAATGTCATCCAGCAAATGAGGCGTGACTTTCAGTCAGAGAGCATTGTCAGCAATAACTGAACTCACATAACTCTCACACACCCCCCCCCCCCACACACACACACACACACGCAAGCACGCGCAGACACACAAATGCATGTGTGCACACACAAACACAGGATGCAGCAGTCTCACAGAAACACCTCTTGCGCACTCTCTCTCACAAATGCACAGAAACACACACACGGAAGAGGCTGTCAAACCTTTATCTGTGGCTAACAGTGTTAACCTCTAGCTGACCTCTTTTGTTTATCCAACCAGAGCACACTCTACTCCACATTACAACATGACCTTCACACACACACACACACACACTAGTCCATTATACAGTGCATTCAGAAAGTATTCAGACCCCTTGACTTTTTTCACATTTTTTTACGTTACAGCCTAATTTTCTAAGATTGATTAAGTTGTTTTTCCCCTCATCAATCTACACACAATACCCCATTATGACAAAGCAAAAAAATAATAATATGCACTGAAATATCACATTTACATACTGTAAGTATTTAGACCCTTTACGCAGTACTTTGTTGAAGCACCTTTGGCAGAGATTACAGCCTCAAGTCTTCTTGGGCATGACCCTACAAGCTTGGCACACCTGTATTTGGGGAGTTTCTCCCATTCTTCTTTGCAGATCCTCTCAAGCTCTGTCAGGTTGGATGGGGAGCGTCGCTGCACAGCTATTTTCAGGTCTCTCCAAAGATGTTCGATCGGGTTCAAGTACAGGCTCTGGCTGGGCCACTCAAGGACATTCAGAGACTTGTCCCGAAGCCACTCCTGCATTGTCTTGGCTGTGTGCATAGGGTTGTTGTCCTGTTGGAAGGTGAACCTTTGCCCCAGTCTGAGGTCCTGAGCGCTCTGGAGCAGGTTTTCATCAAGGATCGCTCTGTACTTTGCTCCGTTCATCTTTCCCTCGATCCTGACTAGTCTCCCAGTCCATGTGCTGAAAAACATCCCCACAGCATGATGCTGCCACCACCATTCTTCACCGTAGGGATGGTATTGGCCAGGTGATGAGCGATGCCTGGTTTCCTCCAGATGTGACGCTTGGCATTCAGGCCAAAGAGTTCAATTTTGGTTTCATCAGGCCAGATAATCTTGTTTTTCATGGTCTGAGAGTCCTTTAGGTGCCTTTTGGCAAACTCCAAGTGGGCTGTCATGTGCATTTTACTGAGGAGGGGCTTCCATCTGATTGGTGGAGTGCTGCAGAGACGGTTGTCCTTCTGGAAGGTTCTCCCATCTCCACAGAGGAACTCTGGAGCTCTGTCAGAGACCATCGGGTTCTTGGTCACCTCCCTGACAAAGGCACTTCTCCCCCAATTGCTCAGTTTGGCCACGGTGTTCTTGGGGACCTTCAATGCTGCTGAATTATTTTGGTACCCTTCCCCAGATCTGTGCCTCAACACAATCCTGTCTCGGAGCGCTACGGACAATTCCTTTCGACCTCACGGCTTTGTTTTTGCTCTGACATGCACTGTCAACTGTGGGACCTTATTTAGACAGGTGTGTGCCTTTGCAAATCATGTCCAATCAATTGAATTTACCACAGGTGGACTACAATCAATTGTTGAAACATCTCAAGGATGATCAATGGAAACAGGATCCACCTGAGCTCAATTTTGGGTGTCATAGCAAAAGGTCTTAATACTTATGTAAATAAGGTATTTCTGTTTTTTATTTGTAATAAAATGTGCAACATTCTCTAAAAACCTGTTTTCGCTTTGTCATTATGGGGTAATGTGTGTAGTTTGATGAGGAAAACAATTAATTTAATCAATTTTAGAATAAGGCTGTGACGTAACAAAATGTGGAAAAAGTGAAGGGGTCTGAATACTTTCCGAATGCACTGTACTCAAACATGAACACTAGTGATGGGGGAAAAATATTGATACAGTTACATAATCGGGATATTATTTTTGACGGAATATCGTATCGTTTTGACAATATAGCAATACTATTTTTGCGCTAGTTGGCTGTACCTGCACCAAAACTCCAGTATTCTACCTTCATAGCTCGTTCTCCATCTTCTTTTTAAATATGGAGCCAATTTGTTTTCAGAACTTTTATTTCCATTACTTTTATTTTGTTTTCTCATGGCTCTCTCGTCTCTCTGCAGCAGACATATAGTGAGCAATATGTTTGGAACATCGAATTGCAATCAAATCACAGTATCGAATCGCAATACATATAGATTCGTGAGAATCGCAATACATATCGTATTGGCACCTAAGTATCGTGATAATATCATATCGTGAGGTCCCTGGCAATTCCCATCCCTAATGAACATGGTTGAACAACATATACAAAGATGCATCTATAAAGGAATTACTTCACAGGAGAGGAAAGGAACGGAAAGGAGAGGAGGTTTGGACACAAAGATAGTGACACTTGGGCACACACTGGAGCAACTGAGACCCCAAACCACCATTACGCCAATCAAACATAAACCACTGACAGAGGCAGACACGGGAAATCGCTCAGTCATATCCTGTGTCCTGAACATACATCCCTCTGCAACTTGTCAGATACAACAGACTGTTTCCTACTGATAGAGATAGGGGGGGAGAGAGGGAGACCGGGAGAGAGAGAAAGAAAGTCTTACCTTGTACACCTGTCCGTAGGTTCCATTGCCAACCAACTCCACCAGCTCAAAGATGCCTGCCGGGTCCTAAAGAGAGACAGATTTGGAGTCACAGAGCGTACAGACATTTAGCTTGAAGCTAGCAGTTATAGAGGTATTAGCTTGATGCTAGCCCCCAGTCATAGGCTATAGACCGTTAGCGTGATGCTAGCCCCCAGACATAGGCTTTAGACCGTTAGCTTGATGCTAGTCCCCACCCCAGACATATTAACTGTTATCTTGATGCTAGCACAGATAGACAGTTAGCTTGATGCCAGCCCCAAAACATATAGAACATTAGCTTGATGCTAGCCCCCAGAGATAGGCTACAGACAGTTAGCTTGAAGCTAGCTGATGCTAATAGACTGCTACTGTCGATTGCTAGCTAAAGTGGCTGCATAATGGTTAGCTTATTAGACAGTAGAGTTAGAAGAGGAGCCGCCAGACCACAGCAGAGAACCCAGTGACCTCACACACACACACACACACACACACCTCCCTATTTGCTGTGTTGCTAAGGCATTCCAACAATAGCTGGAATTCAACTCCCCCTCCCTAGCCCTCACTCTCTCTTTCACTCTCTTTCTCTCACTCCAACTCTCTCTTTCTCCATTCATCTCCAGCCAGCGTCGATATACAGTGGGGAGAACAAGTATTTGATACACTGCCGATTTTGCAGGTTTTCCTAGTTACAAAGCATGTAGAGGTCTGTAATATTTATCTTAGGTACACTTCAACTGTGAGAGGCGGAATCTAAAACAAAAATCCAGAAAATCACATTGTATGATTTTTAAGTAATTAATTTGCATTTTATTGCATGACATAAGTATTTGATCACCTACCAACCAGTAAGAATTCCGGCTCTCACAGATCTGTTAGTTTTTCTTTAAGAAGCCCTCCTGTTCTCCACTCATTACCTGTATTAACTGCACCTGTTTGAACTCGTTACCTGTCCACACACTCAATCAAACAGACTCCAACCTCTCCACAATGGCCAAGACCAGAGAGCTGTGTAAGGACATCAGGGATAAAATTGTAGACCTGCACAAGGCTGGGATGGGCTACAGGACAATAGGCAAGCAGCTTGGTGAGAAGGCAACAACTGTTGGCGCAATTATTAGAAAATGGAAGAAGTTCAAGATGACGGTCAATCACCCTCGGTCTGGGGCTCCATGCAAGATCTCACCTCGTGGGGCATCAATGATCATGAAGAAGGTGAGGGATCAGCCCAGAACTACACGGCAGGACCTGGTCAATGACCTGAAGAGAGCTGGGTCCACAGTCTCAAAGAAAACCATTAGTAACACACTACGCCGTCAAGGATTAAAATCCTGCAGCGCACGCAAGGTCCCCCTGCTCAAGCCAGCGCATGTCCAGGCCCATCTGAAGTTTGCCAATGACCATCTGGATGATCCAGAGGAGGAATGGGAGAAGGTCATGTGGTCTTATGAGACAAAAATCGAGTTTTTTGGTCTAAACTCCACTCGCCGTGTTTGGAGGAAGAAGAAGGATGAGTACAACCCCAAGAACACCATCCCAACCGTGAAGCATGGAGGTGGAAACATCATTCTTTGGGGATGCTTTTCTGCAAAGGGGACAGGACGACTGCACCGTATTGAGGGGAGGATGGATGGGGCCATGTATCGCGAGATCTTGGCCAACAACCTCCTTCCCTCAGTAAGAGCATTGAAGATGGGTCGTGGCTGGGTCTTCCAGCATGACAACGACCCGAAACACACAGCCAGGGCAACTAAGGAGTGGCTCCGTAAGAAGCATCTCAAGGTCCTGGAGTGGCCTAGCCAGTCTCCAGACCTGAACCCAATAGAACATCTTTGGAGGGAGCTGAAAGTCCGTATTGTCCAGCGACAGCCCCGAAACCTGAAGGATCTGGAGAAGGTCTGTATGGAGGAGTGGGCCAAAATCCCTGCTGCAGTGTGTGCAAACCTGGTCAAGACCTACAGGAAACGTATGATCTCTGTAATTGCAAACAAAGGTTTCTGTGCCAAATATTAAGTTCTGTTTTTCTGATGTATCAAATACTTATGTCATGCAATAAAATGCAAATGAATTACTTAAAAATCATACAATGTGATTTTCTGGATTTTTGTTTTAGATTCCGTCTCTCACTGTTGAAGTGTACCTATGATAAAAATTACAGACCTCTACATGCTTTGTAAGTAGGAAAACCTGCAAAATCAGCAGTGTATCAAATACTTGTTCTCCCCACTATGTATCTCTCTCAGTTTCATTCTCTCGTTCTCTCTCATTCCAGCCCCTCTGAGAAATGCTATGGCACTCTCATACTCTCTTTTATTATCTCTTTCTATCCATCACTCTCTCATTCCAACAGTCTTGAGCCTTTTGGCTATGGTGCTTTGACTACCTTTTAGTCTCTCTCTCTCTCTCTCTCTCTCTCCCATTCCAGCAGTATCTAAGCACCAGTGGCACTTCCCTCTTTTATGTTCCCTCTCTCGCCATCTCCTCATCTTTCCTTCCCTCCTGTGGTACCATGAGAAACACAGACACACTCACTCTTCTAAAAAAGCCCACACAAGGGTTAGTGATCAAGTGTGTGTGTGTGTGTGTGTGAACAGAGTAAAACAGAGTGTTTTTGCTGCTCCAGTTCATTCATATCCTCAGGCTAACTGATAGAAAATACTCCAATATCATGACTATTTGATACAACAGAATGGGCTCACAGGGTGTGTGTGTGTGATTATTAGATTACAAGAGGTTACTGGATGATGGGGGTCACGCTGTAACTGGTCATATCTAAACAACCACTGTCATGAGAGAAGGACTCTACTGTATTGGATGACACACACACACACACACGTTGTTTTCTCTGTTGCCGAATCTTATTCTCTGTTTAGCTCCTCGCGAGGCCTTGTATACATTCTTCAATCTCTATGGCTCTAAACTGTGTGTGTGTCTATGTATGTTTGTGTATGTGTGTGTGGTCAGTGCTGTCCTGCTGATCTGTTGTCTGTTAATGTCATCAGCTGACTGCCTGGCTTCTGACTGTGCATGTGTGTGTGTGTGTGTATGTGTGCATGTGTGTGTGTGTGTGTGTGCTGTATCACCAGTTCTCTGACCAGTTCTCAGTCAGGGTTTCCCAACACAACCACACACACACACACTTGTCTGTCCAGTGGTTCCTAGCCCAGTCTAGCCAGTGACCCACTAACCAGTGGATTAATGTCTGTGACTGACTGGTGGAGAACTGTTATCCAACCTGGCAACCTAATCATGCTACTGTACAGCTCAGTTCTAGACTTGCTCTGTCCAACCTGGCAACCTCAACATGCTACTGTAGAGTTCAGCTATAGACTGGCTCTGCCCTCTACCAACATGGCAACCCTGGCTCTGCCCTCAGCCTTACCATGACACCTACCCAATCCGGCACAGTACTATGTTGTTTACTATGTCATATTGTGAGTTCTGTTATGTATTGAGGATTCATCAATAAACTGTCTATCATCCTTTATACTAGTCTGTTTACCTGTCTGTGGGTCATATGGCATTAGCTTACATCTCTACACAGTAACTGACCACACACACACAAAGCAAACGCACCATCTTGCAGAGTAGATGTATCCATTCATGCAGTGTGTGTGTGTGTTTGTGTTTGTGTGTGTGGCTCAGGGTAAACAAAAGAACCAGAGCGTGCAGCAAAAGCCACGGTAGCCTACAGCCCCAGTACACACTCTTAGAAATAAAGGTGCCAACTAGAACCATAAAGAGTTCTTCGGCTGTCCCCATAGGAGAACCCTTTGAAAAACCACTTTTGGTTCCAGGTAGAACCCTTTTGGGTTCCATGTAGAACCCTTTCCACCAAAAGAGTTCTACCTAGAACCAAAAAGGGTTCTAACTGGAACCAAAAAGAGTTATCCTATGGGGATAGCCACAGAACACATTTGGAACACTTTTTTCTAAGAGTGCACAGACAACACAGTCTACAGGGAGCCTAGCCACTAGCATTATTGGCTTAGCATCTACACTGATAGTTATACCAACATATAACCATATTGGCAAAGGCAATATATCAAGGTAATGTAATATAGGCAATATATCAAGGTAATGTAATATAGGCAATATATCACATATAAATAGATACAATGTGATTATTTAATATGATCCTTTGTAGAGAGGACTCTCTCTACCCGTGTTTAACAGTGAGTGACATTTGTTGTTCACACACACACACACACACACACACACACACACACACACACACACACACACACACACAGTGAGTGACATTTGTTGTTCACTCACACACTGTATGCATGGATGCCTTAATGTACACACAGAGTAAATGCCCATGAAGGCTATCAGGCTGTTTTCATAGACCCACATCACCATTCTCTTTGTGTGTGTGTGTGGTATGTGGAAATATGTAGGCTACATTCCACCGCGGACTGGCTCAATGAAAGCGACATATTCAGACCAAAAAGCCGAGACCACCAAAGCAAACCCCTCTCTGTCTCACTCGACCACCCCCCCCCCCTCCCTCCCTCCCCTTCCCCCAACCCTCTCTCAAACCATTACATGGCTATTCTGTCATGCTATTTCATATCTAACCTTTGTTTATCTAGGTTAGTCATTAGTAAATCAGTAGAAAGAGAAAAACTTGGTTGACGTTTTTCCACTGAGTATGTTTATCTTTTGTGTTACATTATATAACCACCTGCTATAAGGCTATTAACAGTGTGGTCCTCTGTAGCTCAGCTGGTAGAGCACGGCGCTTGTAACGCCAAGGTAGTGGGTTCGATCCCCGGGACCACCCATACACAAAAATGTATGCACGCACGACTGTAAGTCGCTTTGGATAAAAGCGTCTGCTAAATGGCATATTATTAACAGTGCTATATAGGCCTGCATATTTGGATATGTTTTGCTCATGCACAAACATCGGTAGGCCAGTCTGCCATGTTGGTGGCTGTAGAGAGGGATGGGGAATTTGACCCATTTTAGAAGCGTTGTCTCACACAGAGAGAGAGAGAGAGAGCGAGAGACAGAGTAGTAGCCATCTCTGATATTGAAACACAGATACATGATGTAGACCCGGCTTTATCTTACCCGTAGAGCAGACAGGTCGATCTCATCCAGACTCCGGGCAGGGGAATCAGTCGCCATGATTAAAATAAAATATTTAAAAAATCACCAGAATCAGAAATCATCCAGACAACGAGACCACGGAGAAAATGCCCTTGGCCACCGCTATAGGCTGCCCTCTTCGGCGGGGAAACAAGCCTGCCTACCTCTCTCTCACCGATAAGCGATGGAGAGATGGCGACTGAGAACGAAAGACAGAAAATAAAAAAGAGAATATATCCCAGTTCGTCAGTAGGTTTGGAGGTGACCGACGTTAAAAAACGGTGCTAGAGCAGAGATGCTGGTGTGTGAGTATAACGGACGTGAACATAATCAGCAGCACCGAATCCACGTTTGTAGGTTCAACCGACAGAGCGAGAACTCAAGGTTTGGTTTGCTGGCTGCTGCTCTCGAGCTTTGTCAATCAAAGACAACGCGGGCGGGGCAAATATGTAAATCACGCCCACTCCAGAGGATTTTCCAATTAAATGTACAGTATTTCAAACGACCAAAGAAGTTTCCAGAGTTGCACATCCCTGACACCGGGTGTGGTAACTGGTATGTCTAAAGTTTAGTAATGATGTTAGGTACAGTGGGACTTTTTGTAAAAGGGATTTATAAATGAAAACATAGCAATGTGTCAAACTACATGACATCAAAGAGGGCCAATCAACTTTCTGGTAGAGAATTCAGTGATGAGTACTAAAATTGTTGCCCCTAATAAAGCGCAGAGTGCTATGATAAACGGCATCTAACGGATTTAGTAAAGTGGCAGCTGTGTTCAAATACAGTGCATTCGGAAAGTATTCAGGCACCTTGACTTGTTCCACATTTTGTTAAGTTACAGCCTTATTCTAAAATTGATTAAATTGTTTTTCTTCCTCATCAATCTACACACAATACCCCATAATGACAAAGCAAAAACCGGTTTTTAGAAATATTTGCAAATTTAAATAAAACACGGAAATATCACATTTAAGTATTCAGACCCTTTGCTCAGTACTTTGTTGAAGCACCTTTAGCAGCGATTACATCCTTGAGTCTTCTTGGGTATGACGCTACAAGCTTGGCACACCTGTATTTGGGGAGTTTCTCCCATTCTTCTCTGCAGAGTCTCCCAAGCTCTGTTGGTTGAATGGGCAGCATCGCTGCACAGCTATTTTCCGGTCTCTCCAGAGATGTTCGATTGGGTTCAAGTCCGGGCTTTGGCTTGGCCACTCAAGGACATTCAGAGACTTGTCCCGAAGCCACTCCTGCGTTGTCTTGGATGTGTGCTTAGGGTCGTTGTCCTGTTGGAAGGTGAACCTTCGCCCCAGTCTGAGGTCCTGAGCGCTCTGGAGCAGGTTTTCATCAAGGATCGCTCTGTACTTTCCTCTGTTTATCTTTCCCTCGATCCTGACAAGTATCCCAGTACCTGCAGCTGAAAAACCTCCTCACAACATGATGCTCCCGCCATCCCTGATACCGGATGTGGTAACTGGTATGTCTAAAGTTTAGTAATGACGTTAGGTACAGTGGGACTTTTTGTAAAAGGGATTTATAAATGAAAACATAGCAATGTATCAAACTACATGACATCAAAGAGGGCCAATCAACTTTCTGGTAGAGAATTCAGTAATGAGTACTAAAATTGTTGCCCCTAATAAGGTGCAGTGTGCTATGATAAACGGCATCTAACGGATTTAGTGAAGCTGCAGCTGTGTTCAAATACAGTGCATTCGGAAAGTATTCAGACACCTTGACTTTTTCCACATTTTGTTAAGTTACAGCCTTATTCTAAAATTGATTAAATTGTTTTTCTTCCTCATCAATCTACACACAATACCCCGTAATGACAAAGCAAAAACAGGTTTGCATGATGCTCCCACCACCATGCTTCACCGTAGGGATGGTGCCAGGTTTCATCCAGACATGACGCTTGGCATTCAGGCTAAAGATTTCAATCTTGGTCTTAATCAGACCAGAGAATCTTGTTTCTCATGGTTTGAGTCCTTTAGGTGCCTTTTGGCAAACTCCAAGCGGGCTGTCATGTGCCTTTTACCGAGGAGTGACTTATGTCTGGCCACTCTACCATAAAAGCCTGATTGGTGGAGTGCTGCAGAGATGGTTGTCCTTCTGGAAGGTTCTCCCATCTTCACAGAGGAACTCTGGAGCTCTGTCAAAGTGACCATCGGGTTCTTGGTCAGCTCCCTGACCAAGGCCCTTCTCCCCCGATTGCTCAGTTTGGCCGGGCGGCCAGCTCTAGGAAGAGTCTTGGTGGTTGCAAACTACTTCCATTTAAGAATGATGGAGGCCACTGTGTTCTTGGAGACCTTCAATGCTGCAGAAATGTTTTGGTACCCTTCCCCAGATCTGTGCCTCGACACAATCCTGTCTTGGAGCTCTACGGACAATTCCTTCAACCTCATGGCTTTGTATTTGCTCTGACATGCATGTCAACTGTGGGACCTTATATAGACAGGTGTGTGCCTTTCCAAATCATGTCCAGTCAATTGAATTTACCACAGGTGGACTCCAATCAAGTTGTACAAACATCTCAAGGATGATCAATGGAAACAAGATGCACCTGAGCTCAATTTCGAGTCTCATAGCAAAGGGTCTGAATACTTTATACATTTGCAAAAACATTTTTTTTTTTTAATCTAAAAACCTGTTTTCACTTTGTCATTATGGGTCATTGTGTGTAGGTTGATGAGGACATTTTCTTATTTAATCCATTTTAGAATAAGGCTGTAACGTAACAAAATGTGGAAAAAGGGAAGGGGTCTGAATACTTTCCGAAAGCACTGTACATGATGTTGCCATAGTCTAGGACCAATAGGAACGTTGACTGAATAATCTGCTTTCTTCTATTTAGGGAGAGGCAGGACCTATTTCTGTAAAAGAAGCCCATTTTTATTCTCATGAGGAGAGGGTGGAGACACATGCACTGAAAATGTATGCACTCACTAACTGTATGTTGCTCTGGATAAAAGCGTCTGGTAAATGTAATTATAAACATAGTGCTGTGTATAGGAACTAATCAGATGTTGAGATTTTTAATTCAATGTGGCCCATTTTGTTCTTTTTTGTTTTGGTTTATTTGTCCTTTATCCCATTGAGAATAACCATGTGTTTTAGAACAGAGCACTAAAGGCAATATAATAGAGAATATAATATAGATGATTCCTGAGAATAGAACAGAGTAGAGATGTTTTCATTAGAATAGAACAGAGTAGAGATGTTTTCATTAGAATAGAACAGAGTAGAGATGTTTTCATTAGAATAGAACAGAGTAAAGATGTTTTCATTAGAATAGAACAGAGTAGAGATGTTTTCATTAGAATAGAACAGAGTAGATATGTTTCAATAGAACAGAACTGAGATGATTCCTGAGAATAGAACAGAGTAGAGATGTTTTCATTAGAATAGAACAGAGTAGAGATGTTTTCATTAGAATAGAACAGAGTAGAGATGTTTTCATTAGAATAGAACAGAATATAAATGTTTCAATAGAACAGAACTGAGATGATTCCTGAGAATAGAACAGAGTAGAGATGATTCAATAGAACAGAATATAAATTATTCAATAGAATAGAGTAGAAATGAATAAATAGAACAGAGTAGAAATGTTTCCTGAGAATAGAACAGAGTAGAAATGTTTCCTGAGAATAGAACAGAGTATAAATGTTTCCTGAGAATAGAACAGAGTAGAAATGTTTCCTGAGAATAGAACAGAGTAGAAATGTTTCCTGAGAATAGAACAGTAGAAATTTTTTCTGAGAATAGAACAGAGTAGAGATGTTTCCTGAGAATAGAACAGTAGAAATGTTTCCTGAGAATAGAACAGTAGAAATGTTTGCTGAGAATAGAACAGAGTATAAATGTTTCCTGAGAATAGAACAGAGTATAAATGTTTCCTGAGAATAGAACAGAGTATAAATGTTTTCTGAGAATAGAACAGAGTAGAAATGTTTCCTGAGAATAGAACAGAGTAGAAATGTTTCCTGAGAATAGAACAGAGTAGATTTTTTTTCCTGAGAATAGAACAGAGTAGAAATGTTTCATGAGAATAGAACAGAGTAGAAATGTTTCCTGAGAATAGAACAGAGTATAAATGTTTCCTGAGAATAGAACAGAGTATAAATGTTTTCTGAGAATAGAACAGAGTAGAGATGTTTCCCGAGAATAGAACAGTATAAATGTTTCCTGAGAATAGAACAGTAGAAATGTTTGCTGAGAATAGAACAGAGTAGAAATGTTTCCTGAGAATAGAACAGAGTATAAATGTTTCCTGAGAATAGAACAGAGTATAAATGTTTTCTGAGAATAGAACAGAGTAGAGATGTTTCCTGAGAATAGAACAGTAGAAATGTTTCCTGAGAATAGAACAGTAGAAATGTTTGCTGAGAATAGAACAGAGTAGAAATGTTTCCTGAGAATAGAACAGAGTATAAATGTTTCCTGAGAATAGAACAGATTAGAGATGTTTCCTGAGAATAGAACAGAGTAGAAATGTTTCCTGAGAATAGAACAGAGTATAGATGTTTCCTGAGAATAGAACAGAGTAGAAATGTTTCCTGAGAATAGAACAGAGTATAAATGTTTCCTGAGAATAGAACAGAGTAGAAATGTTTCCTGAGAATAGAACAGAGTATAAATGTTTCCTGAGAATAGAACAGTAGAAATGTTTCCTGAGAATAGAACAGTAGAAATGTTTGCTGAGAATAGAACAGAGTAGAAATGTTTGCTGAGAATAGAACAGAGTAGAAATGTTTCCTGAGAATAGAACAGAGTATAAATGTTTTCTGAGAATAGAACAGAGTAGAGATGTTTCCTGAGAATAGAACAGTAGAAATGTTTCCTGAGAATAGAACAGTAGAAATGTTTGCTGAGAATAGAACAGAGTAGAAATGTTTCCTGAGAATAGAACAGAGTATAAATGTTTTCTGAGAATAGAACAGAGTAGAGATGTTTCCTGAGAATAGAACAGAGTAGAAATGTTTCCTGAGAATAGAACAGAGTAGAAATGTTTCCTGAGAATAGAACAGAGTAGAAATGTTTCCTGAGAATAGAACAGAGTAGAAATGTTTCCTGAGAATAGAACAGAGTAGAAATGTTTCCTGAGAATAGAACAGAGTATAAATGTTTCCTGAGAATAGAACAGAGTATAAATGTTTTCTGAGAATAGAACAGAGTAGAGATGTTTCCTGAGAATAGAACAGTAGAAATGTTTCCTGAGAATAGAACAGTAGAAATGTTTGCTGAGAATAGAACAGAGTAGAAATGTTTCCTGAGAATAGAACAGAGTATTAATGTTTCCTGAGAATAGAACAGAGTATAAATGTTTTCTGAGAATAGAACAGAGTAGAGATGTTTCCTGAGAATAGAACAGAGTATAAATGTTTCCTGAGAATAGAACAGATTAGAGGTGTGTTGTTGTGTTCTATCACTATGACAGAGAAATTCTCTGGAACTATCTGAGTAGGAGATCAGGATTATAAGGATTACGCCAAAACAACACATGCAGAGGAACTAGATTTGTGCTCCATTGGAAGTTTGGATTGTACACTCACTATACCAATAGAAGACATGTTAATAGGACATTTATGAAATCAAACATTTTATAAAAATATATATATATGAAGTTAGTACATTCAAATTAGTTATTACATTATCTAGATAATACCCTATGCAATATGGCTGCCAGGGCCTTCACTCCTAGTGCCCCTGATAAGGGGACACTGAGTCAATACATAAAAGTTGTTGTGGCCGAGTGGTTACGGTGATGGACTAGAAGTCCATTGGGATCTTCCAGTGCAGGTTTGAGTCCTGCTGACAATGGTTTTATGTTTTGTCAGCTCCTGGGAAGATCCCTGGCCTCTGCAGATGCTGTCTACCCCCACTATTACCCCCACCACCACCTCCCCCTTTGCTATTTTCACTGTAGGCAGAGAAATACTCTGCAACTGTCTGAGTTAAACCGTCAAGAATCAACGTCACCACAGGATTACACAGATAACAAAAACCCAGATACAGAATGAAATCCCCTGGAATTGCGGACGGTTGGAAGTTTGGAATATACACAGTTAGCCAGAGATTGGCTAGCCTTCCATTCATCCAGAGAAGCCTCCACTCATCCAGGTGAGAAATCTAAAGACAGGTTTATCATGTCTTCCCACGAACTTCTTAGGAACTATTAGTCATTCATACAGTTTAATTAAAGTGGTATCAAAGCCAATGCCAATGTGTGTTTGTGTGTGTGTGTGTGTGTGTGTGTGTGTGTGAGTGTGAGTGTGTGTGTGGGTGTGTACGTGTGTGGGTGTGGTGTTACAGTGTGTCTGCAGGCATGTGTGCATGTGTGTTTTCCTACATGTGTCATTTTATTCCGATGAATCACCTGAGCATGTCGCGCCCTCTTTCCCCAGAGTGCAACAACAACATACCTTCACATAAAAACAGAGAGAAAGCTAGAAAGAGAATGAGACAGAGACATGGGAGAGAGAGGGGGAGAGAGGGGGGGAGAGAGGGGGAGAGAGGGGAGTGAGAGAGGGAGAGGGGGGGGAGAGAGGGTGAGAGAGGGGGAGAGAGGGGGAGAGAGCGGGGGAGAGAGAGAGGGGGGGGGGGGGGGGGATAGGGGGTTAAAAAAAAACATTATTACCCCAGAGTTTAAATATTTTATCATTGATTCTGGGCTAAATTTCCTGTGTGTGTGTGTGTGTGTGTGTGTGTGTGTATGCTGGAGGGGGCGGGTGTAACATAACATTTGCTACAGTACATGAAATCTGCTCCCATTAATGCCTACTCTATAATTCAAATGTGAAGATGCACAGAAGAAGCCATAACACACACACATACACACACACACACACACACATTATTATTCTGTAGCTATGGGTGACATAATATTTCCCCAATACTAACCGTTAGCTTACCAAATCAACCTTCCACTGGCATAGAGTTAC
Organism: Coregonus lavaretus; assembly: GCF_964263955.1. Lineage (NCBI taxonomy): Eukaryota > Metazoa > Chordata > Actinopteri > Salmoniformes > Salmonidae > Coregonus > Coregonus lavaretus. The sequence continues at coordinate 13,546,985 of NC_140022.1, read as the reverse complement.
TCAAATGAATACAGTTGATGACTCACATATACTATACCATATCCATAAACAGTAGACTGTAGACTGAGTATACAAAACACTAAGGACACCGGCTCATTCCATGACTGATGAATCCAGGTGAAAGCTATGATCCCTTATTGATGTCACTTGTTAAATCCACTTCAATCAGTGTAGATGAAGGGGAGGAGACAGGTTAAAGAAGGATTTTTAAGCCTTGAGACAATTGAGACATGGATTGTGTATGTGTGCCATTCAGAGGGTGAATGGGCAAGACAAAATATTCAAGTGCCTTTGAATGGGGTATGGTAGTAAGTGCCAGGCGCACTGGTTTGAGTGTGTCAAGAACTGCAATCACTGCTGGGTTTTTCACGCTCAACAGTTTCCTATATGTATAAAGAATGGTCCACCACCCAAAGGACATCCAGCCAACTTGACGCAACTGTGGGAAGCATTGGAGTCAACATGGGCCAGCATCCCTCCGGAATGCTTTCGATACCTTGTAGAGTCCATGCCCTGACTAATTGAGGCTGTTCTGAGGGCAAAAAAGGGGGGTGCAACTCAATATTTAGAAGGTGTTCATAATGTTTTGTGCATAGCTGATGCGTGAAAGTGGAGGGCGCCATCATGTGGTAAGTGTTTCACATGCAATTCGAGTTTGGTAGACAGGGGAGGTGCCTTTGACATGAGCTGAGGAAAACTACCGTTGTCGACAGGATAAGCTGCGGGGAAAAATCGCAATAGATTTCTAGTCCATCGCCTTAACCACTCGGCCACGACTGCACCAACAGTCAGTATCTCCTCCATCTAGGCTATACTAGAAGTAACTTCTGGCTAATTTAACTATTGTAATAACTTTTCATTTATACTATAATAAAGTGTTTAATTCATTTAACTGTCCGTTTATTATTATTGTTATTTAGGTATTATCAAACGCAATATGAAGTTTACTACATTATTACATTGATCGAATTATTTTATCAACAGGTTATTTTTTTACTACCAAGCAGCATGACTCATAATGACTTCCCAGTGACAGACGGGCGCTAAAGTCTTGTCAGAAGTGCGATTCGAACCCACGCCTCCAGGGGAGACTGCGACCTGAACAGAGTTCCTTTGACTGCTCGCCCGTTCTGACTCCAAACGGACTTCACGAGGTCCTAACTTTTAGATTCTTATGTACTCCGACCACCAAAAAAATTAAATAATAAACACCCCGGTAGTCTAATAAAACACTGTAATTGCTCAAACATGCAAACAATGTTCCCATAGATACCACAAAAACAATGATTTCCTGCGAAGCGTCCAGTTACTCAAGTGGTTATCAAACACTATGTTGTTATTCCTGTTTGAAGAGAGGGGAAAGATCCTGGAGATTGAAGTTGTCCTCTGAAATTATTTCGTAGCCTAATGTTCGCTATCTTTTATTGTGAAGTGTGTTGTGATTTTACAAATGCACATGAAATGAAGTTTGATCAATAAAGTTTCACAGGGCAGCCTTTCTTTCTCCCTCTCCTACTCCCTCTCTCTGCTCTCTCTCTCTCTCTGTCTCTCTCCTACTCTCTCTCTCTCTCTCTCTCTCTCTCTCCCTCTCCTATCCCTCTCTCTCTCCTCCTCTCCTACTCCCTCTCTCTGTCTCTCTCCTCCCTCTCTCTGTCTCTCTCCCTCTCCTATCCCTCTCTCTCTCTCCCTCCCCTACTCCCTCTCTCTGTCTCTCTCCCTCTCTCTGTCTCTCTCCCTCTCCTATCCCTCTCTCTGTCGCTCTCCTCTCCTACTCCTCTCTGTCTCTCTCCCTCTCTCTGTCTCTCTCCTACTCTCTCTCTCTCTCTCTCTCTCTCTCTCTCCCCTCTCCTATCCCTCTCTCTCTCTCCCTCTCCTACTCCCTCTCTCTGTCTCTCTCCCTCTCTCTGTCTCTCTCCTACTCTCTCTCTCTCTCTCTCTCTCTCTCTCTCCCTCTCCTATCCCTCTCTCTCTCTCCCTCTCCTACTCCCTCTCTCTGTCTCTCTCTCTCTCTCTCTCTCTTTCCCTCTCCTACCCCCCCCCCTCTCTCTCTCTCTCTCTCTCTCTCTCGCTCTCTCCCTCTCTCTCTCCTCTCTCTGTCTCTCTCTCTCTCTCTCTCTTCTCTCTCTCTCTCTCTCTCTCCCTCTCCTATCCCTCTCTCTCTCCCTCTCCTACTCCCTCTCTCTGTCTTCTCTCTCTCTCTCTCTCTTTCCCTCTCCTACCCCCCCTCTCTCTCTCTCTCTCTCTCTCGCTCTCTCCTCTCCTCTCCCTCTCTCTCTCTCTCTCTCTCTCTCTCTCTCTCTCTCTCTCTCTCTCTCTCTCTCTCTCTCTCCCTCTCCCTCTCCTACTCCCTCTCCCTGTCTCTCTCCCTTTCCTACTCCCTCTCTCTATCTCTCTCCCTCTCCTACTCCCTCTCTCTGTCTCTCTCACTCTCCAACTACCTCTCTCTGTCTCTCTCCCCCCTCTCCTTCTCTCTCTCCCCTCTTTCTCTCATACTGTACCATTTTACATGTTGACATACAGAGAGAGAGACAGAGAGAGAGAAGAGAGAGAGAGAGAGAAATATATAAAAATAGAGAGAGAGAGATGTATCATGATATGAAGATCGTTCGACATGTATGCAGATTGACAGATGGCTGGTAAGAATCTCTCTCTCTGTCTCTAGGTTGATCTCTCTGATTGGCCTGTATCTGTTGTGCTATGGAGCCTCTCTCCACTGTAACCTCATTGGCTTTCTCCTACCCAGCGTACCTCTCGTAAGTAAAGAGGGCCTAAAAGCGTTAAAAAATATATATATTTCATTATTTCATTAATAATCCATTAATCACCTGTCCTGTCATCCCAATCAGAATCCCAGACCATAGAGAGTAAGAAGAAAGATGATGACACTCAGTGGTTGACTACGGATTCTTCAGTGTCACCGAGGCTTTCTCTGACATCTTCCTCTCCTGGTTCCCCTTCTACTACGCTGCCAAGGCACCAAAGTGTGTGTGTGTGTGTGTGCGTGCGAGCGTGTGTGTGTCTGTCTGTGTGTCTGTGAAGGTGTGAGTAGTTGGACCTGTTGAGGAAGCAGGCTACACTGTAATGGCACAAACATGCAAACAATGTTCCCATAGTTACCACAAAAACACTGATTTCCTGCAAAGCATCCAGTTACTCAAGTGGTTATCAAACACTATGTTGTTATTCCTGTTTGAAGAGAGGGGAGAGATCCTGGAGATTTGAAAAAATGTTTGTTATCAAATTAAACATGTGCCATTTATGATAGCATGCCAAAATAGATTACAATTTTACACTACCCAAAAAGGCACTTTTTGTGGATTGACACTTTTAATTATTTCTCAGTGGTGAGGAAATCAGAAATGCAAACATAAGATTTTCTTTGATTGATTCATTGTGAGGAGGTGTGAATGAAGGAGTCAGGCGCAGGAGTAAAACACCAAAATCCAGAGTTTATTCCGTTTACATCAATAAACGCACCAAGTATCAAAACGAAACTATCACAAGGGAAATATTCCACCTTGGCAATATAATAATAATATGCCATTTTGCAGACGCTTTCATCCAAAGCGACTTACAGTCATGCGTGCATACATTTTTTGTGTATGGGTGGTCCGGGGATCGAACCCACTACCTTGGCATTACAAGCGCTGTGCTCTACCAGCTGAGCTACAGAGGTAGAGCACGGCAATAACAAATGGAAGAGTAGCTCAACCGAGCTACTCGCTCTCACAAAGAAACAATCACTCACAAAGACAAGGGAACAGAGGGAACACTTATACACATACTAATTAGGGGAATGAGCACCAGGTGTGTGTGATTGACAAGACAAGACATGACAAGTGGAGTGATGAGAATGGGATCGGGCAGTAGCTAGTAAGCTGGTGACGACGAACGCCGAAACCTGCCCGAACAAGGAGGGGAGGCAGCCTCGGCGGAAGTCGTGACATCATTGACTCATTTAATATATTTAAACATTTAAATAAACATGTAATATCTAGAAATTCATTTTCATTATCCCCCATGTAGACAGAATTGTTTTGACCTGAGATTCAGCAGATAAATACATCTGACTCTTTCAGGTTGTTATTAACACCACCCATAAGGTTTGCACCGCAGCGATGAGCGTGAGATATGGCTTGACAACGTAATTAGGAGTACAGCGACATCTTCCATTCCTGGATTGAGGTAAGTTTTCAGCCATGTCTCTCACACTCGTCACTGCGGTACAAATATTATGGGTGGTTTTCGTTTCAACCTGAGAGAGTCAGATGTATTTACTGCTTAATCTCAGGTCAAAGCAATTCTGGCTGCATTTCTGAGTGCATGTAATTCAGTTTCACTGACATATAGTGGGGGGAAAAAAGTATTTAGTCAGCCACCAATTGTGCAAGTTCTCCCACTTAAAAAGATGAGAGAGGCCTGTCATTTTCATCATAGGTACACGTCAACTATGACAGACAAAATGAGAAAAAGAAATCCAGAAAATCACATTGTAGGATTTTTTATGAATTTATTTGCAAATTATGGTGGAAAATAAGTATTTGGTCAATAACAAAAGTTTCTCAATACTTTGTTGTATACCCTTTGTTGACAATGACACAGGTCAAATGTTTTCTGTAAGTCTTCACAAGGTTTTCACACACTGTTGCTGGTATTTTGGCCCATTCCTCCATGCAGATCTCCTCTAGAGCAGTGATGTTTTGGGGCTGTCGCTGGGCAACATGGACTTTCAACTCCCTCCAAAGATTTTCTATGGGGTTGAGATCTGGAGACTGGCTAGGCCACTCCAGGACCTTGAAATGCTTCTTACGAAGCCACTCCTTCGTTGCCCGGGCGGTGTGTTTGGGATCATTGTCATGCTGAAAGACCCAGCCACGTTTCATCTTCAATGCCCTTGCTGATGGAATGAGGTTTTCACTCAAAATCTCACGATACATGGCCCCATTCATTCTTTCCTTTACACGGATCAGTCATCCTGGTCCCTTTGCAGAAAAACAGCCCCAAAGCATGATGTTTCCACCCCCATGCTTCACAGTAGGTATGGTGTTGTTTGGATGCAACTCAGCATTCTTTGTCCTCCAAACACGACGAGTTGAGTTTTTACCAAAAAGTTATATATTTTGGTTTCATCTGACCATATGACATTCTCCCAATCCTCTTCTGGATCATCCAAATGCACTCTAGCAAACTTCAGACGGGCCTGGACATGTACTGGCTTAAGCAGGGGGACACGTCTGGCACTGCAGGATTTGAGTCCCTGGCGGTGTAGTGTGTTACTGATGGTAGGCTTTGTTACTTTGGTCCCAGCTCTCTGCAGGTCATTCACTAGGTCCCCCCGTGTGGTTCTGGGATTTTTGCTCACCGTTCTTGTGATCATTTTGACCCCACGGGGTGAGATCTTGCGTGGAGCCCCAGATCGAGGGAGATTATCAGTGGTCTTGTATGTCTTCCATTTCTTAATAATTGCTCCCACAGTTGATTTCTTCAAACCAAGCTGCTTACCTATTGCAGATTCAGTCTTCCCAGCCTGGTGCAGGTCTACAATTTTGTTTCTGGTGTCCTTTGACAGCTCTTTGGTCTTGGCCATAGTGGAGTTTGGAGTGTGACTGTTTGAGGTTGTGGACAGCTGTCTTTTATACTGATAACAAGTTCAAACAGGTGCCATTAATACAGGTAACGAGTGGAGGACAGAGGAGCCTCTTAAAGAAGAAGTTACAGGTCTGTGAGAGCCAGAAATCTTGCTTGTTTGTAGGTGACCAAATACTTATTTTCCACCATAATTTGCAAATAAATTCATAAAAAATCCTACAATGTGATTTTCTGGAAAAAAAATCTCAATTTGTCTGTCATAGTTGACGTGTACCTATGATGAAAATTACAGGCCTCTCTCATCTTTTTAAGTGGGAGAACTTGCACAACTGGTGGCTGACTAAATACTTTTTTTCCCCACTGTATTGTGTGATCCTGTTTGTAAAACAGGTCAGATTTTTTTAGTATGGATTCAGTTCCACCAAGGATGGCGAGCCGTCCGAACCCAGGACATTCGTAAGAAGATTTGCATGCGAAGATCTATTTTTCCTTTTCCTTGGAGGACACTGAATGTGCACTGCCATACTATGGTGTGGTAGGATTCTTTGTTGCAAGACATCATTGCACCATACATTGCAGTGGGACTGTCATAAGCACATACCACATTAAAACACCTTACAGTGTTTATTGATATGCACAGTCACTCACATTTGATTCCATCTCAAAGTGGTTTATAAGTCGGTATTTGTGAATTGAGTTGTGTTTTTCGGTGGATTCATGTTTATTGTATTTGTATTGAACATTGAAAGCTGAGGCAGGATATATGGCCGATATCTAAGTCTATTGTACTGTTGATGTAATGAATTCATATTGATCTCATTGTACAAATTTCACATATCAATATTTACTAAAGGTGAATATTTTTATTTATTTACAAAATACAAGCCGGCATTCTTTTCCTAAATTATTCAGTTGTGTGTTCTTCATTTCACCATAATGCTCCAGTATGAACCTAACTGGTCCAATAGAGATTAATATTAAGCTTACATTTACAATAGCCCATAGTGTTAAGCAATTGTTAGATGGGGGAGGGTACCAAAAAATGTCTGCAGCATTGAAGGTCCCCAAGAACACAGTAGCCTCCATCATTCTTAAATGATGCTGTAGGGATGTTTTTCAGCAGCAGGGACTGGGAGACTTGTCAGGATCGAGGGAAAGATGAACGGAACAAAGTACAGAGAGATCCTTGATGAAAACCTGCTCCAGAGCGCTCAGGACCTCAGACTGGGGCGAAGGTTCACCTTCCAACAGGAAAATAACCCTAAGCACACAGCCAAGACAACGCAGGAGTGTCTTCGGGACAAGTCTCTAAATGTCCTTGAGTGGCCCAGCCAGAGCCCGGACTTGAACCAGATAAACATCTCTGGAGAGACCTGAAAATAGCTGTGCAGAGACACTCCCCATCCAACCTGATAGAGCTTGAGAGGATCTGGGAGAAACTCCCCAAATACAGGCGTGCCAAGCTTGTAGTGTCATATCCAAGAAGACTCAAGTATGTAATTGCTGCCAAAAGTGCTTCAACAAAGTACTGAGTACATCGTCTGAATAATTATGTAAAAATTCTGTTTTTGCTTTGTCATTATGGGGCATTGTGTGTAGATTGATGAGGGGGAAAAAACAATTCAATCAATTTTAGAATAAGGCTGTAAGGTAACAAAATGTGGAAAAAGTGAAGGGGTCTGAATACTTTCCGAATGCACTGTATACATTTTATTATCCAAGAATAGAATCAATGGTTCAATAACTGAAATGATCATTATTCCCAGATCCCAGACTGTAGCTTTAAGCTTAAACTGCTGCCCTGTAGCTACTGTATGTTACCTATCAATTCAAGATGAAACTGTTACATTGCCATACTGACTAATAAAACTCACATTGCACTGACAAAATGTTAGCCAACTTTTGGCTAGCTCTCTCTCTAACGGTACATTAACTGGCGAAAGCTAGCCACGTTCATTTACTTCTGAAATGGGACAAAACAAAGGCTACAAAATATTTCCATACAAACTAAAGCTGTTAGCGATATGAGGTGGCTAGTATTACTGTCTGACAGATAACTAAAGGCTAGAGCTGACCTGGCTGTGGTAGCTACTAACTAGTGTAGCTTATTCATTCAACTCAGCCGAGAGGGGATGAAACATTAGCTAACGTTACATGTCAGTTACAATACTAACTCAGCAATGCGAATAAACACTAGTTTTTTTCTTTCTGTTAAGTTAAACAGCAGTTACCTTTCCAGCTACATCAGTCATCTAAAGAGTAGCCAGTTTCTGCTCTGCTTGCTTTTACAACTCGGTGAAAGAGCGCAACACAAACATACTGAACTATGCTCAACTCCCCCCCCCCCCCCAAAAAAAAAAAAAAAAAAAAAAAAAAAACTATGCTCAACTCTCCTGTGCTGGTCCAGCCAGCCTTCCAGAAGCTTTGCTTTCACAGAGCCTGTCAGCCAGCTCTGTGGTGTCCGCATGGTCCTAAAGCATACCGTTGCTGCTTTTTGTGTCACATTGCAATAAATAAACTGGGGGGGGGGGGGGGGGGGGGACAAAAATGCAATTTCAGAATGTGGGGGGGAAATGACCCCCGTCCCCAGTGAAAGTTGAGCCCCTGCTACACTCCAAAGTTTCAATTCATGAATCTGTGAGAGAACATATAGGCCTAGGCGATGCTGTTCGTTCATTGATTGTGCAGGGCGTCTTACAGAGTTAGCCTGCAATAGTGAATTTGTATTTGATTTAGAATAGCCTAGTAATAGGGAATTTTGTATATTTTCATAATTAATAAGGTGACACATTAGGCTACCTTTAGCTACAGAATATCTCACCACCGTGCGTTTTCTTGTCCTCCCCTCTCTCCTTCATTACGTTCTCAAGTGCACAGAGAGAGGAGCTGTCATCAGTTTAATGAAATATGTTTGGTTGTGAAAACATGTTACTATCGATGTTCCCAAACAGATTTCACTTGGTTTCCCAAATTAAGCACTTGGTAGCTACAGGAACAGGTTTGGGGAGCCCATGGCATACAATGTTTTGGGGGAATATCACCTGTCGCGCAGCGAGAGAGTGCATGCTCCTCAAACAGTGGTTGATGCATGGAGTGAAATAACCGGAGTAGCCTACCCAAACAAACAGGCGGGAAAGAGGCTTCCATTCCATTCACTATTTGAATGCATAGACGGATGACATGTATTTGTTTCCCCTGCCCCTATTCCTGCCCATTTGATAATGGGCCATTCTAAATCGAAACTAATTTAACATATTAGTAAAGACAATATTCCATTGAGGATAGTCTGATGATAATATGATCACTTGATGAGAGAACAGTGTGTGCCGCCTGAGGCAGGCTTTTTCTCAAATCATCAATAGCCTATAGTCCCATCATGCGACCCATATATGTTTTGATTTCTAAGACATTCTAAGGTTTGTATAAATAACAACTAAAGTTGCCAAATAACTCTAAATCTAGGGTAGTCTGTAGGATCTGTTCGAAATTATCACTTTTATGCTCAACATATTCTTCATATGTGCACTCACTCCTGAAATGGGAAAACTATCCTTTCTATTTTATTCAGTTAAGTTCAATTATATTATTATTACTATAATAAAATCATATAACACTGCTCTTATAATTATATATTGTCTGCTAAATGAACAAGCCTACAGCATGCCACATAGCTAGACAACATACAGTAATAGGCCAACTCATATTCTGTTAATCTGAAATACATTTTATTCATATCATAATGTTTCTTTAGACCTACCTAAAATATATATGTGTGGAGGCCTGGAGATGCTAAACATGTTTATGTCAATGAACAATTACCGTGAGACCGGCAGGCTTTAGCATGACAATAACAGACCGACAATTTCATGACCACCACCGTTTCATTGGCGGGACCATCTCCCCACATAAGTACTGTGGTGTATTGAGAAATGTATTATGTGTTAATGAGTTTAGATTTTAAATGGTTGCAAATAGCCAATGGGATTTGTATGCAGGAGTTGAGTTATTTGAATTAACAAATGACAATGGGATTTCCATTCTTGCATTGAAGTGATTGGATTACGAGATGCAAGGGTGGGAAAAGTTCAATGATGTATTGGGGAGTTGGGCTGAAGACACTGTAGAGAGTAGTTGATTGGAATGTGATAAGGAGAACATGAAATAAATCAGTTCTGGTTATTATAAGTACGCTTCGGAGTCTTCAGTAAAATAACCCAGCATCTTAGGATGCAACAACTGGCGACGAGGATAACGGAATTCTGAGGCAAAATCCTCAGACTGCTGATGACCAACTGAGGGAACGAGCTAAAAAGTTAGATTAACTGGTCAGCTGGAAAGAAAAGGCGCGTGGGCTAATGAGAGCCATGGCACTTTTCAGTAGTGAGACCGGTTTGTGTTTCCAGGAGGCTAACGAGAGCTTCAGCACATATGAGGAGAGATTTTTGGAGGCCATTTTTTGGAGGCCAACGAGATAGCTGACGACCGAAGAAGAGCGGTGTTTCTATCAGTCGTGGGTTCAAAGACGTTTACGCTGCTGAAAGATTTGGTAGCGCCGAAGAAGCCGGGAGAGGCTAGCTTCCAGGAGCTAATTTCAGCTCTGAGAGACTTTTATGTGCCAAAACGGAACGTGTTGAGCGAGAGGTATGTTTTTCGGAATAGGAAACAGTTGGCGGGAGAGACGTTAGGTGAGTATATAGCATCGCTAAAGGGACTGGCGGCTACATGTGAGTTTGGGGCTGCACTAGAGGAGCAGCTGAGGGACCAGCTAGTTTATGGAGTTGCCAGTAAGGAGCTGCGGGACAAGATGTTAAGCACGGCATACGGGGAGAATTTAACATGGGCAAAAGTATTGGACATTGTCAACAACTTTGAGTGCACAGCCCAGAGTATGCAGAAATTCCAGCAGACACCGTCTCAGCTGAGAACGGATCAGTTGACCACTAAACGGGAGGGGCATCGACCCGGATCCTCCAGGGAGAAACAGTGGATGTCAGACCAGAGGGGGGAGACGTCAAAGCCCTGTTTTCGCTGTTTGGGGACAGGACATTCACAGCAGACTTGCCGCTACAAGGAGTTCCAATGCAGAGCGTGCCAGAAGACTGGACATCTTGAAAGGGCTTGCAGGGGAAGAGTATCTGCGGGGAACAGCGCGTTTTCTAAGCAACGCTCTCAAACAGCGCACTCTAATCCAGTGAAGGGGACACGCTACTTGACGACAGATCAAGTTGAGGAGGCAGAACTGCTATTGCCTGCAGGGTCCAGCACAGTCGGAAATCACCAGTCAGAAAAGGACTTGGGACTTCTTACTGTGTGTAGTGATCGTGAGTATGTGAAACCGTATATGGTCATGGTGAGATGTAACTGGGAAAAGATAAAGATGGAGGTAGATACTGGGGCTGCCATGTTTATTATCTCAGAGAAGCTGTACAACAACAGATTTAAGAAGCATAAACTGCAACCATGTGATGTTGTTTTGAGAACTTACTCAGCTCAGCCTATTCAGTTATTGGGAAAGCTGGAGGTTAAAGTGAAATGTGGCGCTCAGGTGTTACCACTACCCCTATTAGTGTCAAAAGGGAAGGGTCCTACACTAATGGGGAGAAACTGGATTCAGCACCTAAAATTAGATTGGTCTAGAGTGAACCATGTGTCAGACCCAGTTGCACAGCTGTACGATAAATATGCTGAGGTGTTTAGTGGTGAAATGGGTGTGGTAAAGGGAGTTAAAGCCAAAATCCAAGTGTCAGAGAAAGCTGTTCCAAAGTTTTGTAAGGCTAGACCTGTGCCTTACGCACTCAGATAGGCAGTAGACAAACAGCTTACAGAGCTAGAAAAACAAGGAGTGATCACACCCATAGAATATAGTGAATGGGCAGCACCTATAGTTTGCGTTCCAAAGACAAATGGGGATGTCAGAATATGTCATGATTACAAGGTGACTGTAAATGCATGGGTGGATGTGGACCAGTACCTCTTACCAAAGACCCAGGACTTGTTTGCTACTCTATCCGGGGGTAAACAGTTCACAAAGTTAGACCTTACACAGGCCTACCAGCAAGTGGAAGTAGATCAAGAGTCAAAGCATTTCCTGACAATAAACACGCTCAAGGGATTATTCCAGATGAATAGACTGTTTTATGGAGTATCAAGCACTCCAGCTATATTCCAACGTATTATGGACCAGGTCTTACAGGGTTTACCTGGGGTTGTGTGCTTTCTGGATTACATTCTTATCACAGGGAAATCGTCAGAGGACCACTTACAGAACGTAGAAGCAGTGTTACAGAGGCTGCAAGAGCGTGGGTTAAGAGTAAACCGGGACAAGTGTGCATTTTTTCAGTCTAGCGTCACTTACTTAGGTCACAGGATAGACGAACAGGGGCTACATCCAGTGCAGGACAAGACTGAAGCCATAGCAAAGGATCCAGTGCCAACGAATGTGACAGCGCTCAGAGCATATCTGGCTTTACTTACCTACTATGGCAAGTTCATGGAGAATCTCTCTACTCTCATCAAACCTATGACAGAGCTCTTACAGAAAGATAGACCTTGGGTGTGGTCAGAACAATGTCAGCAGGCATTTGAAACAACGAAGACGCAACTGTCTTCCTCCTCAGTGTTAGTGCACTACGACCCTCACATGCCAGTAATATTGGCTTGTGATGCCTCACCATATGGGGTGGGTGCAGATAGCAATCCAAACTATCGAGTGTCATTTTTAGATGTGGTACCCATTTTAGCTAAAGACATAGCCAGGGAAACTACCAAGGACAAGGGTTTGGCTAAAGTGAAGCACTTCACACTTACAGGGTGGCCTAACCATGTTACTGATCCTGAACTAAAGCCTTATTGGGTGATGAGCTCACTGTAGAAAGTGATTGTGTGTTATGGGGTATGAGAGCGGTGGTGCTGGCTACTCTACAGAGGAACCTACTGAAGGAGCTACATGAAAACCACTGGGGCATGGTAAAAATGAAAGCTCTTGCAAGGAGCCATTTTTGGTGGCCCAGGTTAGACTCAGACATAGAATACATGGTAAGGAAATGCCAGGTGTGTCAGTCTACTAGACATATGCCTAAACTTGCACCAGTGCATCCTTGGAAATGGCCTGAGAGGCCCTGGCAGCGCATCCATATCGATTTTGCTCAAAAGGGAAAGCACCAGTTCTTAGTAGTTACGGATGCATACTCACGCTGGCCAGAAGTAAACTGTATGGGTAATATTTCAGCTACAGCCACTGTAGAGACACTCCGGGGAATGTTCTCAGCCTACGGGTTAATTGAGGAGTGTGTTTCAGACAATGGGCCGCAGCTGGTGTCAAAAGAGATGGAGACATTCTTCCAGTTGAATGGGGTGAAACACATCAAGTCGGCTCTGTCTCATGCAGCTTCAAATGGCGCAGCAGAGCGACTTGTACAGAATCTAAAACAGGCTCTAGAGAAGGGCAAGTCATCAGGACGGTCTGTACAGCATAGTGTGGTTAACTTTCTGTTTGTCTACAGGAATACGCCACATGCCACAACTGGAAAAACTCCAGCAGAGTTGTTCCTAAAAAGACAGGTTAGAACAAGGTTATCACTGGTTAAACCCAGCTTTTCAGCTGACATGCAGTATAAGATACAGGACAAGGGGGTGGGCAAGCGTTGTTTCTTTCAGTCGGAACAAAGTGCCGGGGAGGAGAGAGAGAGAAATGGGTACCCGGGGTTGTGAAAAGGGTACTTGGTCCTGTAACCTACTTGGTGCAGACTGAGGGAAAATTGTTTAAGAAGCATGTGGATCAAATTATGATGCAACACAATGAAAGAGAAGACCTGAATGTGTCAGAGTGGAACATCTCTGATTGGGACTTGGACACCACGACTGTGACGGGCACGAATGCAGAGACACACATTGTGCCAGGCCGTGAGCCTGAGGGTCCAGAGCATCATGAGATCAGGGTCAGAAGGCCTCCGGACCGATTGGATCTGTAAACAGGTTGTATATGAGTTGATAAGTGAAAAACTGTTTTGGAAAACCCATGATGTTCATCAAGGATGTTATCAGAGGAAGTGAGCATTTCCGGGGAGGAGTGTGGTGTATTGAGAAATGTATTATGTGTTAATGAGTTTAGATTTAAAATGGTTGCAAATAGCCAAAGGGATTTGTATGCAGGAGTTGAGTTATTTGAATTAACAAATGACAATGGGATTTCCGTTCTTGCATTGAAGTGATTGGATTACGAGATGCAAGGACGGGAAAAGTTCAACGATGTATTGGGGAGTTGGGCTGAAGACACTGTAGAGAGTAGTTGATTGGAATGTGATAAGGAGAACATGAAATAAATCAGTTCTGATTATTATAAGTACGCTTCGGAGTCTTCAGTAAAAGAACCCAGCATCTTAGGATACAACAAGTACATTCACAAGCTCACCTGGAAATCACCTGATGGTAAAACCATAAACCAAATTGACCATATTACCATTAATGGTAAGTGGTGCAGGTCACAATACAGGATGTTAGAGCTTACCGATCACTGCCTACTCACTACCACCATCCAGCTCACGCTCAAAAGGCCAGTGCAGGAAACAACTGGACATTGCAAAAACCAAGTGTCCAAAGAAGAACAAGGACTTTGTTGTGGAGCTAAAATACTGAACAAAACAAACTAAAATGTGATACCATCAAGACCACATTTTGAAACAGCTAAAAAAAGGTCATGGGCTTCAAACAGAAGGGGGCTAAAGAATGGATAACACCTGGTGTATGGCAGACCACTGAGGAGAGGAAACAATTAAAATTAAGACTATTAAACACCAGGTCACCTTCAGGGACAGGCCCAGGTAGCCTACAAGGTAGTGTGGTGTCCAAGACAACGATGCTGATCTCTGCTGTGATGATAAGAAGTCCGCTTACACTGTACTTTGATTATAAAGGTTTATTTGTATCAAAGATCACAGTATCAATTTATCTGCAGAATATCTGGAGAATAACGGCCCAATCTGTTCATGTGTTATTTCTCCCCGTCCTTTGTTCAAAACAGGGTATTTATATCCTATGTAACATAATATGGCGTGATTTTATTAGACCAATCCCCGGCCTCTACATAACCGACTCTCCTCTATTCCAAGAAACCTATGTAGTAATGCTTTCCAGATGTTTCAGCAGAGCAGAGCCAAGTTCCTCTAACACACCATTTGCAAACGTCAGCAAAATCATAAACTGTTTAGATACTACATATTTCCCCCCTTCGAGACTAATTAAGTCTCGAAAACAAAAAGAATAGGATTATGACAAATAACAATTTTTGTTCTTGAGTAACTTCATCAATAAACCAAAAGTTATGGAGAGTAAACACATGTTTATATAGACACATTTTTGTATGGAGTGTAAATATATTGTTATAGAACGTAAATAAATTGTTATGGAGTGTAAATAAATTGTTATGGAGTGTAAGAGCGAAAAACCTGTCTGGCAGCTTTCATTCCAAATATCCATCAATCAGTCAAGACAGGAAAATTCTCTCACGGCCCCTCTGCCCCAGGCGACCACCTAAGAACTCCAGATCAATTTATAAATCTTTATCAATGCATTTTAAGCCATGATGCAATTGAATACACATGAAAACCTCAGCAAACAAAATACAATAAAAAATGTCCACATTCAGGCTGGTCGACCCATCGGACCCTCCTGTGGATTCTCTCTGTCCTTGCCTAGACCCAATATCCCTAAGCTTCAACGAAATACACAAAAACATCTGAGGTCCCCACATGTACCCAACAACAGAAAACATAATTCTTCAAAACATTAATACAGGAAGAATATAACACAAATTATGTATTACACATGCAAATATGTCTATATATCATTGCAGACACTGGAATGTAGTCCACTACACTTCATCTCCTCAGCAGTGTCGACTTCCAATGAAACGTTGATGATGGAATCTGAACATTTCCACACCTTCCTTGTTCCACTTCCTCCGGTCCATTCATATTGTCCATGTTTGAGTATTTGAATCCCCTCTACACATTCCCCCATATGCTTCTGGAAGAAAAGAAAACACCAAACAGTATCTTTTGCAAAACAACACATGCAAATTAAAACATCAATATCAGCAATAATATAAGAATGATATATAAAATGATATATACGATGAATCACATCCCATTTCCCCCCTTTGATTCATAAGAAAATACTAAATATCACAATAATATGTAAAGACGTAAAAAAATGATCGGATTATTCAAAATGGATATCTATCCATCAATACTCCATCCAGTCCCACTTGTTTATCTCCATCTAGATCAGTAACAGTTAACAACAGCATCTGAGTGTTGTCCCCAGGCATCACAACTCCAACCCATCTCAATATCATAGCCTTCGCAAAAGTCAGTAACAAAGTACAAAAGCAAAACATCACACACAGCGCTACAAGAGCTGCTACTAAAATCTGAACTATCACTGCTCCCACTGGGCCTAACTGATCTTGCAACCAAGCCTTTGCTGACCATCCAGCTCCTTCAGATCGACCAAATGCATCCCTTATAGTCTTCAATGCATCTATAACACTAGTGATATTATCGGAACTATCAGGGATCAAAGAATATCAATCATCCCCCGTCAAGTTCATAGCCAAACATAAGCCACCTTGTTTGGCTAAAATATAGTCAAGAGCCATGTCATGTTTCAACAGCGTCAGTCTGTGACTTCTTTGAGTATTTGACAGAAGATTAAACCCTCGTATCGTTTCATTTGCAAAGCCCTGCAAAGTATAGGTAATATTATCAATGTGATCTGCCAAAAATGTTACACCATACCATGGAAAAAGTCCAAGTCCCCACTTCTCTCCTAGACTTAGACTCTCTGAGAACCTGAGCCCTAGGACCATACGTCAGGACTACCGGGCATGATGACACCTTGCTGTCCCCAGTCCGCCTGGCCTTGCTGCTATTCCAGTTTCAACTGTTCTGCCTGCGGCTACGAAACCCCTACCTGTCCCAGACCTGCTGTTTTCAACTCTTAATGATCGGCTATGAAAAGCCAACTGAGAGACCTGAGCCCTAGGACCATACGTCGGGACTACCGGCCGTGGTGACTCCTTGCTGTCCCCAGTCCGCCTGGCCTTGCTGCTATTCCAGTTTCAACTGTTCTGCCTGCGGTTATGGAACCCCTACCTGTCCCAGACCTGCTGTTTTCAACTCTTAATGATCGGCTATGAAAAGCCAACTGAGATTTATTTCTGATTATTATTTGACCATGCTTGTCACTTATGAACATTTTTGAACATCTTGGCATGGTTCTGTTATAATCTCCACCCGGCACAGCCAGAAGAGGACTGGCCACCCCTCATAGCCTGGTTCCTCTCTAGGTTTCTTCCTAGGTTTTGCCTTTCTAGGGAGTTTTTCCTAGCCACCGTGCTTCTACACCTGCATTACTAGCTGTTTGGGGTTTTAGGCTGGGTTTCTGTACAGCACTTCGAGATATTAGCTGATGTAAGAAGGGCTATATAAAATAAAATTGATTGAAAATTGACTTATCCTCCAATGGTAGGATTCCAAACTATGAAATTGCGCCATTTCCCTTTTCACCCTATTTCCAGACCTAGAATCAGATTTAGCAGTGTCTGGTGCCTTCCCCTTTTGAATGGTATAAATCTCATATGGAAGATTCAACGTCGACATGTAACAACATCCTGTCCATCCATAGGGTAAGAATATATATGCTTTATCACCACAAACCCACCAAATATCTCGAAAATTCCCAATAGTCACATTGCCAGGCAAAAGCTGATCTTTTACCATCAAAGTCCTGCTGTTCTTATTAAATGGAACATGAAAAGTTACTTTATATGTCTCATCACTAACCTTACGTTCATGCTTACCCAAAGTCATCATATAATCATCACAATCTGATATTCCCATAAACATACCCGGTCCATCATATGTTTTATTTGAACAAAAACAGCTTTTAGCCCTCACGGGTTTCACCTCCAATGCTTCAGGAATTGCTGTTAACTGATTTTCCTTCCGATCTAACAAATTCACATAGGGTAATTCATTTAACCAAGAGCAATTAAACCTAGGCCTAAACAAATGCTTCGACAACGACATCATTATATCTGTTAATGATTGTTGCTGATACAACAACCATGATAAAGCATAAGATTGACACGCGGTTGATAGAGGTTGAGCCACTGTCTCTAAGATTGAACCCCATGTGCCTGGTGCTGGAATTCTCAACAGACATGGACACTCAAGATTCCTCACTGATCTTACAGAATGAGTTAACTGCTGGAACCATAGATTCCTACCTGCCCATCCATCTTTAATTTGCAAAACAGAAGAATCAAATCCAAATGCCTTCCATTTAGTTTCTCTCTTCCCTAACGAGCGGTATTGATCAGGTATATCTTCTGGTGTTCCATCAAAATTAAAGAACTCATCCTGTACCTCCGGGAAAGTATTCTGCACTATTTCAGATGAATGTACATGATTCACTGCTACCATCTGTTCTCCTATTTCAACACTATCCTTACCACCATCTACAGCACTCTCCATCTTTATCCTAGACTTCTGAGTCACGTTTACTACATCCTTTAGTTTCAGAAAAGTTGTTGTTGGTGTCTGTGTCACATTTCCGCAACATGTTATCGCTGTTGTAACATTCATTTCTTCCAAAGTTACTGTTAAAATAGTGGCTTTAGTTGATGTATTAACACTCTTAATTATTTCCAGTGGCAAAGTTACAGATATCCTCTGTGTATTGTTTACTGTTGGAGTGGCTACTGTAATATACTGCTCCTGAACTCCTTTGGTGACTGTGGAAACTTCAACAGACTTTAAATCTTCCATCATAAGCGTCACCTTACGGGTTACATAGCCTTCTAACCAGTGATTCTCAACCGGAACAAATTTGAACGCTGGCTCTAAATAAGTACAAGTATATCTCTCCCATGTAATATTACGCAAAATAAGTGAACAATCACTCATAACCCTCTTCCACTTCATATCATTATACAAAAAATACTTCCTTTGACTAGGTGGCACAGCTTCTGCTTCTGGTCCTGATAACAACACTTCTTCTCCATAATTACCTCTCCACGTGGGAGGAATGTCACCACCCCAACTCCGTCTCTCACATCTACAAGGAAGATGAGCTGTACCACCCATCCTAACCCTAATGACAGTCTTTTCTTCTAAAATTGGTGTTGGGGCGAGTTTCTGAGGCGCCATTGTAATCAAATGTGATACATTTATAGCTGTAATAGCTGTCAATGTTGAAAGAGTTGAATTGCTTCTTACTGTTGTTGTATTAGGCTGAAGTGTTGATGTAAGTGTTGTTGATTCATCTATTTTCCCTACAGCTTGGAGCTCTTTACTCTTTCCAGCTATCACCACTAGTGTCACTACATTAACTCTCAGTCCCGTCTCTAATCCCTCACTTTCAAACTGTGGATTATAAAAAATACATTTATAATCACCTTGATCTTCCTGCTGGGAATTGTACACATAGAGACTGCAATCACCCTCAATCTTCAGTCTTCTCTTATCATTCAGCAACGCATACTTTTTCAATGCAACTGCTCCTAACAGATCTAAACTCCTGCCATAGCTATCTTCCCACTGAACTCTAAATTTCCCTTCACCACTGTTCTCTCTCGTGCACTGGCATGGAAGCTGAGCTGACTTTCCTAGGGTTACTTCAACCCTAGTTTTCGTAACGTTTAGGTCTGACTTTTTTCCTAACTGGTCTGGGCCTACTTTGTCTAACCGAATCACCAGCTTCTCCTGTAACAGAGTTGCCCTTGGTGATCTCTGCGGTTTCACATTCCACTGAAATATTCCCTGTTGTTTCTGGGACGCATTGAAAATCAATGTCCCCAAATCTCCTTTCCTTTCCATCCATTGCAGAGTCATCTCTGGCATCATCAGAAGTGTACACATTATCATCAATGTTGTCCACAACATGGACAATCTCTCCTTCCGCCTGTTCTTCCCTATCTTCATCCTGCTCTCTTGAGCCCTCAACATCCTTTCTCTCTGTGCGTGGCACCACTTCTCCAGGCGCTTTAACACAATGTGACAAATGATACCACGTTGGAGACCCTTTAACCTGGACAGCTGTTCCAGTACTACGAACAACATCAAATGGTCCTTCACGACATTCGTTATACCACTTCCTTCTAAATACCTTCACGAACACCTTGTCTCCAGGTTGCACTGTACTCCTTTTTTGCTCATCAAGCTTCTCCTGCACCTCTTCTTTAATTTGCCTGTCAGAAACATATGTGGACAGCTTTTTATGAAAATTGGCCATATATGTAACGTACGCTCTCATTTCATCTTCCAAGAGAGCCAAGCTTGGACCCTTTCCGCATGTTCGCAAACAAGGCTTAGGCATCCTTCTTCCTGTGACCAGTTCATGGGGTGTCATACGTAGATCACGCAACTCACTTGAGCGACACGCCATTAATGCTAAAGGAAGCGGCGCTATCCAATTTAGACCCGTATGCTGGCAAATTTTGACAATGCGATTTTTCAAGACACCGTTCATTTTTTCACAAATCCCTTGACTTTGTGGGTGATAAACTGCTCCAAGACGTTGCTTAATTCCCAATTTTTGCAACATCAATTTCACTGATTGATCCACAAATTATTTCCCATTGTCTGAGGATATTCGATCGGGAAGTCCCCACCTGCTTATGACTTCTTTACACAAGAACTTAGCAACCGACTGAGCATCTTTTAGCTTAGTTGAACATCTTATGCACCTCTTGGTGTAGGAATGTAACCAAGAATAACAGTCACACCCCTGCAAACATTATTGTTCAGACAGATTGTGCACCTGCCTATAACATAGTCAATCTACTCAAGCAAATATGGTTCCCAAAAACCATACTCCTTTGTGATCTTTCTCCTAACCTCCCCCCTTGCAACATGAGCTAACCCATGTGCTTCCTAAATCATCAGACCTAATAGGTCTAGAGGCGCTACTATCAACCCCTCATGGTTTCTCCCAAAACAACAATTGATTGTTACTTTAAGGATTTTTTCTTTGCCTTCAAAACACCTGCTTTTGAAAGTACTTAAATGTGTGGTTCAATCCCTTGGATTGCTTCATCTTTCAATGGATAGTGATTCTTCCAAGGAGGTCTGGCTCCTGGTTGAAGTTCAACAATTATAACACACTTCTGAAGATTGCTGGAAGTATGGCTTAAATGTTCCTCCTCTTCCTCTTCCTAAGCCTTCTCGTCCTCTTCCTCTCCAATTCTGTCTCTGTCCAGAAACTGGTTGTGGATATGAAACAACTGGTACCGCTATTGGTGGCTGGTACAATTGCGGTTGGAACTGGTTCGGTTGAAGCAGTAGCAGTGATTGTTGATTTGGTGCACACTGATTCTTCATAACCAAAGCTTATTTTTCTCCTTCTTTTTCTCCACCAGTTGTATTTGATTGAGTTTTCTGAGAGTTTCTTGGTCCTGTTCTTTCTGGTTGTGTTCCTTTTTCCGGTACAGATCCACTTGATGGGCTATATGATCTGTATAGACACCTTTTGTCATGCTTCCAAGTCCAACCACCTCTACCAGTTTGCTCCTTACTGGTGAGGGCAGTCCCATCTGCAGTTTAGCTCTCAAAATTGACTGCTCAATTTGACTCACATCTGGATCATTTCCGGTAATATTTCTCCACACTTGATGAACTCTTGACACATAGGCTCTCGGATTTTCTTGTTGTCCTAGTGGGTCAATCAGAATGTTGTCAGGATGCACATTTGTTGGAAACGTATCTTTCAGTGCACTCCACAGCCTATTTCTACTTGCAGCCAACAACTCAGGGTCATTCACTGCAGTCCCCACATATCTATGAAGTCCAGCTCTCTGAAAAATTTCTTCCATACCTGGAATCCCAAGGAGATTAGCCAAAAGTCTCTTAATGTCTCCTATGGCAGACTATGTTCCCACCATAATGTCTTCCAATTTTGAAATCCAAGGATATGCTCCATCTTGAAGAGTAGACAGCTTCTCAAGTATATCTGACATATCGGTATTCTTCAAAGGCTTATATTCTAAGTTCTGTCCTCGGAATATCATCTGGCATCATCTTCTTACTTGTGCTCTCTTTCCTTTCCTCAATGTATTATTCTTCTCCAATTCTTGGGATCCTTTTCGCAGCAGTTTTTTCTTCTCTTCTGTATCTTCAGCTTCTTGAGTTGTTCTTCCAGTTCTCTTACTTCTTCTAAATTATTCTCCTTATCCAGGCATAATACGCATCAGTCTATATCTCTTTCTATTTCTTCTGTGCTAATCATTGTAGGATAAAATCCTCTTGAATATGAAGCACCTTTAATCTCCAAATCTTCATCGCTGTCTCTATCTTTACTTTCATCAGAACTCGAATCTCTTGTATTCTTCTTCTTCCAACTTCCATCACCCCTTCTTTCCGCTCTGGCCAACCTCTGTCTGATCACAGGGTCATATCCACCCATGATCTCTTCTGAATCACTCTGATCATCATCATCATCATCTTCAAGGTCCATCCTCCTGAACCTCACTCCACCCTTAGTTTCCAGACATCTCGTTTTCTTCTTACTTTTGGAGTTTGGAATAATTTTTATGGTCGTTTCTGCTTGTCCTCTCTCTATTATTTGTTCATCTTCATCTCTAATGCAATAATCACCCTCCTGAATGATCATTGGAAGCTGAGGATAGACATCCTTAAACTCTACTTCTTCCTCGTAAGGTGGGGGTCTTTTTGCTGAATCCATATGTGAGAAAGGTGTATTGACTTCTGCCATTAGTTTTTCTGTTACCTTCACCTCTTTTGCCATTTTCTCTATACCTCTGTCTCTTTTATCTTTTCTATCTTTTATCAGTTTTTGTCCTTCATTTTCAAACAGCTTAAGAACACCCAGCTCTCTTTGTCTCTTTTCTTTACGTTGTTCCCCTTTTTTCCCCTTCTTTTGATCTGCCTTATACGTGGATACAAGCACTTGCATTATCTTGATGACGTCTGGGTTAAGAGTCCCTTCCACTGGCCATGGTTGTTCAATGTCAGGCCAACGTTTATTCCATTTTCCAGACAACCTTGCAATACCATTAACTAGAGGATTACTATTTTGCACTATATCAACTGGAGTAATTACTTTTGTAGTTTTGATGTCCTTTTTCCCCATTGTAACGACTCTTTTATATGTGTCTCTCCTTTTTATTTATAAATGTTTTTTATTTTATTTATTTATTAATTTATTAATTTATTAATTTATTAATTAATTTATTTATTTGTTTATTTATTTATTTATTTATTTATTTATTTATTTATTTAATTTATTTATTTATTTATTTATTAATCAATTAATCAATTAATCCATTAATCCATTAATCCATTAATCAATATATCAATTTATTTTATTTATTTTATTTTACCAAATTATTGATTAGTGGCAATCTTACCACATCCGGTCAGGAAAAGTAAAGGAAAGTAGTCAACTTCAGAGCAATCCGAAAAACAAAGACCTCTAATCCAGCAACACTACAGCACTCACAAACCAATTGCTTAATAATCACCCAATTACCTTAATTTTACAGAATAATGTCAGTGCTGGTTTTCCAACACCACTCTAATCAAAACAACTCATTCACAAAAACCCTAATGTGGAATTATCAAGTACATCAATTAATCAGTCTGTTGCCAAGTTCCTGTGAAATGGTCACAACATGAAATATTCTATGCATACACAATGTATCTATTATATCCTGTAAGGGAAAGTGGGTTTTGTGGATAAACAGTACTGGCCTTAGTTGGAGTTGATCCGTTGTCAGCACACCCCTGTCACGTGACGCACTCGTCAGCACCTCCTCTCTCTCTCTCTCTCTCCTCCTTCTCATCGTCTCTCACATGACAGAAGAACAAAGAAACAGACAAGAATTTAGTATTTTATGCATACCTATGTTCACATTCGCGCTAAGAAATAAGCAAACAGCTTAACTCAGGAATATTATAAATAGCTCAATAACATTTTATTTTATTTTAATTTTTTTTTTTTTTTTTTTTTTTTTTTTTATCCATCAACATATCTCTCATTCATCAACTCAACCGATCTCAACCAAACAGTTCCACAGCCAAGCAACAGTTAATTCAACAAACAGAACATTCGTGCAAGTCTCCCCCTCCCTCTTTGTCTGCTCTGAGACTGCAGGCAGGGGAGTGGCACATTTGTTCTACGTAACTCTAAACTCATAAAATCCCACGCATGCGTAGTTCAGTCACCAATGCGATTTCAGAGTGAACAGAGCTCTCCCAAGCAGCTCTCTCCCAGCTAAACAACAGAGTAGACAGACCCGCTGTCGCTCCGTTTGCTCCCCCTTTGACAAACAGTAACACTTAACAAAACTCACAAACCAACATAAAACAGAAATCCTACTTCGAAGTTTGTTATGTTTAATTATTCTAATCTGCAGATTCATAGTTATTTTCTAATCCATTACAAATAATCATCCTCCCAGGGGCTCATATTAATTTATAAAAAATTTTTTTTTACAAGTATTAAAAGTTCTCTCTAACGGAGACTCATAAGGTTTTAACCATAACTAACATATTTCCTTACAAAAAACTAAAACCCCTGTTGTCATAGCCTAGTCGACATACAGCTGGAACACATCAGAGACCTCTCCATGTACTCACACACAAGCATAGGCTCTCTCACACACACAGAGACATAGGCTCTCCTCTTCACACACACAATTCAAGAGGAATGCATCCGTTCATACAATACACTAAGCTACCGTCGCTCCTTATTTCCTTTATATTCCTTCCTAAATTTCTGCTACCTCCAGTTGCAGATTATCCAATGAGAGGTGACTTCGGACATATACTTCGTCAACTATATTCCGAGAGGTAACGTGCAATTGAATGTATATACCACAACTGACAGTTCCCAGAACTGACCCGACAGTCAATCTAATGACTCCCAGGATTTATGGCCCATCTTAATGATCGCCTCGTTTGAGGGCTTCCTTAATCAGCGACGTCCTAAAAGTATACTTTTTCCTTATTTCCTGGCCTTATTCCTTCATGCTTTTCCTGGACACTCCTTTTAATTTTAATCAAGCCAAATATCGGTGCCCTATCGGTGTGCCCTATAGACACTCCCCCCTGTTTACGTTGTTTCCAACGCAAACAAATTTAGAATTTTAGAACGGATTCCCATCCCACAGCAAATAACAGCAAAGCGCACACACAAGTTCTTTAACGGTACATCCCCTCAACGTACACAAACACAAGCACACGAACTGACCAGCGCCCAAAAGAAGTAAAGCGGAATGCCAGGAGTGACAAGAGGCCTCCGAGAGCTCCACAGAGACCAGTAAATGCACCATAGTGACTTGCATGACTTGCATGTTCAACATGAGATGGTCATTGGTTTTTATCAATTAAAAACTCCAATCATTGATTTACCCTCAATATGGCCTTCAATGGGAAAAGCAAAGTAAATCCTAATTGATTGTGTGCTAGATTGTCTTCAGAATATTGCCATTCTGACATGAATTATAAAATACCTCAGATAAGACCCAAAATGTGTCTGGAGGTATCGACAACCGTCAGGGTAAGAGTGACACATGTCAAAATGGTGGAAATCTTAGCAAATGGCTTAATAGTTATTTATGACAATGGTGTTGTTATTTTTTTGGGTTTATAGAGGGATCTCACCTGTGACCTATGGCTTGACGACACACCTGTAATCTATGCTACCTTGGCCTATAGAGCTAGACGGATGGATAATGAGGGTGGGATAGACATCCTGCGGCACAATCCCAAATGGACCACTAAACCCTGTGTACATGAGGAGATCTGAGAGGATGTGATTGGTATAAGTAACATGACCAAACTTCAACCTAGGGAGGGGTCACCATAATGCAAGGCCGTTGTCAGCAGGATTCGAACCTGCGCGGGAAAATCCCAATGGATTTCTAGTCCATCGCCTTAACCACTCGGCCACGACAACTATAAAAAAACAAACAAGAGGGGGGTTACAAGTGAAGGGCCCTGCAGGCATAGTCTTAAGTAAAAGATCATGTAATAACTAACAGATAATGTAGTAACTCATAATAATGTCATCACTTTATGTAATGCAATGTTCCCCACGTTCATTTTTATGAAGTATTGCTTCTTTTTAATTTTCTTAGATATTTGCCCAAGAGCAGAATGTTTCAATGAGAGAGTGTTTATGACTACTGGTTATTTCACTGTGTGTAGTTATTTTATCATCTTATTTTCACAACAAAGCAGCGTCACTCCTCTTTGAGAGGCGTTAAAAAACTGTCAGAAGTGGGATTTGAACCCACGCCTCCAGGAGAGACTGCGACCTTAACGCAGCGCCTTAGACCGCTCGGCCATCCTGACTACAGATGCACTTTTGGTATGGGGATAAAGGCTATCGGGTAAAAGTAGACATAGGCATGGCCTCCCGAGAGCGCCACAGAGACCAATAAATGCACCATAGTGACTTGCATGTTCAACATGAGATGGTCATTGGTTTTTATCAATTAAAAACTCCAGTCATGGATTTAACCTCAATATGGCCTTCAATGGGAAAAGCAAAGTAAATCCTAATTGATTGTGTGCTAGAGTGTCTTCAGAATATGGCCATTCTGACATGAATTGTAAAAGACATCAGATAAGACCCAAATAGTTTCCGGAGGTATCGACAACTGTCAGGGTAAGAGTGACAACAGGTCCACATGTTAAAATGGTGGAAATCTTAGCAAATGGCTTAATAGTTATTTATGACAATGGTGTTGTTATTTTTTTGGGTTTATAGAGGGATCTCACCTGTGACCTATGGCTTGACGACACACCTGTAATCTATGCTACCTTGGCCTATAGAGCTAGACGGATGGATAATGAGGGTGGGATAGACATCCTGCGGCACAATCCCAAATGGACCACTAAACCCTGTGTACATGAGGAGATCTGAGAGGATGTGATTGGTATAAGTAACATGACCAAACTTCAACCTAGGGAGGGGTCACCATAATGCAAAGCCGTTGTCAGCAGGATTCGAACCTGCGCGGGAAAATCCCAATGGATTTCTAGTCCATCGCCTTAACCACTCGGCCACGACAACTATAAAAAAACAAACAAGAGGGGGGTTACAAGTGAAGGGCCCTGCAGGCATAGTCTTAAGTAAAAGATCATGTAATAACTAACAGATAATGTAGTAACTCATAATAATGTCATCACTTTATGTAATGCAATGTTCCCCACGTTCATTTTTATGAAGTATTGCTTCTTTTTAATTTTCTTAGATATTTGCCCAAGAGCAGAATGTTTCAATGAGAGAGTGTTTATGACTACTGGTTATTTCACTGTGTGTAGTTATTTTATCATCTTATTTTCACAACAAAGCAGCGTCACTCCTCTTTGAGAGGCGTTAAAAAACTGTCAGAAGTGGGATTTGAACCCACGCCTCCAGGAGAGACTGCGACCTTAACGCAGCGCCTTAGACCGCTCGGCCATCCTGACTACAGATGCACTTTTGGTATGGGGATAAAGGCTATCGGGTAAAAGTAGACATAGGCATGGCCTCCCGAGAGCGCCACAGAGACCAATAAATGCACCATAGTGACTTGCATGTTCAACATGAGATGGTCATTGGTTTTTATCAATTAAAAACTCCAGTCATGGATTTAACCTCAATATGGCCTTCAATGGGAAAAGCAAAGTAAATCCTAATTGATTGTGTGCTAGAGTGTCTTCAGAATATGGCCATTCTGACATGAATTGTAAAAGACATCAGATAAGACCCAAATAGTTTCCGGAGGTATCGACAACTGTCAGGGTAAGAGTGACAACAGGTCCACATGTCAAAATGGTGGAAATCTTAGCAAATGGCTTAATAGTTATTTATGACAATGGTGTTGTTATTTTTTAGGGTTTATAGAGGGATCTCACCTGTGACCTATGGCTTGACGACACACCTGTAATCTATGCTACCTTGGCCTATAGAGCTAGACGGATGGATAATGGTCCTCTGTAGCTCAGCTGGTAGAGCACGGCGCTTGTAACGCCAGGGTAGTGGGTTTGATCCCCGGGACCACCCATACACAAGAAAAAAATGTATGCACGCATGACTGTAAGTCGCTTTGGATAAAAGCATCTGCTAAATGGCATATTATCTTATTATTATAATGAGGGTGGGATAGACATCCTGCGGCACAATCCCAAATGGACCACTAAACCCTGTCTACATGAAGAGATCTGAGAGGATGTGATTGGTATAAGCAAGATGACCAAACTTCAACCTAGGGAGGGGTCACCATAATGCAAAGACGTTGTCGGCAGGATTCGAACCTGCGCGGGAAAATCCCAATGGATTTCTAGTCCATCGCCTTAACCACTCGGCCACGACAACTATAAAAAGAAAAACAAGAGGGGGGTTACAAGTGAAGGGCCCTGCAGGCATAGTCTTCAGCAAAAGATCATGTAATAACTAACAGATAATGTAGTAACTCATAATAATGTCATCACTTTATGTAATGCAATGTTCCCCACGTTCATTTTTATGAAGTATTGCTTCTTTTTAATTTTCTTAGATATTTGCCCAAGAGCAGAATGTTTCAATGAGAGAGTGTTTATGACTACTGGTTATTTCACTGTGTGTAGTTATTTTATCATCTTATTTTCACAACAAAGCAGTGTCACTCCTCTTTGAGAGGCGTTAAAGAATTGTCAGAAGTGGGATTTGAACCCACGCCTCCAGGAGAGACTGCGACCTTAACGCAGCGCCTTAGACCGCTCGGCCATCCTGACTACAGATGCACTTTTGGTATGGGGATAAAGGCTATCGGGTAAAAGTAGACATAGGCATGGCCTCCCGAGAGCGCCACAGAGACCAATAAATGCACCATAGTGACTTGCATGTTCAACATGAGATGGTCATTGGTTTTTATCAATTAAAAACTCCAGTCATGGATTTAACCTCAATATGGCCTTCAATGGGAAAAGCAAAGTAAATCCTAATTGATTGTGTGCTAGAGTGTCTTCAGAATATGGCCATTCTGACATGAATTGTAAAAGACATCAGATAAGACCCAAATAGTTTCCGGAGGTATCGACAACTGTCAGGGTAAGAGTGACAACAGGTCCACATGTCAAAATGGTGGAAATCTTAGCAAATGGCTTAATAGTTATTTATGACAATGGTGTTGTTATTTTTTAGGGTTTATAGAGGGATCTCACCTGTGACCTATGGCTTGACGACACACCTGTAATCTATGCTACCTTGGCCTATAGAGCTAGACGGATGGATAATGGTCCTCTGTAGCTCAGCTGGTAGAGCACGGCGCTTGTAACGCCAGGGTAGTGGGTTTGATCCCCGGGACCACCCATACACAAGAAAAAAATTTATGCACGCATGACTGTAAGTCGCTTTGGATAAAAGCGTCTGCTAAATGGCATATTATCTTATTATTATAATGAGGGTGGGATAGACATCCTGCGGCACAATCCCAAATGGACCACTAAACCCTGTCTACATGAAGAGATCTGAGAGGATGTGATTGGTATAAGCAAGATGACCAAACTTCAACCTAGGGAGGGGTCACCATAATGCAAAGACGTTGTCGGCAGGATTCGAACCTGCGCGGGAAAATCCCAATGGATTTCTAGTCCATCGCCTTAACCACTCGGCCACGACAACTATAAAAAGAAAAACAAGAGGGGGGTTACAAGTGAAGGGCCCTGCAGGCATAGTCTTCAGCAAAAGATAATGTAATAACTAACAGATAATGTAGTAACTCATAATAATGTCATCACTTTATGTAATGCAATGTTCCCCACGTTCATTTTTATGAAGTATTGCTTCTTTTTAATTTTCTTAGATATTTGCCCAAGAGCAGAATGTTTCAATGAGAGAGTGTTTATGACTACTGGTTATTTCACTGTGTGTAGTTATTTTATCATCTTATTTTCACAACAAAGCAGTGTCACTCCTCTTTGAGAGGCGTTAAAGAATTGTCAGAAGTGGGATTTGAACCCACGCCTCCAGGAGAGACTGCGACCTTAACGCAGCGCCTTAGACCGCTCGGCCATCCTGACTACAGATGCACTTTTGGTATGGGGATAAAGGCTATCGGGTAAAAGTAGACATAGGCATGGCCTCCCGAGAGCGCCACAGAGACCAATAAATGCACCATAGTGACTTGCATGTTCAACATGAGATGGTCATTGGTTTTTATCAATTAAAAACTCCAGTCATGGATTTAACCTCAATATGGCCTTCAATGGGAAAAGCAAAGTAAATCCTAATTGATTGTGTGCTAGAGTGTCTTCAGAATATGGCCATTCTGACATGAATT
This sequence comes from Coregonus lavaretus, assembly GCF_964263955.1. Taxonomy (NCBI): domain Eukaryota; kingdom Metazoa; phylum Chordata; class Actinopteri; order Salmoniformes; family Salmonidae; genus Coregonus; species Coregonus lavaretus. The sequence continues at coordinate 13,517,062 of NC_140022.1, read as the reverse complement.
GTAAAAGACATCAGATAAGACCCAAATAGTTTCCGGAGGTATCGACAACCGTCAGGGTAAGAGTGACAACAGGTCCACATGTCAAAATGGTGGAAATCTTAGCAAATGGCTTAATAGTTATTTATGACAATGGTGTTGTTATTTTTTAGGGTTTATAGAGGGATCTCACCTGTGACCTATGGCTTGACGACACACCTGTAATCTATGCTACCTTGGCCTATAGAGCTAGACGGATGGATAATGGTCCTCTGTAGCTCAGCTGGTAGAGCACGGCGCTTGTAACGCCAGGGTAGTGGGTTTGATCCCCGGGACCACCCATACACAAGAAAAAAATGTATGCACGCATGACTGTAAGTCGCTTTGGATAAAAGCGTCTGCTAAATGGCATATTATCATAATGAGGGTGGGATAGACATCCTGCGGCACAATCCCAAATGGACCACTAAACCCTGTCTACATGAAGAGATCTGAGAGGATGTGATTGGTATAAGCAAGATGACCAAACTTCAACCTAGGGAGGGGTCACCATAATGCAAAGCCGTTGTCGGCAGGATTCGAACCTGCGCGGGAAAATCCCAATGGATTTCTAGTCCATCGCCTTAACCACTCGGCCACGACAACTATAAAAAGAAAAACAAGAGGGGGGTTACAAGTGAAGGGCCCTGCAGGCATAGTCTTCAGCAAAAGATCATGTAATAACTAACAGATAATGTAGTAACTCATAATAATGTCATCACTTTATGTAATGCAATGTTCCCCACGTTCATTTTTATGAAGTATTGCTTCTTTTTAATTTTCTTAGATATTTGCCCAAGAGCAGAATGTTTCAATGAGAGAGTGTTTATGACTACTGGTTATTTCACTGTGTGTAGTTATTTTATCATCTTATTTTCACAACAAAGCAGTGTCACTCCTCTTTGAGAGGCGTTAAAGAATTGTCAGAAGGGGGATTTGAACCCACACCTCCAGGAGAGACTGCGACCTTAACGCAGCGCCTTAGACCGCTCGGCCATCCTGACTACAGATGCACTTTTGGTATGGGGATAAAGGCTATCGGGTAAAAGTAGACATAGGCATGGCCTCCCGAGAGCGCCACAGAGACCAATAAATGCACCATAGTGACTTGCATGTTCAACATGAGATGGTCATTGGTTTTTATCAATTAAAAACTCCAGTCATGGATTTAACCTCAATATGGCCTTCAATGGGAAAAGCAAAGTAAATCCTAATTGATTGTGTGCTAGAGTGTCTTCAGAATATGGCCATTCTGACATGAATTGTAAAAGACATCAGATAAGACCCAAATAGTTTCCGGAGGTATCGACAACTGTCAGGGTAAGAGTGACAACAGGTCCACATGTCAAAATGGTGGAAATCTTAGCAAATGGCTTAATAGTTATTTATGACAATGGTGTTGTTATTTTTTAGGGTTTATAGAGGGATCTCACCTGTGACCTATGGCTTGACGACACACCTGTAATCTATGCTACCTTGGCCTATAGAGCTAGACGGATGGATAATGGTCCTCTGTAGCTCAGCTGGTAGAGCACGGCGCTTGTAACGCCAGGGTAGTGGGTTTGATCCCCGGGACCACCCATACACAAGAAAAAAATGTATGCACGCATGACTGTAAGTCGCTTTGGATAAAAGCGTCTGCTAAATGGCATATTATCTTATTATTATAATGAGGGTGGGATAGACATCCTGCGGCACAATCCCAAATGGACCACTAAACCCTGTCTACATGAAGAGATCTGAGAGGATGTGATTGGTATAAGCAAGATGACCAAACTCCAACCTAGGGAGGGGTCACCATAATGCAAAGCCGTTGTCGGCAGGATTCGAACCTGCGCGGGAAAATCCCAATGGATTTCTAGTCCATCGCCTTAACCACTCGGCCACGACAACTATAAAAAAACAAACAAGAGGGGGGTTACAAGTGAAGGGCCCTGCAGGCATAGTCTTAAGTAAAAGATCATGTAATAACTAACAGATAATGTAGTAACTCATAATAATGTCATCACTTTATGTAATGCAATGTTCCCCACGTTCATTTTTATGAAGTATTGCTTCTTTTTAATTTTCTTAGATATTTGCCCAAGAGCAGAATGTTTCAATGAGAGAGTGTTTATGACTACTGGTTATTTCACTGTGTGTAGTTATTTTATCATCTTATTTTCACAACAAAGCAGTGTCACTCCTCTTTGAGAGGCGTTAAAGAATTGTCAGAAGGGGGATTTGAACCCACGCCTCCAGGAGAGACTGCGACCTTAACGCAGCGCCTTAGACCGCTCGGCCATCCTGACTACAGATGCACTTTTGGTATGGGGATAAAGGCTATCGGGTAAAAGTAGACATAGGCATGGCCTCCCGAGAGCGCCACAGAGACCAATAAATGCACCATAGTGACTTGCATGTTCAACATGAGATGGTCATTGGTTTTTATCAATTAAAAACTCCAGTCATGGATTTAACCTCAATATGGCCTTCAATGGGAAAAGCAAAGTAAATCCTAATTGATTGTGTGCTAGAGTGTCTTCAGAATATGGCCATTCTGACATGAATTGTAAAAGACATCAGATAAGACCCAAATAGTTTCCGGAGGTATCGACAACCGTCAGGGTAAGAGTGACAACAGGTCCACATGTCAAAATGGTGGAAATCTTAGCAAATGGCTTAATAGTTATTTATGACAATGGTGTTGTTATTTTTTTGGGTTTATAGAGGGATCTCACCTGTGACCTATGGCTTGACGACACACCTGTAATCTATGCTACCTTGGCCTATAGAGCTAGACGGATGGATAATGAGGGTGGGATAGACATCCTGCGGCACAATCCCAAATGGACCACTAAACCCTGTGTACATGAGGAGATCTGAGAGGATGTGATTGGTATAACTAACATGACCAAACTTCAACCTAGGGAGGGGTCACCATAATGCAAAGCCGTTGTCAGCAGGATTCGAACCTGCGCGGGAAAATCCCAATGGATTTCTAGTCCATCGCCTTAACCACTCGGCCACGACAACTATAAAAAAACAAACAAGAGGGGGGTTACAAGTGAAGGGCCCTGCAGGCATAGTCTTAAGTAAAAGATCATGTAATAACTAACAGATAATGTAGTAACTCATAATAATGTCATCACTTTATGTAATGCAATGTTCCCCACGTTCATTTTTATGAAGTATTGCTTCTTTTTAATTTTCTTAGATATTTGCCCAAGAGCAGAATGTTTCAATGAGAGAGTGTTTATGACTACTGGTTATTTCACTGTGTGTAGTTATTTTATCATCTTATTTTCACAACAAAGCAGCGTCACTCCTCTTTGAGAGGCGTTAAAAAGCTGTCAGAAGTGGGATTTGAACCCACGCCTCCAGGAGAGACTGCGACCTTAACGCAGCGCCTTAGACCGCTCGGCCATCCTGACTACAGATGCACTTTTGGTATGGGGATAAAGGCTATCGGGTAAAAGTAGACATAGGCATGGCCTCCCGAGAGCGCCACAGAGACCAATAAATGCACCATAGTGACTTGCATGTTCAACATGAGATGGTCATTGGTTTTTATCAATTAAAAACTCCAGTCATGGATTTAACCTCAATATGGCCTTCAATGGGAAAAGCAAAGTAAATCCTAATTGATTGTGTGCTAGAGTGTCTTCAGAATATGGCCATTCTGACATGAATTGTAAAAGACATCAGATAAGACCCAAATAGTTTCCGGAGGTATCGACAACTGTCAGGGTAAGAGTGACAACAGGTCCACATGTCAAAATGGTGGAAATCTTAGCAAATGGCTTAATAGTTATTTATGACAATGGTGTTGTTATTTTTTAGGGTTTATAGAGGGATCTCACCTGTGACCTATGGCTTGACGACACACCTGTAATCTATGCTACCTTGGCCTATAGAGCTAGACGGATGGATAATGGTCCTCTGTAGCTCAGCTGGTAGAGCACGGCGCTTGTAACGCCAGGGTAGTGGGTTTGATCCCCGGGACCACCCATACACAAGAAAAAAATGTATGCACGCATGACTGTAAGTCGCTTTGGATAAAAGCATCTGCTAAATGGCATATTATCTTATTATTATAATGAGGGTGGGATAGACATCCTGCGGCACAATCCCAAATGGACCACTAAACCCTGTCTACATGAAGAGATCTGAGAGGATGTGATTGGTATAAGCAAGATGACCAAACTTCAACCTAGGGAGGGGTCACCATAATGCAAAGACGTTGTCGGCAGGATTCGAACCTGCGCGGGAAAATCCCAATGGATTTCTAGTCCATCGCCTTAACCACTCGGCCACGACAACTATAAAAAGAAAAACAAGAGGGGGGTTACAAGTGAAGGGCCCTGCAGGCATAGTCTTCAGCAAAAGATAATGTAATAACTAACAGATAATGTAGTAACTCATAATAATGTCATCACTTTATGTAATGCAATGTTCCCCACGTTCATTTTTATGAAGTATTGCTTCTTTTTAATTTTCTTAGATATTTGCCCAAGAGCAGAATGTTTCAATGAGAGAGTGTTTATGACTACTGGTTATTTCACTGTGTGTAGTTATTTTATCATCTTATTTTCACAACAAAGCAGTGTCACTCCTCTTTGAGAGGCGTTAAAGAATTGTCAGAAGTGGGATTTGAACCCACGCCTCCAGGAGAGACTGCGACCTTAACGCAGCGCCTTAGACCGCTCGGCCATCCTGACTACAGATGCACTTTTGGTATGGGGATAAAGGCTATCGGGTAAAAGTAGACATAGGCATGGCCTCCCGAGAGCGCCACAGAGACCAATAAATGCACCATAGTGACTTGCATGTTCAACATGAGATGGTCATTGGTTTTTATCAATTAAAAACTCCAGTCATGGATTTAACCTCAATATGGCCTTCAATGGGAAAAGCAAAGTAAATCCTAATTGATTGTGTGCTAGAGTGTCTTCAGAATATGGCCATTCTGACATGAATTGTAAAAGACATCAGATAAGACCCAAATAGTTTCCGGAGGTATCGACAACTGTCAGGGTAAGAGTGACAACAGGTCCACATGTCAAAATGGTGGAAATCTTAGCAAATGGCTTAATAGTTATTTATGACAATGGTGTTGTTATTTTTTAGGGTTTATAGAGGGATCTCACCTGTGACCTATGGCTTGACGACACACCTGTAATCTATGCTACCTTGGCCTATAGAGCTAGACGGATGGATAATGGTCCTCTGTAGCTCAGCTGGTAGAGCACGGCGCTTGTAACGCCAGGGTAGTGGGTTTGATCCCCGGGACCACCCATACACAAGAAAAACATTTATGCACGCATGACTGTAAGTCGCTTTGGATAAAAGCGTCTGCTAAATGGCATATTATGTTATTATTATAATGAGGGTGGGATAGACATCCTGCGGCACAATCCCAAATGGACCACTAAACCCTGTCTACATGAAGAGATCTGAGAGGATGTGATTGGTATAAGCAAGATGACCAAACTTCAACCTAGGGAGGGGTCACCATAATGCAAAGCCGTTGTCGGCAGGATTCGAACCTGCGCGGGAAAATCCCAATGGATTTCTAGTCCATCGCCTTAACCACTCGGCCACGACAACTATAAAAAGAAAAACAAGAGGGGGGTTACAAGTGAAGGGCCCTGCAGGCATAGTCTTCAGCAAAAGATAATGTAATAACTAACAGATAATGTAGTAACTCATAATAATGTCATCACTTTATGTAATGCAATGTTCCCCACGTTCATTTTTATGAAGTATTGCTTCTTTTTAATTTTCTTAGATATTTGCCCAAGAGCAGAATGTTTCAATGAGAGAGTGTTTATGACTACTGGTTATTTCACTGTGTGTAGTTATTTTATCATCTTATTTTCACAACAAAGCAGTGTCACTCCTCTTTGAGAGGCGTTAAAGAATTGTCAGAAGTGGGATTTGAACCCACGCCTCCAGGAGAGACTGCGACCTTAACGCAGCGCCTTAGACCGCTCGGCCATCCTGACTACAGATGCACTTTTGGTATGGGGATAAAGGCTATCGGGTAAAAGTAGACATAGGCATGGCCTCCCGAGAGCGCCACAGAGACCAATAAATGCACCATAGTGACTTGCATGTTCAACATGAGATGGTCATTGGTTTTTATCAATTAAAAACTCCAGTCATGGATTTAACCTCAATATGGCCTTCAATGGGAAAAGCAAAGTAAATCCTAATTGATTGTGTGCTAGAGTGTCTTCAGAATATGGCCATTCTGACATGAATTGTAAAAGACATCAGATAAGACCCAAATAGTTTCCGGAGGTATCGACAACCGTCAGGGTAAGAGTGACAACAGGTCCACATGTCAAAATGGTGGAAATCTTAGCAAATGGCTTAATAGTTATTTATGACAATGGTGTTGTTATTTTTTAGGGTTTATAGAGGGATCTCACCTGTGACCTATGGCTTGACGACACACCTGTAATCTATGCTACCTTGGCCTATAGAGCTAGACGGATGGATAATGGTCCTCTGTAGCTCAGCTGGTAGAGCACGGCGCTTGTAACGCCAGGGTAGTGGGTTTGATCCCCGGGACCACCCATACACAAGAAAAAAATGTATGCACGCATGACTGTAAGTCGCTTTGGATAAAAGCGTCTGCTAAATGGCATATTATCTTATTATTATAATGAGGGTGGGATAGACATCCTGCGGCACAATCCCAAATGGACCACTAAACCCTGTCTACATGAAGAGATCTGAGAGGATGTGATTGGTATAAGCAAGATGACCAAACTTCAACCTAGGGAGGGGTCACCATAATGCAAAGCCGTTGTCGGCAGGATTCGAACCTGCGCGGGAAAATCCCAATGGATTTCTAGTCCATCGCCTTAACCACTCGGCCACGACAACTATAAAAAGAAAAACAAGAGGGGGGTTACAAGTGAAGGGCCCTGCAGGCATAGTCTTCAGCAAAAGATCATGTAATAACTAACAGATAATGTAGTAACTCATAATAATGTCATCACTTTATGTAATGCAATGTTCCCCACGTTCATTTTTATGAAGTATTGCTTCTTTTTAATTTTCTTAGATATTTGCCCAAGAGCAGAATGTTTCAATGAGAGAGTGTTTATGACTACTGGTTATTTCACTGTGTGTAGTTATTTTATCATCTTATTTTCACAACAAAGCAGTGTCACTCCTCTTTGAGAGGCGTTAAAGAATTGTCAGAAGTGGGATTTGAACCCACGCCTCCAGGAGAGACTGCGACCTTAACGCAGCGCCTTAGACCGCTCGGCCATCCTGACTACAGATGCACTTTTGGTATGGGGATAAAGGCTATCGGGTAAAAGTAGACATAGGCATGGCCTCCCGAGAGCGCCACAGAGACCAATAAATGCACCATAGTGACTTGCATGTTCAACATGAGATGGTCATTGGTTTTTATCAATTAAAAACTCCAGTCATGGATTTAACCTCAATATGGCCTTCAATGGGAAAAGCAAAGTAAATCCTAATTGATTGTGTGCTAGAGTGTCTTCAGAATATGGCCATTCTGACATGAATTGTAAAAGACATCAGATAAGACCCAAATAGTTTCCGGAGGTATCGACAACCGTCAGGGTAAGAGTGACAACAGGTCCACATGTCAAAATGGTGGAAATCTTAGCAAATGGCTTAATAGTTATTTATGACAATGGTGTTGTTATTTTTTAGGGTTTATAGAGGGATCTCACCTGTGACCTATGGCTTGACGACACACCTGTAATCTATGCTACCTTGGCCTATAGAGCTAGACGGATGGATAATGGTCCTCTGTAGCTCAGCTGGTAGAGCACGGCGCTTGTAACGCCAGGGTAGTGGGTTTGATCCCCGGGACCACCCATACACAAGAAAAAAATGTATGCACGCATGACTGTAAGTCGCTTTGGATAAAAGCGTCTGCTAAATGGCATATTATCTTATTATTATAATGAGGGTGGGATAGACATCCTGCGGCACAATCCCAAATGGACCACTAAACCCTGTCTACATGAAGAGATCTGAGAGGATGTGATTGGTATAAGCAAGATGACCAAACTTCAACCTAGGGAGGGGTCACCATAATGCAAAGCCGTTGTCGGCAGGATTCGAACCTGCGCGGGAAAATCCCAATGGATTTCTAGTCCATCGCCTTAACCACTCGGCCACGACAACTATAAAAAGAAAAACAAGAGGGGGGTTACAAGTGAAGGGCCCTGCAGGCATAGTCTTCAGCAAAAGATCATGTAATAACTAACAGATAATGTAGTAACTCATAATAATGTCATCACTTTATGTAATGCAATGTTCCCCACGTTCATTTTTATGAAGTATTGCTTCTTTTTAATTTTCTTAGATATTTGCCCAAGAGCAGAATGTTTCAATGAGAGAGTGTTTATGACTACTGGTTATTTCACTGTGTGTAGTTATTTTATCATCTTATTTTCACAACAAAGCAGTGTCACTCCTCTTTGAGAGGCGTTAAAGAATTGTCAGAAGGGGGATTTGAACCCACGCCTCCAGGAGAGACTGCGACCTTAACGCAGCGCCTTAGACCGCTCGGCCATCCTGACTACAGATGCACTTTTGGTATGGGGATAAAGGCTATCGGGTAAAAGTAGACATAGGCATGGCCTCCCGAGAGCGCCACAGAGACCAATAAATGCACCATAGTGACTTGCATGTTCAACATGAGATGGTCATTGGTTTTTATCAATTAAAAACTCCAGTCATGGATTTAACCTCAATATGGCCTTCAATGGGAAAAGCAAAGTAAATCCTAATTGATTGTGTGCTAGAGTGTCTTCAGAATATGGCCATTCTGACATGAATTGTAAAAGACATCAGATAAGACCCAAATAGTTTCCGGAGGTATCGACAACCGTCAGGGTAAGAGTGACAACAGGTCCACATGTCAAAATGGTGGAAATCTTAGCAAATGGCTTAATAGTTATTTATGACAATGGTGTTGTTATTTTTTAGGGTTTATAGAGGGATCTCACCTGTGACCTATGGCTTGACGACACACCTGTAATCTATGCTACCTTGGCCTATAGAGCTAGACGGATGGATAATGGTCCTCTGTAGCTCAGCTGGTAGAGCACGGCGCTTGTAACGCCAGGGTAGTGGGTTTGATCCCCGGGACCACCCATACACAAGAAAAAAATGTATGCACGCATGACTGTAAGTCGCTTTGGATAAAAGCGTCTGCTAAATGGCATATTATGTTATTATTATAATGAGGGTGGGATAGACATCCTGCGGCACAATCCCAAATGGACCACTAAACCCTGTCTACATGAAGAGATCTGAGAGGATGTGATTGGTATAAGCAAGATGACCAAACTTCAACCTAGGGAGGGGTCACCATAATGCAAAGACGTTGTCGGCAGGATTCGAACCTGCGCGGGAAAATCCCAATGGATTTCTAGTCCATCGCTTAACCACTCGGCCACGACAACTATAAAAAGAAAAACAAGAGGGGGGTTACAAGTGAAGGGCCCTGCAGGCATAGTCTTCAGCAAAAGATAATGTAATAACTAACAGATAATGTAGTAACTCATAATAATGTCATCACTTTATGTAATGCAATGTTCCCCACGTTCATTTTTATGAAGTATTGCTTCTTTTTAATTTTCTTAGATATTTGCCCAAGAGCAGAATGTTTCAATGAGAGAGTGTTTATGACTACTGGTTATTTCACTGTGTGTAGTTATTTTATCATCTTATTTTCACAACAAAGCAGTGTCACTCCTCTTTGAGAGGCGTTAAAGAATGGTCAGAAGTGGGATTTGAACCCACGCCTCCAGGAGAGACTGCGACCTTAACGCAGCGCCTTAGACCGCTCGGCCATCCTTACTACAGATGCACTTTTGGTATGGGGATAAAGGCTATCGGGTAAAAGTAGACATAGGCATGGCCTCCCGAGAGCGCCACAGAGACCAATAAATGCACCATAGTGACTTGCATGTTCAACATGAGATGGTCATTGGTTTTTATCAATTAAAAACTCCAGTCATGGATTTAACCTCAATATGGCCTTCAATGGGAAAAGCAAAGTAAATCCTAATTGATTGTGTGCTAGAGTGTCTTCAGAATATGGCCATTCTGACATGAATTGTAAAAGACATCAGATAAGACCCAAATAGTTTCCGGAGGTATCGACAACCGTCAGGGTAAGAGTGACAACAGGTCCACATGTCAAAATGGTGGAAATCTTAGCAAATGGCTTAATAGTTATTTATGACAATGGTGTTGTTATTTTTTAGGGTTTATAGAGGGATCTCACCTGTGACCTATGGCTTGACGACACACCTGTAATCTATGCTACCTTGGCCTATAGAGCTAGACGGATGGATGATGAGTGTGGGATAGACATCCTGCGGCACAATCCCAAATGGACCACTAAACCCTGTCTACATGAAGAGATCTGAGAGGATGTGATTGGTATAAGCAAGATGACCAAACTTCAACCTAGGGAGGGGTCACCATAATGCAAAGCCATTGTCGGCAGGATTCGAACCTGCGCGGGAAAATCCCAATGGATTTCTAGTCCATCGCCTTAACCACTCGGCCACGACAACTATACAAAGAAAAACAAGAGGGGGGTTACAAGTGAAGGGCCCTGCAGGCATAGTCTTCAGCAAAAGATAATGTAATAACTAACAGATAATGTAGTAACTCATAATAATGTCATCACTTTTTATGTAATGCAATGTTCCCCACGTTCATTTTTATGAAGTATTGGTTCTTTTTAATTTTCTTAGATATTTGCCCAAGAGCAGAATGTTTCAATGAGAGAGTGTTTATGACTACTGGTTATTTCACTGTGTGTAGTTATTTTATCATCTTATTTTCACAACAAAGCAGCGTCACTCCTCTTTGAGAGGCGTTAAAAAATTGTCAGAAGTGGGATTTGAACCCACGCCTCCAGGAGAGACTGCGACCTTAACGCAGCGCCTTAGACCGCTCGGCCATCCTGACTACAGATGCACTTTTGGTGTGGGGATAAAGGCTATCGGGTAAAAGTAGACATAGGCATGGCCTCCCGAGAGCGCCACAGAGACCAATAAATGCACCATAGTGACTTGCATGTTCAACATGAGATGGTCATTGGTTTTTATCAATTAAAAACTCCAGTCATGGATTTAACCTCAATATGGCCTTCAATGGGAAAAGCAAAGTAAATCCTAATTGATTGTGTGCTAGAGTGTCTTCAGAATATGGCCATTCTGACATGAATTGTAAAAGACATCAGATAAGACCCAAATAGTTTCCGGAGGTATCGACAACTGTCAGGGTAAGAGTGACAACAGGTCCACATGTCAAAATGGTGGAAATCTTAGCAAATGGCTTAATAGTTATTTATGACAATGGTGTTGTTATTTTTTAGGGTTTATAGAGGGATCTCACCTGTGACCTATGGCTTGACGACACACCTGTAATCTATGCTACCTTGGCCTATAGAGCTAGACGGATGGATAATGAGGGTGGGATAGACATCCTGCGGCACAATCCCAAATGGACCACTAAACCCTGTCTACATGAAGAGATCTGAGAGGATGTGATTGGTATAAGCAAGATGACCAAACTTCAACCTAGGGAGGGGTCACCATAATGCAAAGCCGTTGTCGGCAGGATTCGAACCTGCGCGGGAAAATCCCAATGGATTTCTAGTCCATCGCCTTAACCACTCGGCCACGACAACTATAAAAAGAAAAACAAGAGGGGGGTTACAAGTGAAGGGCCCTGCAGGCATAGTCTTCAGCAAAAGATAATGTAATAACTAACAGATAATGTAGTAACTCATAATAATGTCATCACTTTATGTAATGCAATGTTCCCCACGTTCATTTTTATGAAGTATTGCTTCTTTTTAATTTTCTTAGATATTTGCCCAAGAGCAGAATGTTTCAATGAGAGAGTGTTTATGACTACTGGTTATTTCACTGTGTGTAGTTATTTTATCATCTTATTTTCACAACAAAGCAGTGTCACTCCTCTTTGAGAGGCGTTAAAGAATTGTCAGAAGTGGGATTTGAACCCACGCCTCCAGGAGAGACTGCGACCTTAACGCAGCGCCTTAGACCGCTCGGCCATCCTGACTACAGATGCACTTTTGGTATGGGGATAAAGGCTATCGGGTAAAAGTAGACATAGGCATGGCCTCCCGAGAGCGCCACAGAGACCAATAAATGCACCATAGTGACTTGCATGTTCAACATGAGATGGTCATTGGTTTTTATCAATTAAAAACTCCAGTCATGGATTTAACCTCAATATGGCCTTCAATGGGAAAAGCAAAGTAAATCCTAATTGATTGTGTGCTAGAGTGTCTTCAGAATATGGCCATTCTGACATGAATTGTAAAAGACATCAGATAAGACCCAAATAGTTTCCGGAGGTATCGACAACCGTCAGGGTAAGAGTGACAACAGGTCCACATGTCAAAATGGTGGAAATCTTAGCAAATGGCTTAATAGTTATTTATGACAATGGTGTTGTTATTTTTTAGGGTTTATAGAGGGATCTCACCTGTGACCTATGGCTTGACGACACACCTGTAATCTATGCTACCTTGGCCTATAGAGCTAGACGGATGGATAATGGTCCTCTGTAGCTCAGCTGGTAGAGCACGGCGCTTGTAACGCCAGGGTAGTGGGTTTGATCCCCGGGACCACCCATACACAAGAAAAAAATGTATGCACGCATGACTGTAAGTCGCTTTGGATAAAAGCGTCTGCTAAATGGCATATTATCTTATTATTATAATGAGGGTGGGATAGACATCCTGCGGCACAATCCCAAATGGACCACTAAACCCTGTCTACATGAAGAGATCTGAGAGGATGTGATTGGTATAAGCAAGATGACCAAACTTCAACCTAGGGAGGGGTCACCATAATGCAAAGCCGTTGTCGGCAGGATTCGAACCTGCGCGGGAAAATCCCAATGGATTTCTAGTCCATCGCCTTAACCACTCGGCCACGACAACTATAAAAAGAAAAACAAGAGGGGGGTTACAAGTGAAGGGCCCTGCAGGCATAGTCTTCAGCAAAAGATCATGTAATAACTAACAGATAATGTAGTAACTCATAATAATGTCATCACTTTATGTAATGCAATGTTCCCCACGTTCATTTTTATGAAGTATTGCTTCTTTTTAATTTTCTTAGATATTTGCCCAAGAGCAGAATGTTTCAATGAGAGAGTGTTTATGACTACTGGTTATTTCACTGTGTGTAGTTATTTTATCATCTTATTTTCACAACAAAGCAGTGTCACTCCTCTTTGAGAGGCGTTAAAGAATTGTCAGAAGGGGGATTTGAACCCACGCCTCCAGGAGAGACTGCGACCTTAACGCAGCGCCTTAGACCGCTCGGCCATCCTGACTACAGATGCACTTTTGGTATGGGGATAAAGGCTATCGGGTAAAAGTAGACATAGGCATGGCCTCCCGAGAGCGCCACAGAGACCAATAAATGCACCATAGTGACTTGCATGTTCAACATGAGATGGTCATTGGTTTTTATCAATTAAAAACTCCAGTCATGGATTTAACCTCAATATGGCCTTCAATGGGAAAAGCAAAGTAAATCCTAATTGATTGTGTGCTAGAGTGTCTTCAGAATATGGCCATTCTGACATGAATTGTAAAAGACATCAGATAAGACCCAAATAGTTTCCGGAGGTATCGACAACCGTCAGGGTAAGAGTGACAACAGGTCCACATGTCAAAATGGTGGAAATCTTAGCAAATGGCTTAATAGTTATTTATGACAATGGTGTTGTTATTTTTTAGGGTTTATAGAGGGATCTCACCTGTGACCTATGGCTTGACGACACACCTGTAATCTATGCTACCTTGGCCTATAGAGCTAGACGGATGGATAATGGTCCTCTGTAGCTCAGCTGGTAGAGCACGGCGCTTGTAACGCCAGGGTAGTGGGTTTGATCCCCGGGACCACCCATACACAAGAAAAAAATGTATGCACGCATGACTGTAAGTCGCTTTGGATAAAAGCGTCTGCTAAATGGCATATTATGTTATTATTATAATGAGGGTGGGATAGACATCCTGCGGCACAATCCCAAATGGACCACTAAACCCTGTCTACATGAAGAGATCTGAGAGGATGTGATTGGTATAAGCAAGATGACCAAACTTCAACCTAGGGAGGGGTCACCATAATGCAAAGACGTTGTCGGCAGGATTCGAACCTGCGCGGGAAAATCCCAATGGATTTCTAGTCCATCGCTTAACCACTCGGCCACGACAACTATAAAAAGAAAAACAAGAGGGGGGTTACAAGTGAAGGGCCCTGCAGGCATAGTCTTCAGCAAAAGATAATGTAATAACTAACAGATAATGTAGTAACTCATAATAATGTCATCACTTTATGTAATGCAATATTCCCCACGTTCATTTTTATGAAGTATTGCTTCTTTTTAATTTTCTTAGATATTTGCCCAAGAGCAGAATGTTTCAATGAGAGAGTGTTTATGACTACTGGTTATTTCACTGTGTGTAGTTATTTTATCATCTTATTTTCACAACAAAGCAGTGTCACTCCTCTTTGAGAGGCGTTAAAGAATGGTCAGAAGTGGGATTTGAACCCACGCCTCCAGGAGAGACTGCGACCTTAACGCAGCGCCTTAGACCGCTCGGCCATCCTTACTACAGATGCACTTTTGGTATGGGGATAAAGGCTATCGGGTAAAAGTAGACATAGGCATGGCCTCCCGAGAGCGCCACAGAGACCAATAAATGCACCATAGTGACTTGCATGTTCAACATGAGATGGTCATTGGTTTTTATCAATTAAAAACTCCAGTCATGGATTTAACCTCAATATGGCCTTCAATGGGAAAAGCAAAGTAAATCCTAATTGATTGTGTGCTAGAGTGTCTTCAGAATATGGCCATTCTGACATGAATTGTAAAAGACATCAGATAAGACCCAAATAGTTTCCGGAGGTATCGACAACCGTCAGGGTAAGAGTGACAACAGGTCCACATGTCAAAATGGTGGAAATCTTAGCAAATGGCTTAATAGTTATTTATGACAATGGTGTTGTTATTTTTTAGGGTTTATAGAGGGATCTCACCTGTGACCTATGGCTTGACGACACACCTGTAATCTATGCTACCTTGGCCTATAGAGCTAGACGGATGGATGATGAGTGTGGGATAGACATCCTGCGGCACAATCCCAAATGGACCACTAAACCCTGTCTACATGAAGAGATCTGAGAGGATGTGATTGGTATAAGCAAGATGACCAAACTTCAACCTAGGGAGGGGTCACCATAATGCAAAGCCATTGTCGGCAGGATTCGAACCTGCGCGGGAAAATCCCAATGGATTTCTAGTCCATCGCCTTAACCACTCGGCCACGACAACTATACAAAGAAAAACAAGAGGGGGGTTACAAGTGAAGGGCCCTGCAGGCATAGTCTTCAGCAAAAGATAATGTAATAACTAACAGATAATGTAGTAACTCATAATAATGTCATCACTTTTTATGTAATGCAATGTTCCCCACGTTCATTTTTATGAAGTATTGGTTCTTTTTAATTTTCTTAGATATTTGCTCAAGAGCAGAATGTTTCAATGAGAGAGTGTTTATGACTACTGGTTATTTCACTGTGTGTAGTTATTTTATCATCTTATTTTCACAACAAAGCAGCGTCACTCCTCTTTGAGAGGCGTTAAAAAATTGTCAGAAGTGGGATTTGAACCCACGCCTCCAGGAGAGACTGCGACCTTAACGCAGCGCCTTAGACCGCTCGGCCATCCTGACTACAGATGCACTTTTGGTGTGGGGATAAAGGCTATCGGGTAAAAGTAGACATAGGCATGGCCTCCCGAGAGCGCCACAGAGACCAATAAATGCACCATAGTGACTTGCATGTTCAACATGAGATGGTCATTGGTTTTTATCAATTAAAAACTCCAGTCATGGATTTAACCTCAATATGGCCTTCAATGGGAAAAGCAAAGTAAATCCTAATTGATTGTGTGCTAGAGTGTCTTCAGAATATGGCCATTCTGACATGAATTGTAAAAGACATCAGATAAGACCCAAATAGTTTCCGGAGGTATCGACAACTGTCAGGGTAAGAGTGACAACAGGTCCACATGTCAAAATGGTGGAAATCTTAGCAAATGGCTTAATAGTTATTTATGACAATGGTGTTGTTATTTTTTAGGGTTTATAGAGGGATCTCACCTGTGACCTATGGCTTGACGACACACCTGTAATCTATGCTACCTTGGCCTATAGAGCTAGACGGATGGATAATGAGGGTGGGATAGACATCCTGCGGCACAATCCCAAATGGACCACTAAACCCTGTGTACATGAGGAGATCTGAGAGGATGTGATTGGTATAAGCAAGATGACCAAACTTCAACCTAGGGAGGGGTCACCATAATGCAAAGCCGTTGTCGGCAGGATTCGAACCTGCGCGGGAAAATCCCAATGGATTTCTAGTCCATCGCCTTTACCACTCGGCCACGACAACTATAAAAATAAAAACAAGAGGGGGGTTACAAGTGAAGGGCCCTGCAGGCATAGTCTTCAGCAAAAGATCATGTAATAACTAACAGATAATGTAGTAACTCATAATAATGTCATCACTTTATGTAATGCAATGTTCCCCACGTTCATTTTTATGAAGTATTGCTTCTTTTTAATTTTCTTAGATATTTGCCCAAGAGCAGAATGTTTCAATGAGAGAGTGTTTATGACTACTGGTTATTTCACTGTGTGTAGTTATTTTATCATCTTATTTTCACAACAAAGCAGCGTCACTCCTCTTTGAGAGGCGTTAAAAAATTGTCAGAAGTGGGATTTGAACCCACGCCTACAGGAGAGACTGTGACCTTAACGCAGCGCCTTAGACCGCTCGGCCATCCTGACTACAGATGCACTTTTGGTGTGGGGATAAAGGCTATCGGGTAAAAGTAGACATAGGCATGGCCTCCCGAGAGCGCCACAGAGACCAATAAATGCACCATAGTGACTTGCATGTTCAACATGAGATGGTCATTGGTTTTTATCAATTAAAAACTCCAGTCATGGATTTAACCTCAATATGGCCTTCAATGGGAAAAGCAAAGTAAATCCTAATTGATTGTGTGCTAGAGTGTCTTCAGAATATGGCCATTCTGACATGAATTGTAAAAGACATCAGATAAGACCCAAATAGTTTCCGGAGGTATCGACAACCGTCAGGGTAAGAGTGACAACAGGTCCACATGTCAAAATGGTGGAAATCTTAGCAAATGGCTTAATAGTTATTTATGACAATGGTGTTGTTATTTTTTAGGGTTTATAGAGGGATCTCACCTGTGACCTATGGCTTGACGACACACCTGTAATCTATGCTACCTTGGCCTATAGAGCTAGACGGATGGATAATGGTCCTCTGTAGCTCAGCTGGTAGAGCACGGCGCTTGTAACGCCAGGGTAGTGGGTTTGATCCCCGGGACCACCCATACACAAGAAAAAAATGTATGCACGCATGACTGTAAGTCGCTTTGGATAAAAGCGTCTGCTAAATGGCATATTATCTTATTATTATAATGAGGGTGGGATAGACATCCTGCGGCACAATCCCAAATGGACCACTAAACCCTGTCTACATGAAGAGATCTGAGAGGATGTGATTGGTATAAGCAAGATGACCAAACTTCAACCTAGGGAGGGGTCACCATAATGCAAAGCCGTTGTCGGCAGGATTCGAACCTGCGCGGGAAAATCCCAATGGATTTCTAGTCCATCACCTTAACCACTCGGCCACGACAACTATAAAAAGAAAAACAAGAGGGGGGTTACAAGTGAAGGGCCCTGCAGGCATAGTCTTCAGCAAAAGATCATGTAATAACTAACAGATAATGTAGTAACTCATAATAATGTCATCACTTTATGTAATGCAATGTTCCCCACGTTCATTTTTATGAAGTATTGCTTCTTTTTAATTTTCTTAGATATTTGCCCAAGAGCAGAATGTTTCAATGAGAGAGTGTTTATGACTACTGGTTATTTCACTGTGTGTAGTTATTTTATCATCTTATTTTCACAACAAAGCAGTGTCACTCCTCTTTGAGAGGAGTTAAAGAATTGTCAGAAGGGGGATTTGAACCCACGCCTCCAGGAGAGACTGCGACCTTAACGCAGCGCCTTAGACCGCTCGGCCATCCTGACTACAGATGCACTTTTGGTATGGGGATAAAGGCTATCGGGTAAAAGTAGACATAGGCATGGCCTCCCGAGAGCGCCACAGAGACCAATAAATGCACCATAGTGACTTGCATGTTCAACATGAGATGGTCATTGGTTTTTATCAATTAAAAACTCCAGTCATGGATTTAACCTCAATATGGCCTTCAATGGGAAAAGCAAAGTAAATCCTAATTGATTGTGTGCTAGAGTGTCTTCAGAATATGGCCATTCTGACATGAATTGTAAAAGACATCAGATAAGACCCAAATAGTTTCCGGAGGTATCGACAACCGTCAGGGTAAGAGTGACAACAGGTCCACATGTCAAAATGGTGGAAATCTTAGCAAATGGCTTAATAGTTATTTATGACAATGGTGTTGTTATTTTTTAGGGTTTATAGAGGGATCTCACCTGTGACCTATGGCTTGACGACACACCTGTAATCTATGCTACCTTGGCCTATAGAGCTAGACGGATGGATAATGGTCCTCTGTAGCTCAGCTGGTAGAGCACGGCGCTTGTAACGCCAGGGTAGTGGGTTTGATCCCCGGGACCACCCATACACAAGAAAAAAATGTATGCACGCATGACTGTAAGTCGCTTTGGATAAAAGCGTCTGCTAAATGGCATATTATGTTATTATTATAATGAGGGTGGGATAGACATCCTGCGGCACAATCCCAAATGGACCACTAAACCCTGTCTACATGAAGAGATCTGAGAGGATGTGATTGGTATAAGCAAGATGACCAAACTTCAACCTAGGGAGGGGTCACCATAATGCAAAGACGTTGTCGGCAGGATTCGAACCTGCGCGGGAAAATCCCAATGGATTTCTAGTCCATCGCTTAACCACTCGGCCACGACAACTATAAAAAGAAAAACAAGAGGGGGGTTACAAGTGAAGGGCCCTGCAGGCATAGTCTTCAGCAAAAGATAATGTAATAACTAACAGATAATGTAGTAACTCATAATAATGTCATCACTTTATGTAATGCAATGTTCCCCACGTTCATTTTTATGAAGTATTGCTTCTTTTTAATTTTCTTAGATATTTGCCCAAGAGCAGAATGTTTCAATGAGAGAGTGTTTATGACTACTGGTTATTTCACTGTGTGTAGTTATTTTATCATCTTATTTTCACAACAAAGCAGTGTCACTCCTCTTTGAGAGGCGTTAAAGAATGGTCAGAAGTGGGATTTGAACCCACGCCTCCAGGAGAGACTGCGACCTTAACGCAGCGCCTTAGACCGCTCGGCCATCCTTACTACAGATGCACTTTTGGTATGGGGATAAAGGCTATCGGGTAAAAGTAGACATAGGCATGGCCTCCCGAGAGCGCCACAGAGACCAATAAATGCACCATAGTGACTTGCATGTTCAACATGAGATGGTCATTGGTTTTTATCAATTAAAAACTCCAGTCATGGATTTAACCTCAATATGGCCTTCAATGGGAAAAGCAAAGTAAATCCTAATTGATTGTGTGCTAGAGTGTCTTCAGAATATGGCCATTCTGACATGAATTGTAAAAGACATCAGATAAGACCCAAATAGTTTCCGGAGGTATCGACAACCGTCAGGGTAAGAGTGACAACAGGTCCACATGTCAAAATGGTGGAAATCTTAGCAAATGGCTTAATAGTTATTTATGACAATGGTGTTGTTATTTTTTAGGGTTTATAGAGGGATCTCACCTGTGACCTATGGCTTGACGACACACCTGTAATCTATGCTACCTTGGCCTATAGAGCTAGACGGATGGATGATGAGTGTGGGATAGACATCCTGCGGCACAATCCCAAATGGACCACTAAACCCTGTCTACATGAAGAGATCTGAGAGGATGTGATTGGTATAAGCAAGATGACCAAACTTCAACCTAGGGAGGGGTCACCATAATGCAAAGCCATTGTCGGCAGGATTCGAATCTGCGCGGGAAAATCCCAATGGATTTCTAGTCCATCGCCTTAACCACTCGGCCACGACAACTATAAAAAGAAAAACAAGAGGGGGGTTACAAGTGAAGGGCCCTGCAGGCATAGTCTTCAGCAAAAGATAATGTAATAACTAACAGATAATGTAGTAACTCATAATAATGTCATCACTTTTTATGTAATGCAATGTTCCCCACGTTCATTTTTATGAAGTATTGGTTCTTTTTAATTTTCTTAGATATTTGCCCAAGAGCAGAATGTTTCAATGAGAGAGTGTTTATGACTACTGGTTATTTCACTGTGTGTAGTTATTTTATCATCTTATTTTCACAACAAAGCAGCGTCACTCCTCTTTGAGAGGCGTTAAAAAATTGTCAGAAGTGGGATTTGAACCCACGCCTCCAGGAGAGACTGCGACCTTAACGCAGCGCCTTAGACCGCTCGGCCATCCTGACTACAGATGCACTTTTGGTGTGGGGATAAAGGCTATCGGGTAAAAGTAGACATAGGCATGGCCTCCCGAGAGCGCCACAGAGACCAATAAATGCACCATAGTGACTTGCATGTTCAACATGAGATGGTCATTGGTTTTTATCAATTAAAAACTCCAGTCATGGATTTAACCTCAATATGGCCTTCAATGGGAAAAGCAAAGTAAATACTAATTGATTGTGTGCTAGAGTGTCTTCAGAATATGGCCATTCTGACATGAATTGTAAAAGACATCAGATAAGACCCAAATAGTTTCCGGAGGTATCGACAACTGTCAGGGTAAGAGTGACAACAGGTCCACATGTCAAAATGGTGGAAATCTTAGCAAATGGCTTAATAGTTATTTATGACAATGGTGTTGTTATTTTTTAGGGTTTATAGAGGGATCTCACCTGTGACCTATGGCTTGACGACACACCTGTAATCTATGCTACCTTGGCCTATAGAGCTAGACGGATGGATAATGAGGGTGGGATAGACATCCTGCGGCACAATCCCAAATGGACCACTAAACCCTGTGTACATGAGGAGATCTGAGAGGATGTGATTGGTATAAGCAAGATGACCAAACTTCAACCTAGGGAGGGGTCACCATAATGCAAAGCCGTTGTCGGCAGGATTCGAACCTGCGCGGGAAAATCCCAATGGATTTCTAGTCCATCGCCTTAACCACTCGGCCACGACAACTATAAAAATAAAAACAAGAGGGGGGTTACAAGTGAAGGGCCCTGCAGGCATAGTCTTCAGCAAAAGATCATGTAATAACTAACAGATAATGTAGTAACTCATAATAATGTCATCACTTTATGTAATGCAATGTTCCCCACGTTCATTTTTATGAAGTATTGCTTCTTTTTAATTTTCTTAGATATTTGCCCAAGAGCAGAATGTTTCAATGAGAGAGTGTTTATGACTACTGGTTATTTCACTGTGTGTAGTTATTTTATCATCTTATTTTCACAACAAAGCAGCGTCACTCCTCTTTGAGAGGCGTTAAAAAATTGTCAGAAGTGGGATTTGAACCCACGCCTACAGGAGAGACTGCGACCTTAACGCAGCGCCTTAGACCGCTCGGCCATCCTGACTACAGATGCACTTTTGGTGTGGGGATAAAGGCTATCGGGTAAAAGTAGACATAGGCATGGCCTCCCGAGAGCGCCACAGAGACCAATAAATGCACCATAGTGACTTGCATGTTCAACATGAGATGGTCATTGGTTTTTATCAATTAAAAACTCCAGTCATGGATTTAACCTCAATATGGCCTTCAATGGGAAAAGCAAAGTAAATCCTAATTGATTGTGTGCTAGAGTGTCTTCAGAATATGGCCATTCTGACATGAATTGTAAAAGACATCAGATAAGACCCAAATAGTTTCCGGAGGTATCGACAACCGTCAGGGTAAGAGTGACAACAGGTCCACATGTCAAAATGGTGGAAATCTTAGCAAATGGCTTAATAGTTATTTATGACAATGGTGTTGTTATTTTTTAGGGTTTATAGAGGGATCTCACCTGTGACCTATGGCTTGACGACACACCTGTAATCTATGCTACCTTGGCCTATAGAGCTAGACGGATGGATAATGGTCCTCTGTAGCTCAGCTGGTAGAGCACGGCGCTTGTAACGCCAGGGTAGTGGGTTTGATCCCCGGGACCACCCATACACAAGAAAAAAATGTATGCACGCATGACTGTAAGTCGCTTTGGATAAAAGCGTCTGCTAAATGGCATATTATCTTATTATTATAATGAGGGTGGGATAGACATCCTGCGGCACAATCCCAAATGGACCACTAAACCCTGTCTACATGAAGAGATCTGAGAGGATGTGATTGGTATAAGCAAGATGACCAAACTTCAACCTAGGGAGGGGTCACCATAATGCAAAGCCGTTGTCGGCAGGATTCGAACCTGCGCGGGAAAATCCCAATGGATTTCTAGTCCATCGCCTTAACCACTCGGCCACGACAACTATAAAAAGAAAAACAAGAGGGGGGTTACAAGTGAAGGGCCCTGCAGGCATAGTCTTCAGCAAAAGATCATGTAATAACTAACAGATAATGTAGTAACTCATAATAATGTCATCACTTTATGTAATGCAATGTTCCCCACGTTCATTTTTATGAAGTATTGCTTCTTTTTAATTTTCTTAGATATTTGCCCAAGAGCAGAATGTTTCAATGAGAGAGTGTTTATGACTACTGGTTATTTCACTGTGTGTAGTTATTTTATCATCTTATTTTCACAACAAAGCAGTGTCACTCCTCTTTGAGAGGCGTTAAAGAATTGTCAGAAGTGGGATTTGAACCCACGCCTCCAGGAGAGACTGCGACCTTAACGCAGCGCCTTAGACCGCTCGGCCATCCTGACTACAGATGCACTTTTGGTATGGGGATAAAGGCTATCGGGTAAAAGTAGACATAGGCATGGCCTCCCGAGAGCGCCACAGAGACCAATAAATGCACCATAGTGACTTGCATGTTCAACATGAGATGGTCATTGGTTTTTATCAATTAAAAACTCCAGTCATGGATTTAACCTCAATATGGCCTTCAATGGGAAAAGCAAAGTAAATCCTAATTGATTGTGTGCTAGAGTGTCTTCAGAATATGGCCATTCTGACATGAATTGTAAAAGACATCAGATAAGACCCAAATAGTTTCCGGAGGTATCGACAACCGTCAGGGTAAGAGTGACAACAGGTCCACATGTCAAAATGGTGGAAATCTTAGCAAATGGCTTAATAGTTATTTATGACAATGGTGTTGTTATTTTTTAGGGTTTATAGAGGGATCTCACCTGTGACCTATGGCTTGACGACACACCTGTAATCTATGCTACCTTGGCCTATAGAGCTAGACGGATGGATGATGAGTGTGGGATAGACATTATTAGGGATTTATTATTCTCCTAAACTAATGGGATGACTAACTTAGAAAGAATGCATTCTTGACTGGGCTAATGTAGGCTGTGACACCTGGCAAGGCTGTGATTGATGTGAAGAGAAGATAAGGATTGTGTCTTCAAATACAAGACTATAATGGTTCATTGTGATTTATGAGTCTTCCTTTGACATGGGAATGATGTCTAAGGGAGCTGGCACTTCTCACTATGATAGGTTGTTATGATAATCTTGTGCCTGGATTAAGTGTGTAACAAATGGCGCCGAAGAGATGAGACCAACCCCCTGCATCAACGGATTGGCTGAGAAAGTTTAAACCACTCAAGTCTTTACTCTAATTGGCCAGCAGAGAAGTGGGAAACTTCCTCTGTCTAGTATTTGGGTATTGTTTCTGGAGCAATGTGTTAGTTGTCTGGAATGTCCTGCGAGGCATATCAGAGAGTCCGTATATACGAAACATCATATTTACCATTGAAGGTTTTTGCATTAATTAAAATAACTAGTATACCTTAGAAGTCGTGTTGACCTCTTTTGTTCCTAATGCCAGATTTGAATTGACGCAACTTTGACAATTGGTGACCCCGACGTGATCTGGTAGAAGGGACTTCGCTGGGTAAATGTCCGGCCCATTTGGTCAACTCTTTAATCGAACCGTGTGTTTCACAAACTGCCCGGGCTTCTATAAAGGTAAGCAGGTACCTGTTGTTAAATAACCAAAGATCTGCACATTGGCTTTATCCAAATTAATTTTGTGAAACACCTGTCTGATGTAAGTGAACTAAATTATGAAACTATTATGAGTAGACAAGCACAATATTGTGACATGCAAACCTTTGCTAAATGTGATGTTAAAAAAAAAACATGGTACCAGTGTTGATTCTACCGGCAAGGTCCGCTAAGAGACGGCTAGGTTCAGGAGACAATGCTGACATCTACCGGCAAGGTCCGTAATTGCGACATACGGCTAAGGTTCGGAAGATATAGGGAATAATTGGCTTAAGTAATTGCTATCGACAAGGTTCGTAACTACGACAGTACGACTAGGTTCGAAGAATTACACCGGCAAGGTCCGTAACTACGAGGATACGGCTAAGGTTCGGGAAATTTTAGATAATACTGGTGACTGGCAAGGTCCGTAACTAAGGGTTGCGGCTAGGTTCAGCACAGTGTTTTGAATAAAATAGACGCGGCTGTAATACTGGTGACTGGCAAGGTCCGTAACTAAGGGTTGCGGCTAGGTTCAGCACAGTGTTTTGAATAAAATAGAAGAGGCTGTGTGCCCAAATAGATTGTGTGTGGAACATGGGTGTAATTGATGACTGTGTGACATATTTGACTGTATGATAGGATTATGACTGTGTATTGTGAGTGAGGGCGATAACTGTGTACTATTTTTGCTGTGTGATAACTGTATACTACGCTTAACTGTGTACCATTTTTGGCTGTGAATACAAAGAATATTTTAAAACAGTAAATAATGAGAATTACAAATAGGAAATAAGGTTTAAATTGTGCAAACGTTAACAAAAAACACCCATAGGAGGTACTATAAAAGTTAAACAGTGCGAGTGTTGTCGTATCCATGAAAGTGTGAATGATAAACCTGTATATCTTGATAGAAAACAAATTGGGAATCATAAGACGTCTGTGGCTGTCCAAACGGTATAATTTGGGAATAACTGTTGGATTTGTGGTTGCATAAACCATATAACCCGTTAAAAACAATTGGGAACATAAAGCTAAAGTGATGAATTGTGTGACTGAACTAAAACGTTTGAACTGATACATTTGAAACATAACGTTTGGTGTTTGAAATAGCATAATACTGCTTTTGAATAATTGTGTCGAAGCAATTCGGTTTAGTATTTGATTTAACGTTTGATGTTTGACCGTGCAAAATACTGGTTAAACAATTAGACCGAAATAATTCGGTTTATAAACGTGCACCAACTTTAACTAATTAGGTGGGAATTATTTGATTTAAATAAATGGACTGGAGTACTTTGAGTAACGGCGGAATATTGGAGGCGCGCTGGGACGAGAAGCAGCTCCTCACAGCTCCTCAAAAAGGTAGAGTTGCGAGGGGAGGGGCTGGAGAGAGCGAAAGTGTGGCTTTTGGAGCCATGAAAAGACTGGGAGATGGCTGGGAACGCATGTGGGTATCTGACGAGAGAGTGTTCTGAACTTGCTCACCGAGCGTAGACGTGCGTTGGGTGAGAAAGTAGAGAATATTTACATGTGCGTTTTTGGTAATTTGGCAGACGCTCTTGTCTAGAGCGATTTATGGGAACAATTGGGGTTGAGTGCCTTGCTCGAGGGCACATCGGCAGATTTTTCGCCTGGTCGGCTCGGGGATTGGAACCGGCGACCTCTCGGTTGTTGGCGCGGCGCTATTGGTCACTAAACTGTCGGCCGCCCCATATGAGTTTAAGATTGTGGCGTTGTTGGATAATATGATGGCGGAATAAACTGACCATAAGTAATGTTGTTTTAGACGTAATGTATAATATAGTACAAAACAAATAGAGGGTTAAATTGAACTAATTATCATGGTAGAGCTAACGTAGTACAGTGAGGGAACTTCATTTTGTGTCAGAGGGTAAAATGAGAAATCATTGTAATATGCTATTGGTGGAAATCTATTTATCATTTCAAGGCATGGAGTAACAATCTGCATTTATGAGTGTAAATTCCACGGCTGATGTGTTGATTGAATGGGTACGATGAGTATTTGGTTTGGTAATGTTGAATGGACTATTTGTAGCGAGCGTGTTTAGGGGTTAAATAGAAAAACTAACTTATTCAATAGGGAATCAAAAGGAGAGAGAGTTTTTTGCTGAGGTGAAAGCTACTGCGATTTTCATTTGGTGACGTCACTTGCTCTATGAATGAACTGGGAGTAGTTACTTTGAGAGCATCGCAGATGGTGTGAAGTGACTGGCGATGTCCCTGGTTCAAACACAGGTAGGGACAGTAGACAAAGCTTTCGCAGTGGGGCTATATACCTAAATTACTATGTGGATTGTGAAAGGTTGAATTAGATAGCTTAAATAGAAGTATTTTAGAAAAGTCTATGAAAATATGTTACCAACGATAGCAAGTATTTGTTTTATTAATTAGGGCCTAATCAGAGAGAACAGTTAAATAAATTAAATAGCGAACTGAAATGGGTTAGCGGGAAAAATACAAAATAATTGGACGATTATAAAACGATAATTTATTTTGGTTAGGATGAAAGTATGCATTGGCTGTTGTGCTGGGGAATGGCGCAAGCCTGTGGTGGGTTATGGATTTGTTACATAAACTTATATTTTGGACTGGGGCGATAGAATAGGCTACAATTGTTGCATAATCAGAAAAAAGACACAATTTAGTGTGAAATAGTTATTACAATTGTTGTTGATAGTTGTTACGGTTATTATCATTGATCCAGTAATGATATAAGGATAGTAGAGGAAGGCAGGGGATTTAATCTCATTTAGGGAAGTTATATTAGGAAGAAAATACCATTAAATGAGGGAACATTTGATGTAACCGTGATTGTATTGGATAAAAACTCAAAAATGACATTTACAGGGAGGACAGGAACAATAGAAGGGAAGACAGGTTTTCCTAGGGGGTTGAATAAATAATTGATAAATGGATCATTTGAGGTGAGATCACATGTAGCAAAGTTAGGGTAATCAATTAAATAATCATTGTATACTCGAGGAATTTTGAGTGGTTTAATGGATTAGTTGGGAGGAATTAGAATGATACAAACAATTATTGATGGGTTAAGACTGGGAATATCTATCATGTTTTGTGTGTAATACCATCTTTAGATTATAACTAGGAGAGGGAGATTAGCTCATCTCTTTCTTTGTGATTGTTGTTTTTTCAAATTGGGTTAAAATGGGTTCACAGAGCCAGAGGCTGTACAGAGAAAGGTGGAGCCCCCATGTTGCCCTAGTGGATAATGGATAAAACAGGGGAAAAACATTACTGACTGGCAGAATACACCAAATGGGGATCAGTATGGCCACTCCACTGGGAGATATAGAATAAAGTTGAATGGGAGAGCAAAAACACAGCCCAGTGTCCATCTGGAGATAAGTTTTAACGGATGACAGGAAGAGATTTTCTTAACTCAGGAACAGGAGGCTGAGTTAGAAGCAATTCCGTTCAAATTATGGTCACAAGGACAACAGATGTAGGACTAATAAAGGGGGTAGCTCCAGTACAAGTGATTCCTCAATCCGATAATAGACCATACCAAAAGCAATATACTATGAAACCAGAAGCAATAAAAGGGATAACACCTACATTTGAGCATTTACTTAAGGGAGAGGTGATAATTCCTGGAGATGTGGTACAATGAAACTCTCCAATATTTCATGTTAGAAAGGAGGCACCTAGCGCCGACTGGAGGATGGTCATGGACTTACAGTTAGTTTAATAGAAATATCATTCCCAGAGTTCCATGTGTACAAAATCCACATACATTGATGAACCAATTGAAACCAGAGAACTCCTATTTTACAGTGATAGATTTAGCTAATGCTTTCTTTAGCATCCAAGTTCATCCGGATAGTCAGGGGTGGTTTGGCTTTACTTTTCAGGGAAGGAAATGGACTTAGGCTAGGATGCCTCAAGGCTACTCGGAAAGTCTTACAATCTTAGACCAGGCTATAACTAGGAATTTGGGAAAGTTTGAACATAGGGAAGGACGCAAATGTTAGTTTATGTAGATTATATTCTATTGGCTAATCCCATCCAGGAGGGATGTAAGAGGGATACAATCCAATTGTTAACCTTCCTGGCAGAAAAGGGACACAAAGTGAGCAAAAAGAAACTTCAACTTTGGTAGAGGTCATTTACCTAGGACACACTATAACACAGGAGGGGCGAATGTTAAACTCATCCAGGAAAACTGCTATATTTGAAGCGCCAAAACCGTTAAAACAAAAAACAAATGATCAGCTTTTTGTTAATGATAAAGTGCTGTAAAGTTTGCGTACTCCATTATGTACTGCATACGGGTAAATTAAGTGATCTTATCTATGGGAAGGCAATGGTAGCCCATGGTAAAGTAATTTGGAACTCTAAGGAGGCATACATACATCAGGGATGTTATCCAAATGGTAGAGAGTAACGAGGGATATGATATTGGTAGTGATTTAAAGATGATGAGGTTTTTTGGTGGGCTATTAGATATAACTGGGTTAATCATGAACATAGAGATTTTTATTCTTTGTTGCTAGACAGAAGACTTAGGTGACTTAAAAAATAGACTTGTCATGTCCAACAATTAGTCTTCAGGTCAAGCCCGGGAGAGCCTGGGTAGAACAGAGTTTGAACTAAACATAAGTGTTTTTACAAGATAAGAGATTGATTGATTGGATTACTAAATGATTCTGAACTGGATGAAAGTTGAATTTAGCTGCCATAAAAGACAAAGGAAGTGGGAGGAGTAATAAAAAAGCAAAAGATAATCTAAAAAATGAAAGGCATGGCAATTGGATGATAAATTGCATAAGGAAGGGTTTAGAAAGGTGGTAATATTGACACATGGGCAAATCATGTGTCAAAAAAGGGGGAGTGATAGGATTAAATAATAATGATAGGATTAAATAAAAGTGATAGGATTAAATAATAATGATAGGATTAAAATAAAAATAAAAAACAACAATAGAAATTGAGAGCTCAACATGTATGTGTGAAGATAGTTTATTAACCACACCCGTATGTCAGAGGTTTTGTGCCCCACAGGTGAACTAAAGGAGAAGGTGACCCACTCTATCACACCAGGAGACTGGGTGTGGATCCAGTCCCTAAAAGAAGAAAAACTGGAAGCAGGCCTGTTGGGAAGGGCCCAATCAAGTCCTATTAGATCCATCTGGGTGCATGTCACACACTGCAAAAAGGTAAACCCAGTTACACCTGATGAACAAACACAGAGTTAGGAGAAAGATCCGATCACCATTAGGGCTCGGGGGTTGGCTCCTTAACGAAGATTCCCTTACCCTGTCTGATCATCCCTGTGTGAGTTTGGTAGAAGGTGAAGTAATGGGTTGGCGTCTGACATGTTCTCAGGGCAAGGGTGGGGATTCACAGGTTTCCTGACGGTAGGTAGCTGTCTGATTGTGGGGGCCATATTCCTAACACACTCAAACCCTTCTGATCAGCCAAAAGTAGTAGTTAACCTAAAACAAGTTGATAAAATAATACCTGAGCACAGTCTATGAAGGCATAGGAGACAGCTAGACGTAGGGAAAGGGGAAGATTAGGAACTTTAGGGGAGGACATCACTATATGTATGTCACCATGTACATCCTGGGACTATGTAGTTGCTCATATCGAGAGCGTGGGGGATATGTAAATCTCCATACACAGTTTGGGGACAGGTGGAGACAGGGTGTAGGAATCTTGACCGGTGGTTGGAATGGATTTAGTATACGGCAAGAACTATGTCTAAAGAGGACTGTTGAAAGACTGGTGAAAGAGTCTTGTAGTAACTTGAACTATCAGTATCCCCGATAACAAAGTCATTCCGACCTAGGTTGCCTACGTTTGAAGTCTCAGGGGATTCTAATTGTTACTCTAGGACTAGTAAGATAGGATACAGAGTAGGGCATCTTAGCTCTGCTCCTACACAGAGAATATCACAACTGAAAGAAAACATGACTAATCTCTTCTTTGTTGCAGCCAGAGGATTGTAGGAACTAAAACCAGGCCCGTGCTGACATCTGATGGTTGTGTGGTGATAACTGATTGTGAACTCACCTACATTCGCAAACAATCAAACGTGTCAGAGACTGGTGAGTTGTCAAATAGAAAGTAGGACCTCCTCCCGGGATCCTTTGATGAAAGGATCCTTTGATGGGGTAGGAGTAACTCGAGAGGTTCCAGAAAAATTCAAAGCTAGGAATCAGATCGCAGCTGAGTTTGAATCAAGTATTTTTTTTTGGTGGTCAACAATTAATAAAAACGTAGATTGGATAAATTATATTTACTATAACCAGCAAAGATTTATAAACCTCACTTGTGATGCAATAAAGGGATTAGATGAGCAGACAGCGGCAACTATCTTAATGACAAGGCAGAATAGAATAGCTTTAGATATGCTTTTGGCTGAGAGGGGCGGAGTTTGTGTTCTGTTTGGATCTATGTGCTGTATTTTCATCCTCAAACAATATAGCACCGGACGGGTCAGTGACAAAAGAGCTTCAGGGGAGTAACTGCACTGACGAACAAACTGGCTGAGAACTCTGGTATTGATAGCTCCATAAACGGTTGGTTTGATAACATATTTGATAAATGGAAAACTATTGTTGTAACTATTCTGGGTGAAGTTATAGCTTGTATGGGTATACTTGTTCTTTGTGGATGTTGTCTTATTTCCTGTGTCTGAGGTTTGGTGAGAAAGGAGATGGAGAAGGTGATTTCCCACAGATGGTGAGATAAGGCCCAATCCTGGACTCCAACCTAGGAATGGAGGATATGACCTACCAGGCTTGGTGGAGTGACACTAGAGGGTGTCTAAAGAGGGCCAAAATATACTTCTCTGTTTGTGTTTTATGTTTTAATAGTCTTATGTTTTGTGTTTTATTAATCCTGTGTTTTATGGTTTGAAGTTCTTTGATGACTGGTAACAATTTGCAAGTGGGGTGTAGATGGACTGAGGGTTTGCATTTTTTAGTATCATTATGGCCTATTAATAAAAGTGTGATTTTTTGTTTGTATTGTATTAATAATGAATGACAATCAGTATTTTCTTGTTTTTTGAATCACACCTTATGAGGTGTGAAAAGGGGGACTATTAGGGATTTATTATTCTCCTAAACTAATGGGATGACTAACTTAGAAAGAATGCATTCTTGACTGGGCTAATGTAGGCTGTGACACCTGGCAAGGCTGTGATTGATGTGAAGAGAAGATAAGGATTGTGTCTTCAAATACAAGACTATAATGGTTCATTGTGATTTATGAGTCTTCCTTTGACATGGGAATGATGTCTAAGGGAGCTGGCTCTTCTCACTATGATAGGTTGTTATGATAATCTTGTGCCTGGATTAAGTGTGTAACAAATGGCGCCGAAGAGATGAGACCAACCCCCTGCATCAACGGATTGGCTGAGAAAGTTTAAACCACTCAAGTCTTTACTCTAATTGGCCAGCAGAGAAGTGGGAAACTTCCTCTGTCTAGTATTTGGGTATTGTTTCTGGAGCAATGTGTTAGTTGTCTGGAATGTCCTGCGAGGCATATCAGAGAGTCCGTATATACGAAACATCATATTTACCATTGAATGTTTTTGCATTAATTAAAATAACTAGTATACCTTAGAAGTCGTGTTGACCTCTTTTGTTCCTAATGCCAGATTTGAATTGACGCAACTTTGACAACATCCTGCGGCACAATCCCAAATGGACCACTAAACCCTGTCTACATGAAGAGATCTGAGAGGATGTGATTGGTATAAGCAAGATGACCAAACTTCAACCTAGGGAGGGGTCACCATAATGCAAAGCCATTGTCGGCAGGATTCGAACCTGCGCGGGAAAATCCCAAAGGATTTCTAGTCCATCGCCTTAACCACTCGGCCACGACAACTATAAAAAGAAAAACAAGAGGGGGGTTACAAGTGAAGGGCCCTGCAGGCATAGTCTTCAGCAAAAGATAATGTAATAACTAACAGATAATGTAGTAACTCATAATAATGTCATCACTTTTTATGTAATGCAATGTTCCCCACGTTCATTTTTATGAAGTATTGGTTCTTTTTAATTTTCTTAGATATTTGCCCAAGAGCAGAATGTTTCAATGAGAGAGTGTTTATGACTACTGGTTATTTCACTGTGTGTAGTTATTTTATCATCTTATTTTCACAACAAAGCAGCGTCACTCCTCTTTGAGAGGCGTTAAAAAATTGTCAGAAGTGGGATTTGAACCCACGCCTCCAGGAGAGACTGCGACCTTAACGCAGCGCCTTAGACCGCTCGGCCATCCTGACTACAGATGCACTTTTGGTGTGGGGATAAAGGCTATCGGGTAAAAGTAGACATAGGCATGGCCTCCCGAGAGCGCCACAGAGACCAATAAATGCACCATAGTGACTTGCATGTTCAACATGAGATGGTCATTGGTTTTTATCAATTAAAAACTCCAGTCATGGATTTAACCTCAATATGGCCTTCAATGGGAAAAGCAAAGTAAATCCTAATTGATTGTGTGCTAGAGTGTCTTCAGAATATGGCCATTCTGACATGAATTGTAAAAGACATCAGATAAGACCCAAATAGTTTCCGGAGGTATCGACAACTGTCAGGGTAAGAGTGACAACAGGTCCACATGTCAAAATGGTGGAAATCTTAGCAAATGGCTTAATAGTTATTTATGACAATGGTGTTGTTATTTTTTAGGGTTTATAGAGGGATCTCACCTGTGACCTATGGCTTGACGACACACCTGTAATCTATGCTACCTTGGCCTATAGAGCTAGACGGATGGATAATGAGGGTGGGATAGACATCCTGCGGCACAATCCCAAATGGACCACTAAACCCTGTGTACATGAGGAGATCTGAGAGGATGTGATTGGTATAAGCAAGATGACCAAACTTCAACCTAGGGAGGGGTCACCATAATGCAAAGCCGTTGTCGGCAGGATTCGAACCTGCGCGGGAAAATCCCAATGGATTTCTAGTCCATCGCCTTAACCACTCGGCCACGACAACTATAAAAAGAAAAACAAGAGGGGGGTTACAAGTGAAGGGCCCTGCAGGCATAGTCTTCAGCAAAAGATCATGTAATAACTAACAGATAATGTAGTAACTCATAATAATGTCATCACTTTATGTAATGCAATGTTCCCCACGTTCATTTTTATGAAGTATTGCTTCTTTTTAATTTTCTTAGATATTTGCCCAAGAGCAGAATGTTTCAATGAGAGAGTGTTTATGACTACTGGTTATTTCACTGTGTGTAGTTATTTTATCATCTTATTTTCACAACAAAGCAGCGTCACTCCTCTTTGAGAGGCGTTAAAAAATTGTCAGAAGTGGGATTTGAACCCACGCCTACAGGAGAGACTGCGACCTTAACGCAGCGCCTTAGACCGCTCGGCCATCCTGACTACAGATGCACTTTTGGTGTGGGGATAAAGGCTATCGGGTAAAAGTAGACATAGGCATGGCCTCCCGAGAGCGCCACAGAGACCAATAAATGCACCATAGTGACTTGCATGTTCAACATGAGATGGTCATTGGTTTTTATCAATTAAAAACTCCAGTCATGGATTTAACCTCAATATGGCCTTCAATGGGAAAAGCAAAGTAAATCCTAATTGATTGTGTGCTAGAGTGTCTTCAGAATATGGCCATTCTGACATGAATTGTAAAAGACATCAGATAAGACCCAAATAGTTTCCGGAGGTATCGACAACCGTCAGGGTAAGAGTGACAACAGGTCCACATGTCAAAATGGTGGAAATCTTAGCAAATGGCTTAATAGTTATTTATGACAATGGTGTTGTTATTTTTTAGGGTTTATAGAGGGATCTCACCTGTGACCTATGGCTTGACGACACACCTGTAATCTATGCTACCTTGGCCTATAGAGCTAGACGGATGGATAATGGTCCTCTGTAGCTCAGCTGGTAGAGCACGGCGCTTGTAACGCCAGGGTAGTGGGTTTGATCCCCGGGAACACCCATACACAAGAAAAAAATTTATGCACGCATTACTGTAAGTCGCTTTGGATAAAAGCGTCTGCTAAATGGCATATTATCTTATTATTATAATGAGGGTGGGATAGACATCCTGCGGCACAATCCCAAATGGACCACTAAACCCTGTCTACATGAAGAGATCTGAGAGGATGTGATTGGTATAAGCAAGATGACCAAACTTCAACCTAGGGAGGGGTCACCATAATGCGAAGCCGTTGTCGGCAGGATTCGAACCTGCGCGGGAAAATCCCAATGGATTTCTAGTCCATCACCTTAACCACTCAGCCACGACAACTATAAAAAGAAAAACAAGAGGGGGGTTACAAGTGAAGGGCCCTGCAGGCATAGTCTTCAGCAAAAGATAATGTAATAACTAACAGATAATGTAGTAACTCATAATAATGTCATCACTTTATGTAATGCAATGTTCCCCACGTTCATTTTTATGAAGTATTGCTTCTTTTTAATTTTCTTAGATATTTGCCCAAGAGCAGAATGTTTCAATGAGAGAGTGTTTATGACTACTGGTTATTTCACTGTGTGTAGTTATTTTATCATCTTATTTTCACAACAAAGCAGCGTCACTCCTCTTTGAGAGGCGTTAAAAAATTGTCAGAAGTGGGATTTGAACCCACGCCTACAGGAGAGACTGCGACCTTAACGCAGCGCCTTAGACCGCTCGGCCATCCTGACTACAGATGCACTTTTGGTGTGGGGATAAAGGCTATCGGGTAAAAGTAGACATAGGCATGGCCTCCCGAGAGCGCCACAGAGACCAATAAATGCACCATAGTGACTTGCATGTTCAACATGAGATGGTCATTGGTTTTTATCAATTAAAAACTCCAGTCATGGATTTAACCTCAATATGGCCTTCAATGGGAAAAGCAAAGTAAATCCTAATTGATTGTGTGCTAGAGTGTCTTCAGAATATGGCCATTCTGACATGAATTGTAAAAGACATCAGATAAGACCCAAATAGTTTCCGGAGGTATCGACAACCGTCAGGGTAAGAGTGACAACAGGTCCACATGTCAAAATGGTGGAAATCTTAGCAAATGGCTTAATAGTTATTTATGACAATGGTGTTGTTATTTTTTAGGGTTTATAGAGGGATCTCACCTGTGACCTATGGCTTGACGACACACCTGTAATCTATGCTACCTTGGCCTATAGAGCTAGACGGATGGATAATGAGGGTGGGATAGACATCCTGCGGCACAATCCCAAATGGACCACTAAACCCTGTCTACATGAAGAGATCTGAGAGGATGTGATTGGTATAAGCAAGATGACCAAACTTCAACCTAGGGAGGGGTCACCATAATGCAAAGACGTTGTCGGCAGGATTCGAACCTGCGCGGGAAAACCCAATAGATTTCTAGTCCATCGCCTTAACCACTCGGCCACGACAACTATAAAAAGAAAAACAAGAGGGGGGTTACAAGTGAAGGGCCCTGCAGGCATAGTCTTCAGCAAAAGATAATGTAATAACTAACAGATAATGTAGTAACTCATAATAATGTCATCACTTTATGTAATGCAATGTTCCCCACGTTCATTTTTATGAAGTATTGCTTCTTTTTAATTTTCTTAGATATTTGCCCAAGAGCAGAATGTTTCTATGAGAGAGTGTTTATGACTACTGGTTATTTCACTGTGTGTAGTTATTTTATCATCTTATTTTCACAACAAAGCAGTGTCACTCCTCTTTGAGAGGCGTTAAAGAATTGTCAGAAGTGGGATTTGAACCCAGGCCTCCAGGAGAGACTGCGACCTTAACGTAGCGCCTTAGACCGCTCGGCCATCCTGACTACAGATGCACTTTTGGTATGGGGATAAAGGCTATCGGGTAAAAGTAGACATAGGCATGGCCTCCCGAGAGCGCCACAGAGACCAATAAATGCACCATAGTGACTTGCATGTTCAACATGAGATGGTCATTGGTTTTTATCAATTAAAAACTCCAGTCATGGATTTAACCTCAATATGGCCTTCAATGGGAAAAGCAAAGTAAATCCTAATTGATTGTGTGCTAGAGTGTCTTCAGAATATGGCCATTCTGACATGAATTGTAAAAGACATCAGATAAGACCCAAATAGTTTCCGGAGGTATCGACAACCGTCAGGGTAAGAGTGACAACAGGTCCACATGTCAAAATGGTGGAAATCTTAGCAAATGGCTTAATAGTTATTTATGACAATGGTGTTGTTATTTTTTAGGGTTTATAGAGGGATCTCACCTGTGACCTATGGCTTGACGACACACCTGTAATCTATGCTACCTTGGCCTATAGAGCTAGACGGATGGATAATGGTCCTCTGTAGCTCAGCTGGTAGAGCACGGCGCTTGTAACGCCAGGGTAGTGGGTTTGATCCCCGGGACCACCCATACACAAGAAAAAAATGTATGCACGCATGACTGTAAGTCGCTTTGGATAAAAGCGTCTGCTAAATGGCATATTATCTTATTATTATAATGAGGGTGGGATAGACATCCTGCGGCACAATCCCAAATGGACCACTAAACCCTGTCTACATGAAGAGATCTGAGAGGATGTGATTGGTATAAGCAAGATGACCAAACTTCAACCTAGGGAGGGGTCACCATAATGCAAAGACGTTGTCGGCAGGATTCGAACCTGCGCGGGAAAACCCAATGGATTTCTAGTCCATCGCCTTAACCACTCGGCCACGACAACTATAAAAAGAAAAACAAGAGGGGGGTTACAAGTGAAGGGCCCTGCAGGCATAGTCTTCAGCAAAAGATAATGTAATAACTAACAGATAATGTAGTAACTCATAATAATGTCATCACTTTATGTAATGCAATGTTCCCCACGTTCATTTTTATGAAGTATTGCTTCTTTTTAATTTTCTTAGATATTTGCCCAAGAGCAGAATGTTTCAATGAGAGAGTGTTTATGACTACTGGTTATTTCACTGTGTGTAGTTATTTTATCATCTTATTTTCACAACAAAGCAGTGTCACTCCTCTTTGAGAGGCGTTAAAGAATTGTCAGAAGTGGGATTTGAACCCACGCCTCCAGGAGAGACTGCGACCTTAACGTAGCGCCTTAGACCGCTCGGCCATCCTGACTACAGATGCACTTTTTGTATGGGGATAAAGGCTATCGGGTAAAAGTAGACATAGGCATGGCCTCCCGAGAGCGCCACAGAGACCAATAAATGCACCATAGTGACTTGCATGTTCAACATGAGATGGTCATTGGTTTTTATCAATTAAAAACTCCAGTCATGGATTTAACCTCAATATGGCCTTCAATGGGAAAAGCAAAGTAAATCCTAATTGATTGTGTGCTAGAGTGTCTTCAGAATATGGCCATTCTGACATGAATTGTAAAAGACATCAGATAAGACCCAAATAGTTTCCGGAGGTATCGACAACCGTCAGGGTAAGAGTGACAACAGGTCCACATGTCAAAATGGTGGAAATCTTAGCAAATGGCTTAATAGTTATTTATGACAATGGTGTTGTTATTTTTTAGGGTTTATAGAGGGATCTCACCTGTGACCTATGGCTTGACGACACACCTGTAATCTATGCTACCTTGGCCTATAGAGCTAGACGGATGGATAATGGTCCTCTGTAGCTCAGCTGGTAGAGCACGGCGCTTGTAACGCCAGGGTAGTGGGTTTGATCCCCGGGACCACCCATACACAAGAAAAAAATGTATGCACGCATGACTGTAAGTCGCTTTGGATAAAAGCGTCTGCTAAATGGCATATTATCTTATTATTATAATGAGGGTGGGATAGACATCCTGCGGCACAATCCCAAATGGACCACTAAACCCTGTCTACATGAAGAGATCTGAGAGGATGTGATTGGTATAAGCAAGATGACCAAACTTCAACCTAGGGAGGGGTCACCATAATGCAAAGACGTTGTCGGCAGGATTCGAACCTGCGCGGGAAAACCCAATGGATTTCTAGTCCATCGCCTTAACCACTCGGCCACGACAACTATAAAAAGAAAAACAAGAGGGGGGTTACAAGTGAAGGGCCCTGCAGGCATAGTCTTCAGCAAAAGATAATGTAATAACTAACAGATAATGTAGTAACTCATAATAATGTCATCACTTTATGTAATGCAATGTTCCCCACGTTCATTTTTATGAAGTATTGCTTCTTTTTAATTTTCTTAGATATTTGCCCAAGAGCAGAATGTTTCAATGAGAGAGTGTTTATGACTACTGGTTATTTCACTGTGTGTAGTTATTTTATCATCTTATTTTCACAACAAAGCAGTGTCACTCCTCTTTGAGAGGCGTTAAAGAATTGTCAGAAGTGGGATTTGAACCCACGCCTCCAGGAGAGACTGCGACCTTAACGTAGCGCCTTAGACCGCTCGGCCATCCTGACTACAGATGCACTTTTGGTATGGGGATAAAGGCTATCGGGTAAAAGTAGACATAGGCATGGCCTCCCGAGAGCGCCACAGAGACCAATAAATGCACCATAGTGACTTGCATGTTCAACATGAGATGGTCATTGGTTTTTATCAATTAAAAACTCCAGTCATGGATTTAACCTCAATATGGCCTTCAATGGGAAAAGCAAAGTAAATCCTAATTGATTGTGTGCTAGAGTGTCTTCAGAATATGGCCATTCTGACATGAATTGTAAAAGACATCAGATAAGACCCAAATAGTTTCCGGAGGTATCGACAACCGTCAGGGTAAGAGTGACAACAGGTCCACATGTCAAAATGGTGGAAATCTTAGCAAATGGCTTAATAGTTATTTATGACAATGGTGTTGTTATTTTTTAGGGTTTTTAGAGGGATCTCACCTGTGACCTATGGCTTGACGACACACCTGTAATCTATGCTACCTTGGCCTATAGAGCTAGACGGATGGATAATGGTCCTCTGTAGCTCAGCTGGTAGAGCACGGCGCTTGTAACGCCAGGGTAGTGGGTTTGATCCCCGGGACCACCCATACACAAGAAAAAAATGTATGCACGCATGACTGTAAGTCGCTTTGGATAAAAGCGTCTGCTAAATGGCATATTATCTTATTATTATAATGAGGGTGGGATAGACATCCTGCGGCACAATCCCAAATGGACCACTAAACCCTGTCTACATGAAGAGATCTGAGAGGATGTGATTGGTATAAGCAAGATGACCAAACTTCAACCTAGGGAGGGGTCACCATAATGCAAAGACGTTGTCGGCAGGATTCGAACCTGCGCGGGAAAACCCAATGGATTTCTAGTCCATCGCCTTAACCACTCGGCCACGACAACTATAAAAAGAAAAACAAGAGGGGGGTTACAAGTGAAGGGCCCTGCAGGCATAGTCTTCAGCAAAAGATAATGTAATAACTAACAGATAATGTAGTAACTCATAATAATGTCATCACTTTATGTAATGCAATGTTCCCCACGTTCATTTTTATGAAGTATTGCTTCTTTTTAATTTTCTTAGATATTTGCCCAAGAGCAGAATGTTTCAATGAGAGAGTGTTTATGACTACTGGTTATTTCACTGTGTGTAGTTATTTTATCATCTTATTTTCACAACAAAGCAGTGTCACTCCTCTTTGAGAGGCGTTAAAGAATTGTCAGAAGTGGGATTTGAACCCACGCCTCCAGGAGAGACTGCGACCTTAACGTAGCGCCTTAGACCGCTCGGCCATCCTGACTACAGATGCACTTTTGGTATGGGGATAAAGGCTATCGGGTAAAAGTAGACATAGGCATGGCCTCCCGAGAGCGCCACAGAGACCAATAAATGCACCATAGTGACTTGCATGTTCAACATGAGATGGTCATTGGTTTTTATCAATTAAAAACTCCAGTCATGGATTTAACCTCAATATGGCCTTCAATGGGAAAAGCAAAGTAAATCCTAATTGATTGTGTGCTAGAGTGTCTTCAGAGTATGGCCATTCTGACATGAATTGTAAAAGACATCAGATAAGACCCAAATAGTTTCCGGAGGTATCGACAACCGTCAGGGTAAGAGTGACAACAGGTCCACATGTCAAAATGGTGGAAATCTTAGCAAATGGCTTAATAGTTATTTATGACAATGGTGTTGTTATTTTTTAGGGTTTATAGAGGGATCTCACCTGTGACCTATGGCTTGACGACACACCTGTAATCTATGCTACCTTGGCCTATAGAGCTAGACGGATGGATAATGGTCCTCTGTAGCTCAGCTGGTAGAGCACGGCGCTTGTAACGCCAGGGTAGTGGGTTTGATCCCCGGGACCACCCATACACAAGAAAAAAATTTATGCACGCATGACTGTAAGTCGCTTTGGATAAAAGCGTCTGCTAAATGGCATATTATCTTATTATTATAATGAGGGTGGGATAGACATCCTGCGGCACAATCCCAAATGGACCACTAAACCCTGTCTACATGAAGAGATCTGAGAGGATGTGATTGGTATAAGCAAGATGACCAAACTTCAACCTAGGGAGGGGTCACCATAATGCAAAGCCGTTGTCGGCAGGATTCGAACCTGCGCGGGAAAATCCCAATGGATTTCTAGTCCATCGCCTTAACCACTCGGCCACGACAACTATAAAAAGAAAAACAAGAGGGGGGTTACAAGTGAAGGGCCCTGCAGGCATAGTCTTCAGCAAAAGATAATGTAATAACTAACAGATAATGTAGTAACTCATAATAATGTCATCACTTTATGTAATGCAATGTTCCCCACGTTCATTTTTATGAAGTATTGCTTCTTTTTAATTTTCTTAGATATTTGCCCAAGAGCAGAATGTTTCAATGAGAGAGTGTTTATGACTACTGGTTATTTCACTGTGTGTAGTTATTTTATCATCTTATTTTCACAACAAAGCAGCGTCACTCCTCTTTGAGAGGCGTTAAAAAATTGTCCGAAGTGGGATTTGTACCCACGCCTCCAGGAGAGACTGCGACCTTAACGCAGAGCCTTAGACCGCTCGGCCATCCTGACTACAGATGCACTTTTGGTATGGGGATAAAGGCTATCGGGTAAAAGTAGACATAGGCATGGCCTCCCGAGAGCGCCACAGAGACCAATAAATGCACCATAGTGACTTGCATGTTCAACATGAGATGGTCATTGGTTTTTATCAATTAAAAACTCCAGTCATGGATTTAACCTCAATATGGCCTTCAATGGGAAAAGCAAAGTAAATCCTAATTGATTGTGTGCTAGAGTGTCTTCAGAATATGGCCATTCTGACATGAATTGTAAAAGACATCAGATAAGACCCAAATAGTTTCCGGAGGTATCGACAACCGTCAGGGTAAGAGTGACAACAGGTCCACATGTCAAAATGGTGGAAATCTTAGCAAATGGCTTAATAGTTATTTATGACAATGGTGTTGTTATTTTTTAGGGTTTTTAGAGGGATCTCACCTGTGACCTATGGCTTGACGACACACCTGTAATCTATGCTACCTTGGCCTATAGAGCTAGACGGATGGATAATGGTCCTCTGTAGCTCAGCTGGTAGAGCACGGCGCTTGTAACGCCAGGGTAGTGGGTTTGATCCCCGGGACCACCCATACACAAGAAAAAAATGTATGCACGCATGACTGTAAGTCGCTTTGGATAAAAGCGTCTGCTAAATGGCATATTATCTTATTATTATAATGAGGGTGGGATAGACATCCTGCGGCACAATCCCAAATGGACCACTAAACCCTGTCTACATGAAGAGATCTGAGAGGATGTGATTGGTATAAGCAAGATGACCAAACTTCAACCTAGGGAGGGGTCACCATAATGCAAAGACGTTGTCGGCAGGATTCGAACCTGCGCGGGAAAACCCAATGGATTTCTAGTCCATCGCCTTAACCACTCGGCCACGACAACTATAAAAAGAAAAACAAGAGGGGGGTTACAAGTGAAGGGCCCTGCAGGCATAGTCTTCAGCAAAAGATAATGTAATAACTAACAGATAATGTAGTAACTCATAATAATGTCATCACTTTATGTAATGCAATGTTCCCCACGTTCATTTTTATGAAGTATTGCTTCTTTTTAATTTTCTTAGATATTTGCCCAAGAGCAGAATGTTTCAATGAGAGAGTGTTTATGACTACTGGTTATTTCACTGTGTGTAGTTATTTTATCATCTTATTTTCACAACAAAGCAGTGTCACTCCTCTTTGAGAGGCGTTAAAGAATTGTCAGAAGTGGGATTTGAACCCACGCCTCCAGGAGAGACTTCGACCTTAACGCAGCGCCTTAGACCGCTCGGCCATCCTGACTACAGATGCACTTTTGGTATGGGGATAAAGGCTATCGGGTAAAAGTAGACATAGGCATGGCCTCCCGAGAGCGCCACAGAGACCAATAAATGCACCATAGTGACTTGCATGTTCAACATGAGATGGTCATTGGTTTTTATCAATTAAAAACTCCAGTCATGGATTTAACCTCAATATGGCCTTCAATGGGAAAAGCAAAGTAAATCCTAATTGATTGTGTGCTAGAGTGTCTTCAGAGTATGGCCATTCTGACATGAATTGTAAAAGACATCAGATAAGACCCAAATAGTTTCCGGAGGTA
This sequence comes from Coregonus lavaretus, assembly GCF_964263955.1. NCBI lineage: Eukaryota > Metazoa > Chordata > Actinopteri > Salmoniformes > Salmonidae > Coregonus > Coregonus lavaretus. Next base: position 13,474,243 of record NC_140022.1, on the reverse strand, counting down.
TCGACAACCGTCAGGGTAAGAGTGACAACAGGTCCACATGTCAAAATGGTGGAAATCTTAGCAAATGGCTTAATAGTTATTTATGACAATGGTGTTGTTATTTTTTAGGGTTTATAGAGGGATCTCACCTGTGACCTATGGCTTGACGACACACCTGTAATCTATGCTACCTTGGCCTATAGAGCTAGACGGATGGATAATGGTCCTCTGTAGCTCAGCTGGTAGAGCACGGCGCTTGTAACGCCAGGGTAGTGGGTTTGATCCCCGGGACCACCCATACACAAGAAAAAAATTTATGCACGCATGACTGTAAGTCGCTTTGGATAAAAGCGTCTGCTAAATGGCATATTATCTTATTATTATAATGAGGGTGGGATAGACATCCTGCGGCACAATCCCAAATGGACCACTAAACCCTGTCTACATGAAGAGATCTGAGAGGATGTGATTGGTATAAGCAAGATGACCAAACTTCAACCTAGGGAGGGGTCACCATAATGCAAAGCCGTTGTCGGCAGGATTCGAACCTGCGCGGGAAAATCCCAATGGATTTCTAGTCCATCGCCTTAACCACTCGGCCACGACAACTATAAAAAGAAAAACAAGAGGGGGGTTACAAGTGAAGGGCCCTGCAGGCATAGTCTTCAGCAAAAGATAATGTAATAACTAACAGATAATGTAGTAACTCATAATAATGTCATCACTTTATGTAATGCAATGTTCCCCACGTTCATTTTTATGAAGTATTGCTTCTTTTTAATTTTCTTAGATATTTGCCCAAGAGCAGAATGTTTCAATGAGAGAGTGTTTATGACTACTGGTTATTTCACTGTGTGTAGTTATTTTATCATCTTATTTTCACAACAAAGCAGCGTCACTCCTCTTTGAGAGGCGTTAAAAAATTGTCCGAAGTGGGATTTGTACCCACGCCTCCAGGAGAGACTGCGACCTTAACGCAGAGCCTTAGACCGCTCGGCCATCCTGACTACAGATGCACTTTTGGTATGGGGATAAAGGCTATCGGGTAAAAGTAGACATAGGCATGGCCTCCCGAGAGCGCCACAGAGACCAATAAATGCACCATAGTGACTTGCATGTTCAACATGAGATGGTCATTGGTTTTTATCAATTAAAAACTCCAGTCATGGATTTAACCTCAATATGGCCTTCAATGGGAAAAGCAAAGTAAATCCTAATTGATTGTGTGCTAGAGTGTCTTCAGAATATGGCCATTCTGACATGAATTGTAAAAGACATCAGATAAGACCCAAAAAGTTTCCGGAGGTATCGACAACCGTCAGGGTAAGAGTGACAACAGGTCCACATGTCAAAATGGTGGAAATCTTAGCAAATGGCTTAATAGTTATTTATGACAATGGTGTTGTTATTTTTTAGGGTTTATAGAGGGATCTCACCTGTGACCTATGGCTTGACGACACACCTGTAATCTATGCTACCTTGGCCTATAGAGCTAGACGGATGGATAATGGTCCTCTGTAGCTCAGCTGGTAGAGCACGGCGCTTGTAACGCCAGGGTAGTGGGTTTGATCCCCGGGACCACCCATACACAAGAAAAAAATTTATGCACGCATGACTGTAAGTCGCTTTGGATAAAAGCGTCTGCTAAATGGCATATTATCTTATTATTATAATGAGGGTGGGATAGACATCCTGCGGCACAATCCCAAATGGACCACTAAACCCTGTCTACATGAAGAGATCTGAGAGGATGTGATTGGTATAAGCAAGATGACCAAACTTCAACCTAGGGAGGGGTCACCATAATGCAAAGCCGTTGTCGGCAGGATTCGAACCTGCGCGGGAAAATCCCAATGGATTTCTAGTCCATCGCCTTAACCACTCGGCCACGACAACTATAAAAAGAAAAACAAGAGGGGGGTTACAAGTGAAGGGCCCTGCAGGCATAGTCTTCAGCAAAAGATAATGTAATAACTAACAGATAATGTAGTAACTCATAATAATGTCATCACTTTATGTAATGCAATGTTCCCCACGTTCATTTTTATGAAGTATTGCTTCTTTTTAATTTTCTTAGATATTTGCCCAAGAGCAGAATGTTTCAATGAGAGAGTGTTTATGACTACTGGTTATTTCACTGTGTGTAGTTATTTTATCATCTTATTTTCACAACAAAGCAGCGTCACTCCTCTTTGAGAGGCGTTAAAAAATTGTCCGAAGTGGGATTTGTACCCACGCCTCCAGGAGAGACTGCGACCTTAACGCAGAGCCTTAGACCGCTCGGCCATCCTGACTACAGATGCACTTTTGGTATGGGGATAAAGGCTATCGGGTAAAAGTAGACATAGGCATGGCCTCCCGAGAGCGCCACAGAGACCAATAAATGCACCATAGTGACTTGCATGTTCAACATGAGATGGTCATTGGTTTTTATCAATTAAAAACTCCAGTCATGGATTTAACCTCAATATGGCCTTCAATGGGAAAAGCAAAGTAAATCCTAATTGATTGTGTGCTAGAGTGTCTTCAGAATATGGCCATTCTGACATGAATTGTAAAAGACATCAGATAAGACCCAAAAAGTTTCCGGAGGTATCGACAACCGTCAGGGTAAGAGTGACAACAGGTCCACATGTCAAAATGGTGGAAATCTTAGCAAATGGCTTAATAGTTATTTATGACAATGGTGTTGTTATTTTTTAGGGTTTATAGAGGGATCTCACCTGTGACCTATGGCTTGACGACACACCTGTAATCTATGCTACCTTGGCCTATAGAGCTAGACGGATGGATAATGAGGGTGGGATAGACATCCTGCGGCACAATCCCAAATGGACCACTAAACCCTGTCTACATGAAGAGATCTGAGAGGATGTGATTGGTATAAGCAAGATGACCAAACTTCAACCTAGGGAGGGGTCACCATAATGCAAAGCCATTGTCGGCAGGATTCGAACCTGCGCGGGAAAATCCCAATGGATTTCTAGTCCATCGCCTTAACCACTCGGCCACGACAACTATAAAAAGAAAATCAAGAGGGGGGTTACAAGTGAAGGGCCCTGCAGGCATAGTCTTCAGCAAAAGATAATGTAATAACTAACAGATAATGTAGTAACTCATAATAATGTCATCACTTTTTATGTAATGCAATGTTCCCCACGTTCATTTTTATGAAGTATTGCTTCTTTTTAATTTTCTTAGATATTTGCCCAAGAGCAGAATGTTTCAATGAGAGAGTGTATATGACTACTGGTTATTTCACTGTGTGTAGTTATTTTATCATCTTATTTTCACAACAAAGCAGCGTCACTCCTCTTTGAGAGGCGTTAAAAAATTGTCAGAAGTGGGATTTGAACCCACGCCTCCAGGAGAGACTGCGACCTTAACGCAGCGCCTTAGACCGCTCGGCCATCCTGACTACAGATGCACTTTTGGTGTGGGGATAAAGGCTATCGGGTAAAAGTAGACATAGGCATGGCCTCCCGAGAGCGCCACAGAGACCAATAAATGCACCATAGTGACTTGCATGTTCAACATGAGATGGTCATTGGTTTTTATCAATTAAAAACTCCAGTCATGGATTTAACCTCAATATGGCCTTCAATGGGAAAAGCAAAGTAAATCCTAATTGATTGTGTGCTAGAGTGTCTTCAGAATATGGCCATTCTGACATGAATTGTAAAAGACATCAGGTAAGACCCAAATAGTTTCCGGAGGTATCGACAACCGTCAGGGTAAGAGTGACAACAGGTCCACATGTCAAAATGGTGGAAATCTTAGCAAATGGCTTAATAGTTATTTATGACAATGGTGTTGTTATTTTTTAGGGTTTATAGAGGGATCTCACCTGTGACCTATGGCTTGACGACACACCTGTAATCTATGCTACCTTGGCCTATAGAGCTAGACGGATGGATAATGGTCCTCTGTAGCTCAGCTGGTAGAGCACGGCGCTTGTAACGCCAGGGTAGTGGGTTTGATCCCCGGGACCACCCATACACAAGAAAAAAATTTATGCACGCATGACTGTAAGTCGCTTTGGATAAAAGCGTCTGCTAAATGGCATATTATCTTATTATTATAATGAGGGTGGGATAGACATCCTGCGGCACAATCCCAAATGGACCACTAAACCCTGTCTACATGAAGAGATCTGAGAGGATGTGATTGGTATAAGCAAGATGACCAAACTTCAACCTAGGGAGGCATCACCATAATGCAAATCCGTTGTCTGCAGGATTCGAACCTGCGCGGGAAAATCCCAATGGATTTCTAGTCCATCGCCTTAACCACTCGGCCACGACAACTATAAAAAGAAAAACAAGAGGGGGGTTACAAGTGAAGGGCCCTGCAGGCATAGTCTTCAGCAAAAGATAATGTAATAACTAACAGATAATGTAGTAACTCATAATAATGTCATCACTTTATGTAATGCAATGTTCCCCACGTTCATTTTTATGAAGTATTGCTTCTTTTTAATTTTCTTAGATATTTGCCCAAGAGCAGAATGTTTCAATGAGAGAGTGTTTATGACTACTGGTTATTTCACTGTGTGTAGTTATTTTATCATCTTATTTTCACAACAAAGCAGCGTCACTCCTCTTTGAGAGGCGTTAAAAAATTGTCAGAAGTGGGATTTGAACCCACGCCTCCAGGAGAGACTGCGACCTTAACGCAGCGCCTTAGACCGCTCGGCCATCCTGACTACAGATGCACTTTTGGTGTGGGGATAAAGGCTATCGGGTAAAAGTAGACATAGGCATGGCCTCCCGAGAGCGCCACAGAGACCAATAAATGCACCATAGTGACTTGCATGTTCAACATGAGATGGTCATTGGTTTTTATCAATTAAAAACTCCAGTCATGGATTTAACCTCAATATGGCCTTCAATGGGAAAAGCAAAGTAAATCCTAATTGATTGTGTGCTAGAGTGTCTTCAGAGTATGGCCATTCTGACATGAATTGTAAAAGACATCAGATAAGACCCAAAAAGTTTCCGGAGGTATCGACAACCGTCAGGGTAAGAGTGACAACAGGTCCACATGTCAAAATGGTGGAAATCTTAGCAAATGGCTTAATAGTTATTTATGACAATGGTGTTGTTATTTTTTAGGGTTTATAGAGGGATCTCACCTGTGACCTATGGCTTGACGACACACCTGTAATCTATGCTACCTTGGCCTATAGAGCTAGACGGATGGATAATGGTCCTCTGTAGCTCAGCTGGTAGAGCACGGCGCTTGTAACGCCAGGGTAGTGGGTTTGATCCCCGGGACCACCCATACACAAGAAAAAAATTTATGCACGCATGACTGTAAGTCGCTTTGGATAAAAGCGTCTGCTAAATGGCATATTATCTTATTATTATAATGAGGGTGGGATAGACATCCTGCGGCACAATCCCAAATGGACCACTAAACCCTGTCTACATGAAGAGATCTGAGAGGATGTGATTGGTATAAGCAAGATGACCAAACTTCAACCTAGGGAGGCATCACCATAATGCAAATCCGTTGTCTGCAGGATTCGAACCTGCGCGGGAAAATCCCAATGGATTTCTAGTCCATCGCCTTAACCACTCGGCCACGACAACTATAAAAAGAAAAACAAGAGGGGGGTTACAAGTGAAGGGCCCTGCAGGCATAGTCTTCAGCAAAAGATAATGTAATAACTAACAGATAATGTAGTAACTCATAATAATGTCATCACTTTATGTAATGCAATGTTCCCCACGTTCATTTTTATGAAGTATTGCTTCTTTTTAATTTTCTTAGATATTTGCCCAAGAGCAGAATGTTTCAATGAGAGAGTGTTTATGACTACTGGTTATTTCACTGTGTGTAGTTATTTTATCATCTTATTTTCACAACAAAGCAGCGTCACTCCTCTTTGAGAGGCGTTAAAAAATTGTCAGAAGTGGGATTTGAACCCACGCCTCCAGGAGAGACTGCGACCTTAACGCAGCGCCTTAGACCGCTCGGCCATCCTGACTACAGATGCACTTTTGGTGTGGGGATAAAGGCTATCGGGTAAAAGTAGACATAGGCATGGCCTCCCGAGAGCGCCACAGAGACCAATAAATGCACCATAGTGACTTGCATGTTCAACATGAGATGGTCATTGGTTTTTATCAATTAAAAACTCCAGTCATGGATTTAACCTCAATATGGCCTTCAATGGGAAAAGCAAAGTAAATCCTAATTGATTGTGTGCTAGAGTGTCTTCAGAATATGGCCATTCTGACATGAATTGTAAAAGACATCAGATAAGACCCAAAAAGTTTCCGGAGGTATCGACAACCGTCAGGGTAAGAGTGACAACAGGTCCACATGTCAAAATGGTGGAAATCTTAGCAAATGGCTTAATAGTTATTTATGACAATGGTGTTGTTATTTTTTAGGGTTTATAGAGGGATCTCACCTGTGACCTATGGCTTGACGACACACCTGTAATCTATGCTACCTTGGCCTATAGAGCTAGACGGATGGATGATGAGTGTGGGATAGACATCCTGCGGCACAATCCCAAATGGACCACTAAACCCTGTCTACATGAAGAGATCTGAGAGGATGTGATTGGTATAAGCAAGATGACCAAACTTCAACCTAGGGAGGGGTCACCATAATGCAAAGCCATTGTCGGCAGGATTCGAACCTGCGCGGGAAAATCCCAAAGGATTTCTAGTCCATCGCCTTAACCACTCGGCCACGACAACTATAAAAAGAAAAACAAGAGGGGGGTTACAAGTGAAGGGCCCTGCAGGCATAGTCTTCAGCAAAAGATCATGTAATAACTAACAGATAATGTAGTAACTCATAATAATGTCATCACTTTTTATGTAATGCAATGTTCCCCACGTTCATTTTTATGAAGTATTGCTTCTTTTTAATTTTCTTAGATATTTGCCCAAGAGCAGAATGTTTCAATGAGAGAGTGTTTATGACTACTGGTTATTTCACTGTGTGTAGTTATTTTATCATCTTATTTTCACAACAAAGCAGCGTCACTCCTCTTTGAGAGGCGTTAAAAAATTGTCAGAAGTGGGATTTGAACCCACGCCTCCAGGAGAGACTGCGACCTTAACGCAGCGCCTTAGACCGCTCTGCCATCCTGACTACAGATGCACTTTTGGTGTGGGGATAAAGGCTATCGGGTAAAAGTAGACATAGGCATGGCCTCCCGAGAGCGCCACAGAGACCAATAAATGCACCATAGTGACTTGCATGTTCAACATGAGATGGTCATTGGTTTTTATCAATTAAAAACTCCAGTCATGGATTTAACCTCAATATGGCCTTCAATGGGAAAAGCAAAGTAAATCCTAATTGATTGTGTGCTAGAGTGTCTTCAGAATATGGCCATTCTGACATGAATTGTAAAAGACATCAGATAAGACCCAAATAGTTTACGGAGGTATCGACAACTGTCAGGGTAAGAGTGACAACAGGTCCACATGTCAAAATGGTGGAAATCTTAGCAAATGGCTTAATAGTTATTTATGACAATGGTGTTGTTATTTTTTAGGGTTTATAGAGGGATCTCACCTGTGACCTATGGCTTGACGACACACCTGTAATCTATGCTACCTTGGCCTATAGAGCTAGACGGATGGATAATGAGGGTGGGATAGACATCCTGCGGCACAATCCCAAATGGACCACTAAACCCTGTGTACATGAGGAGATCTGAGAGGATGTGATTGGTATAAGCAAGATGACCAAACTTCAACCTATGGAGGGGTCACCATAATGCAAAGCCGTTGTCGGCAGGATTCGAACCTGCGCGGGAAAATCCCAATGGATTTCTAGTCCATCGCCTTAACCACTCGGCCACGACAACTATAAAAAGAAAAACAAGAGGGGGGTTACAAGTGAAGGGCCCTGCAGGCATAGTCTTCAGCAAAAGATAATGTAATAACTAACAGATAATGTAGTAACTCATAATAATGTCATCACTTTATGTAATGCAATGTTCCCCACGTTCATTTTTATGAAGTATTGCTTCTTTTTAATTTTCTTAGATATTTGCCCAAGAGCAGAATGTTTCAATGAGAGAGTGTTTATGACTACTGGTTATTTCACTGTGTGTAGTTATTTTATCATCTTATTTTCACAACAAAGCAGCGTCACTCCTCTTTGAGAGGCGTTAAAAAATTGTCAGAAGTGGGATTTGAACCCACGCCTCCAGGAGAGACTGCGACCTTAACACAGCGCCTTAGACCGCTCGGCCATCCTGACTACAGATGCACTTTTGGTGTGGGGATAAAGGCTATCGGGTAAAAGTAGACATAGGCATGGCCTCCCGAGAGCGCCACAGAGACCAATAAATGCACCATAGTGACTTGCATGTTCAACATGAGATGGTCATTGGTTTTTATCAATTAAAAACTCCAGTCATGGATTTAACCTCAATATGGCCTTCAATGGGAAAAGCAAAGTAAATCCTAATTGATTGTGTGCTAGAGTGTCTTCAGAATATGGCCATTCTGACATGAATTGTAAAAGACATCAGATAAGACCCAAAAAGTTTCCGGAGGTATCGACAACCGTCAGGGTAAGAGTGACAACAGGTCCACATGTCAAAATGGTGGAAATCTTAGCAAATGGCTTAATAGTTATTTATGACAATGGTGTTGTTATTTTTTAGGGTTTATAGAGGGATCTCACCTGTGACCTATGGCTTGACGACACACCTGTAATCTATGCTACCTTGGCCTATAGAGCTAGACGGATGGATGATGAGTGTGGGATAGACATCCTGCGGCACAATCCCAAATGGACCACTAAACCCTGTCTACATGAAGAGATCTGAGAGGATGTGATTGGTATAAGCAAGATGACCAAACTTCAACCTAGGGAGGGGTCACCATAATGCAAAGCCATTGTCGGCAGGATTCGAACCTGCGCGGGAAAATCCCAATGGATTTCTAGTCCATCGCCTTAACCACTCGGCCACGACAACTATAAAAAGAAAATCAAGAGGGGGGTTACAAGTGAAGGGCCCTGCAGGCATAGTCTTCAGCAAAAGATAATGTAATAACTAACAGATAATGTAGTAACTCATAATAATGTCATCACTTTTTATGTAATGCAATGTTCCCCACGTTCATTTTTATGAAGTATTGCTTCTTTTTAATTTTCTTAGATATTTGCCCAAGAGCAGAATGTTTCAATGAGAGAGTGTATATGACTACTGGTTATTTCACTGTGTGTAGTTATTTTATCATCTTATTTTCACAACAAAGCAGCGTCACTCCTCTTTGAGAGGCGTTAAAAAATTGTCAGAAGTGGGATTTGAACCCACGCCTCCAGGAGAGACTGCGACCTTAACGCAGCGCCTTAGACCGCTCGGCCATCCTGACTACAGATGCACTTTTGGTGTGGGGATAAAGGCTATCGGGTAAAAGTAGACATAGGCATGGCCTCCCGAGAGCGCCACAGAGACCAATAAATGCACCATAGTGACTTGCATGTTCAACATGAGATGGTCATTGGTTTTTATCAATTAAAAACTCCAGTCATGGATTTAACCTCAATATGGCCTTCAATGGGAAAAGCAAAGTAAATCCTAATTGATTGTGTGCTAGAGTGTCTTCAGAATATGGCCATTCTGACATGAATTGTAAAAGACATCAGGTAAGACCCAAATAGTTTCCGGAGGTATCGACAACCGTCAGGGTAAGAGTGACAACAGGTCCACATGTCAAAATGGTGGAAATCTTAGCAAATGGCTTAATAGTTATTTATGACAATGGTGTTGTTATTTTTTAGGGTTTATAGAGGGATCTCACCTGTGACCTATGGCTTGACGACACACCTGTAATCTATGCTACCTTGGCCTATAGAGCTAGACGGATGGATAATGGTCCTCTGTAGCTCAGCTGGTAGAGCACGGCGCTTGTAACGCCAGGGTAGTGGGTTTGATCCCCGGGACCACCCATACACAAGAAAAAAATTTATGCACGCATGACTGTAAGTCGCTTTGGATAAAAGCGTCTGCTAAATGGCATATTATCTTATTATTATAATGAGGGTGGGATAGACATCCTGCGGCACAATCCCAAATGGACCACTAAACCCTGTCTACATGAAGAGATCTGAGAGGATGTGATTGGTATAAGCAAGATGACCAAACTTCAACCTAGGGAGGCATCACCATAATGCAAATCCGTTGTCTGCAGGATTCGAACCTGCGCGGGAAAATCCCAATGGATTTCTAGTCCATCGCCTTAACCACTCGGCCACGACAACTATAAAAAGAAAAACAAGAGGGGGGTTACAAGTGAAGGGCCCTGCAGGCATAGTCTTCAGCAAAAGATAATGTAATAACTAACAGATAATGTAGTAACTCATAATAATGTCATCACTTTATGTAATGCAATGTTCCCCACGTTCATTTTTATGAAGTATTGCTTCTTTTTAATTTTCTTAGATATTTGCCCAAGAGCAGAATGTTTCAATGAGAGAGTGTTTATGACTACTGGTTATTTCACTGTGTGTAGTTATTTTATCATCTTATTTTCACAACAAAGCAGCGTCACTCCTCTTTGAGAGGCGTTAAAAAATTGTCAGAAGTGGGATTTGAACCCACGCCTCCAGGAGAGACTGCGACCTTAACGCAGCGCCTTAGACCGCTCGGCCATCCTGACTACAGATGCACTTTTGGTGTGGGGATAAAGGCTATCGGGTAAAAGTAGACATAGGCATGGCCTCCCGAGAGCGCCACAGAGACCAATAAATGCACCATAGTGACTTGCATGTTCAACATGAGATGGTCATTGGTTTTTATCAATTAAAAACTCCAGTCATGGATTTAACCTCAATATGGCCTTCAATGGGAAAAGCAAAGTAAATCCTAATTGATTGTGTGCTAGAGTGTCTTCAGAATATGGCCATTCTGACATGAATTGTAAAAGACATCAGATAAGACCCAAAAAGTTTCCGGAGGTATCGACAACCGTCAGGGTAAGAGTGACAACAGGTCCACATGTCAAAATGGTGGAAATCTTAGCAAATGGCTTAATAGTTATTTATGACAATGGTGTTGTTATTTTTTAGGGTTTATAGAGGGATCTCACCTGTGACCTATGGCTTGACGACACACCTGTAATCTATGCTACCTTGGCCTATAGAGCTAGACGGATGGATGATGAGTGTGGGATAGACATCCTGCGGCACAATCCCAAATGGACCACTAAACCCTGTCTACATGAAGAGATCTGAGAGGATGTGATTGGTATAAGCAAGATGACCAAACTTCAACCTAGGGAGGGGTCACCATAATGCAAAGCCATTGTCGGCAGGATTCAAACCTGCGCGGGAAAATCCCAATGGATTTCTAGTCCATCGCCTTAACCACTCGGCCACGACAACTATAAAAAGAAAAACAAGAGGGGGGTTACAAGTGAAGGGCCCTGCAGGCATAGTCTTCAGCAAAAGATCATGTAATAACTAACAGATAATGTAGTAACTCATAATAATGTCATCACTTTTTATGTAATGCAATGTTCCCCACGTTCATTTTTATGAAGTATTGCTTCTTTTTAATTTTCTTAGATATTTGCCCAAGAGCAGAATGTTTCAATGAGAGAGTGTTTATGACTACTGGTTATTTCACTGTGTGTAGTTATTTTATCATCTTATTTTCACAACAAAGCAGCGTCACTCCTCTTTGAGAGGCGTTAAAAAATTGTCAGAAGTGGGATTTGAACCCACGCCTCCAGGAGAGACTGCGACCTTAACGCAGCGCCTTAGACCGCTCGGCCATCCTGACTACAGATGCACTTTTGGTGTGGGGATAAAGGCTATCGGGTAAAAGTAGACATAGGCATGGCCTCCCGAGAGCGCCACAGAGACCAATAAATGCACCATAGTGACTTGCATGTTCAACATGAGATGGTCATTGGTTTTTATCAATTAAAAACTCCAGTCATGGATTTAACCTCAATATGGCCTTCAATGGGAAAAGCAAAGTAAATCCTAATTGATTGTGTGCTAGAGTGTCTTCAGAATATGGCCATTCTGACATGAATTGTAAAAGACATCAGATAAGACCCAAATAGTTTACGGAGGTATCGACAACTGTCAGGGTAAGAGTGACAACAGGTCCACATGTCAAAATGGTGGAAATCTTAGCAAATGGCTTAATAGTTATTTATGACAATGGTGTTGTTATTTTTTAGGGTTTATAGAGGGATCTCACCTGTGACCTATGGCTTGACGACACACCTGTAATCTATGCTACCTTGGCCTATAGAGCTAGACGGATGGATAATGAGGGTGGGATAGACATCCTGCGGCACAATCCCAAATGGACCACTAAACCCTGTGTACATGAGGAGATCTGAGAGGATGTGATTGGTATAAGCAAGATGACCAAACTTCAACCTATGGAGGGGTCACCATAATGCAAAGCCGTTGTCGGCAGGATTCGAACCTGCGCGGGAAAATCCCAATGGATTTCTAGTCCATCGCCTTAACCACTCGGCCACGACAACTATAAAAAGAAAAACAAGAGGGGGGTTACAAGTGAAGGGCCCTGCAGGCATAGTCTTCAGCAAAAGATAATGTAATAACTAACAGATAATGTAGTAACTCATAATAATGTCATCACTTTATGTAATGCAATGTTCCCCACGTTCATTTTTATGAAGTATTGCTTCTTTTTAATTTTCTTAGATATTTGCCCAAGAGCAGAATGTTTCAATGAGAGAGTGTTTATGACTACTGGTTATTTCACTGTGTGTAGTTATTTTATCATCTTATTTTCACAACAAAGCAGCGTCACTCCTCTTTGAGAGGCGTTAAAAAATTGTCAGAAGTGGGATTTGAACCCACGCCTCCAGGAGAGACTGCGACCTTAACACAGCGCCTTAGACCGCTCGGCCATCCTGACTACAGATGCACTTTTGGTGTGGGGATAAAGGCTATCGGGTAAAAGTAGACATAGGCATGGCCTCCCGAGAGCGCCACAGAGACCAATAAATGCACCATAGTGACTTGCATGTTCAACATGAGATGGTCATTGGTTTTTATCAATTAAAAACTCCAGTCATGGATTTAACCTCAATATGGCCTTCAATGGGAAAAGCAAAGTAAATCCTAATTGATTGTGTGCTAGAGTGTCTTCAGAATATGGCCATTCTGACATGAATTGTAAAAGACATCAGATAAGACCCAAAAAGTTTCCGGAGGTATCGACAACCGTCAGGGTAAGAGTGACAACAGGTCCACATGTCAAAATGGTGGAAATCTTAGCAAATGGCTTAATAGTTATTTATGACAATGGTGTTGTTATTTTTTAGGGTTTATAGAGGGATCTCACCTGTGACCTATGGCTTGACGACACACCTGTAATCTATGCTACCTTGGCCTATAGAGCTAGACGGATGGATGATGAGTGTGGGATAGACATCCTGCGGCACAATCCCAAATGGACTACTAAACCCTGTCTACATGAAGAGATCTGAGAGGATGTGATTGGTATAAGCAAGATGACCAAACTTCAACCTAGGGAGGGGTCACCATAATGCAAAGCCATTGTCGGCAGGATTCGAACCTGCGCGGGAAAATCCCAATGGATTTCTAGTCCATCGCCTTAACCACTCGGCCACGACAACTATAAAAAGAAAAACAAGAGGGGGGTTACAAGTGAAGGGCCCTGCAGGCATAGTCTTCAGCAAAAGATCATGTAATAACTAACAGATAATGTAGTAACTCATAATAATGTCATCACTTTTTATGTAATGCAATGTTCCCCACGTTCATTTTTATGAAGTATTGCTTCTTTTTAATTTTCTTAGATATTTGCCCAAGAGCAGAATGTTTCAATGAGAGAGTGTTTATGACTACTGGTTATTTCACTGTGTGTAGTTATTTTATCATCTTATTTTCACAACAAAGCAGCGTCACTCCTCTTTGAGAGGCGTTAAAAAATTGTCAGAAGTGGGATTTGAACCTACGCCTCCAGGAGAGACTGCGACCTTAACGCAGCGCCTTAGACCGCTCGGCCATCCTGACTACAGATGCACTTTTGGTGTGGGGATAAAGGCTATCGGGTAAAAGTAGACATAGGCATGGCCTCCCGAGAGCGCCACAGAGACCAATAAATGCACCATAGTGACTTGCATGTTCAACATGAGATGGTCATTGGTTTTTATCAATTAAAAACTCCAGTCATGGATTTAACCTCAATATGGCCTTCAATGGGAAAAGCAAAGTAAATCCTAATTGATTGTGTGCTAGAGTGTCTTCAGAATATGGCCATTCTGACATGAATTGTAAAAGACATCAGATAAGACCCAAAAAGTTTCCGGAGGTATCGACAACCGTCAGGGTAAGAGTGACAACAGGTCCACATGTCAAAATGGTGGAAATCTTAGCAAATGGCTTAATAGTTATTTATGACAATGGTGTTGTTATTTTTTAGGGTTTATAGAGGGATCTCACCTGTGACCTATGGCTTGACGACACACCTGTAATCTATGCTACCTTGGCCTATAGAGCTAGACGGATGGATGATGAGTGTGGGATAGACATCCTGCGGCACAATCCCAAATGGACCACTAAACCCTGTCTACATGAAGAGATCTGAGAGGATGTGATTGGTATAAGCAAGATGACCAAACTTCAACCTAGGGAGGGGTCACCATAATGCAAAGCCATTGTCGGCAGGATTCGAACCTGCGCGGGAAAATCCCAATGGATTTCTAGTCCATCGCCTTAACCACTCGGCCACGACAACTATAAAAAGAAAAACAAGAGGGGGGTTACAAGTGAAGGGCCCTGCAGGCATAGTCTTCAGCAAAAGATCATGTAATAACTAACAGATAATGTAGTAACTCATAATAATGTCATCACTTTTTATGTAATGCAATGTTCCCCACGTTCATTTTTATGAAGTATTGCTTCTTTTTAATTTTCTTAGATATTTGCCCAAGAGCAGAATGTTTCAATGAGAGAGTGTTTATGACTACTGGTTATTTCACTGTGTGTAGTTATTTTATCATCTTATTTTCACAACAAAGCAGCGTCACTCCTCTTTGAGAGGCGTTAAAAAATTGTCAGAAGTGGGATTTGAACCCACGCCTCCAGGAGAGACTGCGACCTTAACGCAGCGCCTTAGACCGCTCGGCCATCCTGACTACAGATAAACTTTTGGTGTGGGGATAAAGGCTATCGGGTAAAAGTAGACATAGGCATGGCCTCCCGAGAGCGCCACAGAGACCAATAAATGCACCATAGTGACTTGCATGTTCAACATGAGATGGTCATTGGTTTTTATCAATTAAAAACTCCAGTCATGGATTTAACCTCAATATGGCCTTCAATGGGAAAAGCAAAGTAAATCCTAATTGATTGTGTGCTAGAGTGTCTTCAGAATATGGCCATTCTGACATGAATTGTAAAAGACATCAGATAAGACCCAAATAGTTTACGGAGGTATCGACAACTGTCAGGGTAAGAGTGACAACAGGTCCACATGTCAAAATGGTGGAAATCTTAGCAAATGGCTTAATAGTTATTTATGACAATGGTGTTGTTATTTTTTAGGGTTTATAGAGGGATCTCACCTGTGACCTATGGCTTGACGACACACCTGTAATCTATGCTACCTTGGCCTATAGAGCTAGACGGATGGATAATGAGGGTGGGATAGACATCCTGCGGCACAATCCCAAATGGACCACTAAACCCTGTGTACATGAGGAGATCTGAGAGGATGTGATTGGTATAAGCAAGATGACCAAACTTCAACCTAGGGAGGGGTCACCATAATGCAAAGCCGTTGTCGGCAGGATTCGAACCTGCGCGGGAAAATCCCAATGGATTTCTAGTCCATCGCCTTAACCACTCGGCCACGACAACTATAAAAAGAAAATCAAGAGGGGGGTTACAAGTGAAGGGCCCTGCAGGCATAGTCTTCAGCAAAAGATAATGTAATAACTAACAGATAATGTAGTAACTCATAATAATGTCATCACTTTTTATGTAATGCAATGTTCCCCACGTTCATTTTTATGAAGTATTGCTTCTTTTTAATTTTCTTAGATATTTGCCCAAGAGCAGAATGTTTCAATGAGAGAGTGTATATGACTACTGGTTATTTCACTGTGTGTAGTTATTTTATCATCTTATTTTCACAACAAAGCAGCGTCACTCCTCTTTGAGAGGCGTTAAAAAATTGTCAGAAGTGGGATTTGAACCCACGCCTCCAGGAGAGACTGCGACCTTAACGCAGCGCCTTAGACCGCTCGGCCATCCTGACTACAGATGCACTTTTGGTGTGGGGATAAAGGCTATCGGGTAAAAGTAGACATAGGCATGGCCTCCCGAGAGCGCCACAGAGACCAATAAATGCACCATAGTGACTTGCATGTTCAACATGAGATGGTCATTGGTTTTTATCAATTAAAAACTCCAGTCATGGATTTAACCTCAATATGGCCTTCAATGGGAAAAGCAAAGTAAATCCTAATTGATTGTGTGCTAGAGTGTCTTCAGAATATGGCCATTCTGACATGAATTGTAAAAGACATCAGGTAAGACCCAAATAGTTTCCGGAGGTATCGACAACCGTCAGGGTAAGAGTGACAACAGGTCCACATGTCAAAATGGTGGAAATCTTAGCAAATGGCTTAATAGTTATTTATGACAATGGTGTTGTTATTTTTTAGGGTTTATAGAGGGATCTCACCTGTGACCTATGGCTTGACGACACACCTGTAATCTATGCTACCTTGGCCTATAGAGCTAGACGGATGGATAATGGTCCTCTGTAGCTCAGCTGGTAGAGCACGGCGCTTGTAACGCCAGGGTAGTGGGTTTGATCCCCGGGACCACCCATACACAAGAAAAAAATTTATGCACGCATGACTGTAAGTCGCTTTGGATAAAAGCGTCTGCTAAATGGCATATTATCTTATTATTATAATGAGGGTGGGATAGACATCCTGCGGCACAATCCCAAATGGACCACTAAACCCTGTCTACATGAAGAGATCTGAGAGGATGTGATTGGTATAAGCAAGATGACCAAACTTCAACCTAGGGAGGCATCACCATAATGCAAATCCGTTGTCTGCAGGATTCGAACCTGCGCGGGAAAATCCCAATGGATTTCTAGTCCATCGCCTTAACCACTCAGCCACGACAACTATAAAAAGAAAAACAAGAGGGGGGTTACAAGTGAAGGGCCCTGCAGGCATAGTCTTCAGCAAAAGATAATGTAATAACTAACAGATAATGTAGTAACTCATAATAATGTCATCACTTTATGTAATGCAATGTTCCCCACGTTCATTTTTATGAAGTATTGCTTCTTTTTAATTTTCTTAGATATTTGCCCAAGAGCAGAATGTTTCAATGAGAGAGTGTTTATGACTACTGGTTATTTCACTGTGTGTAGTTATTTTATCATCTTATTTTCACAACAAAGCAGCGTCACTCCTCTTTGAGAGGCGTTAAAAAATTGTCAGAAGTGGGATTTGAACCCACGCCTCCAGGAGAGACTGCAACCTTAACGCAGCGCCTTAGACCGCTCGGCCATCCTGACTACAGATGCACTTTTGGTGTGGGGATAAAGGCTATCGGGTAAAAGTAGACATAGGCATGGCCTCCCGAGAGCGCCACAGAGACCAATAAATGCACCATAGTGACTTGCATGTTCAACATGAGATGGTCATTGGTTTTTATCAATTAAAAACTCCAGTCATGGATTTAACCTCAATATGGCCTTCAATGGGAAAAGCAAAGTAAATCCTAATTGATTGTGTGCTAGAGTGTCTTCAGAATATGGCCATTCTGACATGAATTGTAAAAGACATCAGATAAGACCCAAAAAGTTTCCGGAGGTATCGACAACCGTCAGGGTAAGAGTGACAACAGGTCCACATGTCAAAATGGTGGAAATCTTAGCAAATGGCTTAATAGTTATTTATGACAATGGTGTTGTTATTTTTTAGGGTTTATAGAGGGATCTCACCTGTGACCTATGGCTTGACGACACACCTGTAATCTATGCTACCTTGGCCTATAGAGCTAGACGGATGGATGATGAGTGTGGGATAGACATCCTGCGGCACAATCCTAAATGGACCACTAAACCCTGTCTACATGAAGAGATCTGAGAGGATGTGATTGGTATAAGCAAGATGACCAAACTTCAACCTAGGGAGGGGTCACCATAATGCAAAGCCATTGTCGGCAGGATTCGAACCTGCGCGGGAAAATCCCAATGGATTTCTAGTCCATCGCCTTAACCACTCAGCCACGACAACTATAAAAAGAAAAACAAGAGGGGGGTTACAAGTGAAGGGCCCTGCAGGCATAGTCTTCAGCAAAAGATCATGTAATAACTAACAGATAATGTAGTAACTCATAATAATGTCATCACTTTTTATGTAATGCAATGTTCCCCACGTTCATTTTTATGAAGTATTGCTTCTTTTTAATTTTCTTAGATATTTGCCCAAGAGCAGAATGTTTCAATGAGAGAGTGTTTATGACTACTGGTTATTTCACTGTGTGTAGTTATTTTATCATCTTATTTTCACAACAAAGCAGCGTCACTCCTCTTTGAGAGGCGTTAAAAAATTGTCAGAAGTGGGATTTGAACCCACGCCTCCAGGAGAGACTGCGACCTTAACGCAGCGCCTTAGACCGCTCGGCCATCCTGACTACAGATGCACTTTTGGTGTGGGGATAAAGGCTATCGGGTAAAAGTAGACATAGGCATGGCCTCCCGAGAGCGCCACAGAGACCAATAAATGCACCATAGTGACTTGCATGTTCAACATGAGATGGTCATTGGTTTTTATCAATTAAAAACTCCAGTCATGGATTTAACCTCAATATGGCCTTCAATGGGAAAAGCAAAGTAAATCCTAATTGATTGTGTGCTAGAGTGTCTTCAGAATATGGCCATTCTGACATGAATTGTAAAAGACATCAGATAAGACCCAAATAGTTTACGGAGGTATCGACAACTGTCAGGGTAAGAGTGACAACAGGTCCACATGTCAAAATGGTGGAAATCTTAGCAAATGGCTTAATAGTTATTTATGACAATGGTGTTGTTATTTTTTAGGGTTTATAGAGGGATCTCACCTGTGACCTATGGCTTGACGACACACCTGTAATCTATGCTACCTTGGCCTATAGAGCTAGACGGATGGATAATGAGGGTGGGATAGACATCCTGCGGCACAATCCCAAATGGACCACTAAACCCTGTGTACATGAGGAGATCTGAGAGGATGTGATTGGTATAAGCAAGATGACCAAACTTCAACCTAGGGAGGGGTCACCATAATGCAAAGCTGTTGTCGGCAGGATTCGAACCTGCGCGGGAAAATCCCAATGGATTTCTAGTCCATCGCCTTAACCACTCGGCCACGACAACTATAAAAAGAAAAACAAGAGGGGGGTTACAAGTGAAGGGCCCTGCAGGCATAGTCTTCAGCAAAAGATAATGTAATAACTAACAGATAATGTAGTAACTCATAATAATGTCATCACTTTATGTAATGCAATGTTCCCCACGTTCATTTTTATGAAGTATTGCTTCTTTTTAATTTTCTTAGATATTTGCCCAAGAGCAGAATGTTTCAATGAGAGAGTGTTTATGACTACTGGTTATTTCACTGTGTGTAGTTATTTTATCATCTTATTTTCACAACAAAGCAGCGTCACTCCTCTTTGAGAGGCGTTAAAAAATTGTCAGAAGTGGGATTTGAACCCACGCCTCCAGGAGAGACTGCGACCTTAACACAGCGCCTTAGACCGCTCGGCCATCCTGACTACAGATGCACTTTTGGTGTGGGGATAAAGGCTATCGGGTAAAAGTAGACATAGGCATGGCCTCCCGAGAGCGCCACAGAGACCAATAAATGCACCATAGTGACTTGCATGTTCAACATGAGATGGTCATTGGTTTTTATCAATTAAAAACTCCAGTCATGGATTTAACCTCAATATGGCCTTCAATGGGAAAAGCAAAGTAAATCCTAATTGATTGTGTGCTAGAGTGTCTTCAGAATATGGCCATTCTGACATGAATTGTAAAAGACATCAGATAAGACCCAAAAAGTTTCCGGAGGTATCGACAACCGTCAGGGTAAGAGTGACAACAGGTCCACATGTCAAAATGGTGGAAATCTTAGCAAATGGCTTAATAGTTATTTATGACAATGGTGTTGTTATTTTTTAGGGTTTATAGAGGGATCTCACCTGTGACCTATGGCTTGACGACACACCTGTAATCTATGCTACCTTGGCCTATAGAGCTAGACGGATGGATGATGAGTGTGGGATAGACATCCTGCGGCACAATCCCAAATGGACCACTAAACCCTGTCTACATGAAGAGATCTGAGAGGATGTGATTGGTATAAGCAAGATGACCAAACTTCAACCTAGGGAGGGGTCACCATAATGCAAAGCCATTGTCGGCAGGATTCGAACCTGCGCGGGAAAATCCCAATGGATTTCTAGTCCATCGCCTTAACCACTCGGCCACGACAACTATAAAAAGAAAAACAAGAGGGGGGTTACAAGTGAAGGGCCCTGCAGGCATAGTCTTCAGCAAAAGATCATGTAATAACTAACAGATAATGTAGTAACTCATAATAATGTCATCACTTTTTATGTAATGCAATGTTCCCCACGTTCATTTTTATGAAGTATTGCTTCTTTTTAATTTTCTTAGATATTTGCCCAAGAGCAGAATGTTTCAATGAGAGAGTGTTTATGACTACTGGTTATTTCACTGTGTGTAGTTATTTTATCATCTTATTTTCACAACAAAGCAGCGTCACTCCTCTTTGAGAGGCGTTAAAAAATTGTCAGAAGTGGGATTTGAACCCACACCTCCAGGAGAGACTGCGACCTTAACGCAGCGCCTTAGACCGCTCGGCCATCCTGACTACAGATAAACTTTTGGTGTGGGGATAAAGGCTATCGGGTAAAAGTAGACATAGGCATGGCCTCCCGAGAGCGCCACAGAGACCAACAAATGCACCATAGTGACTTGCATGTTCAACATGAGATGGTCATTGGTTTTTATCAATTAAAAACTCCAGTCATGGATTTAACCTCAATATGGCCTTCAATGGGAAAAGCAAAGTAAATCCTAATTGATTGTGTGCTAGAGTGTCTTCAGAATATGGCCATTCTGACATGAATTGTAAAAGACATCAGATAAGACCCAAATAGTTTACGGAGGTATCGACAACTGTCAGGGTAAGAGTGACAACAGGTCCACATGTCAAAATGGTGGAAATCTTAGCAAATGGCTTAATAGTTATTTATGACAATGGTGTTGTTATTTTTTAGGGTTTATAGAGGGATCTCACCTGTGACCTATGGCTTGACGACACACCTGTAATCTATGCTACCTTGGCCTATAGAGCTAGACGGATGGATAATGAGGGTGGGATAGACATCCTGCGGCACAATCCCAAATGGACCACTAAACCCTGTGTACATGAGGAGATCTGAGAGGATGTGATTGGTATAAGCAAGATGACCAAACTTCAACCTACGGAGGGGTCACCATAATGCAAAGCCGTTGTCGGCAGGATTCTAACCTGCGCGGGAAAATCCCAATGGATTTCTAGTCCATCGCCTTAACCACTCGGCCACGACAACTATAAAAAGAAAAACAAGAGGGGGGTTACAAGTGAAGGGCCCTGCAGGCATAGTCTTCAGCAAAAGATCATGTAATAACTAACAGATAATGTAGTAACTCATAATAATGTCATCACTTTATGTAATGCAATGTTCCCCACGTTCATTTTTATGAAGTATTGCTTCTTTTTAATTGTCTTAGATATTTGCCCAAGAGCAGAATGTTTCAATGAGAGAGTGTTTATGACTACTGGTTATTTCACTGTGTGTAGTTATTTTATCATCTTATTTTCACAACAAAGCAGCGTCACTCCTCTTTGAGAGGCGTTAAAAAAATGTCAGAAGTGGGATTTGAACCCACGCCTCCAGGAGAGACTGCGACCTTAACGCAGCGCCTTAGACCGCTCGGCCATCCTGACTACAGACGCACGTTTGGTATGGGGATAAAGGCTATCGGGTAAAAGTAGACATAGGCATGGCCTCCCGAGAGCGCCACAGAGACCAATAAATGCACCATAGTGACTTGCATGTTCAACATGAGATGGTCATTGGTTTTTATCAATTAAAAACTCCAGTCATGGATTTAACCTCAATATGGCCTTCAATGGGAAAAGCAAAGTAAATCCTAATTGATTGTGTGCTAGAGTGTCTTCAGAATATGGCCATTCTGACATGAATTGTAAAAGACATCAGATAAGACCCAAATAGTTTCCGGAGGTATCGACAACCGTCAGGGTAAGAGTGACAACAGGTCCACATGTCAAAATGGTGGAAATCTTAGCAAATGGCTTAATAGTTATTTATGACAATGGTGTTGTTATTTTTTAGGGTTTATAGAGGGATCTCACCTGTGACCTATGGCTTGACGACACACCTGTAATCTATGCTACCTTGGCCTATAGAGCTAGACGGATGGATAATGGTCCTCTGTAGCTCAGCTCGTAGAGCACGGCGCTTGTAACGCCAGGGTAGTGGGTTTGATCCCCGGGACCACCCATACACAAGAAAAAAATGTATGCACGCATGACTGTAAGTCGCTTTGGATAAAAGCGTCTGCTAAAAGGCATATTATCTTATTATTATAATGAGGGTGGGATAGACATCCTGCGGCACAATCCCAAATGGACCACTAAACCCTGTCTACATGAAGAGATCTGAGAGGATGTGATTGGTAGAGGGATCTCATCTGCAAGATGACCAAACTTCAACCTAGGGAGGCGTCACCATAATGCAAATCCGTTGTCGGCAGGATTCGAACCTGCGCGGGAAAATCCCAATGGATTTCTAGTCCATCGCCTTAACCACTCGGCCACGACAACTATACAAAAACAAAACAAGAGGTGGATTACAAGTGAAGGGCCCTGCAGGCATAGTCTCCAGCAAAAGATCATGTAATAACTAACAGATAATGTAGTAACTCACAATAATGTCATCACTTTATGTAATGCAATGTTCCCCACATTCATTTTTATGAAGTATTGCTTCTTTTTAATTTTCTTAGATATTTGCCCAAGAGCAGAATGTTTCAATGAGAGAGTGTTTATGACTACTGGTTATTTCACTGTGTGTAGTTGTTTTATCATCTTATTTTCACAACAAAGCAGCGTCACTCCTCTTTGAGAGGCGTTAAAAAACTGTCAGAAGTGGGATTTGAACCCACGCCTCAAGGAGAGACTGCGACCTTAACGCAGCGCCTTAGACCGCTCGGCCATCCTGACTACAGACGCACTTTTGGTATGGGGATAAAGGCTATCGGGTAAAAGTAGACATAGGCATGGCCTCCCGAGAGCGCCACAGAGACCAATAAATGCACCATAGTGACTTGCATGTTCAACATGAGATGGTCATTGGTTTTTATCAATTAAAAACTCCAGTCATGGATTTAACCTCAATATGGCCTTCAATGGGAAAAGCAAAGTAAATCCTAATTGATTGTGTGCTAGAGTGTCTTCAGAATATGGCCATTCTGACATGAATTGTAAAAGACATCAGATAAGACCCAAATAGTTTCCGGAGGTATCGACAACTGTCAGGGTAAGAGTGACAACAGGTCCACATGTCAAAATGGTGGAAATCTTAGCAAATGGCTTAATAGTTATTCATGACAATGGTGTTGTTATTTTTTAGGGTTTATAGAGGGATCTCACCTGTGACCTATGGCTTGACGACACACCTGTAATCTATGCTACCTTGGCCTATAGAGCTAGACGGATGGATAATGGTCCTCTGTAGCTCAGCTGGTAGAGCACGGCACTTGTAACGCCAGGGTAGTGGGTTTGATCCCCGGGACCACCCATACACAAGAAAAAAATGTATGCACGCATGACTGTAAGTCGCTTTGGATAAAAGCGTCTGCTAAATGGCCTATTATCTTATTATTATAATGAGGGTGGGATAGACATCCTGCGGCACAATCCCAAATGGACCACTAAACCCTGTCTACATGAAGAGATCTGATAGGATGTGATTGGTATAAGCAAGATGACCAAACTTCAACCTAGGGAGGGGTCACCATAATGCAAAGCCGTTGTTGGCAGGATTCGAACCTGCGCGGGAAAATCCCAATGGATTTCTAGTCCATCGCCTTAACCACTCGGCCACGACAACTATAAAAAGAAAAACAAGAGGGGGGTTACAAGTGAAGGGCCCTGCAGGCATAGTCTTCAGCAAAAGATAATGTAATAACTAACAGATAATGTAGTAACTCATAATAATGTCATCACTTTATGTAATGCAATGTTCCCCACGTTCATTTTTATGAAGTATTGCTTCTTTTTAATTGTCTTAGATATTTGCCCAAGAGCAGAATGTTTCAATGAGAGAGTGTTTATGACTACTGGTTATTTCACTGTGTGTAGTTATTTTATCATCTTATTTTCACAACAAAGCAGCGTCACTCCTCTTTGAGAGGTGTTAAAAAAATGTCAGAAGTGGGATTTGAACCCACGCCTCCAGGAGAGACTGCGACCTTAACGCAGCGCCTTAGACCGCTCGGCCATCCTGACTACAGACGCACTTTTGGTATGGGGATAAAGGCTATCGGGTAAAAGTAGACATAGGCATGGCCTCCCGAGAGCGCCACAGAGACCAATAAATGCACCATAGTGACTTGCATGTTCAACATGAGATGGTCATTGGTTTTTATCAATTAAAAACTCCAGTCATGGATTTAACCTCAATATGGCCTTCAATGGGAAAAGCAAAGTAAATCCTAATTGATTGTGTGCTAGAGTGTCTTCAGAATATGGCCATTCTGACATGAATTGTAAAAGACATCAGATAAGACCCAAATAGTTTCCGGAGGTATCGACAACCGTCAGGGTAAGAGTGACAACAGGTCCACATGTCAAAATGGTGGAAATCTTAGCAAATGGCTTAATAGTTATTTATGACAATGGTGTTGTTATTTTTTAGGGTTTATAGAGGGATCTCACCTGTGACCTATGGCTTGACGACACACCTGTAATCTATGCTACCTTGGCCTATAGAGCTAGACGGATGGATAATGGTCCTCTGTAGCTCAGCTCGTAGAGCACGGCGCTTGTAACGCCAGGGTAGTGGGTTTGATCCCCGGGACCACCCATACACAAGAAAAAAATGTATGCACGCATGACTGTAAGTCGCTTTGGATAAAAGCGTCTGCTAAAAGGCATATTATCTTATTATTATAATGAGGGTGGGATAGACATCCTGCGGCACAATCCCAAATGGACCACTAAACCCTGTCTACATGAAGAGATCTGAGAGGATGTGATTGGTAGAGGGATCTCATCTGCAAGATGACCAAACTTCAACCTAGGGAGGTGTCACCATAATGCAAATCCGTTGTCGGCAGGATTCAAACCTGCGCGGGAAAATCCCAATGGATTTCTAGTCCATCGCCTTAACCACTCGGCCACGACAACTATACGAAAACAAAACAAGAGGTGGATTACAAGTGAAGGGCCCTGCAGGCATAGTCTCCAGCAAAAGATCATGTAATAACTAACAGATAATGTAGTAACTCACAATAATGTCATCACTTTATGTAATGCAATGTTCCCCACATTCATTTTTATGAAGTATTGCTTCTTTTTAATTTTCTTAGATATTTGCCCAAGAGCAGAATGTTTCAATGAGAGAGCGTTTATGACTACTGGTTATTTCACTGTGTGTAGTTGTTTTATCATCTTATTTTCACAACAAAGCAGCGTCACTCCTCTTTGAGAGGCGTTAAAAAACTGTCAGAAGTGGGATTTGAACCCACGCCTCAAGGAGAGACTGCGACCTTAACGCAGCGCCTTAGACCGCTCGGCCATCCTGACTACAGACGCACTTTTGGTATGGGGATAAAGGCTATCGGGTAAAAGTAGACATAGGCATGGCCTCCCGAGAGCGCCACAGAGACCAATAAATGCACCATAGTGACTTGCATGTTCAACATGAGATGGTCATTGGTTTTTATCA
The DNA here is from genome assembly GCF_964263955.1 of Coregonus lavaretus. NCBI lineage: Eukaryota > Metazoa > Chordata > Actinopteri > Salmoniformes > Salmonidae > Coregonus > Coregonus lavaretus. The sequence continues at coordinate 13,448,191 of NC_140022.1, read as the reverse complement.
ATTAAAAACTCCAGTCATGGATTTAACCTCAATATGGCCTTCAATGGGAAAAGCAAAGTAAATCCTAATTGATTGTGTGCTAGAGTGTCTTCAGAATATGGCCATTCTGACATGAATTGTAAAAGACATCAGATAAGACCCAAATAGTTTCCGGAGGTATCGACAACTGTCAGGGTAAGAGTGACAACAGGTCCACATGTCAAAATGGTGGAAATCTTAGCAAATGGCTTAATAGTTATTCATGACAATGGTGTTGTTATTTTTTAGGGTTTATAGAGGGATCTCACCTGTGACCTATGGCTTGACGACACACCTGTAATCTATGCTACCTTGGCCTATAGAGCTAGACGGATGGATAATGGTCCTCTGTAGCTCAGCTGGTAGAGCACGGCACTTGTAACGCCAGGGTAGTGGGTTTGATCCCCGGGACCACCCATACACAAGAAAAAAATGTATGCACGCATGACTGTAAGTCACTTTGGATAAAAGCGTCTGCTAAATGGCCTATTATCTTATTATTATAATGAGGGTGGGATAGACATCCTGCGGCACAATCCCAAATGGACCACTAAACCCTGTCTACATGAAGACATCTGATAGGATGTGATTGGTATAAGCAAGATGACCAAACTTCAACCTAGGGAGGGGTCACCATAATGCAAAGCCGTTGTCGGCAGGATTCGAACCTGCGCGGGAAAATCCCAATGGATTTCTAGTCCATCTCCTTAACCACTCGGCCACGACAACTATAAAAATAAAAACAAGAGGGGGGTTACAAGTGAAGGGCCCTGCAGGCATAGTCTTCAGCAAAAGATAATGTAATAACTAACAGATAATGTAGTAACTCATAATAATGTCATCACTTTATGTAATGCAATGTTCCCCACGTTCATTTTTATGAAGTATTGCTTCTTTTTAATTTTCTTAGATATTTGCCCAAGAGCAGAATGTTTCAATGAGAGAGTGTTTATGACTACTGGTTATTTCACTGTGTGTAGTTATTTTATCATCTTATTTTCACAACAAAGCAGCGTCACTCCTCTTTGAGAGGCGTTAAAAAATTGTCAGAAGTCGGATTTGAACCCACGCCTCCAGGAGAGACTGCGACCTTAACGCAGCGCCTTAGACCGCTCGGCCATCCTGACTACAGATGCACTTTTGGTATGGGGATAAAGGCTATCGGGTAAAAGTAGACATAGGCATGGCCTCCCGAGAGCGCCACAGAGACCAATAAATGCACCATAGTGACTTGCATGTTCAACATGAGATGGTCATTGGTTTTTATCAATTAAAAACTCCAGTCATGGATTTAACCTCAATATGGCCTTCAATGGGAAAAGCAAAGTAAATCCTAATTGATTGTGTGCTAGAGTGTCTTCAGAATATGGCCATTCTGACATGAATTGTAAAAGACATCAGATAAGACCCAAATAGTTTCCGGAGGTATCGACAACTGTCAGGGTAAGAGTGACAACAGGTCCACATGTCAAAATGGTGGAAATCTTAGCAAATGGCTTAATAGTTATTCATGACAATGGTGTTGTTATTTTTTAGGGTTTATAGAGGGATCTCACCTGTGACCTATGGCTTGACGACACACCTGTAATCTATGCTACCTTGGCCTATAGAGCTAGACGGATGGATAATGGTCCTCTGTAGCTCAGCTGGTAGAGCACGGCACTTGTAACGCCAGGGTAGTGGGTTTGATCCCCGGGACCACCCATACACAAGAAAAAAATGTATGCACGCATGACTGTAAGTCGCTTTGGATAAAAGCGTCTGCTAAATGGCATATTTTCTTATTATTATAATGAGGGTGGGATAGACATCCTGCGGCACAATCCCAAATGGACCACTAAACCCTGTCTACATGAAGAGATCTGATAGGATGTGATTGGTATAAGCAAGATGACCAAACTTCAACCTAGGGAGGGGTCACCATAATGCAAAGCCGTTGTCGGCAGGATTCGAACCTGCGTGGGAAAATCCCAATGGATTTCTAGTCCATCTCCTTAACCACTCGGCCACGACAACTATAAAAAGAAAAACAAGAGGGGGGTTACAAGTGAAGGGCCCTGCAGGCATAGTCTTCAGCAAAAGATAATGTAATAACTAACAGATAATGTAGTAACTCATAATAATGTCATCACTTTATGTAATGCAATGTTCCCCACGTTCATTTTTATGAAGTATTGCTTCTTTTTAATTTTCTTAGATATTTGCCCAAGAGCAGAATGTTTCAATGAGAGAGTGTTTATGACTACTGGTTATTTCACTGTGTGTAGTTATTTTATCATCTTATTTTCACAACAAAGCAGCGTCACTCCTCTTTGAGAGGCGTTAAAAAATTGTCAGAAGTGGGATTTGAACCCACGCCTCCAGGAGAGACTGCGACCTTAACGCAGCGCCTTAGACCGCTCGGCCATCCTGACTACAGACGCACTTTTGGTATGGGGATAAAGGCTATCGGGTAAAAGTAGACATAGGCATGGCCTCCCGAGAGCGCCACAGAGACCAATAAATGCACCATAGTGACTTGCATGTTCAACATGAGATGGTCATTGGTTTTTATCAATTAAAAACTCCAGTCATGGATTTAACCTCAATATGGCCTTCAATGGGAAAAGCAAAGTAAATCCTAATTGATTGTGTGCTAGAGTGTCTTCAGAATATGGCCATTCTGACATGAATTGTAAAAGACATCAGATAAGACCCAAATAGTTTCCGGAGGTATCGACAACCGTCAGGGTAAGAGTGACAACAGGTCCACATGTCAAAATGGTGGAAATCTTAGCAAATGGCTTAATAGTTATTTATGACAATGGTGTTGTTATTTTTTAGGGTTTATAGAGGGATCTCACCTGTGACCTATGGCTTGACGACACACCTGTAATCTATGCTACCTTGGCCTATAGAGCTAGACGGATGGATAATGGTCCTCTGTAGCTCAGCTGGTAGAGCACGGCGCTTGTAACGCCAGGGTAGTGGGTTTGATCCCCGGGACCACCCATACACAAGAAAAAATTTTATGCACGCATGACTGTAAGTCGCTTTGGATAAAAGCGTCTGCTAAATGGCATATTATCTTATTATTATAATGAGGGTGGGATAGACATCCTGCGGCACAATCCCAAATGGACCACTAAACCCTGTCTACATGAAGAGATCTGATAGGATGTGATTGGTATAAGCAAGATGACCAAACTTCAACCTAGGGAGGAGTCACCATAATGCAAAGCCGTTGTCGGCAGGATTCGAACCTGCGCGGGAAAATCCCAATGGATTTCTAGTCCATCGCCTTAACCACTCGGCCACGACATCTATAAAAAGAAATACAAGAGGGGGGTTACAAGTGAAGGGCCCTGCAGGCATAGTCTTCAGCAAAAGATCATGTAATAACTAACAGATAATGTAGTAACTCATAATAATGTCATCACTTTATGTAATGCAATGTTCCCCACGTTCATTTTTATGAAGTATTGCTTCTTTTTAATTTTCTTAGATATTTGCCCAAGAGCAGAATGTTTCAATGAGAGAGTGTTTATGACTACTGGTTATTTCACTGTGTGTAGTTATTTTATCATCTTATTTTCACAACAAAGCAGCGTCACTCCTCTTTGAGAGGCGTTAAAAAATTGTCAGAAGTGGGATTTGAACCCACGCCTCCAGGAGAGACTGCGACCTTAACGCAGCGCCTTAGACCGCTCGGCCATCCTGACTACAGACCCACTTTTGGTATGGGGATAAAGGCTATCGGGTAAAAGTAGACATAGGCATGGCCTCCCGAGAGCGCCACAGAGACCAATAAATGCACCATAGTGACTTGCATGTTCAACATGAGATGGTCATTGGTTTTTATCAATTAAAAACTCCAGTCATGGATTTAACCTCAATATGGCCTTCAATGGGAAAAGCAAAGTAAATCCTAATTGATTGTGTGCTAGAGTGTCTTCAGAATATGGCCATTCTGACATGAATTGTAAAAGACATCAGATAAGACCCAAATAGTTTCCGGAGGTATCGACAACCGTCAGGGTAAGAGTGACAACAGGTCCACATGTCAAAATGGTGGAAATCTTAGCAAATGGCTTAATAGTTATTTATGACAATGGTGTTGTTATTTTTTAGGGTTTATAGAGGGATCTCACCTGTGACCTATGGCTTGACGACACACCTGTAATCTATGCTACCTTGGCCTATAGAGCTAGACGGATGGATAATGGTCCTCTGTAGCTCAGCTGGTAGAGCACGGCGCTTGTAACGCCAGGGTAGTGGGTTTGATCCCCGGGACCACCCATACACAAGAAAAAAATGTATGCACGCATGACTGTAAGTCGCTTTGGATAAAAGCGTCTGCTAAATGGCATATTATCTTATTATTATAATGAGGGTGGGATAGACATCCTGCGGCACAATCCCAAATGGACCACTAAACCCTGTCTACATGAAGAGATCTGATAGGATGTGATTGGTATAAGCAAGATGACCAAACTTCAACCTAGGGAGGGGTCACCATAATGCAAAGCCATTGTCGGCAGGATTCGAACCTTCGCGGGAAAATCCCAATGGATTTCTAGTCCATCGCCTTAACCACTCGGCCACGACAACTATAAAAAGAAAAACAAGAGGGGGTTACAAGTGAAGGGCCCTGCAGGCATAGTCTTCAGCAAAAGATCATGTAATAACTAACAGATAATGTAGTAACTCATAATAATGTCATCACTTTATGTAATGCAATGTTCCCCACGTTCATTTTTATGAAGTATTGCTTCTTTTTAATTTTCTTAGATATTTGCCCAAGAGCAGAATGTTTCAATGAGAGAGTGTTTATGACTACTGGTTATTTCACTGTGTGTAGTTATTTTATCATCTTATTTTCACAACAAAGCAGCGTCACTCCTCTTTGAGAGGCGTTAAAAAATTGTCAGAAGTGGGATTTGAACCCACGCCTCCAGGAGAGACTGCGACCTTAACGCAGCGCCTTAGACCGCTCGGCCATCCTGACTACAGACCCACTTTTGGTATGGGGATAAAGGCTATCGGGTAAAAGTAGACATAGGCATGGCCTCCCGAGAGCGCCACAGAGACCAATAAATGCACCATAGTGACTTGCATGTTCAACATGAGATGGTCATTGGTTTTTATCAATTAAAAACTCCAGTCATGGATTTAACCTCAATATGGCCTTCAATGGGAAAAGCAAAGTAAATCCTAATTGATTGTGTGCTAGAGTGTCTTCAGAATATGGCCATTCTGACATGAATTGTAAAAGACATCAGATAAGACCCAAATAGTTTCCGGAGGTATCGACAACCGTCAGGGTAAGAGTGACAACAGGTCCACATGTCAAAATGGTGGAAATCTTAGCAAATGGCTTAATAGTTATTTATGACAATGGTGTTGTTATTTTTTAGGGTTTATAGAGGGATCTCACCTGTGACCTATGGCTTGACGACACACCTGTAATCTATGCTACCTTGGCCTATAGAGCTAGACGGATGGATAATGGTCCTCTGTAGCTCAGCTGGTAGAGCACGGCGCTTGTAACGCCAGGGTAGTGGGTTTGATCCCCGGGACCACCCATACACAAGAAAAAAATTTATGCACGCATGACTGTAAGTCGCTTTGGATAAAAGCGTCTGCTAAATGGCATATTATCTTATTATTATAATGAGGGTGGGATAGACATCCTGCGGCACAATCCCAAATGGACCACTAAACCCTGTCTACATGAAGAGATCTGATAGGATGTGATTGGTATAAGCAAGATGACCAAACTTCAACCTAGGGAGGGGTCACCATAATGCAAAGCCATTGTCGGCAGGATTCGAACCTTCGCGGGAAAATCCCAATGGATTTCTAGTACATCGCCTTAACCACTCGGCCACGACAACTATAAAAAGAAAAACAAGAGGGGGGTTACAAGTGAAGGGCCCTGCAGGCATAGTCTTCAGCAAAAGATCATGTAATAACTAACAGATAATGTAGTAACTCATAATAATGTCATCACTTTATGTAATGCAATGTTCCCCACGTTCATTTTTATGAAGTATTGCTTCTTTTTAATTTTCTTAGATATTTGCCCAAGAGCAGAATGTTTCAATGAGAGAGTGTTTATGACTACTGGTTATTTCACTGTGTGTAGTTATTTTATCATCTTATTTTCACAACAAAGCAGCGTCACTCCTCTTTGAGAGGCGTTAAAAAATTGTCAGAAGTGGGATTTGAACCCACGCCTCCAGGAGAGACTGCGACCTTAACGCAGCGCCTTAGACCGCTCGGCCATCCTGACTACAGACGCACTTTTGGTATGGGGATAAAGGCTATCGGGTAAAAGTAGACATAGGCATGGCCTCCCGAGAGCGCCACAGAGACCAATAAATGCACCATAGTGACTTGCATGTTCAACATGAGATGGTCATTGGTTTTTATCAATTAAAAACTCCAGTCATGGATTTAACCTCAATATGGCCTTCAATGGGAAAAGCAAAGTAAATCCTAATTGATTGTGTGCTAGAGTGTCTTCAGAATATGGCCATTCTGACATGAATTGTAAAAGACATCAGATAAGACCCAAATAGTTTCCGGAGGTATCGACAACCGTCAGGGTAAGAGTGACAACAGGTCCACATGTCAAAATGGTGGAAATCTTAGCAAATGGCTTAATAGTTATTTATGACAATGGTGTTGTTATTTTTTAGGGTTTATAGAGGGATCTCACCTGTGACCTATGGCTTGACGACACACCTGTAATCTATGCTACCTTGGCCTATAGAGCTAGACGGATGGATAATGAGGGTGGGATAGACATTCAGCGGCACAATCCCAAATGGACCACTAAACCCTGTCTACATGAGGAGATCTGAGAGGATGTGATTGGTAGAGGGATCTCATCTGCAAGATGACCAAACTTCAACCTAGGGAGGCGTCACCATAATGCAAATCCGTTGTCGGCAGGATTCGAACCTGCGCGGGAAAATCCCAATGGATTTCTAGTCCATCGCCTTAACCACTCGGCCACGACAACTATACAAAAACAAAACAAGAGGTGGATTACAAGTGAAGGGCCCTGCAGGCATAGTCTCCAGCAAAAGATCATGTAATAACTAACAGATAATGTAGTAACTCACAATAATGTCATCACTTTATGTAATGCAATGTTCCCCACATTCATTTTTATGAAGTATTGCTTCTTTTTAATTTTCTTAGATATTTGCCCAAGAGCAGAATGTTTCAATGAGAGAGTGTTTATGACTACTGGTTATTTCACTGTGTGTAGTTATTTTATCATCTTATTTTCACAACAAAGCAGCATCACTCCTCTTTGAGAGGCGTTAAAAAACTGTCAGAAGTGGGATTTGAACCCACGCCTCCAGGAGAGACTGCGACCTTAACGCAGCGCCTTAGACCGCTCGGCCATCCTGACTACAGATGCACTTTTGGTATGGGGATAAAGGCTATCGGGTAAAAGTAGACATAGGCATGGCCTCCCGAGAGCGCCACAGAGACCAATAAATGCACCATAGTGACTTGCATGTTCAACATGAGATGGTCATTGGTTTTTATCAATTAAAAACTCCAGTCATGGATTTAACCTCAATATGGCCTTCAATGGGAAAAGCAAAGTAAATCCTAATTGATTGTGTGCTAGAGTGTCTTCAGAATATGGCCATTCTGACATGAATTGTAAAAGACATCAGATAAGACCCAAATAGTTTCCGGAGGTATCGACAACCGTCAGGGTAAGAGTGACAACAGGTCCACATGTCAAAATGGTGGAAATCTTAGCAAATGGCTTAATAGTTATTTATGACAATGGTGTTGTTATTTTTTAGGGTTTATAGAGGGATCTCACCTGTGACCTATGGCTTGACGACACACCTGTAATCTATGCTACCTTGGCCTATAGAGCTAGACGGATGGATAATGGTCCTCTGTAGCTCAGCTGGTAGAGCACGGCGCTTGTAACGCCAGGGTAGTGGGTTTGATCCCCGGGACCACCCATGCACAAGAAAAAATTTTATGCACGCATGACTGTAAGTCGCTTTGGATAAAAGCGTCTGCTAAATGGCATATTATCTTATTATTATAATGAGGGTGGGATAGACATCCTGCGGCACAATCCCAAATGGACCACTAAACCCTGTCTACATGAAGAGATCTGATAGGATGTGATTGGTATAAGCAAGATGACCAAACTTCAACCTAGGGAGGAGTCACCATAATGCAAAGCCGTTGTCGGCAGGATTCGAACCTGCGCGGGAAAATCCCAATGGATTTCTAGTCCATCGCCTTAACCACTCGGCCACGACAACTATAAAAAGAAAAACAAGAGGGGGGTTACAAGTGAAGGGCCCTGCAGGCATAGTCTTCAGCAAAAGATCATGTAATAACTAACAGATAATGTAGTAACTCATAATAATGTCATCACTTTATGTAATGCAATGTTCCCCACGTTCATTTTTATGAAGTATTGCTTCTTTTTAATTTTCTTAGATATTTGCCCAAGAGCAGAATGTTTCAATGAGAGAGTGTTTATGACTACTGGTTATTTCACTGTGTGTAGTTATTTTATCATCTTATTTTCACAACAAAGCAGCGTCACTCCTCTTTGAGAGGCGTTAAAAAATTGTCAGAAGTGGGATTTGAACCCACGCCTCCAGGAGAGACTGCGACCTTAACGCAGCGCCTTAGACCGCTCGGCCATCCTGACTACAGACCCACTTTTGGTATGGGGATAAAGGCTATCGGGTAAAAGTAGACATAGGCATGGCCTCCCGAGAGCGCCACAGAGACCAATAAATGCACCATAGTGACTTGCATGTTCAACATGAGATGGTCATTGGTTTTTATCAATTAAAAACTCCAGTCATGGATTTAACCTCAATATGGCCTTCAATGGGAAAAGCAAAGTAAATCCTAATTGATTGTGTGCTAGAGTGTCTTCAGAATATGGCCATTCTGACATGAATTGTAAAAGACATCAGATAAGACCCAAATAGTTTCCGGAGGTATCGACAACCGTCAGGGTAAGAGTGACAACAGGTCCACATGTCAAAATGGTGGAAATCTTAGCAAATGGCTTAATAGTTATTTATGACAATGGTGTTGTTATTTTTTAGGGTTTATAGAGGGATCTCACCTGTGACCTATGGCTTGACGACACACCTGTAATCTATGCTACCTTGGCCTATAGAGCTAGACGGATGGATAATGGTCCTCTGTAGCTCAGCTGGTAGAGCACGGCGCTTGTAACGGCAGGGTAGTGGGTTTGATCCCCGGGACCACCCATACACAAGAAAAAAATTTATGCACGCATGACTGTAAGTCGCTTTGGATAAAAGCATCTGCTAAATGGCATATTATCTTATTATTATAATGATGGTGGGATAGACATCCTGCGGCACAATCCCAAATGGACCACTAAACCCTGTCTACATGAAGAGATCTGATAGGATGTGATTGGTATAAGCAAGATGACCAAACTTCAACCTAGGGAGGGGTCACCATAATAAAAAGCCGGTGTCGGCAGGATTCTAACCTGCGCGGGAAAATCCCAATGGATTTCTAGTCCATCGCCTTAACCACTCGGCCACGACAACTATAAAAAGAAAAACAAGAGGGGGGTTACAAGTGAAGGGCCCTGCAGGCATAGTCTTCAGAAAAAGATAATGTAATAACTAACAGATAATGTAGTAACTCATAATAATGTCATCACTTTATGTAATGCAATGTTCCCCACGTTCATTTTTATGAAGTATTGCTTCTTTTTAATTTTCTTAGATATTTGCCCAAGAGCAGAATGTTTCAATGAGAGAGTGTTTATGACTACTGGTTATTTCACTGTGTGTAGTTATTTTATCATCTTATTTTCATAACAAAGCAGCGTCACTCCTCTTTGAGAGGCGTTAAAACATTGTCAGAAGTGGGATTTGAACCCACGCCTCCAGGAGAGACTGCGACCTTAACGCAGCGCCTTAGACCGCTCGGCCATCCTGACTACAGATGCACTTTTGGTATGGGGATAAAGGCTATCGGGTAAAAGTAGACATAGGCATGGCCTCCCGAGAGCGCCACAGAGACCAATAAATGCACCATAGTGACTTGCATGTTCAACATGAGATGGTCATTGGTTTTTATCAATTAAAAACTCCAGTCATGGATTTAACCTCAATATGGCCTTCAATGGGAAAAGCAAAGTAAATCCTAATTGATTGTGTGCTAGAGTGTCTTCAGAATATGGCCATTCTGACATGAATTGTAAAAGACATCAGATAAGACCCAAATAGTTTCCGGAGGTATCGACAACCGTCAGGGTAAGAGTGACAACAGGTCCACATGTCAAAATGGTGGAAATCTTAGCAAATGGCTTAATAGTTATTTATGACAATGGTGTTGTTATTTTTTAGGGTTTATAGAGGGATCTCACCTGTGACCTATGGCTTGACGACACACCTGTAATCTATGCTACCTTGGCCTATAGATCTAGACGGATGGATAATGGTCCTCTGTAGCTCAGCTGGTAGAGCACGGCGCTTGTAACGGCAGGGTAGTGGGTTTGATCCCCGGGACCACCCATACACAAGAAAAAAATGTATGCACGCATGACTGTAAGTCGCTTTGGATAAAAGCGTCTACTAAATGGCCTATTATCTTATTATTATAATGAGGGTGGGATAGACATCCTGCGGCACAATCCCAAATGGACCACTAAACCCTGTCTACATGAAGAGATCTGAGAGGATGTGATTGGTATAAGCAAGATGACCAAACTTCAACCTAGGGAGGGGTCACCATAATGCAAAGCCGTTGTCGGCAGGATTCTAACCTGCGCGGGAAAATCCCAATGGATTTCTAGTCCATCGCCTTAACCACTCGGCCACGACAACTATAAAAAGAAAAACAAGAGGGGGGTTACAAGTGAAGGGCCCTGCAGGCATAGTCTCCAGCAAAAGATCATGTAATAACTAACAGATAATGTAGTAACTCATAATAATGTCATCACTTTATGTAATGCAATGTTCCCCACGTTCATTTTTATGAAGTATTGCTTCTTTTTAATTTTCTTAGATATTTGCCCAAGAGCAGAATGTTTCAATGAGAGAGTGTTTATGACTACTGGTTATTTCACTGTGTGTAGTTATTTTATCATCTTATTTTCACAACAAAGCAGCGTCACTCCTCTTTGAGAGGCGTTAAAACATTGTCAGAAGTGGGATTTGAACCCACGCCTCCAGGAGCGCCTTAGACCGCTCGGCCATCCTGACTACAGACCCACTTTTGGTATGGGGATAAAGGCTATCGGGTAAAAGTAGACATAGGCATGGCCTCCCGAGAGCGCCACAGAGACCAATAAATGCACCATAGTGACTTGCATGTTCAACATGAGATGGTCATTGGTTTTTATCAATTAAAAACTCCAGTCATGGATTTAACCTCAATATGGCCTTCAATGGGAAAAGCAAAGTAAATCCTAATTGATTGTGTGCTAGAGTGTCTTCAGAATATGGCCATTCTGACATGAATTGTAAAAGACATCAGATAAGACCCAAATAGTTTCCGGAGGTATCGACAACCGTCAGGGTAAGAGTGACAACAGGTCCACATGTCAAAATGGTGGAAATCTTAGCAAATGGCTTAATAGTTATTTATGACAATGGTGTTGTTATTTTTTAGGGTTTATAGAGGGATCTCACCTGTGACCTATGGCTTGACGACACACCTGTAATCTATGCTACCTTGGCCTATAGAGCTAGACGGATGGATAATGGTCCTCTGTAGCTCAGCTGGTAGAGCACGGCGCTTGTAACGCCAGGGTAGTGGGTTTGATCCCCGGGACCACCCATACACAAGAAAAAAAATTATGCACGCATGACTGTAAGTCGCTTTGGATAAAAGCGTCTGCTAAATGGCATATTATCTTATTATTATAATGAGGGTGGGATAGACATCCTGCGGCACAATCCCAAATGGACCACTAAACCCTGTCTACATGAAGAGATCTGATAGGATGTGATTGGTATAAGCAAGATGACCAAACTTCAACCTAGGGAGGGGTCACCATAATGCAAAGCCATTGTCGGCAGGATTCGAACCTTCGCGGGAAAATCCCAATGGATTTCTAGTCCATCGCCTTAACCACTCGGCCACGACAACTATAAAAAGAAAAACAAGAGGGGGGTTACAAGTGAAGGGCCCTGCAGGCATAGTCTTCAGCAAAAGATCATGTAATAACTAACAGATAATGTAGTAACTCATAATAATGTCATCACTTTATGTAATGCAATGTTCCCCACGTTCATTTTTATGAAGTATTGCTTCTTTTTAATTTTCTTAGATATTTGCCCAAGAGCAGAATGTTTCAATGAGAGAGTGTTTATGACTACTGGTTATTTCACTGTGTGTAGTTATTTTATCATCTTATTTTCACAACAAAGCAGCGTCACTCCTCTTTGAGAGGCGTTAAAAAATTGTCAGAAGTGGGATTTGAACCCACGCCTCCAGGAGAGACTGCGACCTTAACGCAGCGCCTTTGACCGCTCGGCCATCCTGACTACAGACGCACTTTTGGTATGGGGATAAAGGCTATCGGGTAAAAGTAGACATAGGCATGGCCTCCCGAGAGCGCCACAGAGACCAATAAATGCACCATAGTGACTTGCATGTTCAACATGAGATGGTCATTGGTTTTTATCAATTAAAAACTCCAGTCATGGATTTAACCTCAATATGGCCTTCAATGGGAAAAGCAAAGTAAATCCTAATTGATTGTGTGCTAGAGTGTCTTCAGAATATGGCCATTCTGACATGAATTGTAAAAGACATCAGATAAGACCCAAATAGTTTCCGGAGGTATCGACAACCGTCAGGGTAAGAGTGACAACAGGTCCACATGTCAAAATGGTGGAAATCTTAGCAAATGGCTTAATAGTTATTTATGACAATGGTGTTGTTATTTTTTAGGGTTTATAGAGGGATCTCACCTGTGACCTATGGCTTGACGACACACCTGTAATCTATGCTACCTTGGCCTATAGAGCTAGACGGATGGATAATGGTCCTCTGTAGCTCAGCTGGTAGAGCACGGCGCTTGTAACGGCAGGGTAGTGGGTTTGATCCCCGGGACCACCCATACACAAGAAAAAAATTTATGCACGCATGACTGTAAGTCGCTTTGGATAAAAGCATCTGCTAAATGGCATATTATCTTATTATTATAATGATGGTGGGATAGACATCCTGCGGCACAATCCCAAATGGACCACTAAACCCTGTCTACATGAAGAGATCTGATAGGATGTGATTGGTATAAGCAAGATGACCAAACTTCAACCTAGGGAGGGGTCACCATAATGCAAAGCCGGTGTCGGCAGGATTCTAACCTGCGCGGGAAAATCCCAATGGATTTCTAGTCCATCGCCTTAACCACTCGGCCACGACAACTATAAAAAGAAAAACAAGAGGGGGGTTACAAGTGAAGGGCCCTGCAGGCATAGTCTTCAGAAAAAGATAATGTAATAACTAACAGATAATGTAGTAACTCATAATAATGTCATCACTTTATGTAATGCAATGTTCCCCACGTTCATTTTTATGAAGTATTGCTTCTTTTTAATTTTCTTAGATATTTGCCCAAGAGCAGAATGTTTCAATGAGAGAGTGTTTATGACTACTGGTTATTTCACTGTGTGTAGTTATTTTATCATCTTATTTTCACAACAAAGCAGCGTCACTCCTCTTTGAGAGGCGTTAAAACATTGTCAGAAGTGGGATTTGAACCCACGCCTCCAGGAGAGACTGCGACCTTAACGCAGCGCCTTAGACCGCTCGGCCATCCTGACTACAGATGCACTTTTGGTATGGGGATAAAGGCTATCGGGTAAAAGTAGACATAGGCATGGCCTCCCGAGAGCGCCACAGAGACCAATAAATGCACCATAGTGACTTGCATGTTCAACATGAGATGGTCATTGGTTTTTATCAATTAAAAACTCCAGTCATGGATTTAACCTCAATATGGCCTTCAATGGGAAAAGCAAAGTAAATCCTAATTGATTGTGTGCTAGAGTGTCTTCAGAATATGGCCATTCTGACATGAATTGTAAAAGACATCAGATAAGACCCAAATAGTTTCCGGAGGTATCGACAACCGTCAGGGTAAGAGTGACAACAGGTCCACATGTCAAAATGGTGGAAATCTTAGCAAATGGCTTAATAGTTATTTATGACAATGGTGTTGTTATTTTTTAGGGTTTATAGAGGGATCTCACCTGTGACCTATGGCTTGACGACACACCTGTAATCTATGCTACCTTGGCCTATAGATCTAGACGGATGGATAATGGTCCTCTGTAGCTCAGCTGGTAGAGCACGGCGCTTGTAACGGCAGGGTAGTGGGTTTGATCCCCGGGACCACCCATACACAAGAAAAAAATGTATGCACGCATGACTGTAAGTCGCTTTGGATAAAAGCGTCTACTAAATGGCCTATTATCTTATTATTATAATGAGGGTGGGATAGACATCCTGCGGCACAATCCCAAATGGACCACTAAACCCTGTCTACATGAAGAGATCTGAGAGGATGTGATTGGTATAAGCAAGATGACCAAACTTCAACCTAGGGAGGGGTCACCATAATGCAAAGCCGTTGTCGGCAGGATTCTAACCTGCGCGGGAAAATCCCAATGGATTTCTAGTCCATCGCCTTAACCACTCGGCCACGACAACTATAAAAAGAAAAACAAGAGGGGGGTTACAAGTGAAGGGCCCTGCAGGCATAGTCTCCAGCAAAAGATCATGTAATAACTAACAGATAATGTAGTATCTCACAATAATGTCATCACTTTATGTAATGCAATGTTCCCCACATTCATTTTTATGAAGTATTGCTTCTTTTTAATTTTCTTAGATATTTGCCCAAGAGCAGAATGTTTCAATGAGAGAGTGTTTATGACTACTGGTTATTTCACTGTGTGTAGTTGTTTTATCATCTTATTTTCACAACAAAGCAGCGTCACTCCTCTTTGAGAGGCGTTAAAAAACTGTCAGAAGTGGGATTTGAACCCACGCCTCCAGGAGAGACTGCGACCTTAACGCAGCGCCTTAGACCGCTCAGCCATCCTGACTACAGACGCACTTTTGGTATGGGGATAAAGGCTATCGGGTAAAAGTAGACATAGGCATGGCCTCCCGAGAGCGCCACAGAGACCAATAAATGCACCATAGTGACTTGCATGTTCAACATGAGATGGTCATTGGTTTTTATCAATTAAAAACTCCAGTCATGGATTTAACCTCAATATGGCCTTCAATGGGAAAAGCAAAGTAAATCCTAATTGATTGTGTGCTAGAGTGTCTTCAGAATATGGCCATTCTGACATGAATTGTAAAAGACATCAGATAAGACCCAAATAGTTTCCGGAGGTATCGACAACTGTCAGGGTAAGAGTGACAACAGGTCCACATGTCAAAATGGTGGAAATCTTAGCAAATGGCTTAATAGTTATTCATGACAATGGTGTTGTTATTTTTTAGGGTTTATAGAGGGATCTCACCTGTGACCTATGGCTTGACGACACACCTGTAATCTATGCTACCTTGGCCTATAGAGCTAGACGGATGGATAATGGTCCTCTGTAGCTCAGCTGGTAGAGCACGGCACTTGTAACGCCAGGGTAGTGGGTTTGATCCCCGGGACCACCCATACACAAGAAAAAAATGTATGCACGCATGACTGTAAGTCGCTTTGGATAAAAGCGTCTGCTAAATGGCATATTATCTTATTATTATAATGAGGGTGGGATAGACATCCTGCGGCACAATCCCAAATGGACCACTAAACCCTGTCTACATGAAGAGATCTGAGAGGATGTGATTGGTATAAGCAAGATGACCAAACTTCAACCTAGGGAGGGGTCACCATAATGCAAAGCCGTTGTCGGCAGGATTCGAACCTGCGCGGGAAAATCCCAATGGATTTCTAGTCCATCGCCTTAACCACTCGGCCACGACAACTATACAAAAACAAAACAAGAGGTGGATTACAAGTGAAGGGCCCTGCAGGCATAGTCTCCAGCAAAAGATCATGTAATAACTAACAGATAATGTAGTAACTCACAATAATGTCATCACTTTATGTAATGCAATGATCCCCACATTCATTTTTATGAAGTATTGCTTCTTTTTAATTTTCTTAGATATTTGCCCAAGAGCAGAATGTTTCAATGAGAGAGTGTTTATGACTACTGGTTATTTCACTGTGTGTAGTTATTTTATCATCTTATTTTCACAACAAAGCAGCGTCACTCCTCTTTGAGAGGCGTTAAAAAACTGTCAGAAGTGGGATTTGAACCCACGCCTCCAGGAGAGACTGCGACCTTAACGCAGCGCCTTAGACCGCTCGGCCATCCTGACTACAGATGCACTTTTGGTATGGGGATAAAGGCTATCGGGTAAAAGTAGACATAGGCATGGCCTCCCGAGAGCGCCACAGAGACCAATAAATGCACCATAGTGACTTGCATGTTCAACATGAGATGGTCATTGGTTTTTATCAATTAAAAACTCCAGTCATGGATTTAACCTCAATATGGCCTTCAATGGGAAAAGCAAAGTAAATCCTAATTGATTGTGTGCTAGAGTGTCTTCAGAATATGGCCATTCTGACATGAATTGTAAAAGACATCAGATAAGACCCAAATAGTTTCCGGAGGTATCGACAACTGTCAGGGTAAGAGTGACAACAGGTCCACATGTCAAAATGGTGGAAATCTTAGCAAATGGCTTAATAGTTATTCATGACAATGGTGTTGTTATTTTTTAGGGTTTATAGAGGGATCTCACCTGTGACCTATGGCTTGACGACACACCTGTAATCTATGCTACCTTGGCCTATAGAGCTAGACGGATGGATAATGGTCCTCTGTAGCTCAGCTGGTAGAGCACGGCACTTGTAACGCCAGGGTAGTGGGTTTGATCCCCGGGACCACCCATACACAAGAAAAAAATGTATGCACGCATGACTGTAAGTCGCTTTGGATAAAAGCGTCTGCTAAATGGCCTATTATCTTATTATTATAATGAGGGTGGGATAGACATCCTGCGGCACAATCCCAAATGGACCACTAAACCCTGTCTACATGAAGAGATCTGAGAGGATGTGATTGGTATAAGCAAGATGACCAAACTTCAACCTAGGGAGGGGTCACCATAATGCAAAGCCGTTGTCGGCAGGATTCGAACCTGCGCGGGAAAATCCCAATGGATTTCTAGTCCATCGCCTTAACCACTCGGCCACGACAACTATACAAAAACAAAACAAGAGGTGGATTACAAGTGAAGGGCCCTGCAGGCATAGTCTCCAGCAAAAGATCATGTAATAACTAACAGATAATGTAGTAACTCACAATAATGTCATCACTTTATGTAATGCAATGATCCCCACATTCATTTTTATGAAGTATTGCTTCTTTTTAATTTTCTTAGATATTTGCCCAAGAGCAGAATGTTTCAATGAGAGAGTGTTTATGACTACTGGTTATTTCACTGTGTGTAGTTATTTTATCATCTTATTTTCACAACAAAGCAGCGTCACTCCTCTTTGAGAGGCGTTAAAAAACTGTCAGAAGTGGGATTTGAACCCACGCCTCCAGGAGAGACTGCGACCTTAACGCAGCGCCTTAGACCGCTCGGCCATCCTGACTACAGATGCACTTTTGGTATGGGGATAAAGGCTATCGGGTAAAAGTAGACATAGGCATGGCCTCCCGAGAGCGCCACAGAGACCAATAAATGCACCATAGTGACTTGCATGTTCAACATGAGATGGTCATTGGTTTTTATCAATTAAAAACTCCAGTCATGGATTTAACCTCAATATGGCCTTCAATGGGAAAAGCAAAGTAAATCCTAATTGATTGTGTGCTAGAGTGTCTTCAGAATATGGCCATTCTGACATGAATTGTAAAAGACATCAGATAAGACCCAAATAGTTTCCGGAGGTATCGACAACCGTCAGGGTAAGAGTGACAACAGGTCCACATGTCAAAATGGTGGAAATCTTAGCAAATGGCTTAATAGTTATTTATGACAATGGTGTTGTTATTTTTTAGGGTTTATAGAGGGATCTCACCTGTGACCTATGGCTTGACGACACACCTGTAATCTATGCTACCTTGGCCTATAGAGCTAGACGGATGGATAATGGTCCTCTGTAGCTCAGCTGGTAGAGCACGGCGCTTGTAACGCCAGGGTAGTGGGTTTGATCCCCGGGACCACCCATACACAAGAAAAAAATGTATGCACGCATGACTGTAAGTCGCTTTGGATAAAAGCGTCTGCTAAGTGGCATATTATCTTATTATTATAATGAGGGTGGGATAGACATCCTGCGGCACAATCCCAAATGGACCACTAAACCCTGTCTACATGAAGAGATCTGAGAGGATGTGATTGGTATAAGCAAGATGACCAAACTTCAACCTAGGGAGGGGTCACCATAATGCAAAGCCGTTGTCGGCAGGATTCGAACCTGCGCGGGAAAATCCCAATGGATTTGTAGTCCATCGCCTTAACCACTCGGCCACGACAACTATACAAAAACAAATCAAGAGGTGGATTACAAGTGAAGGGCCCTGCAGGCATAGTCTCCAGCAAAAGATCATGTAATAACTAACAGATAATGTAGTAACTCACAATAATGTCATCACTTTATGTAATGCAATGATCCCCACATTCATTTTTATGAAGTATCGCTTCTTTTTAATTTTCTTAGATATTTGCCCAAGAGCAGAATGTTTCAATGAGAGAGTGTTTATGACTACTGGTTATTTCACTGTGTGTAGTTATTTTATCATCTTATTTTCACAACAAAGCAGCGTCACTCCTCTTTGAGAGGCGTTAAAAAACTGTCAGAAGTGGGATTTGAACCCACGCCTCCAGGAGAGACTGCGACCTTAACGCAGCGCCTTAGACCGCTCGGCCATCCTGACTACAGATGCACTTTTGGTATGGGGATAAAGGCTATCGGGTAAAAGTAGACATAGGCATGGACTCCCGAGAGCGCCACAGAGACCAATAAATGCACCATAGTGACTTGCATGTTCAACATGAGATGGTCATTGGTTTTTATCAATTAAAAACTCCAGTCATGGATTTAACCTCAATATGGCCTTCAATGGGAAAAGCAAAGTAAATCCTAATTGATTGTGTGCTAGAGTGTCTTCAGAATATGGCCATTCTGACATGAATTGTAAAAGACATCAGATAAGACCCAAATAGTTTCCGGAGGTATCGACAACCGTCAGGGTAAGAGTGACAACAGGTCCACATGTCAAAATGGTGGAAATCTTAGCAAATGGCTTAATAGTTATTTATGACAATGGTGTTGTTATTTTTTAGGGTTTATAGAGGGATCTCACCTGTGACCTATGGCTTGACGACACACCTGTAATCTATGCTACCTTGGCCTATAGAGCTAGACGGATGGATAATGGTCCTCTGTAGCTCAGCTGGTAGAGCACGGCGCTTGTAACGCCAGGGTAGTGGGTTTGATCCCCGGGACCACCCATACACAAGAAAAAAATGTATGCACGCATGACTGTAAGTCGCTTTGGATAAAAACGTCTGCTAAGTGGCATATTATCTTATTATTATAATGAGGGTGGGATAGACATCCTGCGGCACAATCCCAAATGGACCACTAAACCCTGTCTACATGAAGAGATATGAGAGGATGTGATTGGTATAAGCAAGATGACCAAACTTCAACCTAGGGAGGTGTCACCATAATGCAAAGCCGTTGTCGGCAGGATTCGAACCTGCGCGGGAAAATCCCAATGGATTTCTAGTCCATCGCCTTAACCACTCGGCCACGACAACTATAAAAAGAAAAACAAGAGGGGGGTTACAAGTGAAGGGCCCTGCAGGCATAGTCTTCAGCAAAAGATCATGTAATAACTAACAGATAATGTAGTAACTCATAATAATGTCATCACTTTATGTAATGCAATGTTCCCCACATTCATTTTTATGAAGTATTGCTTCTTTTTAATTTTCTTAGATATTTGCCCAAGAGCAGAATGTTTCAATGAGAGAGTGTTTATGACTACTGGTTATTTCACTGTGTGTAGTTATTTTATCATCTTATTTTCACAACAAAGCAGCGTCACTCCTCTTTGAGAGGCGTTAAAAAATTGTCAGAAGTGGGATTTGAACCCACGCCTCCAGGAGAGACTGCGACCTTAACGCAGCGCCTTAGACCGCTCGGCCATCCTGACTACAGATGCACTTTTGGTATGGGGATAAAGGCTATCGGGTAAAAGTAGACATAGGAATGGACTCCCGAGAGCGCCACAGAGACCAATAAATGCACCATAGTGACTTGCATGTTCAACATGAGATGGTCATTGGTTTTTATCAATTAAAAACTCCAGTCATGGATTTAACCTCAATATGGCCTTCAATGGGAAAAGCAAAGTAAATCCTAATTGATTGTGTGCTAGAGTGTCTTCAGAATATGGCCATTCTGACATGAATTGTAAAAGACATCAGATAAGACCCAAATAGTTTCCGGAGGTATCGACAACCGTCAGGGTAAGAGTGACAACAGGTCCACATGTCAAAATGGTGGAAATCTTAGCAAATGGCTTAATAGTTATTTATGACAATGGTGTTGTTATTTTTTAGGGTTTATAGAGGGATCTCACCTGTGACCTATGGCTTGACGACACACCTGTAATCTATGCTACCTTGGCCTATAGAGCTAGACGGATGGATAATGGTCCTCTGTAGCTCAGCTGGTAGAGCACGGCGCTTGTAACGCCAGGGTAGTGGGTTTGATCCCCGGGACCACCCATACACAAGAAAAAAATTTATGCACGCATGACTGTAAGTCGCTTTGGATAAAAGCGTCTGCTAAATGGCATATTTTCTTATTATTATAATGAGGGTGGGATAGACATCCTGCGGCACAATCCCAAATGGACCACTAAACCCTGTCTACATGAAGAGATCTGAGAGGATGTGATTGGTATAAGCAAGATAAACAAACTTCAACCTAGGGAGGGGTCACCATAATGCAAAGCCGTTGTCGGCAGGATTCGAACCTGCGCGGGAAAATCCCAATGGATTTCTAGTCCATCGCCTTAACCACTCGGCCACGACAACTATACAAAAACAAAACAAGAGGTGGATTACAAGTGAAGGGCCCTGCAGGCATAGTCTCCAGCAAAAGATCATGTAATAACTAACAGATAATGTAGTAACTCACAATAATGTCATCACTTTATGTAATGCAATGATCCCCACATTCATTTTTATGAAGTATTGCTTCTTTTTAATTTTCTTAGATATTTGCCCAAGAGCAGAATGTTTCAATGAGAGAGTGTTTATGACTACTGGTTATTTCACTGTGTGTAGTTATTTTATCATCTTATTTTCACAACAAAGCAGCGTCACTCCTCTTTGAGAGGCGTTAAAAAACTGTCAGAAGTGGGATTTGAACCCACGCCTCCAGGAGAGACTGCGACCTTAACGCAGCGCCTTAGACCGCTCGGCCATCCTGACTACAGATGCACTTTTGGTATGGGGATAAAGGCTATCGGGTAAAAGTAGACATAGGCATGGCCTCCCGAGAGCGCCACAGAGACCAATAAATGCACCATAGTGACTTGCATGTTCAACATGAGATGGTCATTGGTTTTTATCAATTAAAAACTCCAGTCATGGATTTAACCTCAATATGGCCTTCAATGGGAAAAATTAAAGTAAATCCTAATTGATTGTGTGCTAGAGTGTCTTCAGAATATGGCCATTCTGACATGAATTGTAAAAGACATCAGATAAGACCCAAATAGTTTCCGGAGGTATCGACAACCGTCAGGGTAAGAGTGACAACAGGTCCACATGTCAAAATGGTGGAAATCTTAGCAAATGGCTTAATAGTTATTTATGACAATGGTGTTGTTATTTTTTAGGGTTTATAGAGGGATCTCACCTGTGACCTATGGCTTGACGACACACCTGTAATCTATGCTACCTTGGCCTATAGAGCTAGATGGATGGATAATGGTCCTCTGTAGCTCAGCTGGTAGAGCACGGCGCTTGTAACGCCAGGGTAGTGGGTTTGATCCCCGGGACCACCCATACACAAGAAAAAAATGTATGCACGCATGACTGTAAGTCGCTTTGGATAAAAGCGTCTGCTAAGTGGCATATTATCTTATTATTATAATGAGGGTGGGATAGACATCCTGCGACACAATCCCAAATGGACCACTAAACCCTGTCTACATGAAGAGATCTGAGAGGATGTGATTGGTATAAGCAAGATGACCAAACTTCAACCTAGGGAGGGGTCACCATAATGCAAAGCCGTTGTCAGCAGGATTCGAACATGCGCGGGAAAATCCCAATGGATTTCTAGTCCATCGCCTTAACCACTCGGCCACGACAACTATAAAAAGAAAAACAAGAGGGGGGTTACAAGTGAAGGGCCCTGCAGGCATAGTCTTCAGCAAAAGATAATGTAATAACTAACAGATAATGTAGTAACTCATAATAATGTCATCACTTTATGTAATGCAATGTTCCCCACGTTCATTTTTATGAAGTATTGCTTCTTTTTAATTTTCTTAGATATTTGCCCAAGAGCAGAATGTTTTAATGAGAGAGTGTTTATGACTACTGGTTATTTCACTGTGTGTAGTTGTTTTATCATCTTATTTTCACAACAAAGCAGCGTCACTCCTCTTTGAGAGGCGTTAAAAAACTGTCAGAAGTGGGATTTGAACACACGCCTCCAGGAGAGACTGCTACCTTAACGCAGCGCCTTAGACCGCTCGGCCATCCTGACTACAGATGCACTTTTGGTATGGGGATAAAGGCTATCGGGTAAAAGTAGACATAGGCATGGCCTCCCGAGAGCGCCACAGAGACCAATAAATGCACCATAGTGACTTGCATGTTCAACATGAGATGGTCATTGGTTTTTATCAATTAAAAACTCCAGTCATGGATTTAACCTCAATATGGCCTTCAATGGGAAAAGCAAAGTAAATCCTAATTGATTGTGTGCTAGAGTGTCTTCAGAATATGGCCATTCTGACATGAATTGTAAAAGATTTCAGATAAGACCCAAATAGTTTCCGGAGGTATCGACAACCGTCAGGGTAAGAGTGACAACAGGTCCACATGTCAAAATGGTGGAAATCTTAGCAAATGGCTTAATAGTTATTTATGACAATGGTGTTGTTATTTTTTAGGGTTTATAGAGGGATCTCACCTGTGACCTATGGCTTGACGACACACCTGTAATCTATGCTACCTTGGCCTATAGAGCTAGACGGATGGATAATGAGGGTGGGATAGACATCCTGCGGCACAATCCCAAATGGACCACTAAACCCTGTCTACATGAGGAGATCTGAGAGGATGTGATTGGTAGAGGGATCTCACCTGCAAGATGACCAAACTTCAACCTAGGGAGGCGTCACCATAATGCAAATCCGTTGTCGGCAGGATTCGAACCTGCGCGGGAAAATCCCAATGGATTTCTAGTCCATCGCCTTAACCACTCGGCCACGACAACTATAAAAAGAAAAACAAGAGGGGGGTTACAAGTGAAGGGCCCTGCAGGCATAGTCTCCAGCAAAAGATCATGTAATAACTAACAGATAATGTAGTAACTCACAATAATGTCATCACTTTATGTAATGCAATGTTCCCCACATTCATTTTTATGAAGTATTGCTTCTTTTTAATTTTCTTAGATATTTGCCCAAGAGCAGAATGTTTCAATGAGAGTGTGTTTATGACTACTGGTTATTTCACTGTGTGTAGTTGTTTTATCATCTTATTTTCACAACAAAGCAGCGTCACTCCTCTTTGAGAGGCGTTAAAAAACTGTCAGAAGTGGGATTTGAACCCACGCCTCCAGGAGAGACTGCAACCTTAACGCAGCGCCTTAGACCGCTCAGCCATCCTGACTACAGATGCACTTTTGGTATGGGGATAAAGGCTATCGGGTAAAAGTAGACATAGGCATGGCCTCCCGAGAGCGCCACAGAGACCAATAAATGCACCATAGTGACTTGCATGTTCAACATGAGATGGTCATTGGTTTTTATCAATTAAAAACTCCAGTCATGGATTTAACCTCAATATGGCCTTCAATGGGAAAAATTAAAGTAAATCCTAATTGATTGTGTGCTAGAGTGTCTTCAGAATATGGCCATTCTGACATGAATTGTAAAAGACATCAGATAAGACCCAAATAGTTTCCGGAGGTATCGACAACCGTCAGGGTAAGAGTGACAACAGGTCCACATGTCAAAATGGTGGAAATCTTAGCAAATGGCTTAATAGTTATTTATGACAATGGTGTTGTTATTTTTTAGGGTTTATAGAGGGATCTCACCTGTGACCTATGGCTTGACGACACACCTGTAATCTATGCTACCTTGGCCTATAGAGCTAGACGGATGGATAATGGTCCTCTGTAGCTCAGCTGGTAGAGCACGGCGCTTGTAACGCCAGGGTAGTGGGTTTGATCCCCGGGACCACCCATACACAAGAAAAAAATGTATGCACGCATGACTGTAAGTCGCTTTGGATAAAAGCGTCTGCTAAGTGGCATATTATCTTATTATTATAATGAGGGTGGGATAGACATCCTGCGACACAATCCCAAATGGACCACTAAACCCTGTCTACATGAAGAGATCTGAGAGGATGTGATTGGTATAAGCAAGATGACCAAACTTCAACCTAGGGAGGGGTCACCATAATGCAAAGCCGTTGTCAGCAGGATTCGAACATGCGTGGGAAAATCCCAATGGATTTCTAGTCCATCGCCTTAACCACTCGGCCACGACAACTATAAAAAGAAAAACAAGAGGGGGGTTACAAGTGAAGGGCCCTGCAGGCATAGTCTTCAGCAAAAGATAATGTAATAACTAACAGATAATGTAGTAACTCATAATAATGTCATCACTTTATGTAATGCAATGTTCCCCACGTTCATTTTTATGAAGTATTGCTTCTTTTTAATTTTCTTAGATATTTGCCCAAGAGCAGAATGTTTTAATGAGAGAGTGTTTATGACTACTGGTTATTTCACTGTGTGTAGTTGTTTTATCATCTTATTTTCACAACAAAGCAGCGTCACTCCTCTTTGAGAGGCGTTAAAAAACTGTCAGAAGTGGGATTTGAACACACGCCTCCAGGAGAGACTGCTACCTTAACGCAGCGCCTTAGACCGCTCAGCCATCCTGACTACAGATGCACTTTTGGTATGGGGATAAAGGCTATCGGGTAAAAGTAGACATAGGCATGGCCTCCCGAGAGCGCCACAGAGACCAATAAATGCACCATAGTGACTTGCATGTTCAACATGAGATGGTCAGTGGTTTTTATCAATTAAAAACTCCAGTCATGGATTTAACCTCAATATGGCCTTCAATGGGAAAAATTAAAGTAAATCCTAATTGATTGTGTGCTAGAGTGTCTTCAGAATATGGCCATTCTGACATGAATTGTAAAAGACATCAGATAAGACCCAAATAGTTTCCGGAGGTATCGACAACCGTCAGGGTAAGAGTGACAACAGGTCCACATGTCAAAATGGTGGAAATCTTAGCAAATGGCTTAATAGTTATTTATGACAATGGTGTTGTTATTTTTTAGGGTTTATAGAGGGATCTCACCTGTGACCTATGGCTTGACGACACACCTGTAATCTATGCTACCTTGGCCTATAGAGCTAGACGGATGGATAATGGTCCTCTGTAGCTCAGCTGGTAGAGCACGGCGCTTGTAACGCCAGGGTAGTGGGTTTGATCCCCGGGACCACCCATACACAAGAAAAAAATGTATGCACGCATGACTGTAAGTCGCTTTGGATAAAAGCGTCTGCTAAGTGGCATATTATCTTATTATTATAATGAGGGTGGGATAGACATCCTGCGACACAATCCCAAATGGACCACTAAACCCTGTCTACATGAAGAGATCTGAGAGGATGTGATTGGTATAAGCAAGATGACCAAACTTCAACCTAGGGAGGGGTCACCATAATGCAAAGCCGTTGTCAGCAGGATTCGAACATGCGTGGGAAAATCCCAATGGATTTCTAGTCCATCGCCTTAACCACTCGGCCACGACAACTATAAAAAGAAAAACAAGAGGGGGGTTACAAGTGAAGGGCCCTGCAGGCATAGTCTTCAGCAAAAGATAATGTAATAACTAACAGATAATGTAGTAACTCATAATAATGTCATCACTTTATGTAATGCAATGTTCCCCACGTTCATTTTTATGAAGTATTGCTTCTTTTTAATTTTCTTAGATATTTGCCCAAGAGCAGAATGTTTTAATGAGAGAGTGTTTATGACTACTGGTTATTTCACTGTGTGTAGTTGTTTTATCATCTTATTTTCACAACAAAGCAGCGTCACTCCTCTTTGAGAGGCGTTAAAAAACTGTCAGAAGTGGGATTTGAACACACGCCTCCAGGAGAGACTGCTACCTTAACGCAGCGCCTTAGACCGCTCGGCCATCCTGACTACAGATGCACTTTTGGTATGGGGATAAAGGCTATCGGGTAAAAGTAGACATAGGCATGGCCTCCCGAGAGCGCCACAGAGACCAATAAATGCACCATAGTGACTTGCATGTTCAACATGAGATGGTCATTGGTTTTTATCAATTAAAAACTCCAGTCATGGATTTAACCTCAATATGGCCTTCAATGGGAAAAGCAAAGTAAATCCTAATTGATTGTGTGCTAGAGTGTCTTCAGAATATGGCCATTCTGACATGAATTGTAAAAGATTTCAGATAAGACCCAAATAGTTTCCGGAGGTATCGACAACCGTCAGGGTAAGAGTGACAACAGGTCCACATGTCAAAATGGTGGAAATCTTAGCAAATGGCTTAATAGTTATTTATGACAATGGTGTTGTTATTTTTTAGGGTTTATAGAGGGATCTCACCTGTGACCTATGGCTTGACGACACACCTGTAATCTATGCTACCTTGGCCTATAGAGCTAGACGGATGGATAATGAGGGTGGGATAGACATCCTGCGGCACAATCCCAAATGGACCACTAAACCCTGTCTACATGAGGAGATCTGAGAGGATGTGATTGGTAGAGGGATCTCACCTGCAAGATGACCAAACTTCAACCTAGGGAGGCGTCACCATAATGCAAATCCGTTGTCGGCAGGATTCGAACCTGCGCGGGAAAATCCCAATGGATTTCTAGTCCATCGCCTTAACCACTCGGCCACGACAACTATAAAAAGAAAAACAAGAGGGGGGTTACAAGTGAAGGGCCCTGCAGGCATAGTCTCCAGCAAAAGATCATGTAATAACTAACAGATAATGTAGTAACTCACAATAATGTCATCACTTTATGTAATGCAATGTTCCCCACATTCATTTTTATGAAGTATTGCTTCTTTTTAATTTTCTTAGATATTTGCCCAAGAGCAGAATGTTTCAATGAGAGTGTGTTTATGACTACTGGTTATTTCACTGTGTGTAGTTGTTTTATCATCTTATTTTCACAACAAAGCAGCGTCACTCCTCTTTGAGAGGCGTTAAAAAACTGTCAGAAGTGGGATTTGAACCCACGCCTCCAGGAGAGACTGCAACCTTAACGCAGCGCCTTAGACCGCTCAGCCATCCTGACTACAGATGCACTTTTGGTATGGGGATAAAGGCTATCGGGTAAAAGTAGACATAGGCATGGCCTCCCGAGAGCGCCACAGAGACCAATAAATGCACCATAGTGACTTGCATGTTCAACATGAGATGGTCATTGGTTTTTATCAATTAAAAACTCCAGTCATGGATTTAACCTCAATATGGCCTTCAATGGGAAAAGCAAAGTAAATCCTAATTGATTGTGTGCTAGAGTGTCTTCAGAATATGGCCATTCTGACATGAATTGTAAAAGACATCAGATAAGACCCAAATAGTTTCCGGAGGTATCGACAACCGTCAGGGTAAGAGTGACAACAGGTCCACATGTCAAAATGGTGGAAATCTTAGCAAATGGCTTAATAGTTATTTATGACAATGGTGTTGTTATTTTTTAGGGTTTATAGAGGGATCTCACCTGTGACCTATGGCTTGACGACACACCTGTAATCTATGCTACCTTGGCCTATAGAGCTAGACGGATGGATAATGGTCCTCTGTAGCTCAGCTGGTAGAGCACGGCGCTTGTAACGCCAGAGTAGTGGGTTTGATCCCCGGGACCACCCATACACAAGAAAAAAATGTATGCACGCATGACTGTAAGTCGCTTTGGATAAAAGCGTCTGCTAAATGGCATATTTTCTTATTATTATAATGAGGGTGGGATAGACATCCTGCGGCACAATCCCAAATGGACCACTAAACCCTGTCTACATGAAGAGATCTGAGAGGATGTGATTGGTATAAGCAAGATAAACAAACTTCAACCTAGGGAGGGGTCACCATAATGCAAAGCCGTTGTCGGCAGGATTCGAACCTGCGCGGGAAAATCCCAATGGATTTCTAGTCCATCGCCTTAACCACTCGGCCACGACAACTATACAAAAACAAAACAAGAGGTGGATTACAAGTGAAGGGCCCTGCAGGCATAGTCTCCAGCAAAAGATCATGTAATAACTAACAGATAATGTAGTAACTCACAATAATGTCATCACTTTATGTAATGCAATGATCCCCACATTCATTTTTATGAAGTATTGCTTCTTTTTAATTTTCTTAGATATTTGCCCAAGAGCAGAATGTTTCAATGAGAGAGTGTTTATGACTACTGGTTATTTCACTGTGTGTAGTTATTTTATCATCTTATTTTCACAACAAAGCAGCGTCACTCCTCTTTGAGAGGCGTTAAAAAACTGTCAGAAGTGGGATTTGAACCCACGCCTCCAGGAGAGACTGCGACCTTAACGCAGCGCCTTAGACCGCTCGGCCATCCTGACTACAGATGCACTTTTGGTATGGGGATAAAGGCTATCGGGTAAAAGTAGACATAGGCATGGCCTCCCGAGAGCGCCACAGAGACCAATAAATGCACCATAGTGACTTGCATGTTCAACATGAGATGGTCATTGGTTTTTATCAATTAAAAACTCCAGTCATGGATTTAACCTCAATATGGCCTTCAATGGGAAAAATTAAAGTAAATCCTAATTGATTGTGTGCTAGAGTGTCTTCAGAATATGGCCATTCTGACATGAATTGTAAAAGACATCAGATAAGACCCAAATAGTTTCCGGAGGTATCGACAACTGTCAGGGTAAGAGTGACAACAGGTCCACATGTCAAAATGGTGGAAATCTTAGCAAATGGCTTAATAGTTATTTATGACAATGGTGTTGTTATTTTTTAGGGTTTATAGAGGGATCTCACCTGTGACCTATGGCTTGACGACACACCTGTAATCTATGCTACCTTGGCCTATAGAGCTAGACGGATGGATAATGGTCCTCTGTAGCTCAGCTGGTAGAGCACGGCGCTTGTAACGCCAGGGTAGTGGGTTTGATCCCCGGGACCACCCATACACAAGAAAAAAATGTATGCACGCATGACTGTAAGTCGCTTTGGATAAAAGCGTCTGCTAAGTGGCATATTATCTTATTATTATAATGAGGGTGGGATAGACATCCTGCGACACAATCCCAAATGGACCACTAAACCCTGTCTACATGAAGAGATCTGAGAGGATGTGATTGGTATAAGCAAGATGACCAAACTTCAACCTAGGGAGGGGTCACCATAATGCAAAGCCGTTGTCAGCAGGATTCGAACATGCGTGGGAAAATCCCAATGGATTTCTAGTCCATCGCCTTAACCACTCAGGCCACGACAACTATAAAAAGAAAAACAAGAGGGGGGTTACAAGTGAAGGGCCCTGCAGGCATAGTCTTCAGCAAAAGATAATGTAATAACTAACAGATAATGTAGTAACTCATAATAATGTCATCACTTTATGTAATGCAATGTTCCCCACGTTCATTTTTATGAAGTATTGCTTCTTTTTAATTTTCTTAGATATTTGCCCAAGAGCAGAATGTTTTAATGAGAGAGTGTTTATGACTACTGGTTATTTCACTGTGTGTAGTTGTTTTATCATCTTATTTTCACAACAAAGCAGCGTCACTCCTCTTTGAGAGGCGTTAAAAAACTGTCAGAAGTGGGATTTGAACACACGCCTCCAGGAGAGACTGCTACCTTAACGCAGCGCCTTAGACCGCTCAGCCATCCTGACTACAGATGCACTTTTGGTATGGGGATAAAGGCTATCGGGTAAAAGTAGACATAGGCATGGCCTCCCGAGAGCGCCACAGAGACCAATAAATGCACCATAGTGACTTGCATGTTCAACATGAGATGGTCATTGGTTTTTATCAATTAAAAACTCCAGTCATGGATTTAACCTCAATATGGCCTTCAATGGGAAAAATTAAAGTAAATCCTAATTGATTGTGTGCTAGAGTGTCTTCAGAATATGGCCATTCTGACATGAATTGTAAAAGACATCAGATAAGACCCAAATAGTTTCCGGAGGTATCGACAACCGTCAGGGTAAGAGTGACAACAGGTCCACATGTCAAAATGGTGGAAATCTTAGCAAATGGCTTAATAGTTATTTATGACAATGGTGTTGTTATTTTTTAGGGTTTATAGAGGGATCTCACCTGTGACCTATGGCTTGACGACACACCTGTAATCTATGCTACCTTGGCCTATAGAGCTAGACGGATGGATAATGGTCCTCTGTAGCTCAGCTGGTAGAGCACGGCGCTTGTAACGCCAGGGTAGTGGGTTTGATCCCCGGGACCACCCATACACAAGAAAAAAATGTATGCACGCATGACTGTAAGTCGCTTTGGATAAAAGCGTCTGCTAAGTGGCATATTATCTTATTATTATAATGAGGGTGGGATAGACATCCTGCGACACAATCCCAAATGGACCACTAAACCCTGTCTACATGAAGAGATCTGAGAGGATGTGATTGGTATAAGCAAGATGACCAAACTTCAACCTAGGGAGGGGTCACCATAATGCAAAGCCGTTGTCAGCAGGATTCGAACATGCGTGGGAAAATCCCAATGGATTTCTAGTCCATCGCCTTAACCACTCGGCCACGACAACTATAAAAAGAAAAACAAGAGGGGGGTTACAAGTGAAGGGCCCTGCAGGCATAGTCTTCAGCAAAAGATAATGTAATAACTAACAGATAATGTAGTAACTCATAATAATGTCATCACTTTATGTAATGCAATGTTCCCCACGTTCATTTTTATGAAGTATTGCTTCTTTTTAATTTTCTTAGATATTTGCCCAAGAGCAGAATGTTTTAATGAGAGAGTGTTTATGACTACTGGTTATTTCACTGTGTGTAGTTGTTTTATCATCTTATTTTCACAACAAAGCAGCGTCACTCCTCTTTGAGAGGCGTTAAAAAACTGTCAGAAGTGGGATTTGAACACACGCCTCCAGGAGAGACTGCTACCTTAACGCAGCGCCTTAGACCGCTCGGCCATCCTGACTACAGATGCACTTTTGGTATGGGGATAAAGGCTATCGGGTAAAAGTAGACATAGGCATGGCCTCCCGAGAGCGCCACAGAGACCAATAAATGCACCATAGTGACTTGCATGTTCAACATGAGATGGTCATTGGTTTTTATCAATTAAAAACTCCAGTCATGGATTTAACCTCAATATGGCCTTCAATGGGAAAAGCAAAGTAAATCCTAATTGATTGTGTGCTAGAGTGTCTTCAGAATATGGCCATTCTGACATGAATTGTAAAAGATTTCAGATAAGACCCAAATAGTTTCCGGAGGTATCGACAACCGTCAGGGTAAGAGTGACAACAGGTCCACATGTCAAAATGGTGGAAATCTTAGCAAATGGCTTAATAGTTATTTATGACAATGGTGTTGTTATTTTTTAGGGTTTATAGAGGGATCTCACCTGTGACCTATGGCTTGACGACACACCTGTAATCTATGCTACCTTGGCCTATAGAGCTAGACGGATGGATAATGAGGGTGGGATAGACATCCTGCGGCACAATCCCAAATGGACCACTAAACCCTGTCTACATGAGGAGATCTGAGAGGATGTGATTGGTAGAGGGATCTCACCTGCAAGATGACCAAACTTCAACCTAGGGAGGCGTCACCATAATGCAAATCCGTTGTCGGCAGGATTCGAACCTGCGCGGGAAAATCCCAATGGATTTCTAGTCCATCGCCTTAACCACTCGGCCACGACAACTATAAAAAGAAAAACAAGAGGGGGGTTACAAGTGAAGGGCCCTGCAGGCATAGTCTCCAGCAAAAGATCATGTAATAACTAACAGATAATGTAGTAACTCACAATAATGTCATCACTTTATGTAATGCAATGTTCCCCACATTCATTTTTATGAAGTATTGCTTCTTTTTAATTTTCTTAGATATTTGCCCAAGAGCAGAATGTTTCAATGAGAGTGTGTTTATGACTACTGGTTATTTCACTGTGTGTAGTTGTTTTATCATCTTATTTTCACAACAAAGCAGCGTCACTCCTCTTTGAGAGGCGTTAAAAAACTGTCAGAAGTGGGATTTGAACCCACGCCTCCAGGAGAGACTGCAACCTTAACGCAGCGCCTTAGACCGCTCAGCCATCCTGACTACAGATGCACTTTTGGTATGGGGATAAAGGCTATCGGGTAAAAGTAGACATAGGCATGGCCTCCCGAGAGCGCCACAGAGACCAATAAATGCACCATAGTGACTTGCATGTTCAACATGAGATGGTCATTGGTTTTTATCAATTAAAAACTCCAGTCATGGATTTAACCTCAATATGGCCTTCAATGGGAAAAGCAAAGTAAATCCTAATTGATTGTGTGCTAGAGTGTCTTCAGAATATGGCCATTCTGACATGAATTGTAAAAGACATCAGATAAGACCCAAATAGTTTCCGGAGGTATCGACAACCGTCAGGGTAAGAGTGACAACAGGTCCACATGTCAAAATGGTGGAAATCTTAGCAAATGGCTTAATAGTTATTTATGACAATGGTGTTGTTATTTTTTAGGGTTTATAGAGGGATCTCACCTGTGACCTATGGCTTGACGACACACCTGTAATCTATGCTACCTTGGCCTATAGAGCTAGACGGATGGATAATGGTCCTCTGTAGCTCAGCTGGTAGAGCACGGTGCTTGTAACGCCAGGGTAGTGGGTTTGATCCCCGGGACCACCCATACACAAGAAAAAAATGTATGCACGCATGACTGTAAGTCGCTTTGGATAAAAGCGTCTGCTAAATGGCATATTTTCTTATTATTATAATGAGGGTGGGATAGACATCCTGCGGCACAATCCCAAATGGACCACTAAACCCTGTCTACATGAAGAGATCTGAGAGGATGTGATTGGTATAAGCAAGATAAACAAACTTCAACCTAGGGAGGGGTCACCATAATGCAAAGCCGTTGTCGGCAGGATTCGAACCTGCGCGGGAAAATCCCAATGGATTTCTAGTCCATCGCCTTAACCACTCGGCCACGACAACTATACAAAAACAAAACAAGAGGTGGATTACAAGTGAAGGGCCCTGCAGGCATAGTCTCCAGCAAAAGATCATGTAATAACTAACAGATAATGTAGTAACTCACAATAATGTCATCACTTTATGTAATGCAATGATCCCCACATTCATTTTTATGAAGTATTGCTTCTTTTTAATTTTCTTAGATATTTGCCCAAGAGCAGAATGTTTCAATGAGAGAGTGTTTATGACTACTGGTTATTTCACTGTGTGTAGTTATTTTATCATCTTATTTTCACAACAAAGCAGCGTCACTCCTCTTTGAGAGGCGTTAAAAAACTGTCAGAAGTGGGATTTGAACCCACGCCTCCAGGAGAGACTGCGACCTTAACGCAGCGCCTTAGACCGCTCGGCCATCCTGACTACAGATGCACTTTTGGTATGGGGATAAAGGCTATCGGGTAAAAGTAGACATAGGCATGGCCTCCCGAGAGCGCCACAGAGACCAATAAATGCACCATAGTGACTTGCATGTTCAACATGAGATGGTCATTGGTTTTTATCAATTAAAAACTCCAGTCATGGATTTAACCTCAATATGGCCTTCAATGGGAAAAATTAAAGTAAATCCTAATTGATTGTGTGCTAGAGTGTCTTCAGAATATGGCCATTCTGACATGAATTGTAAAAGACATCAGATAAGACCCAAATAGTTTCCGGAGGTATCGACAACCGTCAGGGTAAGAGTGACAACAGGTCCACATGTCAAAATGGTGGAAATCTTAGCAAATGGCTTAATAGTTATTTATGACAATGGTGTTGTTATTTTTTAGGGTTTATAGAGGGATCTCACCTGTGACCTATGGCTTGACGACACACCTGTAATCTATGCTACCTTGGCCTATAGAGCTAGACGGATGGATAATGGTCCTCTGTAGCTCAGCTGGTAGAGCACGGCGCTTGTAACGGCAGGGTAGTGGGTTTGATCCCCGGGACCACCCATACACAAGAAAAAAATGTATGCACGCATGACTGTAAGTCGCTTTGGATAAAAGCGTCTGCTAAATGGCCTATTATCTTATTATTATAATGAGGGTGGGATAGACATCCTGCGGCACAATCCCAAATGGACCACTAAACCCTGTCTACATGAAGAGATCTGAGAGGATGTGATTGGTATAAGCAAGATGACCAAACTTCAACCTAGGGAGGGGTCACCATAATGCAAAGCCGTTGTCAGCAGGATTCGAACATGCGCGGGAAAATCCCAATGGATTTCTAGTCCATCGCCTTAACCACTCGGCCACGACAACTATAAAAAGAAAAACAAGAGGGGGGTTACAAGTGAAGGGCCCTGCAGGCATAGTCTTCAGCAAAAGATCATGTAATAACTAACAGATAATGTAGTAACTCATAATAATGTCATCACTTTATGTAATGCAATGTTCCCCACGTTCATTTTTATGAAGTATTGCTTCTTTTTAATTTTCTTAGATATTTGCCCAAGAGCAGAATGTTTCAATGAGAGAGTGTTTATGACTACTGGTTATTTCACTGTGTGTAGTTATTTTATCATCTTATTTTCACAACAAAGCAGCGTCACTCCTCTTTGAGAGGCGTTAAAAAATTGTCAGAAGTGGGATTTGAACCCACGCCTCCAGGAGAGACTGCGACCTTAACGCAGCGCCTTAGACCGCTCGGCCATCCTGACTACAGATGCACTTTTGGTATGGGGATAAAGGCTATCGGGTAAAAGTAGACATAGGCATGGCCTCCCGAGAGCGCCACAGAGACCAATAAATGCACCATAGTGACTTGCATGTTCAACATGAGATGGTCATTGGTTTTTATCAATTAAAAACTCCAGTCATGGATTTAACCTCAATATGGCCTTCAATGGGAAAAGCAAAGTAAATCCTAATTGATTGTGTGCTAGAGTGTCTTCAGAATATGGCCATTCTGACATGAATTGTAAAAGATTTCAGATAAGACCCAAATAGTTTCCGGAGGTATCGACAACCGTCAGGGTAAGAGTGACAACAGGTCCACATGTCAAAATGGTGGAAATCTTAGCAAATGGCTTAATAGTTATTTATGACAATGGTGTTGTTATTTTTTAGGGTTTATAGAGGGATCTCACCTGTGACCTATGGCTTGACGACACACCTGTAATCTATGCTACCTTGGCCTATAGAGCTAGACGGATGGATAATGAGGGTGGGATAGACATCCTGCGGCACAATCCCAAATGGACCACTAAACCCTGTCTACATGAGGAGATCTGAGAGGATGTGATTGGTAGAGGGATCTCACCTGCAAGATGACCAAACTTCAACCTAGGGAGGCGTCACCATAATGCAAATCCGTTGTCGGCAGGATTTGAACCTGCGCGGGAAAATCCCAATGGATTTCTAGTCCATCGCCTTAACCACTCGGCCACGACAACTATAAAAAGAAAAACAAGAGGGGGGTTACAAGTGAAGGGCCCTGCAGGCATAGTCTCCAGCAAAATATCATGTAATAACTAACAGATAATGTAGTAACTCACAATAATGTCATCACTTTATGTAATGCAATGTTCCCCACATTCATTTTTATGAAGTATTGCTTCTTTTTAATTTTCTTAGATATTTGCCCAAGAGCAGAATGTTTCAATGAGAGTGTGTTTATGACTACTGGTTATTTCACTGTGTGTAGTTGTTTTATCATCTTATTTTCACAACAAAGCAGCGTCACTCCTCTTTGAGAGGCGTTAAAAAACTGTCAGAAGTGGGATTTGAACCCACGCCTCCAGGAGAGACTGCGACATTAACGCAGCGCCTTAGACCGCTCAGCCATCCTGACTACAGATGCACTTTTGGTATGGGGATAAAGGCTATCGGGTAAAAGTAGACATAGGCATGGCCTCCCGAGAGCGCCACAGAGACCAATAAATGCACCATAGTGACTTGCATGTTCAACATGAGATGGTCATTGGTTTTTATCAATTAAAAACTCCAGTCATGGATTTAACCTCAATATGGCCTTCAATGGGAAAAGCAAAGTAAATCCTAATTGATTGTGTGCTAGAGTGTCTTCAGAATATGGCCATTCTGACATGAATTGTAAAAGACATCAGATAAGACCCAAATAGTTTCCGGAGGTATCGACAACCGTCAGGGTAAGAGTGACAACAGGTCCACATGTCAAAATGGTGGAAATCTTAGCAAATGGCTTAATAGTTATTTATGACAATGGTGTTGTTATTTTTTAGGGTTTATAGAGGGATCTCACCTGTGACCTATGGCTTGACGACACACCTGTAATCTATGCTACCTTGGCCTATAGAGCTAGACGGATGGATAATGAGGGTGGGATAGACATCCTGCGGCACAATCCCAAATGGACCACTAAACCCTGTCTACATGAGGAGATCTGAGAGGATGTGATTGGTAGAGGGATCTCACCTGCAAGATGACCAAACTTCAACCTAGGGA
The DNA here is from genome assembly GCF_964263955.1 of Coregonus lavaretus. Lineage (NCBI taxonomy): Eukaryota > Metazoa > Chordata > Actinopteri > Salmoniformes > Salmonidae > Coregonus > Coregonus lavaretus. The sequence continues at coordinate 13,411,155 of NC_140022.1, read as the reverse complement.
GGCGTCACCATAATGCAAATCCGTTGTCGGCAGGATTCGAACCTGCGCGGGAAAATCCCAATGGATTTCTAGTCCATCACCTTAACCACTCGGCCACGACAACTATAAAAAGAAAAACAAGAGGGGGGTTACAAGTGAAGGGCCCTGCAGGCATAGTCTCCAGCAAAAGATCATGTAATAACTAACAGATAATGTAGTAACTCACAATAATGTCATCACTTTATGTAATGCAATGTTCCCCACATTCATTTTTATGAAGTATTGCTTCTTTTTAATTTTCTTAGATATTTGCCCAAGAGCAGAATGTTTCAATGAGAGTGTGTTTATGACTACTGGTTATTTCACTGTGTGTAGTTGTTTTATCATCTTATTTTCACAACAAAGCAGCGTCACTCCTCTTTGAGAGGCGTTAAAAAACTGTCAGAAGTGGGATTTGAACCCACGCCTCCAGGAGAGACTGTGACCTTAACGCAGCGCCTTAGACCGCTCGGCCATCCTGACTACAGATGCACTTTTGGTATGGGGATAAAGGCTATCGGGTAAAAGTAGACATAGGCATGGCCTCCCGAGAGCGCCACAGAGACCAATAAATGCACCATAGTGACTTGCATGTTCAACATGAGATGGTCATTGGTTTTTATCAATTAAAAACTCCAGTCATGGATTTAACCTCAATATGGCCTTCAATGGGAAAAGCAAAGTAAATCCTAATTGATTGTGTGCTAGAGTGTCTTCAGAATATGGCCATTCTGACATGAATTGTAAAAGACATCAGATAAGACCCAAATAGTTTCCGGAGGTATCGACAACCGTCAGGGTAAGAGTGACAACAGGTCCACATGTCAAAATGGTGGAAATCTTAGCAAATGGCTTAATAGTTATTTATGACAATGGTGTTGTTATTTTTTAGGGTTTATAGAGGGATCTCACCTGTGACCTATGGCTTGACGACACACCTGTAATCTATGCTACCTTGGCCTATAGAGCTAGACGGATGGATAATGAGGGTGGGATAGACATCCTGCAGCACAATCCCAAATGGACCACTAAACCCTGTCTACATGAGGAGATCTGAGAGGATGTGATTGGTAGAGGGATCTCACCTGCAAGATGACCAAACTTCAACCTAGGGAGGCGTCACCATAATGCAAATCCGTTGTCGGCAGGATTCGAACCTGCGCGGGAAAATCCCAATGGATTTCTAGTCCATCGCCTTAACCACTCGGCCACGACAACTATAAAAAGAAAAACAAGAGGGGAGTTACAAGTGAAGGGCCCTGCAGGCATAATCTCCAGCAAAAGATCATGTAATAACTAACAGATAATGTAGTAACTCACAATAATGTCATCACTTTATGTAATGCAATGTTCCCCACATTCATTTTTATGAAGTATTGCTTCTTTTTAATTTTCTTAGATATTTGCCCAAGAGCAGAACGTTTCAATGAGAGTGTGTTTATGACTACTGGTTATTTCACTGTGTGTAGTTGTTTTATCATCTTATTTTCACAACAAAGCAGCGTCACTCCTCTTTGAGAGGCGTTAAAAAACTGTCAGAAGTGGGATTTGAACCCACGCCTCCAGGAGAGACTGCGACCTTAACGCAGCGCCTTAGACCGCTCAGCCATCCTGACTACAGATGCACTTTTGGTATGGGGATAAAGGCTATCGGGTAAAAGTAGACATAGGCATGGCCTCCCGAGAGCGCCACAGAGACCAATAAATGCACCATAGTGACTTGCATGTTCAACATGAGATGGTCATTGGTTTTTATCAATTAAAAACTCCAGTCATGGATTTAACCTCAATATGGCCTTCAATGGGAAAAGCAAAGTAAATCCTAATTGATTGTGTGCTAGAGTGTCTTCAGAATATGGCCATTCTGACATGAATTGTAAAAGACATCAGATAAGACCCAAATAGTTTCCGGAGGTATCGACAACCGTCAGGGTAAGAGTGACAACAGGTCCACATGTCAAAATGGTGGAAATCTTAGCAAATGGCTTAATAGTTATTTATGACAATGGTGTTGTTATTTTTTAGGGTTTATAGAGGGATCTCACCTGTGACCTATGGCTTGACGACACACCTGTAATCTATGCTACCTTGGCCTATAGAGCTAGACGGATGGATAATGAGGGTGGGATAGACATCCTGCGGCACAATCCCAAATGGACCACTAAACCCTGTCTACATGAGGAGATCTGAGAGGATGTGATTGGTAGAGGGATCTCACCTGCAAGATGACCAAACTTCAACCTAGGGAGGCGTCACCATAATGCAAAGCCGTTGTCGGCAGGATTCGAACCTGCGCGGGAAAATCCCAATGTATTTCTAGTCCATCGCCTTAACCACTCGGCCACGACAACTATAAAAAGAAAAACAAGAGGGGGGTTACAAGTGAAGGGCCCTGCAGGCATAGTCTTCAGCAAAAGATCATGTAATAACTAACAGATAATGTAGTAACTCATAATAATGTCATCACTTTATGTAATGCAATGTTCCCCACGTTCATTTTTATGAAGTATTGCTTCTTTTTAATTTTCTTAGATATTTGCCCAAGAGCAGAATGTTTCAATGAGAGAGTGTTTATGACTACTGGTTATTTCACTGTGTGTAGTTATTTTATCATCTTATTTTCACAACAAAGCAGCGTCACTCCTCTTTGAGAGGCGTTAAAAAATTGTCAGAAGTGGGATTTGAACCCACGTCTCCAGGAGAGACTGCGACCTTAACGCAGCGCCTTAGACCGCTCGGCCATCCTGACTACAGATGCACTTTTGGTATGGGGATAAAGGCTATCGGGTAAAAGTAGACATAGGCATGGCCTCCCGAGAGCGCCACAGAGACCAATAAATGCACCATAGTGACTTGCATGTTCAACATGAGATGGTCATTGGTTTTTATCAATTAAAAACTCCAGTCATGGATTTAACCTCAATATGGCCTTCAATGGGAAAAGCAAAGTAAATCCTAATTGATTGTGTGCTAGAGTGTCTTCAGAATATGGCCATTCTGACATGAATTGTAAAAGACATCAGATAAGACCCAAATAGTTTCCGGAGGTATCGACAACCGTCAGGGTAAGAGTGACAACAGGTCCACATGTCAAAATGGTGGAAATCTTAGCAAATGGCTTAATAGTTATTTATGACAATGGTGTTGTTATTTTTTAGGGTTTATAGAGGGATCTCACCTGTGACCTATGGCTTGACGACACACCTGTAATCTATGCTACCTTGGCCTATAGAGCTAGACGGATGGATAATGAGGGTGGGATAGACATCCTGCGGCACAATCCCAAATGGACCACTAAACCCTGTCTACATGAGGAGATCTGAGAGGATGTGATTGGTAGAGGGATCTCACCTGCAAGATGACCAAACTTCAACCTAGGGAGGCGTCACCATAATGCAAATCCGTTGTCGGCAGGATTCGAACCTGCGCGGGAAAATCCCAATGTTTTTCTAGTCCATCGCCTTAACCACTCGGCCACGACAACTATAAAAAGAAAAACAAGAGGGGGGTTACAAGTGAAGGGCCCTGCAGGCATAGTCTTCAGCAAAAGATCATGTAATAACTAACAGATAATGTAGTAACTCATAATAATGTCATCACTTTATGTAATGCAATGTTCCCCACGTTCATTTTTATGAAGTATTGCTTCTTTTTAATTTTCTTAGATATTTGCCCAAGAGCAGAATGTTTCAATGAGAGAGTGTTTATGACTACTGGTTATTTCACTGTGTGTAGTTATTTTATCATCTTATTTTCACAACAAAGCAGCGTCACTCCTCTTTGAGAGGCGTTAAAAAATTGTCAGAAGTGGGAGTTGAACCCACGTCTCCAGGAGAGACTGCGACCTTAACGCAGCGCCTTAGACCGCTCGGCCATCCTGACTACAGATGCACTTTTGGTATGGGGATAAAGGCTATCGGGTAAAAGTAGACATAGGCATGGCCTCCCGAGAGCGCCACAGAGACCAATAAATGCACCATAGTGACTTGCATGTTCAACATGAGATGGTCATTGGTTTTTATCAATTAAAAACTCCAGTCATGGATTTAACCTCAATATGGCCTTCAATGGGAAAAGCAAAGTAAATCCTAATTGATTGTGTGCTAGAGTGTCTTCAGAATATGGCCATTCTGACATGAATTGTAAAAGACATCAGATAAGACCCAAATAGTTTCCGGAGGTATCGACAACCGTCAGGGTAAGAGTGACAACAGGTCCACATGTCAAAATGGTGGAAATCTTAGCAAATGGCTTAATAGTTATTTATGACAATGGTGTTGTTATTTTTTAGGGTTTATAGAGGGATCTCACCTGTGACCTATGGCTTGACGACACACCTGTAATCTATGCTACCTTGGCCTATAGAGCTAGACGGATGGATAATGAGGGTGGGATAGACATCCTGCGGCACAATCCCAAATGGACCACTAAACCCTGTCTACATGAGGAGATCTGAGAGGATGTGATTGGTAGAGGGATCTCACCTGCAAGATGACCAAACTTCAACCTAGGGAGGCGTCACCATAATGCAAATCCGTTGTGGGCAGGATTCGAACCTGCGCGGGAAAATCCCAATGGATTTCTAGTCCATCGCCTTAACCACTCGGCCACGACAACTATAAAAAGAAAAACAAGAGGGGAGTTACAAGTGAAGGGCCCTGCAGGCATAGTCTCCAGCAAAAGATCATGTAATAACTAACAGATAATGTAGTAACTCACAATAATGTCATCACTTTATGTAATGCAATGTTCCCCACATTCATTTTTATGAAGTATTGCTTCTTTTTAATTTTCTTAGATATTTGCCCAAGAGCAGAATGTTTTAATGAGAGAGTGTTTATGACTACTGGTTATTTCACTGTGTGTAGTTGTTTTATCATCTTATTTTCACAACAAAGCAGCGTCACTCCTCTTTGAGAGGCGTTAAAAAACTGTCAGAAGTGGGATTTGAACACACGCCTCCAGGAGAGACTGCGACCTTAACGCAGCGCCTTAGACCGCTCGGCCATCCTGACTACAGATGCACTTTTGGTATGGGGATAAAAGGCTATCGGGTAAAAGTAGACATAGGCATGGCCTCCCGAGAGCGCCACAGAGACCAATAAATGCACCATAGTGACTTGCATGTTCAACATGAGATGGTCATTGGTTTTTATCAATTAAAAACTCCAGTCATGGATTTAACCTCAATATGGCCTTCAATGGGAAAAGCAAAGTAAATCCTAATTGATTGTGTGCTAGAGTGTCTTCAGAATATGGCCATTCTGACATGAATTGTAAAAGATTTCAGATAAGACCCAAATAGTTTCCGGAGGTATCGACAACCGTCAGGGTAAGAGTGACAACAGGTCCACATGTCAAAATGGTGGAAATCTTAGCAAATGGCTTAATAGTTATTTATGACAATGGTGTTGTTATTTTTTAGGGTTTATAGAGGGATCTCACCTGTGACCTATGGCTTGACGACACACCTGTAATCTATGCTACCTTGGCCTATAGAGCTAGACGGATGGATAATGAGGGTGGGATAGACATCCTGCGGCACAATCCCAAATGGACCACTAAACCCTGTCTACATGAGGAGATCTGAGAGGATGTGATTGGTAGAGGGATCTCACCTGCAAGATGACCAAACTTCAACCTAGGGAGGCATCACCATAATGCAAATCCGTTGTCGGCAGGATTCGAACCTGCGCGGGAAAATCCCAATGGATTTCTAGTCCATCGCCTTAACCACTCGGCCACGACAACTATAAAAAGAAAAACAAGAGGGGGGTTACAAGTGAAGGGCCCTGCAGGCATAGTCTCCAGCAAAAGATCATGTAATAACTAACAGATAATGTAGTAACTCACAATAATGTCATCACTTTATGTAATGCAATGTTCCCCACATTCATTTTTATGAAGTATTGCTTCTTTTTAATTTTCTTAGATATTTGCCCAAGAGCAGAATGTTTCAATGAGAGTGTGTTTATGACTACTGGTTATTTCACTGTGTGTAGTTGTTTTATCATCTTATTTTCACAACAAAGCAGCGTCACTCCTCTTTGAGAGGCGTTAAAAAACTGTCAGAAGTGGGATTTGAACACACGCCTCCAGGAGAGACTGCGACCTTAACGCAGCGCCTTAGACCGCTCGGCCATCCTGACTACAGATGCACTTTTGGTATGGGGATAAAGGCTATCGGGTAAAAGTAGACATAGGCATGGCCTCCCGAGAGCGCCACAGAGACCAATAAATGCACCATAGTGACTTGCATGTTCAACATGAGATGGTCATTGGTTTTTATCAATTAAAAACTCCAGTCATGGATTTAACCTCAATATGGCCTTCAATGGGAAAAGCAAAGTAAATCCTAATTGATTGTGTGCTAGAGTGTCTTCAGAATATGGCCATTCTGACATGAATTGTAAAAGACATCAGATAAGACCCAAATAGTTTCCGGAGGTATCGACAACCGTCAGGGTAAGAGTGACAACAGGTCCACATGTCAAAATGGTGGAAATCTTAGCAAATGGCTTAATAGTTATTTATGACAATGGTGTTGTTATTTTTTAGGGTTTATAGAGGGATCTCACCTGTGACCTATGGCTTGACGACACACCTGTAATCTATGCTACCTTGGCCTATAGAGCTAGACGGATGGATAATGAGGGTGGGATAGACATCCTGCGGCACAATCCCAAATGGACCACTAAACCCTGTCTACATGAGGAGATCTGAGAGGATGTGATTGGTAGAGGGATCTCACCTGCAAGATGACCAAACTTCAACCTAGGGAGGCGTCACCATAATGCAAATCCGTTGTCGGCAGGATTCGAACCTGCGCGGGAAAATCCCAATGTTTTTCTAGTCCATCGCCTTAACCACTCGGCCACGACAACTATAAAAAGAAAAACAAGAGGGGGGTTACAAGTGAAGGGCCCTGCAGGCATAGTCTTCAGCAAAAGATCATGTAATAACTAACAGATAATGTAGTAACTCATAATAATGTCATCACTTTATGTAATGCAATGTTCCCCACGTTCATTTTTATGAAGTATTGCTTCTTTTTAATTTTCTTAGATATTTGCCCAAGAGCAGAATGTTTCAATGAGAGAGTGTTTATGACTACTGGTTATTTCACTGTGTGTAGTTATTTTATCATCTTATTTTCACAACAAAGCAGCGTCACTCCTCTTTGAGAGGCGTTAAAAAATTGTCAGAAGTGGGAGTTGAACCCACGTCTCCAGGAGAGACTGCGACCTTAACGCAGCGCCTTAGACCGCTCGGCCATCCTGACTACAGATGCACTTTTGGTATGGGGATAAAGGCTATCGGGTAAAAGTAGACATAGGCATGGCCTCCCGAGAGCGCCACAGAGACCAATAAATGCACCATAGTGACTTGCATGTTCAACATGAGATGGTCATTGGTTTTTATCAATTAAAAACTCCAGTCATGGATTTAACCTCAATATGGCCTTCAATGGGAAAAGCAAAGTAAATCCTAATTGATTGTGTGCTAGAGTGTCTTCAGAATATGGCCATTCTGACATGAATTGTAAAAGACATCAGATAAGACCCAAATAGTTTCCGGAGGTATCGACAACCGTCAGGGTAAGAGTGACAACAGGTCCACATGTCAAAATGGTGGAAATCTTAGCAAATGGCTTAATAGTTATTTATGACAATGGTGTTGTTATTTTTTAGGGTTTATAGAGGGATCTCACCTGTGACCTATGGCTTGACGACACACCTGTAATCTATGCTACCTTGGCCTATAGAGCTAGACGGATGGATAATGAGGGTGGGATAGACATCCTGCGGCACAATCCCAAATGGACCACTAAACCCTGTCTACATGAGGAGATCTGAGAGGATGTGATTGGTAGAGGGATCTCACCTGCAAGATGACCAAACTTCAACCTAGGGAGGCGTCACCATAATGCAAATCCGTTGTGGGCAGGATTCGAACCTGCGCGGGAAAATCCCAATGGATTTCTAGTCCATCGCCTTAACCACTCGGCCACGACAACTATAAAAAGAAAAACAAGAGGGGAGTTACAAGTGAAGGGCCCTGCAGGCATAGTCTCCAGCAAAAGATCATGTAATAACTAACAGATAATGTAGTAACTCACAATAATGTCATCACTTTATGTAATGCAATGTTCCCCACATTCATTTTTATGAAGTATTGCTTCTTTTTAATTTTCTTAGATATTTGCCCAAGAGCAGAATGTTTTAATGAGAGAGTGTTTATGACTACTGGTTATTTCACTGTGTGTAGTTGTTTTATCATCTTATTTTCACAACAAAGCAGCGTCACTCCTCTTTGAGAGGCGTTAAAAAACTGTCAGAAGTGGGATTTGAACACACGCCTCCAGGAGAGACTGCGACCTTAACGCAGCGCCTTAGACCGCTCGGCCATCCTGACTACAGATGCACTTTTGGTATGGGGATAAAAGGCTATCGGGTAAAAGTAGACATAGGCATGGCCTCCCGAGAGCGCCACAGAGACCAATAAATGCACCATAGTGACTTGCATGTTCAACATGAGATGGTCATTGGTTTTTATCAATTAAAAACTCCAGTCATGGATTTAACCTCAATATGGCCTTCAATGGGAAAAGCAAAGTAAATCCTAATTGATTGTGTGCTAGAGTGTCTTCAGAATATGGCCATTCTGACATGAATTGTAAAAGATTTCAGATAAGACCCAAATAGTTTCCGGAGGTATCGACAACCGTCAGGGTAAGAGTGACAACAGGTCCACATGTCAAAATGGTGGAAATCTTAGCAAATGGCTTAATAGTTATTTATGACAATGGTGTTGTTATTTTTTAGGGTTTATAGAGGGATCTCACCTGTGACCTATGGCTTGACGACACACCTGTAATCTATGCTACCTTGGCCTATAGAGCTAGACGGATGGATAATGAGGGTGGGATAGACATCCTGCGGCACAATCCCAAATGGACCACTAAACCCTGTCTACATGAGGAGATCTGAGAGGATGTGATTGGTAGAGGGATCTCACCTGCAAGATGACCAAACTTCAACCTAGGGAGGCATCACCATAATGCAAATCCGTTGTCGGCAGGATTCGAACCTGCGCGGGAAAATCCCAATGGATTTCTAGTCCATCGCCTTAACCACTCGGCCACGACAACTATAAAAAGAAAAACAAGAGGGGGGTTACAAGTGAAGGGCCCTGCAGGCATAGTCTCCAGCAAAAGATCATGTAATAACTAACAGATAATGTAGTAACTCACAATAATGTCATCACTTTATGTAATGCAATGTTCCCCACATTCATTTTTATGAAGTATTGCTTCTTTTTAATTTTCTTAGATATTTGCCCAAGAGCAGAATGTTTCAATGAGAGTGTGTTTATGACTACTGGTTATTTCACTGTGTGTAGTTGTTTTATCATCTTATTTTCACAACAAAGCAGCGTCACTCCTCTTTGAGAGGCGTTAAAAAACTGTCAGAAGTGGGATTTGAACCCACGCCTCCAGGAGAGACTGCGACCTTAACGCAGCGCCTTAGACCGCTCGGCCATCCTGACTACAGATGCACTTTTGGTATGGGGATAAAGGCTATCGGGTAAAAGTAGACATAGGCATGGCCTCCCGAGAGCGCCACAGAGACCAATAAATGCACCATAGTGACTTGCATGTTCAACATGAGATGGTCATTGGTTTTTATCAATTAAAAACTCCAGTCATGGATTTAACCTCAATATGGCCTTCAATGGGAAAAGCAAAGTAAATCCTAATTGATTGTGTGCTAGAGTGTCTTCAGAATATGGCCATTCTGACATGAATTGTAAAAGACATCAGATAAGACCCAAATAGTTTCCGGAGGTATCGACAACCGTCAGGGTAAGAGTGACAACAGGTCCACATGTCAAAATGGTGGAAATCTTAGCAAATGGCTTAATAGTTATTTATGACAATGGTGTTGTTATTTTTTAGGGTTTATAGAGGGATCTCACCTGTGACCTATGGCTTGACGACACACCTGTAATCTATGCTACCTTGGCCTATAGAGCTAGACGGATGGATAATGAGGGTGGGATAGACATCCTGCGGCACAATCCCAAATGGACCACTAAACCCTGTCTACATGAGGAGATCTGAGAGGATGTGATTGGTAGAGGGATCTCACCTGCAAGATGACCAAACTTCAACCTAGGGAGGCGTCACCATAATGCAAATCCGTTGTGGGCAGGATTCGAACCTGCGCGGGAAAATCCCAATGGATTTCTAGTCCATCGCCTTAACCACTCGGCCACGACAACTATAAAAAGAAAAACAAGAGGGGAGTTACAAGTGAAGGGCCCTGCAGGCATAGTCTCCAGCAAAAGATCATGTAATAACTAACAGATAATGTAGTAACTCACAATAATGTCATCACTTTATGTAATGCAATGTTCCCCACATTCATTTTTATGAAGTATTGCTTCTTTTTTAATTTTCTTAGATATTTGCCCAAGAGCAGAATGTTTTAATGAGAGAGTGTTTATGACTACTGGTTATTTCACTGTGTGTAGTTGTTTTATCATCTTATTTTCACAACAAAGCAGCGTCACTCCTCTTTGAGAGGCGTTAAAAAACTGTCAGAAGTGGGATTTGAACACACGCCTCCAGGAGAGACTGCGACCTTAACGCAGCGCCTTAGACCGCTCGGCCATCCTGACTACAGATGCACTTTTGGTATGGGGATAAAGGCTATCGGGTAAAAGTAGACATAGGCATGGCCTCCCGAGAGCGCCACAGAGACCAATAAATGCACCATAGTGACTTGCATGTTCAACATGAGATGGTCATTGGTTTTTATCAATTAAAAACTCCAGTCATGGATTTAACCTCAATATGGCCTTCAATGGGAAAAGCAAAGTAAATCCTAATTGATTGTGTGCTAGAGTGTCTTCAGAATATGGCCATTCTGACATGAATTGTAAAAGATTTCAGATAAGACCCAAATAGTTTCCGGAGGTATCGACAACCGTCAGGGTAAGAGTGACAACAGGTCCACATGTCAAAATGGTGGAAATCTTAGCAAATGGCTTAATAGTTATTTATGACAATGGTGTTGTTATTTTTTAGGGTTTATAGAGGGATCTCACCTGTGACCTATGGCTTGACGACACACCTGTAATCTATGCTACCTTGGCCTATAGAGCTAGACGGATGGATAATGAGGGTGGGATAGACATCCTGCGGCACAATCCCAAATGGACCACTAAACCCTGTCTACATGAGGAGATCTGAGAGGATGTGATTGGTAGAGGGATCTCACCTGCAAGATGACCAAACTTCAACCTAGGGAGGCGTCACCATAATGAAAATCCGTTGTCGGCAGGATTCGAACCTGCGCGGGAAAATCCCAATGGATTTCTAGTCCATCGCCTTAACCACTCGGCCACGACAACTATACAAAAACAAAACAAGAGGTGGATTACAAGTGAAGGGCCCTGCAGGCATAGTCTCCAGCAAAAGATCATGTAATAACTAACAGATAATGTAGTAACTCACAATAATGTCATCACTTTATGTAATGCAATGTTCCCCACATTCATTTTTATGAAGTATTGCTTCTTTTTAATTTTCTTAGATATTTGCCCAAGAGCAGAATGTTTTAATGAGAGAGTGTTTATGACTACTGGTTATTTCACTGTGTGTAGTTGTTTTATCATCTTATTTTCACAACAAAGCAGCGTCACTCCTCTTTGAGAGGCGTTAAAAAACTGTCAGAAGTGGGATTTGAACACACGCCTCCAGGAGAGACTACGACCTTAACGCAGCGCCTTAGACCGCTCGGCCATCCTGACTACAGATGCACTTTTGGTATGGGGATAAAGGCTATCGGGTAAAAGTAGACATAGGCATGGCCTCCCGAGAGCGCCACAGAGACCAATAAATGCACCATAGTGACTTGCATGTTCAACATGAGATGGTCATTGGTTTTTATCAATTAAAAACTCCAGTCATGGATTTAACCTCAATATGGCCTTCAATGGGAAAAGCAAAGTAAATCCTAATTGATTGTGTGCTAGAGTGTCTTCAGAATATGGCCATTCTGACATGAATTGTAAAAGATTTCAGATAAGACCCAAATAGTTTCCGGAGGTATCGACAACCGTCAGGGTAAGAGTGACAACAGGTCCACATGTCAAAATGGTGGAAATCTTAGCAAATGGCTTAATAGTTATTTATGACAATGGTGTTGTTATTTTTTAGGGTTTATAGAGGGATCTCACCTGTTACCTATGGCTTGACGACACACCTGTAATCTATGCTACCTTGGCCTATAGAGCTAGACGGATGGATAATGGTCCTCTGTAGCTCAGCTGGTAGAGCACGGCGCTTGTAACGGCAGGGTAGTGGGTTTGATCCCCGGGACCACCCATACACAAGAAAAAAAATTATGCACGCATGACTGTAAGTCGCTTTGGATAAAAGCATCTGCTAAATGGCATATTTTCTTATTATTATAATGAGGGTGGGATAGACATCCTGCGGCACAATCCCAAATGGACCACTAAACCCTGTCTACATGAAGAGATCTGAGAGGATGTGATTGGTATAAGCAAGATGACCAAACTTCAACCTAGGGAGGGGTCACCATAATGCAAAGCCGTTGTCGGCAGGATTCGAACCTGCGCGGGAAAATCCCAATTGATTTCTAGTCCATCGCCTTAACCACTCGGCCACGACAACTATAAACAAAAAACAAGAGGGGGTTTACAAGTGAAGGGCCCTGCAGGCATAGTCTTCAGCAAAAGATCATGTAATAACTAACAGATAATGTAGTAACTCATAATAATGTCATCACTTTATGTAATGCAATGTTCCCCACGTTCATTTTTATGAAGTATTGCTTCTTTTTAATTTTCTTAGATATTTGCCCAAGAGCAGAATGTTTCAATGAGAGAGTGTTTATGACTACTGGTTATTTCACTGTGTGTAGTTATTTTATCATCTTATTTTCACAACAAAGCAGCGTCACTCCTCTTTGAGAGGCGTTAAAAAATTGTCAGAAGTGGGATTTGAACCCACGCCTCCAGGAGAGACTGCGACCTTAACGCAGCGCCATAGACCGCTCGGCCATCCTGACTACAGATGCACTTTTGGTATGGGGATAAAGGCTATCGGGTAAAAGTAGACATAGGCATGGCCTCCCGAGAGCGCCAAGGAGACCAATAAATGCACCATAGTGACTTGCATGTTCAACATGAGATGGTCATTGGTTTTTATCAATTAAAAACTCCAGTCATGGATTTAACCTCAATATGGCCTTCAATGGGAAAAGCAAAGTAAATCCTAATTGATTGTGTGCTAGAGTGTCTTCAGAATATGGCCATTCTGACATGAATTGTAAAAGACATCAGATAAGACCCAAATAGTTTCCGGAGGTATCGACAACCGTCAGGGTAAGAGTGACAACAGGTCCACATGTCAAAATGGTGGAAATCTTAGCAAATGGCTTAATAGTTATTTATGACAATGGTGTTGTTATTTTTTAGGGTTTATAGAGGGATCTCACCTGTGACCTATGGCTTGACGACACACCTGTAATCTATGCTACCTTGGCCTATAGAGCTAGACGGATGGATAATGGTCCTCTGTAGCTCAGCTGGTAGAGCACGGCGCTTGTAACGCCAGGGTAGTGGGTTTGATCCCCGGGACCACCCATACACAAGAAAAAAATGTATGCACGCATGACTGTAAGTCGCTTTGGATAAAAGCGTCTGCTAAATGGCATATTTTCTTATTATTATAATGAGGGTGGGATAGACATCCTGGGGCACAATCCCAAATGGACCACTAAACCCTGTCTACATGAAGAGATCTGAGAGGATGTGATTGGTATAAGCAAGATGACCAAACTTCAACCTAGGGAGGGGTCACCATAATGCAAAGCCGTTGTCGGCAGGATTCTAACCTGCGCAGGAAAATCCCAATGGATTTCTAGTCCATCGCCTTAACCACTCGGCCACGACAACTATAAAAAGAAAAACAAGAGGGGGTTTACAAGTGAAGGGCCCTGCAGGCATAGTCTTCAGCAAAAGATCATGTAATAACTAACAGATAATGTAGTAACTCATAATAATGTCATCACTTTATGTAATGCAATGTTCCCCACGTTCATTTTTATGAAGTATTGCTTCTTTTTAATTTTCTTAGATATTTGCCCAAGAGCAGAATGTTTCAATGAGAGAGTGTTTATGACTACTGGTTATTTCACTGTGTGTAGTTATTTTATCATCTTATTTTCACAACAAAGCAGCGTCACTCCTCTTTGAGAGGCGTTAAAAAGTTGTCAGAAGTGGGATTTGAACCCACGCCTCCAGGAGAGACTGCGACCTTAACGCAGCGCCTTAGACCGCTCGGCCATCCTGACTACAGATGCACTTTTGGTATGGGGATAAAGGCTATCGGGTAAAAGTAGACATAGGCATGGCCTCCCGAGAGCGCCACAGAGACCAATAAATGCACCATAGTGACTTGCATGTTCAACATGAGATGGTCATTGGTTTTTATCAATTAAAAACTCCAGTCATGGATTTAACCTCAATATGGCCTTCAATGGGAAAAGCAAAGTAAATCCTAATTGATTGTGTGCTAGAGTGTCTTCAGAATATGGCCATTCTGACATGAATTGTAAAAGACATCAGATAAGACCCAAATAGTTTCCGGAGGTATCGACAACCGTCAGGGTAAGAGTGACAACAGGTCCACATGTCAAAATGGTGGAAATCTTAGCAAATGGCTTAATAGTTATTTATGACAATGGTGTTGTTATTTTTTAGGGTTTATAGAGGGATCTCACCTGTGACCTATGGCTTGACGACACACCTGTAATCTATGCTACCTTGGCCTATAGAGCTAGACGGATGGATAATGGTCCTCTGTAGCTCAGCTGGTAGAGCACGGCGCTTGTAACGCCAGGGTAGTGGGTTTGATCCCCGGGACCACCCATACACAAGAAAAAAATGTATGCACGCATGACTGTAAGTCGCTTTGGATAAAAGCGTCTGCTAAATGGCATATTTTCTTATTATTATAATGAGGGTGGGATAGACATCCTGGGGCACAATCCCAAATGGACCACTAAACCCTGTCTACATGAAGAGATCTGAGAGGATGTGATTGGTATAAGCAAGATGACCAAACTTCAACCTAGGGAGGGGTCACCATAATGCAAAGCCGTTGTCGGCAGGATTCGAACCTGCGCGGGAAAATCCCAATGGATTTCTAGTCCATCGCCTTAACCACTCGGCCACGACATCTATAAAAAGAAAAACAAGAGGGGGTTTACAAGTGAAGGGCCCTGCAGGCATAGTCTTCAGCAAAAGATCATGTAATAACTAACAGATAATGTAGTAACTCATAATAATGTCATCACTTTATGTAATGCAATGTTCCCCACGTTCATTTTTATGAAGTATTGCTTCTTTTTAATTTTCTTAGATATTTGCCCAAGAGCAGAATGTTTCAATGAGAGAGTGTTTATGACTACTGGTTATTTCACTGTGTGTAGTTATTTTATCATCT
Source organism: Coregonus lavaretus (assembly GCF_964263955.1). NCBI lineage: Eukaryota > Metazoa > Chordata > Actinopteri > Salmoniformes > Salmonidae > Coregonus > Coregonus lavaretus. The sequence goes on along the minus strand of NC_140022.1, from coordinate 13,395,593 downwards.
TATTTTCACAACAAAGCAGCGTCACTCCTCTTTGAGAGGCGTAAAAAAATTGTCAGAAGTGGGATTTGAACCCACGCCTCCAGGAGAGACTGCAACCTTAACGCAGCGCCTTAGACCGCTCGGCCATCCTGACTACAGATGCACTTTTGGTATGGGGATAAAGGCTATCGGGTAAAAGTAGACATAGGCATGGCCTCCCGAGAGCGCCACAGAGACCAATAAATGCACCATAGTGACTTGCATGTTCAACATGAGATGGTCATTGGTTTTTATCAATTAAAAACTCCAGTCATGGATTTAACCTCAATATGGCCTTCAATGGGAAAAGCAAAGTAAATCCTAATTGATTGTGTGCTAGAGTGTCTTCAGAATATGGCCATTCTGACATGAATTGTAAAAGACATCAGATAAGACCCAAATAGTTTCCGGAGGTATCGACAACTGTCAGGGTAAGAGTGACAACAGGTCCACATGTCAAAATGGTGGAAATCTTAGCAAATGGCTTAATAGTTATTTATGACAATGGTGTTGTTATTTTTTAGGGTTTATAGAGGGATCTCACCTGTGACCTATGGCTTGACGACACACCTGTAATCTATGCTACCTTGGCCTATAGAGCTAGACGGATGGATAGACATCCTGCGGCACAATCCCAAATGGACCACTAAACCCTGTCTACATGAGGAGATCTGAGAGGATGTGATTGGTAGAGGGATCTCACCTGCAAGATGACCAAACTTCAACCTAGGGAGGTGTCACCATAATGCAAAGCCGTTGTCGGCAGGATTCGAACCTGCGCGGGAAAATCCCAATGGATTTCTAGTCCATCGCCTTAACCACTCGGCCACGACAACTATAAAAAGAAAAACAAGAGGGGGTTTACAAGTGAAGGGCCCTGCAGGCATAGTCTTCAGCAAAAGATAATGTAATAACTAACAGATAATGTAGTAACTCATAATAATGTCATCACTTTATGTAATGCAATGTTCCCCACGTTCATTTTTATGAAGTATTGCTTCTTTTTAATTTTCTTAGATATTTGCCCAAGAGCAGAATGTTTCAATGAGAGAGTGTTTATGACTACTGGTTATTTCACTGTGTGTAGTTATTTTATCATCTTATTTTCACAACAAAGCAGCGTCACTCCTCTTTGAGAGGCGTAAAAAATTTGTCAGAAGTGGGATTTGAACCCACGCCTCCAGGAGAGACTGCGACCTTAACGCAGCGCCTTAGACAGCTCGGCCATCCTGACTACAGATGCACTTTTGGTATGGGGATAAAGGCTATCGGGTAAAAGTAGACATAGGCATGGCCTCCCGAGAGCGCCACAGAGACCAATAAATGCACCATAGTGACTTGCATGTTCAACATGAGATGGTCATTGGTTTTTATCAATTAAAAACTCCAGTCATGGATTTAACCTCAATATGGCCTTCAATGGGAAAAGCAAAGTAAATCCTAATTGATTGTGTGCTAGAGTGTCTTCAGAATATGGCCATTCTGACATGAATTGTAAAAGACATCAGATAAGACCCAAATAGTTTCCGGAGGTATCGACAACTGTCAGGGTAAGAGTGACAACAGGTCCACATGTCAAAATGGTGGAAATCTTAGCAAATGGCTTAATAGTTATTTATGACAATGGTGTTGTTATTTTTTAGGGTTTATAGAGGGATCTCACCTGTGACCTATGGCTTGACGACACACCTGTAATCTATGCTACCTTGGCCTATAGAGCTAGACGGATGGATAATGGTCCTCTGTAGCTCAGCTGGTAGAGCACGGCGCTTGTAACGCCAGGGTAGTGGGTTTGATCCCCGGGACCACCCATACACAAGAAAAAAATGTATGCACGCATGACTGTAAGTCGCTTTGGATAAAAGCGTCTGCTAAATGGCATATTTTCTTATTATTATAATGAGGGTGGGATAGACATCCTGCGGCACAATCCCAAATGGACCACTAAACCCTGTCTACATGAAGAGATCTGAGAGGATGTGATTGGTATAAGCAAGATGACCAAACTTCAACCTAGGGAGGTGTCACCATAATGCAAAGCCGTTGTCGGCAGGATTCGAACCTGCGCGGGAAAATCCCAATGGATTTCTAGTCCATCGCCTTAACCACTCGGCCACGTCAACTATAAAAAGAAAAACAAGAGGGGGTTTACAAGTGAAGGGCCCTGCAGGCATAGTCTTCAGCAAAAGATAATGTAATAACTAACAGATAATGTAGTAACTCATAATAATGTCATCACTTTATGTAATGCAATGTTCCCCACGTTCATTTTTATGAAGTATTGCTTCTTTTTAATTTTCTTAGATATTTGCCCAAGAGCAGAATGTTTCAATGAGAGAGTGTTTATGACTACTGGTTATTTCACTGTGTGTAGTTATTTTATCATCTTATTTTCACAACAAAGCAGCGTCACTCCTCTTTGAGAGGCGTAAAAAATTTGTCAGAAGTGGGATTAGAACCCACGCCTCCAGGAGAGACTGCGACCTTAACGCAGCGCCTTAGACCGCTCGGCCATCCTGACTACAGATGCACTTTTGGTATGGGGATAAAGGCTATCGGGTAAAAGTAGACATAGGCATGGCCTCCCGAGAGCGCCACAGAGACCAATAAATGCACCATAGTGACTTGCATGTTCAACATGAGATGGTCATTGGTTTTTATCAATTAAAAACTCCAGTCATGGATTTAACCTCAATATGGCCTTCAATGGGAAAAGCAAAGTAAATCCTAATTGATTGTGTGCTAGAGTGTCTTCAGAATATGGCCATTCTGACATGAATTGTAAAAGACATCAGATAAGACCCAAATAGTTTCCGGAGGTATCGACAACCGTCAGGGTAAGAGTGACAACAGGTCCACATGTCAAAATGGTGGAAATCTTAGCAAATGGCTTAATAGTTATTTATGACAATGGTGTTGTTATTTTTTAGGGTTTATAGAGGGATCTCACCTGTGACCTATGGCTTGACGACACACCTGTAATCTATGCTACCTTGGCCTATAGAGCTAGACGGATGGATAATGGTCCTCTGTAGCTCAGCTGGTAGAGCACGGCGCTTGTAACGCCAGGGTAGTGGGTTTGATCCCCGGGACCACCCATACACAAGAAAAAAATGTATGCACGCATGACTGTAAGTCGCTTTGGATAAAAGCGTCTGCTAAATGGCATATTTTCTTATTATTATAATGAGTGTGGGATAGACATCCTGCGGCACAATCCCAAATGGACCACTAAACCCTGTCTACATGAAGAGATCTGAGAGGATGTGATTGGTATAAGCAAGATGACCAAACTTCAACCTAGGGAGGTGTCACCATAATGCAAAGCCGTTGTCGGCAGGATTCAAACCTGCGCGGGAAAATCCCAATGGATTTCTAGTCCATCGCCTTAACCACTCGGCCACGACAACTATAAAAAGAAAAACAAGAGGGGGTTTACAAGTGAAGGGCCCTGCAGGCATAGTCTTCAGCAAAAGATAATGTAATAACTAACAGATAATGTAGTAACTCATAATAATGTCATCACTTTATGTAATGCAATGTTCCCCACGTTCATTTTTATGAAGTATTGCTTCTTTTTAATTTTCTTAGATATTTGCCCAAGAGCAGAATGTTTCAATGAGAGAGTGTTTATGACTACTGGTTATTTCACTGTGTGTAGTTATTTTATCATCTTATTTTCACAACAAAGCAGCGTCACTCCTCTTTGAGAGGCGTAAAAAATTTGTCAGAAGTGGGATTTGAACCCACGCCTCCAGGAGAGACTGCGACCTTAACGCAGCGCCTTAGACCGCTCGGCCTTCCTGACTACAGATGCACTTTTGGTATGGGGATAAAGGCTATCGGGTAAAAGTAGACATAGGCATGGCCTCCCGAGAGCGCCACAGAGACCAATAAATGCACCATAGTGACTTGCATGTTCAACATGAGATGGTCATTGGTTTTTATCAATTAAAAACTCCAGTCATGGATTTAACCTCAATATGGCCTTCAATGGGAAAAGCAAAGTAAATCCTAATTGATTGTGTGCTAGAGTGTCTTCAGAATATGGCCATTCTGACATGAATTGTAAAAGACATCAGATAAGACCCAAATAGTTTCCGGAGGTATCGACAACCGTCAGGGTAAGAGTGACAACAGGTCCACATGTCAAAATGGTGGAAATCTTAGCAAATGGCTTAATAGTTATTTATGACAATGGTGTTGTTATTTTTTAGGGTTTATAGAGGGATCTCACCTGTGACCTATGGCTTGACGACACACCTGTAATCTATGCTACCTTGGCCTATAGAGCTAGACGGATGGATAATGGTCCTCTGTAGCTCAGCTGGTAGAGCACGGCGCTTGTAACGCCAGGGTAGTGGGTTTGATCCCCGGGACCACCCATACACAAGAAAAAAATGTATGCACGCATGACTGTAAGTCGCTTTGGATAAAAGCGTCTGCTAAATGGCATATTTTCTTATTATTATAATGAGTGTGGGATAGACATCCTGCGGCACAATCCCAAATGGACCACTAAACCCTGTCTACATGAAGAGATCTGAGAGGATGTGATTGGTATAAGCAAGATGACCAAACTTCAACCTAGGGAGGTGTCACCATAATGCAAAGCCGTTGTCGGCAGGATTCGAACCTGCGCGGGAAAATCCCAATGGATTTCTAGTCCATCGCCTTAACCACTCGGCCACGACAACTATAAAAAGAAAAACAAGAGGGGGTTTACAAGTGAAGGGCCCTGCAGGCATAGTCTTCAGCAAAAGATAATGTAATAACTAACAGATAATGTAGTAACTCATAATAATGTCATCACTTTATGTAATGCAATGTTCCCCACGTTCATTTTTATGAAGTATTGCTTCTTTTTAATTTTCTTAGATATTTGCCCAAGAGCAGAATGTTTCAATGAGAGAGTGTTTATGACTACTGGTTATTTCACTGTGTGTAGTTATTTTATCATCTTATTTTCACAACAAAGCAGCGTCACTCCTCTTTGAGAGGCGTAAAAAATTTGTCAGAAGTGGGATTTGAACCCACGCCTCCAGGAGAGACTGCGACCTTAACGCAGCGCCTTAGACCGCTCGGCCATCCTGACTACAGATGCACTTTTGGTATGGGGATAAAGGCTATCGGGTAAAAGTAGACATAGGCATGGCCTCCCGAGAGCGCCACAGAGACCAATAAATGCACCATAGTGACTTGCATGTTCAACATGAGATGGTCATTGGTTTTTATCAATTAAAAACTCCAGTCATGGATTTAACCTCAATATGGCCTTCAATGGGAAAAGCAAAGTAAATCCTAATTGATTGTGTGCTAGAGTGTCTTCAGAATATGGCCATTCTGACATGAATTGTAAAAGACATCAGATAAGACCCAAATAGTTTCCGGAGGTATCGACAACCGTCAGGGTAAGAGTGACAACAGGTCCACATGTCAAAATGGTGGAAATCTTAGCAAATGGCTTAATAGTTATTTATGACAATGGTGTTGTTATTTTTTAGGGTTTATAGAGGGATCTCACCTGTGACCTATGGCTTGACGACACACCTGTAATCTATGCTACCTTGGCCTATAGAGCTAGACGGATGGATAATGGTCCTCTGTAGCTCAGCTGGTAGAGCACGGCGCTTGTAACGCCAGGGTAGTGGGTTTGATCCCCGGGACCACCCATACACAAGAAAAAAATGTATGCACGCATGACTGTAAGTCGCTTTGGATAAAAGCGTCTGCTAAATGGCATATTTTCTTATTATTATAATGAGGGTGGGATAGACATCCTGCGGCACAATCCCAAATGGACCACTAAACCCTGTCTACATGAAGAGATCTGAGAGGATGTGATTGGTATAAGCAAGATGACCAAACTTCAACCTAGGGAGGTGTCACCATAATGCAAAGCCGTTGTCGGCAGGATTCGAACCTGCGCGGGAAAATCCCAATGGATTTCTAGTCCATCGCCTTAACCACTCGGCCACGACAACTATAAAAAGAAAAACAAGAGGGGGTTTACAAGTGAAGGGCCCTGCAGGCATAGTCTTCAGCAAAAGATAATGTAATAACTAACAGATAATGTAGTAACTCATAATAATGTCATCACTTTATGTAATGCAATGTTCCCCACGTTCATTTTTATGAAGTATTGCTTCTTTTTAATTTTCTTAGATATTTGCCCAAGAGCAGAATGTTTCAATGAGAGAGTGTTTATGACTACTGGTTATTTCACTGTGTGTAGTTATTTTATCATCTTATTTTCACAACAAAGCAGCGTCACTCCTCTTTGAGAGGCGTAAAAAATTTGTCAGAAGTGGGATTAGAACCCACGCCTCCAGGAGAGACTGCGACCTTAACGCAGCGCCTTAGACCGCTCGGCCATCCTGACTACAGATGCACTTTTGGTATGGGGATAAAGGCTATCGGGTAAAAGTAGACATAGGCATGGCCTCCCGAGAGCGCCACAGAGACCAATAAATGCACCATAGTGACTTGCATGTTCAACATGAGATGGTCATTGGTTTTTATCAATTAAAAACTCCAGTCATGGATTTAACCTCAATATGGCCTTCAATGGGAAAAGCAAAGTAAATCCTAATTGATTGTGTGCTAGAGTGTCTTCAGAATATGGCCATTCTGACATGAATTGTAAAAGACATCAGATAAGACCCAAATAGTTTCCGGAGGTATCGACAACCGTCAGGGTAAGAGTGACAACAGGTCCACATGTCAAAATGGTGGAAATCTTAGCAAATGGCTTAATAGTTATTTATGACAATGGTGTTGTTATTTTTTAGGGTTTATAGAGGGATCTCACCTGTGACCTATGGCTTGACGACACACCTGTAATCTATGCTACCTTGGCCTATAGAGCTAGACGGATGGATAATGGTCCTCTGTAGCTCAGCTGGTAGAGCACGGCGCTTGTAACGCCAGGGTAGTGGGTTTGATCCCCGGGACCACCCATACACAAGAAAAAAATGTATGCACGCATGACTGTAAGTCGCTTTGGATAAAAGCGTCTGCTAAATGGCATATTATCTTATTATTATAATGAGGGTGGGATAGACATCCTGCGGCACAATCCCAAATGGACCACTAAACCCTGTCTACATGAAGAGATCTGAGAGGATGTGATTGGTATAAGCAAGATGACCAAACTTCAACCTAGGGAGGTGTCACCATAATGCAAAGCCGTTGTCGGCAGGATTCGAACCTGCGCGGGAAAATCCCAATGGATTTCTAGTCCATCGCCTTAACCACTCGGCCACGACAACTATAAAAAGAAAAACAAGAGGGGGTTTACAAGTGAAGGGCCCTGCAGGCATAGTCTTCAGCAAAAGATAATGTAATAACTAACAGATAATGTAGTAACTCATAATAATGTCATCACTTTATGTAATGCAATGTTCCCCACGTTCATTTTTATGAAGTATTGCTTCTTTTTAATTTTCTTAGATATTTGCCCAAGAGCAGAATGTTTCAATGAGAGAGTGTTTATGACTACTGGTTATTTCACTGTGTGTAGTTATTTTATCATCTTATTTTCACAACAAAGCAGCGTCACTCCTCTTTGAGAGGCGTAAAAAATTTGTCAGAAGTGGGATTTGAACCCACGCCTCCAGGAGAGACTGCGACCTTAACGCAGCGCCTTAGACCGCTCGGCCATCCTGACTACAGATGCACTTTTGGTATGGGGATAAAGGCTATCGGGTAAAAGTAGACATAGGCATGGCCTCCCGAGAGCGCCACAGAGACCAATAAATGCACCATAGTGACTTGCATGTTCAACATGAGATGGTCATTGGTTTTTATCAATTAAAAACTCCAGTCATGGATTTAACCTCAATATGGCCTTCAATGGGAAAAGCAAAGTAAATCCTAATTGATTGTGTGCTAGAGTGTCTTCAGAATATGGCCATTCTGACATGAATTGTAAAAGACATCAGATAAGACCCAAATAGTTTCCGGAGGTATCGACAACCGTCAGGGTAAGAGTGACAACAGGTCCACATGTCAAAATGGTGGAAATCTTAGCAAATGGCTTAATAGTTATTTATGACAATGGTGTTGTTATTTTTTAGGGTTTATAGAGGGATCTCACCTGTGACCTATGGCTTGACGACACACCTGTAATCTATGCTACCTTGGCCTATAGAGCTAGACGGATGGATAATGGTCCTCTGTAGCTCAGCTGGTAGAGCACGGCGCTTGTAACGCCAGGGTAGTGGGTTTGATCCCCGGGACCACCCATACACAAGAAAAAAATGTATGCACGCATGACTGTAAGTCGCTTTGGATAAAAGCGTCTGCTAAATGGCATATTTTCTTATTATTATAATGAGGGTGGGATAGACATCCTGCGGCACAATCCCAAATGGACCACTAAACCCTGTCTACATGAAGAGATCTGAGAGGATGTGATTGGTATAAGCAAGATGACCAAACTTCAACCTAGGGAGGTGTCACCATAATGCAAAGCCGTTGTCGGCAGGATTCGAACCTGCGCGGGAAAATCCCAATGGATTTCTAGTCCATCGCCTTAACCACTCGGCCACGACAACTATAAAAAGAAAAACAAGAGGGGGTTTACAAGTGAAGGGCCCTGCAGGCATAGTCTTCAGCAAAAGATAATGTAATAACTAACAGATAATGTAGTAACTCATAATAATGTCATCACTTTATGTAATGCAATGTTCCCCACGTTCATTTTTATGAAGTATTGCTTCTTTTTAATTTTCTTAGATATTTGCCCAAGAGCAGAATGTTTCAATGAGAGAGTGTTTATGACTACTGGTTATTTCACTGTGTGTAGTTATTTTATCATCTTATTTTCACAACAAAGCAGCGTCACTCCTCTTTGAGAGGCGTAAAAAATTTGTCAGAAGTGGGATTAGAACCCACGCCTCCAGGAGAGACTGCGACCTTAACGCAGCGCCTTAGACCGCTCGGCCATCCTGACTACAGATGCACTTTTGGTATGGGGATAAAGGCTATCGGGTAAAAGTAGACATAGGCATGGCCTCCCGAGAGCGCCACAGAGACCAATAAATGCACCATAGTGACTTGCATGTTCAACATGAGATGGTCATTGGTTTTTATCAATTAAAAACTCCAGTCATGGATTTAACCTCAATATGGCCTTCAATGGGAAAAGCAAAGTAAATCCTAATTGATTGTGTGCTAGAGTGTCTTCAGAATATGGCCATTCTGACATGAATTGTAAAAGACATCAGATAAGACCCAAAAAGTTTCCGGAGGTATCGACAACCGTCAGGGTAAGAGTGACAACAGGTCCACATGTCAAAATGGTGGAAATCTTAGCAAATGGCTTAATAGTTATTTATGACAATGGTGTTGTTATTTTTTAGGGTTTATAGAGGGATCTCACCTGTGACCTATGGCTTGACGACACACCTGTAATCTATGCTACCTTGGCCTATAGAGCTAGACGGATGGATAATGGTCCTCTGTAGCTCAGCTGGTAGAGCACGGCGCTTGTAACGCCAGGGTAGTGGGTTTGATCCCCGGGACCACCCATACACAAGAAAAAAATGTATGCACGCATGACTGTAAGTCGCTTTGGATAAAAGCGTCTGCTAAATGGCATATTTTCTTATTATTATAATGAGGGTGGGATAGACATCCTGCGGCACAATCCCAAATGGACCACTAAACCCTGTCTACATGAAGAGATCTGAGAGGATGTGATTGGTATAAGCAAGATGACCAAACTTCAACCTAGGGAGGTGTCACCATAATGCAAAGCCGTTGTCGGCAGGATTCGAACCTGCGCGGGAAAATCCCAATGGATTTCTAGTCCATCGCCTTAACCACTCGGCCACGACAACTATAAAAAGAAAAACAAGAGGGGGTTTACAAGTGAAGGGCCCTGCAGGCATAGTCTTCAGCAAAAGATAATGTAATAACTAACAGATAATGTAGTAACTCATAATAATGTCATCACTTTATGTAATGCAATGTTCCCCACGTTCATTTTTATGAAGTATTGCTTCTTTTTAATTTTCTTAGATATTTGCCCAAGAGCAGAATGTTTCAATGAGAGAGTGTTTATGACTACTGGTTATTTCACTGTGTGTAGTTATTTTATCATCTTATTTTCACAACAAAGCAGCGTCACTCCTCTTTGAGAGGCGTAAAAAATTTGTCAGAAGTGGGATTTGAACCCACGCCTCCAGGAGAGACTGCGACCTTAACGCAGCGCCTTAGACCGCTCGGCCATCCTGACTACAGATGCACTTTTGGTATGGGGATAAAGGCTATCGGGTAAAAGTAGACATAGGCATGGCCTCCCGAGAGCGCCACAGAGACCAATAAATGCACCATAGTGACTTGCATGTTCAACATGAGATGGTCATTGGTTTTTATCAATTAAAAACTCCAGTCATGGATTTAACCTCAATATGGCCTTCAATGGGAAAAGCAAAGTAAATCCTAATTGATTGTGTGCTAGAGTGTCTTCAGAATATGGCCATTCTGACATGAATTGTAAAAGACATCAGATAAGACCCAAATAGTTTCCGGAGGTATCGACAACCGTCAGGGTAAGAGTGACAACAGGTCCACATGTCAAAATGGTGGAAATCTTAGCAAATGGCTTAATAGTTATTTATGACAATGGTGTTGTTATTTTTTAGGGTTTATAGAGGGATCTCACCTGTGACCTATGGCTTGACGACACACCTGTAATCTATGCTACCTTGGCCTATAGAGCTAGACGGATGGATAATGGTCCTCTGTAGCTCAGCTGGTAGAGCACGGCGCTTGTAACGCCAGGGTAGTGGGTTTGATCCCCGGGACCACCCATACACAAGAAAAAAATGTATGCACGCATGACTGTAAGTCGCTTTGGATAAAAGCGTCTGCTAAATGGCATATTTTCTTATTATTATAATGAGGGTGGGATAGACATCCTGCGGCACAATCCCAAATGGACCACTAAACCCTGTCTACATGAAGAGATCTGAGAGGATGTGATTGGTATAAGCAAGATGACCAAACTTCAACCTAGGGAGGTGTCACCATAATGCAAAGCCGTTGTCGGCAGGATTCGAACCTGCGCGGGAAAATCCCAATGGATTTCTAGTCCATCGCCTTAACCACTCGGCCACGACAACTATAAAAAGAAAAACAAGAGGGGGTTTACAAGTGAAGGGCCCTGCAGGCATAGTCTTCAGCAAAAGATAATGTAATAACTAACAGATAATGTAGTAACTCATAATAATGTCATCACTTTATGTAATGCAATGTTCCCCACGTTCATTTTTATGAAGTATTGCTTCTTTTTAATTTTCTTAGATATTTGCCCAAGAGCAGAATGTTTCAATGAGAGAGTGTTTATGACTACTGGTTATTTCACTGTGTGTAGTTATTTTATCATCTTATTTTCACAACAAAGCAGCGTCACTCCTCTTTGAGAGGCGTAAAAAATTTGTCAGAAGTGGGATTAGAACCCACGCCTCCAGGAGAGACTGCGACCTTAACGCAGCGCCTTAGACCGCTCGGCCATCCTGACTACAGATGCACTTTTGGTATGGGGATAAAGGCTATCGGGTAAAAGTAGACATAGGCATGGCCTCCCGAGAGCGCCACAGAGACCAATAAATGCACCATAGTGACTTGCATGTTCAACATGAGATGGTCATTGGTTTTTATCAATTAAAAACTCCAGTCATGGATTTAACCTCAATATGGCCTTCAATGGGAAAAGCAAAGTAAATCCTAATTGATTGTGTGCTAGAGTGTCTTCAGAATATGGCCATTCTGACATGAATTGTAAAAGACATCAGATAAGACCCAAATAGTTTCCGGAGGTATCGACAACCGTCAGGGTAAGAGTGACAACAGGTCCACATGTCAAAATGGTGGAAATCTTAGCAAATGGCTTAATAGTTATTTATGACAATGGTGTTGTTATTTTTTAGGGTTTATAGAGGGATCTCACCTGTGACCTATGGCTTGACGACACACCTGTAATCTATGCTACCTTGGCCTATAGAGCTAGACGGATGGATAATGGTCCTCTGTAGCTCAGCTGGTAGAGCACGGCGCTTGTAACGCCAGGGTAGTGGGTTTGATCCCCGGGACCACCCATACACAAGAAAAAAATGTATGCACGCATGACTGTAAGTCGCTTTGGATAAAAGCGTCTGCTAAATGGCATATTTTCTTATTATTATAATGAGGGTGGGATAGACATCCTGCGGCACAATCCCAAATGGACCACTAAACCCTGTCTACATGAAGAGATCTGAGAGGATGTGATTGGTATAAGCAAGATGACCAAACTTCAACCTAGGGAGGTGTCACCATAATGCAAAGCCGTTGTCGGCAGGATTCGAACCTGCGCGGGAAAATCCCAATGGATTTCTAGTCCATCGCCTTAACCACTCGGCCACGACAACTATAAAAAGAAAAACAAGAGGGGGTTTACAAGTGAAGGGCCCTGCAGGCATAGTCTTCAGCAAAAGATAATGTAATAACTAACAGATAATGTAGTAACTCATAATAATGTCATCACTTTATGTAATGCAATGTTCCCCACGTTCATTTTTATGAAGTATTGCTTCTTTTTAATTTTCTTAGATATTTGCCCAAGAGCAGAATGTTTCAATGAGAGAGTGTTTATGACTACTGGTTATTTCACTGTGTGTAGTTATTTTATCATCTTATTTTCACAACAAAGCAGCGTCACTCCTCTTTGAGAGGCGTTAAAAAATTGTCAGAAGTGGGATTTGAACCCACGCCTCCAGGAGAGACTGCGACCTTAACGCAGCGCCTTAGACCGCTCGGCCATCCTGACTACAGATGCACTTTTGGTATGGGGATAAAGGCTATCGGGTAAAAGTAGACATAGGCATGGCCTCCCGAGAGCGCCACAGAGACCAATAAATGCACCATAGTGACTTGCATGTTCAACATGAGATGGTCATTGGTTTTTATCAATTAAAAACTCCAGTCATGGATTTAACCTCAATATGGCCTTCAATGGGAAAAGCAAAGTAAATCCTAATTGATTGTGTGCTAGAGTGTCTTCAGAATATGGCCATTCTGACATGAATTGTAAAAGACATCAGATAAGACCCAAATAGTTTCCGGAGGTATCGACAACTGTCAGGGTAAGAGTGACAACAGGTCCACATGTCAAAATGGTGGAAATCTTAGCAAATGGCTTAATAGTTATTTATGACAATGGTGTTGTTATTTTTTAGGGTTTATAGAGGGATCTCACCTGTGACCTATGGCTTGACGACACACCTGTAATCTATGCTACCTTGGCCTATAGAGCTAGACGGATGGATAATGGTCCTCTGTAGCTCAGCTGGTAGAGCACGGCGCTTGTAACGCCAGGGTAGTGGGTTTGATCCCCGGGACCACCCATACACAAGAAAAAAATGTATGCACGCATGACTGTAAGTCGCTTTGGATAAAAGCGTCTGCTAAATGGCATATTTTCTTATTATTATAATGAGGGTGGGATAGACATCCTGCGGCACAATCCCAAATGGACCACTAAACCCTGTCTACATGAAGAGATCTGAGAGGATGTGATTGGTATAAGCAAGATGACCAAACTTCAACCTAGGGAGGTGTCACCATAATGCAAAGCCGTTGTCGGCAGGATTCGAACCTGCGCGGGAAAATCCCAATGGATTTCTAGTCCATCGCCTTAACCACTCGGCCACGACAACTATAAAAAGAAAAACAAGAGGGGGTTTACAAGTGAAGGGCCCTGCAGGCATAGTCTTCAGCAAAAGATAATGTAATAACTAACAGATAATGTAGTAACTCATAATAATGTCATCACTTTATGTAATGCAATGTTCCCCACGTTCATTTTTATGAAGTATTGCTTCTTTTTAATTTTCTTAGATATTTGCCCAAGAGCAGAATGTTTCAATGAGAGAGTGTTTATGACTACTGGTTATTTCACTGTGTGTAGTTATTTTATCATCTTATTTTCACAACAAAGCAGCGTCACTCCTCTTTGAGAGGCGTAAAAAATTTGTCAGAAGTGGGATTAGAACCCACGCCTCCAGGAGAGACTGCGACCTTAACGCAGCGCCTTAGACCGCTCGGCCATCCTGACTACAGATGCACTTTTGGTATGGGGATAAAGGCTATCGGGTAAAAGTAGACATAGGCATGGCCTCCCGAGAGCGCCACAGAGACCAATAAATGCACCATAGTGACTTGCATGTTCAACATGAGATGGTCATTGGTTTTTATCAATTAAAAACTCCAGTCATGGATTTAACCTCAATATGGCCTTAAATGGGAAAAGCAAAGTAAATCCTAATTGATTGTGTGCTAGAGTGTCTTCAGAATATGGCCATTCTGACATGAATTGTAAAAGACATCAGATAAGACCCAAATAGTTTCCGGAGGTATCGACAACCGTCAGGGTAAGAGTGACAACAGGTCCACATGTCAAAATGGTGGAAATCTTAGCAAATGGCTTAATAGTTATTTATGACAATGGTGTTGTTATTTTTTAGGGTTTATAGAGGGATCTCACCTGTGACCTATGGCTTGACGACACACCTGTAATCTATGCTACCTTGGCCTATAGAGCTAGACGGATGGATAATGGTCCTCTGTAGCTCAGCTGGTAGAGCACGGCGCTTGTAACGCCAGGGTAGTGGGTTTGATCCCCGGGACCACCCATACACAAGAAAAAAATGTATGCACGCATGACTGTAAGTCGCTTTGGATAAAAGCGTCTGCTAAATGGCATATTTTCTTATTATTATAATGAGGGTGGGATAGACATCCTGCGGCACAATCCCAAATGGACCACTAAACCCTGTCTACATGAAGAGATCTGAGAGGATGTGATTGGTATAAGCAAGATGACCAAACTTCAACCTAGGGAGGTGTCACCATAATGCAAAGCCGTTGTCGGCAGGATTCGAACCTGCGCGGGAAAATCCCAATGGATTTCTAGTCCATCGCCTTAACCACTCGGCCACGACAACTATAAAAAGAAAAACAAGAGGGGGTTTACAAGTGAAGGGCCCTGCAGGCATAGTCTTCAGCAAAAGATAATGTAATAACTAACAGATAATGTAGTAACTCATAATAATGTCATCACTTTATGTAATGCAATGTTCCCCACGTTCATTTTTATGAAGTATTGCTTCTTTTTAATTTTCTTAGATATTTGCCCAAGAGCAGAATGTTTCAATGAGAGAGTGTTTATGACTACTGGTTATTTCACTGTGTGTAGTTATTTTATCATCTTATTTTCACAACAAAGCAGCGTCACTCCTCTTTGAGAGGCGTAAAAAATTTGTCAGAAGTGGGATTTGAACCCACGCCTCCAGGAGAGACTGCGACCTTAACGCAGCGCCTTAGACCGCTCGGCCATCCTGACTACAGATGCACTTTTGGTATGGGGATAAAGGCTATCGGGTAAAAGTAGACATAGGCATGGCCTCCCGAGAGCGCCACAGAGACCAATAAATGCACCATAGTGACTTGCATGTTCAACATGAGATGGTCATTGGTTTTTATCAATTAAAAACTCCAGTCATGGATTTAACCTCAATATGGCCTTCAATGGGAAAAGCAAAGTAAATCCTAATTGATTGTGTGCTAGAGTGTCTTCAGAATATGGCCATTCTGACATGAATTGTAAAAGACATCAGATAAGACCCAAATAGTTTCCGGAGGTATCGACAACTGTCAGGGTAAGAGTGACAACAGGTCCACATGTCAAAATGGTGGAAATCTTAGCAAATGGCTTAATAGTTATTTATGACAATGGTGTTGTTATTTTTTAGGGTTTATAGAGGGATCTCACCTGTGACCTATGGCTTGACGACACACCTGTAATCTATGCTACCTTGGCCTATAGAGCTAGACGGATGGATAATGGTCCTCTGTAGCTCAGCTGGTAGAGCACGGCGCTTGTAACGCCAGGGTAGTGGGTTTGATCCCCGGGACCACCCATACACAAGAAAAAAATGTATGCACGCATGACTGTAAGTCGCTTTGGATAAAAGCGTCTGCTAAATGGCATATTTTCTTATTATTATAATGAGGGTGGGATAGACATCCTGCGGCACAATCCCAAATGGACCACTAAACCCTGTCTACATGAAGAGATCTGAGAGGATGTGATTGGTATAAGCAAGATGACCAAACTTCAACCTAGGGAGGTGTCACCATAATGCAAAGCCGTTGTCGGCAGGATTCGAACCTGCGCGGGAAAATCCCAATGGATTTCTAGTCCATCGCCTTAACCACTCGGCCACGACAACTATAAAAAGAAAAACAAGAGGGGGTTTACAAGTGAAGGGCCCTGCAGGCATAGTCTTCAGCAAAAGATAATGTAATAACTAACAGATAATGTAGTAACTCATAATAATGTCATCACTTTATGTAATGCAATGTTCCCCACGTTCATTTTTATGAAGTATTGCTTCTTTTTAATTTTCTTAGATATTTGCCCAAGAGCAGAATGTTTCAATGAGAGAGTGTTTATAAATACTGGTTATTTCACTGTGTGTAGTTATTTTATCATCTTATTTTCACAACAAAGCAGCGTCACTCCTCTTTGAGAGGCGTTAAAAAATTGTCAGAAGTCGGATTTGAACCCACGCCTCCAGGAGAGACTGCGACCTTAACGCAGCGCCTTAGACCGCTCGGCCATCCTGACTACAGATGCACTTTTGGTATGGGGATAAAGGCTATCGGGTAAAAGTAGACATAGGCATGGCCTCCCGAGAGCGCCACAGAGACCAATAAATGCACCATAGTGACTTGCATGTTCAACATGAGATGGTCATTGGTTTTTATCAATTAAAAACTCCAGTCATGGATTTAACCTCAATATGGCCTTCAATGGGAAAAGCAAAGTAAATCCTAATTGATTGTGTGCTAGAGTGTCTTCAGAATATGGCCATTCTGACATGAATTGTAAAAGACATCAGATAAGACCCAAATAGTTTCCGGAGGTATCGACAACTGTCAGGGTAAGAGTGACAACAGGTCCACATGTCAAAATGGTGGAAATCTTAGCAAATGGCTTAATAGTTATTTATGACAATGGTGTTGTTATTTTTTAGGGTTTATAGAGGGATCTCACCTGTGAGCTATGGCTTGACGACACACCTGTAATCTATGCTACCTTGGCCTATAGAGCTAGACGGATGGATAATGGTCCTCTGTAGCTCAGCTGGTAGAGCACGGCGCTTGTAACGCCAGGGTAGTGGGTTTGATCCCCGGGACCACCCATACACAAGAAAAAAATGTATGCACGCATGACTGTAAGTCGCTTTGGATAAAAGCGTCTGCTAAATGGCATATTATCTTATTATTATAATGAGGGTGGGATAGACATCCTGCGGCACAATCCCAAATGGACCACTAAACCCTGTCTACATGAAGAGATCTGAGAGGATGTGATTGGTATAAGCAAGATGACCAAACTTCAAACTAGGGAGGCGTCACCATAATGCAAATACGTTGTCTGCAGGATTCGAACCTGCGCGGGAAAATCCCAATGGATTTCTAGTCCATCGCCTTAACCACTCGGCCACGACAACTATACAAACACAAAACTCAGCTGGTAACACAAAACTCAGCTGATAATAGAATAACTAACAGATAATGTAGTAACTCATAATAATGTCATCACTTTATGTAATGCAATGTTCCCCACGTTCATTTTTATGAAGTATTGCTTCTTTTTAATTTTCTTAGATATTTGCCCAAGAGCAGAATGTTTCAATGAGAGAGTGTTTATGACTACTGGTTATTTCACTGTGTGTAGTTATTTTATCATCTTATTTTCACAACAAAGCAGCGTCACTCCTCTTTGAGAGGCGTTAAAAAATTGTCAGAAGTCGGATTTGAACCCACGCCTCCAGGAGAGACTGCGACCTTAACGCAGCGCCTTAGACCGCTCGGCCATTCTGACTACAGATGCACTTTTGGTATGGGGATAAAGGCTATCGGGTAAAAGTAGACATAGGCATGGCCTCCCGAGAGCGCCACAGAGACCAATAAATGCACCATAGTGACTTGCATGTTCAACATGAGATGGTCATTGGTTTTTATCAATTAAAAACTCCAGTCATGGATTTAACCTCAATATGGCCTTCAATGGGAAAAGCAAAGTAAATCCTAATTGATTGTGTGCTAGAGTGTCTTCAGAATATGGCCATTCTGACATGAATTGTAAAAGACATCAGATAAGACCCAAATAGTTTCCGGAGGTATCGACAACTGTCAGGGTAAGAGTGACAACAGGTCCACATGTCAAAATGGTGGAAATCTTAGCAAATGGCTTAATAGTTATTTATGACAATGGTGTTGTTATTTTTTAGGGTTTATAGAGGGATCTCACCTGTGACCTACGGCTTGACGACACACCTGTAATCTATGCTACCTTGGCCTATAGAGCTAGACGGATGGATAATGGTCCTCTGTAGCTCAGCTGGTAGAGCACGGCGCTTGTAACGCCAGGGTAGTGGGTTTGATCCCCGGGACCACCCATACACAAGAAAAAAATGTATGCACGCATGACTGTAAGTCGCTTTGGATAAAAGCGTCTGCTAAATGGCATATTATCTTATTATTATAATGAGGGTGGGATAGACATCCTGCGGCACAATCCCAAATGGACCACTAAACCCTGTCTACATGAAGAGATCTGAGAGGATGTGATTGGTATAAGCAAGATGACCAAACTTCAACCTAGGGAGGCGTCACCATAATGCAAATCCGTTGTCGGCAGGATTCGAACCTGCGCGGGAAAATCCCAATGGATTTCTAGTCCATCGCCTTAACCACTCGGCCACGACAACTATACAAACACAAAACTCAGCTGGTAACACAAAACTCAGCTGATAATGTAATAACTAACAGATAATGTAGTAACTCATAATAATGTCATCACTTTATGTAATGCAATGTTCCCCACGTTCATTTTTATGAAGTATTGCTTCTTTTTAATTTTCTTAGATATTTGCCCAAGAGCAGAATGTTTCAATGAGAGAGTGTTTATGACTACTGGTTATTTCACTGTGTGTAGTTATTTTATCATCTTATTTTCACAACAAAGCAGCGTCACTCCTCTTTGAGAGGCGTTAAAAAATTGTCAGAAGTGGGATTTGAACACACGCCTCCAGGAGAGACTGCGACCTTAACGCAGCGCCTTAGACCGCTCGGCCATCCTGACTACAGATGCACTTTTGGTATGGGGATAAAGGCTATCGGGTAAAAGTAGACATAGGCATGGCCTCCCGAGAGCGCCACAGAGACCAATAAATGCACCATAGTGACTTGCATGTTCAACATGAGATGGTCATTGGTTTTTATCAATTAAAAACTCCAGTCATGGATTTAACCTCAATATGGCCTTCAATGGGAAAAGCAAAGTAAATCCTAATTGATTGTGTGCTAGAGAGTCTTCAGAATATGGCCATTCTGACATGAATTGTAAAAGACATCAGATAAGACCCAAATAGTTTCCGGAGGTATCGACAACCGTCAGGGTAAGAGTGACAACAGGTCCACATGTCAAAATGGTGGAAATCTTAGCAAATGGCTTAATAGTTATTTATGACAATGGTGTTGTTATTTTTTAGGGTTTATAGAGGGATCTCACCTGTGACCTATGGCTTGACGACACACCTGTAATCTATGCTACCTTGGCCTATAGAGCTAGACGGATGGATAATGGTCCTCTGTAGCTCAGCTGGTAGAGCACGGCGCTTGTAACGCCAGGGTAGTGGATTTGATCCCCGGGACCACCCATACACAAGAAAAAAATGTATGCACGCATGACTGTAAGTCGCTTTGGATAAAAGCGTCTGCTAAATGGCATATTTTCTTATTATTAT
Organism: Coregonus lavaretus; assembly: GCF_964263955.1. Lineage (NCBI taxonomy): Eukaryota > Metazoa > Chordata > Actinopteri > Salmoniformes > Salmonidae > Coregonus > Coregonus lavaretus. The sequence goes on along the minus strand of NC_140022.1, from coordinate 13,375,707 downwards.
AATGAGGGTGGGATAGACATCCTGCGGCACAATCCCAAATGGACCACTAAACCCTGTCTACATGAAGAGATCTGAGAGGATGTGATTGGTATAAGCAAGATGACCAAACTTCAACCTAGGGAGGGGTCACCATAATGCAAAGCCGTTGTCGGCAGGATTCGAACCTGCGCGGGAAAATCCCAATGGATTTCTAGTCCATCGCCTTAACCACTCGGCCACGACAACTATAAAAAGAAAAACAAGAGGGGGGTTACAAGTGAAGGGCCCTGCAGGCATAGTCTTCAGCAAAAGATAATGTAATAACTAACAGATAATGTAGTAACTCATAATAATGTCATCACTTTATGTAATGCAATGTTCCCCACGTTCATTTTTATGAAGTATTGCTTCTTTTTAATTTTCTTAGATATTTGCCCAAGAGCAGAATGTTTCAATGAGAGAGTGTTTATGACTACTGGTTATTTCACAGTGTGTAGTTATTTTATCATCTTATTTTCACAACAAAGCAGCGTCACTCCTCTTTGAGAGGCGTTAAAAAATTGTCAGAAGTAGGATTTGAACCCACGCCTCCAGGAGAGACTGCGACCTTAACGCAGCGCCTTAGACCGCTCAGCCATCCTGACTACAGATGCACTTTTGGTATGGGGATAAAGGCTATCGGGTAAAAGTAGACATAGGCATGGCCTCCCGAGAGCGCCACAGAGACCAATAAATGCACCATAGTGACTTGCATGTTCAACATGAGATGGTCATTGGTTTTTATCAATTAAAAACTCCAGTCATGGATTTAACCTCAATATGGCCTTCAATGGGAAAAGCAAAGTAAATCCTAATTGATTGTGTGCTAGAGTGTCTTCAGAATATGGCCATTCTGACATGAATTGTAAAAGACATCAGATAAGACCCAAATAGTTTCCGGAGGTATCGACAACCGTCAGGGTAAGAGTGACAACAGGTCCACATGTCAAAATGGTGGAAATCTTAGCAAATGGCTTAATAGTTATTTATGACAATGGTGTTGTTATTTTTTAGGGTTTATAGAGGGATCTCACCTGTGACCTATGGCTTGACGACACACCTGTAATCTATGCTACCTTGGCCTATAGAGCTAGACGGATGGATAATGGTCCTCTGTAGCTCAGCTGGTAGAGCACGGCGCTTGTAACGCCAGGGTAGTGGGTTTGATCCCCGGGACCACCCATACACAAGAAAAAAATGTATGCACGCATGACTGTAAGTCGCTTTGGATAAAAGCGTCTGCTAAATGGCATATTATCTTATTATTATAATGAGGGTGGGATAGACATCCTGCGGCACAATCCCAAATGGACCACTAAACCCTGTCTACATGAAGAGATCTGAGAGGATGTGATTGGTATAAGCAAGATGACCAAACTTCAAACTAGGGAGGCGTCACCATAATGCAAATACGTTGTCGGCAGGATTCGAACCTGCGCGGGAAAATCCCAATGGATTTCTAGTCCATCGCCTTAACCACTCGGCCACGACAACTATACAAACACAAAACTCAGCTGGTAACACAAAACTCAGCTGATAATGTAATAACTAACAGATAATGTAGTAACTCATAATAATGTCATCACTTTATGTAATGCAATGTTCCCCACGTTCATTTTTATGAAGTATTGCTTCTTTTTAATTTTCTTAGATATTTGCCCAAGAGCAGAATGTTTCAATGAGAGAGTGTTTATGACTACTGGTTATTTCACTGTGTGTAGTTATTTTATCATCTTATTTTCACAACAAAGCAGCGTCACTCCTCTTTGAGAGGCGTTAAAAAATTGTCAGAAGTCGGATTTGAACCCACGCCTCCAGGAGAGACTGCGACCTTAACGCAGCGCCTTAGACCGCTCGGCCATCCTGACTACAGATGCACTTTTGGTATGGGGATAAAGGCTATCGGGTAAAAGTAGACATAGGCATGGCCTCCCGAGAGCGCCACAGAGACCAATAAATGCACCATAGTGACTTGCATGTTCAACATGAGATGGTCATTGGTTTTTATCAATTAAAAACTCCAGTCATGGATTTAACCTCAATATGGCCTTCAATGGGAAAAGCAAAGTAAATCCTAATTGATTGTGTGCTAGAGTGTCTTCAGAATATGGCCATTCTGACATGAATTGTAAAAGACATCAGATAAGACCCAAATAGTTTCCGGAGGTATCGACAACTGTCAGGGTAAGAGTGACAACAGGTCCACATGTCAAAATGGTGGAAATCTTAGCAAATGGCTTAATAGTTATTTATGACAATGGTGTTGTTATTTTTTAGGGTTTATAGAGGGATCTCACCTGTGACCTACGGCTTGACGACACACCTGTAATCTATGCTACCTTGGCCTATAGAGCTAGACGGATGGATAATGGTCCTCTGTAGCTCAGCTGGTAGAGCACGGCGCTTGTAACGCCAGGGTAGTGGGTTTGATCCCCGGGACCACCCATACACAAGAAAAAAATGTATGCACGCATGACTGTAAGTCGCTTTGGATAAAAGCGTCTGCTAAATGGCATATTATCTTATTATTATAATGAGGGTGGGATAGACATCCTGCGGCACAATCCCAAATGGACCACTAAACCCTGTCTACATGAAGAGATCTGAGAGGATGTGATTGGTATAAGCAAGATGACCAAACTTCAACCTAGGGAGGCGTCACCATAATGCAAATCCGTTGTCGGCAGGATTCGAACCTGCGCGGGAAAATCCCAATGGATTTCTAGTCCATCGCCTTAACCACTCGGCCACGACAACTATACAAACACAAAACTCAGCTGGTAACACAAAACTCAGCTGATAATGTAATAACTAACAGATAATGTAGTAACTCATAATAATGTCATCACTTTATGTAATGCAATGTTCCCCACGTTCATTTTTATGAAGTATTGCTTCTTTTTAATTTTCTTAGATATTTGCCCAAGAGCAGAATGTTTCAATGAGAGAGTGTTTATGACTACTGGTTATTTCACTGTGTGTAGTTATTTTATCATCTTATTTTCACAACAAAGCAGCGTCACTCCTCTTTGAGAGGCGTTAAAAAATTGTCAGAAGTGGGATTTGAACACACGCCTCCAGGAGAGACTGCGACCTTAACGCAGCGCCTTAGACCGCTCGGCCATCCTGACTACAGATGCACTTTTGGTATGGGGATAAAGGCTATCGGGTAAAAGTAGACATAGGCATGGCCTCCCGAGAGCGCCACAGAGACCAATAAATGCACCATAGTGACTTGCATGTTCAACATGAGATGGTCATTGGTTTTTATCAATTAAAAACTCCAGTCATGGATTTAACCTCAATATGGCCTTCAATGGGAAAAGCAAAGTAAATCCTAATTGATTGTGTGCTAGAGAGTCTTCAGAATATGGCCATTCTGACATGAATTGTAAAAGACATCAGATAAGACCCAAATAGTTTCCGGAGGTATCGACAACCGTCAGGGTAAGAGTGACAACAGGTCCACATGTCAAAATGGTGGAAATCTTAGCAAATGGCTTAATAGTTATTTATGACAATGGTGTTGTTATTTTTTAGGGTTTATAGAGGGATCTCACCTGTGACCTATGGCTTGACGACACACCTGTAATCTATGCTACCTTGGCCTATAGAGCTAGACGGATGGATAATGGTCCTCTGTAGCTCAGCTGGTAGAGCACGGCGCTTGTAACGCCAGGGTAGTGGATTTGATCCCCGGGACCACCCATACACAAGAAAAAAATGTATGCACGCATGACTGTAAGTCGCTTTGGATAAAAGCGTCTGCTAAATGGCATATTTTCTTATTATTATAATGAGGGTGGGATAGACATCCTGCGGCACAATCCCAAATGGACCACTAAACCCTGTCTACATGAAGAGATCTGAGAGGATGTGATTGGTATAAGCAAGATGACCAAACTTCAACCTAGGGAGGGGTCACCATAATGCAAAGCCGTTGTCGGCAGGATTCGAACCTGCGCGGGAAAATCCCAATGGATTTCTAGTCCATCGCCTTAACCACTCGGCCACGACAACTATAAAAAGAAAAACAAGAGGGGGGTTACAAGTGAAGGGCCCTGCAGGCATAGTCTTCAGCAAAAGATAATGTAATAACTAACAGATAATGTAGTAACTCATAATAATGTCATCACTTTATGTAATGCAATGTTCCCCACGTTCATTTTTATGAAGTATTGCTTCTTTTTAATTTTCTTAGATATTTGCCCAAGAGCAGAATGTTTCAATGAGAGAGTGTTTATGACTACTGGTTATTTCACAGTGTGTAGTTATTTTATCATCTTATTTTCACAACAAAGCAGCGTCACTCCTCTTTGAGAGGCGTTAAAAAATTGTCAGAAGTAGGATTTGAACCCACGCCTCCAGGAGAGACTGCGACCTTAACGCAGCGCCTTAGACCGCTCGGCCATCCTGACTACAGATGCACTTTTGGTATGGGGATAAAGGCTATCGGGTAAAAGTAGACATAGGCATGGCCTCCCGAGAGCGCCACAGAGACCAATAAATGCACCATAGTGACTTGCATGTTCAACATGAGATGGTCATTGGTTTTTATCAATTAAAAACTCCAGTCATGGATTTAACCTCAATATGGCCTTCAATGGGAAAAGCAAAGTAAATCCTAATTGATTGTGTGCTAGAGTGTCTTCAGAATATGGCCATTCTGACATGAATTGTAAAAGACATCAGATAAGACCCAAATAGTTTCCGGAGGTATCGACAACCGTCAGGGTAAGAGTGACAACAGGTCCACATGTCAAAATGGTGGAAATCTTAGCAAATGGCTTAATAGTTATTTATGACAATGGTGTTGTTATTTTTTAGGGTTTATAGAGGGATCTCACCTGTGACCAATGGCTTGACGACACACCTGTAATCTATGCTACCTTGGCCTATAGAGCTAGACGGATGGATAATGGTCCTCTGTAGCTCAGCTGGTAGAGCACGGCGCTTGTAACGCCAGGGTAGTGGGTTTGATCCCCGGGACCACCCATACACAAGAAAAAAATGTATGCACGCATGACTGTAAGTCGCTTTGGATAAAAGCGTCTGCTAAATGGCATATTATCTTATTATTATAATGAGGGTGGGATAGACATCCTGCGGCACAATCCCAAATGGACCACTAAACCCTGTCTACATGAAGAGATCTGAGAGGATGTGATTGGTATAAGCAAGATGACCAAACTTCAAACTAGGGAGGCGTCACCATAATGCAAATACATTGTCGGCAGGATTCGAACCTGCGCGGGAAAATCCCAATGGATTTCTAGTCCATCGCCTTAACCACTCGGCCACGACAACTATACAAACACAAAACTCAGCTGGTAACACAAAACTCAGCTGATAATAGAATAACTAACAGATAATGTAGTAACTCATAATAATGTCATCACTTTATGTAATGCAATGTTCCCCACGTTCATTTTTATGAAGTATTGCTTCTTTTTAATTTTCTTAGATATTTGCCCAAGAGCAGAATGTTTCAATGAGAGAGTGTTTATGACTACTGGTTATTTCACTGTGTGTAGTTATTTTATCATCTTATTTTCACAACAAAGCAGCGTCACTCCTCTTTGAGAGGCGTTAAAAAATTGTCAGAAGTCGGATTTGAACCCACGCCTCCAGGAGAGACTGCGACCTTAACGCAGCGCCTTAGACCGCTCGGCCATTCTGACTACAGATGCACTTTTGGTATGGGGATAAAGGCTATCGGGTAAAAGTAGACATAGGCATGGCCTCCCGAGAGCGCCACAGAGACCAATAAATGCACCATAGTGACTTGCATGTTCAACATGAGATGGTCATTGGTTTTTATCAATTAAAAACTCCAGTCATGGATTTAACCTCAATATGGCCTTCAATGGGAAAAGCAAAGTAAATCCTAATTGATTGTGTGCTAGAGTGTCTTCAGAATATGGCCATTCTGACATGAATTGTAAAAGACATCAGATAAGACCCAAATAGTTTCCGGAGGTATCGACAACTGTCAGGGTAAGAGTGACAACAGGTCCACATGTCAAAATGGTGGAAATCTTAGCAAATGGCTTAATAGTTATTTATGACAATGGTGTTGTTATTTTTTAGGGTTTATAGAGGGATCTCACCTGTGACCTACGGCTTGACGACACACCTGTAATCTATGCTACCTTGGCCTATAGAGCTAGACGGATGGATAATGGTCCTCTGTAGCTCAGCTGGTAGAGCACGGCGCTTGTAACGCCAGGGTAGTGGGTTTGATCCCCGGGACCACCCATACACAAGAAAAAAATGTATGCACGCATGACTGTAAGTCGCTTTGGATAAAAGCGTCTGCTAAATGGCATATTATCTTATTATTATAATGAGGGTGGGATAGACATCCTGCGGCACAATCCCAAATGGACCACTAAACCCTGTCTACATGAAGAGATCTGAGAGGATGTGATTGGTATAAGCAAGATGACCAAACTTCAACCTAGGGAGGCGTCACCATAATGCAAATCCGTTGTCGGCAGGATTCGAACCTGCGCGGGAAAATCCCAATGGATTTCTAGTCCATCGCCTTAACCACTCGGCCACGACAACTATACAAACACAAAACTCAGCTGGTAACACAAAACTCAGCTGATAATGTAATAACTAACAGATAATGTAGTAACTCATAATAATGTCATCACTTTATGTAATGCAATGTTCCCCACGTTCATTTTTATGAAGTATTGCTTCTTTTTAATTTTCTTAGATATTTGCCCAAGAGCAGAATGTTTCAATGAGAGAGTGTTTATGACTACTGGTTATTTCACTGTGTGTAGTTATTTTATCATCTTATTTTCACAACAAAGCAGCGTCACTCCTCTTTGAGAGGCGTTAAAAAATTGTCAGAAGTGGGATTTGAACACACGCCTCCAGGAGAGACTGCGACCTTAACGCAGCGCCTTAGACCGCTCGGCCATCCTGACTACAGATGCACTTTTGGTATGGGGATAAAGGCTATCGGGTAAAAGTAGACATAGGCATGGCCTCCCGAGAGCGCCACAGAGACCAATAAATGCACCATAGTGACTTGCATGTTCAACATGAGATGGTCATTGGTTTTTATCAATTAAAAACTCCAGTCATGGATTTAACCTCAATATGGCCTTCAATGGGAAAAGCAAAGTAAATCCTAATTGATTGTGTGCTAGAGAGTCTTCAGAATATGGCCATTCTGACATGAATTGTAAAAGACATCAGATAAGACCCAAATAGTTTCCGGAGGTATCGACAACCGTCAGGGTAAGAGTGACAACAGGTCCACATGTCAAAATGGTGGAAATCTTAGCAAATGGCTTAATAGTTATTTATGACAATGGTGTTGTTATTTTTTAGGGTTTATAGAGGGATCTCACCTGTGACCTATGGCTTGACGACACACCTGTAATCTATGCTACCTTGGCCTATAGAGCTAGACGGATGGATAATGGTCCTCTGTAGCTCAGCTGGTAGAGCACGGCGCTTGTAACGCCAGGGTAGTGGATTTGATCCCCGGGACCACCCATACACAAGAAAAAAATGTATGCACGCATGACTGTAAGTCGCTTTGGATAAAAGCGTCTGCTAAATGGCATATTTTCTTATTATTATAATGAGGGTGGGATAGACATCCTGCGGCACAATCCCAAATGGACCACTAAACCCTGTCTACATGAAGAGATCTGAGAGGATGTGATTGGTATAAGCAAGATGACCAAACTTCAACCTAGGGAGGGGTCACCATAATGCAAAGCCGTTGTCGGCAGGATTCGAACCTGCGCGGGAAAATCCCAATGGATTTCTAGTCCATCGCCTTAACCACTCGGCCACGACAACTATAAAAAGAAAAACAAGAGGGGGGTTACAAGTGAAGGGCCCTGCAGGCATAGTCTTCAGCAAAAGATAATGTAATAACTAACAGATAATGTAGTAACTCATAATAATGTCATCACTTTATGTAATGCAATGTTCCCCACGTTCATTTTTATGAAGTATTGCTTCTTTTTAATTTTCTTAGATATTTGCCCAAGAGCAGAATGTTTCAATGAGAGAGTGTTTATGACTACTGGTTATTTCACAGTGTGTAGTTATTTTATCATCTTATTTTCACAACAAAGCAGCGTCACTCCTCTTTGAGAGGCGTTAAAAAATTGTCAGAAGTAGGATTTGAACCCACGCCTCCAGGAGAGACTGCGACCTTAACGCAGCGCCTTAGACCGCTCGGCCATCCTGACTACAGATGCACTTTTGGTATGGGGATAAAGGCTATCGGGTAAAAGTAGACATAGGCATGGCCTCCCGAGAGCGCCACAGAGACCAATAAATGCACCATAGTGACTTGCATGTTCAACATGAGATGGTCATTGGTTTTTATCAATTAAAAACTCCAGTCATGGATTTAACCTCAATATGGCCTTCAATGGGAAAAGCAAAGTAAATCCTAATTGATTGTGTGCTAGAGTGTCTTCAGAATATGGCCATTCTGACATGAATTGTAAAAGACATCAGATAAGACCCAAATAGTTTCCGGAGGTATCGACAACCGTCAGGGTAAGAGTGACAACAGGTCCACATGTCAAAATGGTGGAAATCTTAGCAAATGGCTTAATAGTTATTTATGACAATGGTGTTGTTATTTTTTAGGGTTTATAGAGGGATCTCACCTGTGACCTATGGCTTGACGACACACCTGTAATCTATGCTACCTTGGCCTATAGAGCTAGACGGATGGATAATGGTCCTCTGTAGCTCAGCTGGTAGAGCACGGCGCTTGTAACGCCAGGGTAGTGGGTTTGATCCCCGGGACCACCCATACACAAGAAAAAAATGTATGCACGCATGACTGTAAGTCGCTTTGGATAAAAGCGTCTGCTAAATGGCATATTATCTTATTATTATAATGAGGGTGGGATAGACATCCTGCGGCACAATCCCAAATGGACCACTAAACCCTGTCTACATGAAGAGATCTGAGAGGATGTGATTGGTATAAGCAAGATGACCAAACTTCAAACTAGGGAGGCGTCACCATAATGCAAATACGTTGTCGGCAGGATTCGAACCTGCGCGGGAAAATCCCAATGGATTTCTAGTCCATCGCCTTAACCACTCGGCCACGACAACTATACAAACACAAAACTCAGCTGGTAACACAAAACTCAGCTGATAATGTAATAACTAACAGATAATGTAGTAACTCATAATAATGTCATCACTTTATGTAATGCAATGTTCCCCACGTTCATTTTTATGAAGTATTGCTTCTTTTTAATTTTCTTAGATATTTGCCCAAGAGCAGAATGTTTCAATGAGAGAGTGTTTATGACTACTGGTTATTTCACTGTGTGTAGTTATTTTATCATCTTATTTTCACAACAAAGCAGCGTCACTCCTCTTTGAGAGGCGTTAAAAAATTGTCAGAAGTAGGATTTGAACCCACGCCTCCAGGAGAGACTGCGACCTTAACGCAGCGCCTTAGACCGCTCGGCCATCCTGACTACAGATGCACTTTTGGTATGGGGATAAAGGCTATCGGGTAAAAGTAGACATAGGCATGGCCTCCCGAGAGCGCCACAGAGACCAATAAATGCACCATAGTGACTTGCATGTTCAACATGAGATGGTCATTGGTTTTTATCAATTAAAAACTCCAGTCATGGATTTAACCTCAATATGGCCTTCAATGGGAAAAGCAAAGTAAATCCTAATTGATTGTGTGCTAGAGTGTCTTCAGAATATGGCCATTCTGACATGAATTGTAAAAGACATCAGATAAGACCCAAATAGTTTCCGGAGGTATCGACAACTGTCAGGGTAAGAGTGACAACAGGTCCACATGTCAAAATGGTGGAAATCTTAGCAAATGGCTTAATAGTTATTTATGACAATGGTGTTGTTATTTTTTAGGGTTTATAGAGGGATCTCACCTGTGACCTATGGCTTGACGACACACCTGTAATCTATGCTACCTTGGCCTATAGAGCTAGACGGATGGATAATGGTCCTCTGTAGCTCAGCTGGTAGAGCACGGCGCTTGTAACGCCAGGGTAGTGGGTTTGATCCCCGGGACCACCCATACACAAGAAAAAAATGTATGCACGCATGACTGTAAGTCGCTTTGGATAAAAGCGTCTGCTAAATGGCATATTATCTTATTATTATAATGAGGGTGGGATAGACATCCTGCGGCACAATCCCAAATGGACCACTAAACCCTGTCTACATGAAGAGATCTGAGAGGATGTGATTGGTATAAGCAAGATGACCAAACTTCAAACTAGGGAGGCGTCACCATAATGCAAATCCGTTGTCGGCAGGATTCGAACCTGCGCGGGAAAATCCCAATGGATTTCTAGTCCATCGCCTTAACCACTCGGCCACGACAACTATACAAACACAAAACTCAGCTGGTAACACAAAACTCAGCTGATAATAGAATAACTAACAGATAATGTAGTAACTCATAATAATGTCATCACTTTATGTAATGCAATGTTCCCCACGTTCATTTTTATGAAGTATTGCTTCTTTTTAATTTTCTTAGATATTTGCCCAAGAGCAGAATGTTTCAATGAGAGAGTGTTTATGACTACTGGTTATTTCACTGTGTGTAGTTATTTTATCATCTTATTTTCACAACAAAGCAGCGTCACTCCTCTTTGAGAGGCGTTAAAAAATTGTCAGAAGTCGGATTTGAACCCACGCCTCCAGGAGAGACTGCGACCTTAACGCAGCGCCTTAGACCGCTCGGCCATTCTGACTACAGATGCACTTTTGGTATGGGGATAAAGGCTATCGGGTAAAAGTAGACATAGGCATGGCCTCCCGAGAGCGCCACAGAGACCAATAAATGCACCATAGTGACTTGCATGTTCAACATGAGATGGTCATTGGTTTTTATCAATTAAAAACTCCAGTCATGGATTTAACCTCAATATGGCCTTCAATGGGAAAAGCAAAGTAAATCCTAATTGATTGTGTGCTAGAGTGTCTTCAGAATATGGCCATTCTGACATGAATTGTAAAAGACATCAGATAAGACCCAAATAGTTTCCGGAGGTATCGACAACTGTCAGGGTAAGAGTGACAACAGGTCCACATGTCAAAATGGTGGAAATCTTAGCAAATGGCTTAATAGTTATTTATGACAATGGTGTTGTTATTTTTTAGGGTTTATAGAGGGATCTCACCTGTGACCTACGGCTTGACGACACACCTGTAATCTATGCTACCTTGGCCTATAGAGCTAGACGGATGGATAATGGTCCTCTGTAGCTCAGCTGGTAGAGCACGGCGCTTGTAACGCCAGGGTAGTGGGTTTGATCCCCGGGACCACCCATACACAAGAAAAAAATGTATGCACGCATGACTGTAAGTCGCTTTGGATAAAAGCGTCTGCTAAATGGCATATTATCTTATTATTATAATGAGGGTGGGATAGACATCCTGCGGCACAATCCCAAATGGACCACTAAACCCTGTCTACATGAAGAGATCTGAGAGGATGTGATTGGTATAAGCAAGATGACCAAACTTCAACCTAGGGAGGCGTCACCATAATGCAAATCCGTTGTCGGCAGGATTCGAACCTGCGCGGGAAAATCCCAATGGATTTCTAGTCCATCGCCTTAACCACTCGGCCACGACAACTATACAAACACAAAACTCAGCTGGTAACACAAAACTCAGCTGATAATGTAATAACTAACAGATAATGTAGTAACTCATAATAATGTCATCACTTTATGTAATGCAATGTTCCCCACGTTCATTTTTATGAAGTATTGCTTCTTTTTAATTTTCTTAGATATTTGCCCAAGAGCAGAATGTTTCAATGAGAGAGTGTTTATGACTACTGGTTATTTCACTGTGTGTAGTTATTTTATCATCTTATTTTCACAACAAAGCAGCGTCACTCCTCTTTGAGAGGCGTTAAAAAATTGTCAGAAGTGGGATTTGAACACACGCCTCCAGGAGAGACTGCGACCTTAACGCAGCGCCTTAGACCGCTCGGCCATCCTGACTACAGATGCACTTTTGGTATGGGGATAAAGGCTATCGGGTAAAAGTAGACATAGGCATGGCCTCCCGAGAGCGCCACAGAGACCAATAAATGCACCATAGTGACTTGCATGTTCAACATGAGATGGTCATTGGTTTTTATCAATTAAAAACTCCAGTCATGGATTTAACCTCAATATGGCCTTCAATGGGAAAAGCAAAGTAAATCCTAATTGATTGTGTGCTAGAGAGTCTTCAGAATATGGCCATTCTGACATGAATTGTAAAAGACATCAGATAAGACCCAAATAGTTTCCGGAGGTATCGACAACCGTCAGGGTAAGAGTGACAACAGGTCCACATGTCAAAATGGTGGAAATCTTAGCAAATGGCTTAATAGTTATTTATGACAATGGTGTTGTTATTTTTTAGGGTTTATAGAGGGATCTCACCTGTGACCTATGGCTTGACGACACACCTGTAATCTATGCTACCTTGGCCTATAGAGCTAGACGGATGGATAATGGTCCTCTGTAGCTCAGCTGGTAGAGCACGGCGCTTGTAACGCCAGGGTAGTGGATTTGATCCCCGGGACCACCCATACACAAGAAAAAAATGTATGCACGCATGACTGTAAGTCGCTTTGGATAAAAGCGTCTGCTAAATGGCATATTTTCTTATTATTATAATGAGGGTGGGATAGACATCCTGCGGCACAATCCCAAATGGACCACTAAACCCTGTCTACATGAAGAGATCTGAGAGGATGTGATTGGTATAAGCAAGATGACCAAACTTCAACCTAGGGAGGGGTCACCATAATGCAAAGCCGTTGTCGGCAGGATTCGAACCTGCGCGGGAAAATCCCAATGGATTTCTAGTCCATCGCCTTAACCACTCGGCCACGACAACTATAAAAAGAAAAACAAGAGGGGGGTTACAAGTGAAGGGCCCTGCAGGCATAGTCTTCAGCAAAAGATAATGTAATAACTAACAGATAATGTAGTAACTCATAATAATGTCATCACTTTATGTAATGCAATGTTCCCCACGTTCATTTTTATGAAGTATTGCTTCTTTTTAATTTTCTTAGATATTTGCCCAAGAGCAGAATGTTTCAATGAGAGAGTGTTTATGACTACTGGTTATTTCACAGTGTGTAGTTATTTTATCATCTTATTTTCACAACAAAGCAGCGTCACTCCTCTTTGAGAGGCGTTAAAAAATTGTCAGAAGTAGGATTTGAACCCACGCCTCCAGGAGAGACTGCGACCTTAACGCAGCGCCTTAGACCGCTCGGCCATCCTGACTACAGATGCACTTTTGGTATGGGGATAAAGGCTATCGGGTAAAAGTAGACATAGGCATGGCCTCCCGAGAGCGCCACAGAGACCAATAAATGCACCATAGTGACTTGCATGTTCAACATGAGATGGTCATTGGTTTTTATCAATTAAAAACTCCAGTCATGGATTTAACCTCAATATGGCCTTCAATGGGAAAAGCAAAGTAAATCCTAATTGATTGTGTGCTAGAGTGTCTTCAGAATATGGCCATTCTGACATGAATTGTAAAAGACATCAGATAAGACCCAAATAGTTTCCGGAGGTATCGACAACCGTCAGGGTAAGAGTGACAACAGGTCCACATGTCAAAATGGTGGAAATCTTAGCAAATGGCTTAATAGTTATTTATGACAATGGTGTTGTTATTTTTTAGGGTTTATAGAGGGATCTCACCTGTGACCTATGGCTTGACGACACACCTGTAATCTATGCTACCTTGGCCTATAGAGCTAGACGGATGGATAATGGTCCTCTGTAGCTCAGCTGGTAGAGCACGGCGCTTGTAACGCCAGGGTAGTGGGTTTGATCCCCGGGACCACCCATACACAAGAAAAAAATGTATGCACGCATGACTGTAAGTCGCTTTGGATAAAAGCGTCTGCTAAATGGCATATTATCTTATTATTATAATGAGGGTGGGATAGACATCCTGCGGCACAATCCCAAATGGACCACTAAACCCTGTCTACATGAAGAGATCTGAGAGGATGTGATTGGTATAAGCAAGATGACCAAACTTCAAACTAGGGAGGCGTCACCATAATGCAAATACGTTGTCGGCAGGATTCGAACCTGCGCGGGAAAATCCCAATGGATTTCTAGTCCATCGCCTTAACCACTCGGCCACGACAACTATACAAACACAAAACTCAGCTGGTAACACAAAACTCAGCTGATAATGTAATAACTAACAGATAATGTAGTAACTCATAATAATGTCATCACTTTATGTAATGCAATGTTCCCCACGTTCATTTTTATGAAGTATTGCTTCTTTTTAATTTTCTTAGATATTTGCCCAAGAGCAGAATGTTTCAATGAGAGAGTGTTTATGACTACTGGTTATTTCACTGTGTGTAGTTATTTTATCATCTTATTTTCACAACAAAGCAGCGTCACTCCTCTTTGAGAGGCGTTAAAAAATTGTCAGAAGTCGGATTTGAACCCACGCCTCCAGGAGAGACTGCGACCTTAACGCAGCGCCTTAGACCGCTCGGCCATCCTGACTACAGATGCACTTTTGGTATGGGGATAAAGGCTATCGGGTAAAAGTAGACATAGGCATGGCCTCCCGAGAGCGCCACAGAGACCAATAAATGCACCATAGTGACTTGCATGTTCAACATGAGATGGTCATTGGTTTTTATCAATTAAAAACTCCAGTCATGGATTTAACCTCAATATGGCCTTCAATGGGAAAAGCAAAGTAAATCCTAATTGATTGTGTGCTAGAGTGTCTTCAGAATATGGCCATTCTGACATGAATTGTAAAAGACATCAGATAAGACCCAAATAGTTTCCGGAGGTATCGACAACTGTCAGGGTAAGAGTGACAACAGGTCCACATGTCAAAATGGTGGAAATCTTAGCAAATGGCTTAATAGTTATTTATGACAATGGTGTTGTTATTTTTTAGGGTTTATAGAGGGATCTCACCTGTGACCTATGGCTTGACGACACACCTGTAATCTATGCTACCTTGGCCTATAGAGCTAGACGGATGGATAATGGTCCTCTGTAGCTCAGCTGGTAGAGCACGGCGCTTGTAACGCCAGGGTAGTGGGTTTGATCCCCGGGACCACCCATACACAAGAAAAAAATGTATGCACGCATGACTGTAAGTCGCTTTGGATAAAAGCGTCTGCTAAATGGCATATTATCTTATTATTATAATGAGGGTGGGATAGACATCCTGCGGCACAATCCCAAATGGACCACTAAACCCTGTCTACATGAAGAGATCTGAGAGGATGTGATTGGTATAAGCAAGATGACCAAACTTCAAACTAGGGAGGCGTCACCATAATGCAAATCCGTTGTCGGCAGGATTCGAACCTGCGCGGGAAAATCCCAATGGATTTCTAGTCCATCGCCTTAACCACTCGGCCACGACAACTATACAAACACAAAACTCAGCTGGTAACACAAAACTCAGCTGATAATAGAATAACTAACAGATAATGTAGTAACTCATAATAATGTCATCACTTTATGTAATGCAATGTTCCCCACGTTCATTTTTATGAAGTATTGCTTCTTTTTAATTTTCTTAGATATTTGCCCAAGAGCAGAATGTTTCAATGAGAGAGTGTTTATGACTACTGGTTATTTCACTGTGTGTAGTTATTTTATCATCTTATTTTCACAACAAAGCAGCGTCACTCCTCTTTGAGAGGCGTTAAAAAATTGTCAGAAGTCGGATTTGAACCCACGCCTCCAGGAGAGACTGCGACCTTAACGCAGCGCCTTAGACCGCTCGGCCATTCTGACTACAGATGCACTTTTGGTATGGGGATAAAGGCTATCGGGTAAAAGTAGACATAGGCATGGCCTCCCGAGAGCGCCACAGAGACCAATAAATGCACCATAGTGACTTGCATGTTCAACATGAGATGGTCATTGGTTTTTATCAATTAAAAACTCCAGTCATGGATTTAACCTCAATATGGCCTTCAATGGGAAAAGCAAAGTAAATCCTAATTGATTGTGTGCTAGAGTGTCTTCAGAATATGGCCATTCTGACATGAATTGTAAAAGACATCAGATAAGACCCAAATAGTTTCCGGAGGTATCGACAACTGTCAGGGTAAGAGTGACAACAGGTCCACATGTCAAAATGGTGGAAATCTTAGCAAATGGCTTAATAGTTATTTATGACAATGGTGTTGTTATTTTTTAGGGTTTATAGAGGGATCTCACCTGTGACCTACGGCTTGACGACACACCTGTAATCTATGCTACCTTGGCCTATAGAGCTAGACGGATGGATAATGGTCCTCTGTAGCTCAGCTGGTAGAGCACGGCGCTTGTAACGCCAGGGTAGTGGGTTTGATCCCCGGGACCACCCATACACAAGAAAAAAATGTATGCACGCATGACTGTAAGTCGCTTTGGATAAAAGCGTCTGCTAAATGGCATATTATCTTATTATTATAATGAGGGTGGGATAGACATCCTGCGGCACAATCCCAAATGGACCACTAAACCCTGTCTACATGAAGAGATCTGAGAGGATGTGATTGGTATAAGCAAGATGACCAAACTTCAACCTAGGGAGGCGTCACCATAATGCAAATCCGTTGTCGGCAGGATTCGAACCTGCGCGGGAAAATCCCAATGGATTTCTAGTCCATCGCCTTAACCACTCGGCCACGACAACTATACAAACACAAAACTCAGCTGGTAACACAAAACTCAGCTGATAATGTAATAACTAACAGATAATGTAGTAACTCATAATAATGTCATCACTTTATGTAATGCAATGTTCCCCACGTTCATTTTTATGAAGTATTGCTTCTTTTTAATTTTCTTAGATATTTGCCCAAGAGCAGAATGTTTCAATGAGAGAGTGTTTATGACTACTGGTTATTTCACTGTGTGTAGTTATTTTATCATCTTATTTTCACAACAAAGCAGCGTCACTCCTCTTTGAGAGGCGTTAAAAAATTGTCAGAAGTGGGATTTGAACACACGCCTCCAGGAGAGACTGCGACCTTAACGCAGCGCCTTAGACCGCTCGGCCATCCTGACTACAGATGCACTTTTGGTATGGGGATAAAGGCTATCGGGTAAAAGTAGACATAGGCATGGCCTCCCGAGAGCGCCACAGAGACCAATAAATGCACCATAGTGACTTGCATGTTCAACATGAGATGGTCATTGGTTTTTATCAATTAAAAACTCCAGTCATGGATTTAACCTCAATATGGCCTTCAATGGGAAAAGCAAAGTAAATCCTAATTGATTGTGTGCTAGAGAGTCTTCAGAATATGGCCATTCTGACATGAATTGTAAAAGACATCAGATAAGACCCAAATAGTTTCCGGAGGTATCGACAACCGTCAGGGTAAGAGTGACAACAGGTCCACATGTCAAAATGGTGGAAATCTTAGCAAATGGCTTAATAGTTATTTATGACAATGGTGTTGTTATTTTTTAGGGTTTATAGAGGGATCTCACCTGTGACCTATGGCTTGACGACACACCTGTAATCTATGCTACCTTGGCCTATAGAGCTAGACGGATGGATAATGGTCCTCTGTAGCTCAGCTGGTAGAGCACGGCGCTTGTAACGCCAGGGTAGTGGATTTGATCCCCGGGACCACCCATACACAAGAAAAAAATGTATGCACGCATGACTGTAAGTCGCTTTGGATAAAAGCGTCTGCTAAATGGCATATTTTCTTATTATTATAATGAGGGTGGGATAGACATCCTGCGGCACAATCCCAAATGGACCACTAAACCCTGTCTACATGAAGAGATCTGAGAGGATGTGATTGGTATAAGCAAGATGACCAAACTTCAACCTAGGGAGGGGTCACCATAATGCAAAGCCGTTGTCGGCAGGATTCGAACCTGCGCGGGAAAATCCCAATGGATTTCTAGTCCATCGCCTTAACCACTCGGCCACGACAACTATAAAAAGAAAAACAAGAGGGGGGTTACAAGTGAAGGGCCCTGCAGGCATAGTCTTCAGCAAAAGATAATGTAATAACTAACAGATAATGTAGTAACTCATAATAATGTCATCACTTTATGTAATGCAATGTTCCCCACGTTCATTTTTATGAAGTATTGCTTCTTTTTAATTTTCTTAGATATTTGCCCAAGAGCAGAATGTTTCAATGAGAGAGTGTTTATGACTACTGGTTATTTCACAGTGTGTAGTTATTTTATCATCTTATTTTCACAACAAAGCAGCGTCACTCCTCTTTGAGAGGCGTTAAAAAACTGTCAGAAGTAGGATTTGAACCCACGCCTCCAGGAGAGACTGCTACCTTAACGCAGCGCCTTAGACCGCTCGGCCATCCTGACTACAGATGCACTTTTGGTATGGGGATAAAGGCTATCGGGTAAAAGTAGACATAGGCATGGCCTCCCGAGAGCGCCACAGAGACCAATAAATGCACCATAGTGACTTGCATGTTCAACATGAGATGGTCATTGGTTTTTATCAATTAAAAACTCCAGTCATGGATTTAACCTCAATATGGCCTTCAATGGGAAAAGCAAAGTAAATCCTAATTGATTGTGTGCTAGAGTGTCTTCAGAATATGGCCATTCTGACATGAATTGTAAAAGACATCAGATAAGACCCAAATAGTTTCCGGAGGTATCGACAACCGTCAGGGTAAGAGTGACAACAGGTCCACATGTCAAAATGGTGGAAATCTTAGCAAATGGCTTAATAGTTATTTATGACAATGGTGTTGTTATTTTTTAGGGTTTATAGAGGGATCTCACCTGTGACCTATGGCTTGACGACACACCTGTAATCTATGCTACCTTGGCCTATAGAGCTAGACGGATGGATAATGGTCCTCTGTAGCTCAGCTGGTAGAGCACGGCGCTTGTAACGCCAGGGTAGTGGATTTGATCCCCGGGACCACCCATACACAAGAAAAAAATGTATGCACGCATGACTGTAAGTCGCTTTGGATAAAAGCGTCTGCTAAATGGCATATTTTCTTATTATTATAATGAGGGTGGGATAGACATCCTGCGGCACAATCCCAAATGGACCACTAAACCCTGTCTACATGAAGATATCTGAGAGGATGTGATTGGTATAAGCAAGATGACCAAACTTCAACCTAGGGAGGGGTCACCATAATGCAAAGCCGTTGTCGGCAGGATTCGAACCTGCGCGGGAAAATCCCAATGGATTTCTAGTCCATCGCCTTAACCACTCGGCCACGACAACTATAAAAAGAAAAACAAGAGGGGGGTTACAAGTGAAGGGCCCTGCAGGAATAGTCTTCAGCAAAAGATCATGTAATAACTAACAGATAATGTAGTAACTCATAATAATGTCATCACTTTATGTAATGCAATGTTCCCCACGTTCATTTTTATGAAGTATTGCTTCTTTTTAATTTTCTTAGATATTTGCCCAAGAGCAGAATGTTTCAATGAGAGAGTGTTTATGACTACTGGTTATTTCACAGTGTGTAGTTATTTTATCATCTTATTTTCACAACAAAGCAGCGTCACTCCTCTTTGAGAGGCGTTAAAAAATTGTCAGAAGTAGGATTTGAACCCACGCCTCCAGGAGAGACTGCGACCTTAACGCAGCGCCTTAGACCGCTCGGCCATCCTGACTACAGATGCACTTTTGGTATGGGGATAAAGGCTATCGGGTAAAAGTAGACATAGGCATGGCCTCCCGAGAGCGCCACAGAGACCAATAAATGCACCATAGTGACTTGCATGTTCAACATGAGATGGTCATTGGTTTTTATCAATTAAAAACTCCAGTCATGGATTTAACCTCAATATGGCCTTCAATGGGAAAAGCAAAGTAAATCCTAATTGATTGTGTGCTAGAGTGTCTTCAGAATATGGCCATTCTGACATGAATTGTAAAAGACATCAGATAAGACCCAAATAGTTTCCGGAGGTATCGACAACCGTCAGGGTAAGAGTGACAACAGGTCCACATGTCAAAATGGTGGAAATCTTAGCAAATGGCTTAATAGTTATTTATGACAATGGTGTTGTTATTTTTTAGGGTTTATAGAGGGATCTCACCTGTGACCTATGGCTTGACGACACACCTGTAATCTATGCTACCTTGGCCTATAGAGCTAGACGGATGGATAATGGTCCTCTGTAGCTCAGCTGGTAGAGCACGGCGCTTGTAACGCCAGGGTAGTGGATTTGATCCCCGGGACCACCCATACACAAGAAAAAAATGTATGCACGCATGACTGTAAGTCGCTTTGGATAAAAGCGTCTGCTAAATGGCATATTTTCTTATTATTATAATGAGGGTGGGATAGACATCCTGCGGCACAATCCCAAATGGACCACTAAACCCTGTCTACATGAAGATATCTGAGAGGATGTGATTGGTATAAGCAAGATGACCAAACTTCAACCTAGGGAGGGGTCACCATAATGCAAAGCCATTGTCGGCAGGATTCGAACCTGCGCGGGAAAATCCCAATGGATTTCTAGTCCATCGCCTTAACCACTCGGCCACGACAACTATAAAAAGAAAAACAAGAGGGGGGTTACAAGTGAAGGGCCCTGCAGGCATAGTCTTCAGCAAAAGATCATGTAATAACTAACAGATAATGTAGTAACTCATAATAATGTCATCACTTTATGTAATGCAATGTTCCCCACGTTCATTTTTATGAAGTATTGCTTCTTTTTAATTTTCTTAGATATTTGCCCAAGAGCAGAATGTTTCAATGAGAGAGTGTTTATGACTACTGGTTATTTCACTGTGTGTAGTTATTTTATCATCTTATTTTCACAACAAAGCAGCGTCACTCCTCTTTGAGAGGCGTTAAAAAGTTGTCAGAAGTGGGATTTGAACCCACGCCTCCAGGAGAGACTGCGACCTTAACGCAGCGCCTTAGACCGCTCGGCCATCCTGACTACAGATGCACTTTTGGTATGGGGATAAAGGCTATCGGGTAAAAGTAGACATAGGCATGGCCTCCCGAGAGCGCCACAGAGACCAATAAATGCACCATAGTGACTTGCATGTTCAACATGAGATGGTCATTGGTTTTTATCAATTAAAAACTCCAGTCATGGATTTAACCTCAATATGGCCTTCAATGGGAAAAGCAAAGTAAATCCTAATTGATTGTGTGCTAGAGTGTCTTCAGAATATGGCCATTCTGACATGAATTGTAAAAGACATCAGATAAGACCCAAATAGTTTCCGGAGGTATCGACAACCGTCAGGGTAAGAGTGACAACAGGTCCACATGTCAAAATGGTGGAAATCTTAGCAAATGGCTTAATAGTTATTTATGACAATGGTGTTGTTATTTTTTAGGGTTTATAGAGGGATCTCACCTGTGACCTATGGCTTGACGACACACCTGTAATCTATGCTACCTTGGCCTATAGAGCTAGACGGATGGATAATGGTCCTCTGTAGCTCAGCTGGTAGAGCACGGCGCTTGTAACGCCAGGGTAGTGGATTTGATCCCCGGGACCACCCATACACAAGAAAAAAATGTATGCACGCATGACTGTAAGTCGCTTTGGATAAAAGCGTCTGCTAAAAGGCATATTATCTTATTATTATAATGAGGGTGGGATAGACATCCTGCGGCACAATCCCAAATGGACCACTAAACCCTGTCTACATGAAGAGATCTGAGAGGATGTGATTGGTATAAGCAAGATGACCAAACTTCAACCTAGGGAGGGGTCACCATAATGCAAAGCCGTTGTCGGCAGGATTCGAACCTGCGCGGGAAAATCCCAATGGATTTCTAGTCCATCGCCTTAACCACTCGGCCACAACAACTATAAAAAGAAAAACAAGAGGGGGGTTACAAGTGAAGGGCCCTGCAGGCATAGTCTTCAGCAAAAGATAATGTAATAACTAACAGATAATGTAGTAACTCATAATAATGTCATCACTTTATGTAATGCAATGTTCCCCACGTTCATTTTTATGAAGTATTGCTTCTTTTTAATTTTCTTAGATATTTGCCCAAGAGCAGAATGTTTCAATGAGAGAGTGTTTATGACTACTGGTTATTTCACTGTGTGTAGTTATTTTATCATCTTATTTTCACAACAAAGCAGCGTCACTCCTCTTTGAGAGGCGTTAAAAAATTGTCAGAAGTGGGATTTGAACCCACGCCTCCAGGAGAGACTGCGACCTTAACGCAGCGCCTTAGACCGCTCGGCCATCCTGACTACAGATGCACTTTTGGTATGGGGATAAAGGCTATCGGGTAAAAGTAGACATAGGCATGGCCTCCCGAGAGCGCCACAGAGACCAATAAATGCACCATAGTGACTTGCATGTTCAACATGAGATGGTCATTGGTTTTTATCAATTAAAAACTCCAGTCATGGATTTAACCTCAATATGGCCTTCAATGGGAAAAGCAAAGTAAATCCTAATTGATTGTGTGCTAGAGTGTCTTCAGAATATGGCCATTCTGACATGAATTGTAAAAGACATCAGATAAGACCCGAATAGTTTCCGGAGGTATCGACAACCGTCAGGGTAAGAGTGACAACAGGTCCACATGTCAAAATGGTGGAAATCTTAGCAAATGGCTTAATAGTTATTTATGACAATGGTGTTGTTATTTTTTAGGGTTTATAGAGGGATCTCACCTGTGACCTATGGCTTGACGACACACCTGTAATCTATGCTACCTTGGCCTATAGAGCTAGACGGATGGATAATGGTCCTCTGTAGCTCAGCTGGTAGAGCACGGCGCTTGTAACGCCAGGGTAGTGGATTTGATCCCCGGGACCACCCATACACAAGAAAAAAATGTATGCACGCATGACTGTAAGTCGCTTTGGATAAAAGCGTCTGCTAAATGGCATATTTTCTTATTATTATAATGAGGGTGGGATAGACATCCTGCGGCACAATCCCAAATGGACCACTAAACCCTGTCTACATGAAGAGATCTGAGAGGATGTGATTGGTATAAGCAAGATGACCAAACTTCAACCTAGGGAGGGGTCACCATAATGCAAAGCCGTTGTCAGCAGGATTCTAACCTGCGCGGGAAAATCCCAATGGATTTCTAGTCCATCGCCTTAACCACTCGGCCACGACAACTATAAAAAGAAAAACAAGAGGGGGGTTACAAGTGAAGGGCCCTGCAGGCATAGTCTTCAGCAAAAGATAATGTAATAACTAACAGATAATGTAGTAACTCATAATAATGTCATCACTTTATGTAATGCAATGTTCCCCACGTTCATTTTTATGAAGTATTGATTCTTTTTAATTTTCTTAGATATTTGCCCAAGAGCAGAATGTTTCAATGAGAGAGTGTTTATGACTACTGGTTATTTCACTGTGTGTAGTTATTTTATCATCTTATTTTCACAACAAAGCAGCGTCACTCCTCTTTGAGAGGCGTTAAAAAATTGTCAGAAGTGGGATTTGAACCCACGCCTCCAGGAGAGACTGCGACCTTAACGCAGCGCCTTAGACCGCTCGGCCATCCTGACTACAGATGCACTTTTGGTATGGGGATAAAGGCTATCGGGTAAAAGTAGACATAGGCATGGCCTCCCGAGAGCGCCACAGAGACCAATAAATGCACCATAGTGACTTGCATGTTCAACATGAGATGGTCATTGGTTTTTATCAATTAAAAACTCCAGTCATGGATTTAACCTCAATATGGCCTTCAATGGGAAAAGCAAAGTAAATCCTAATTGATTGTGTGCTAGAGTGTCTTCAGAATATGGCCATTCTGACATGAATTGTAAAAGACATCAGATAAGACCCGAATAGTTTCCGGAGGTATCGACAACCGTCAGGGTAAGAGTGACAACAGGTCCACATGTCAAAATGGTGGAAATCTTAGCAAATGGCTTAATAGTTATTTATGACAATGGTGTTGTTATTTTTTAGGGTTTATAGAGGGATCTCACCTGTGACCTATGGCTTGACGACACACCTGTAATCTATGCTACCTTGGCCTATAGAGCTAGACGGATGGATAATGGTCCTCTGTAGCTCAGCTGGTAGAGCACGGCGCTTGTAACGCCAGGGTAGTGGATTTGATCCCCGGGACCACCCATACACAAGAAAAAAATGTATGCACGCATGACTGTAAGTCGCTTTGGATAAAAGCGTCTGCTAAATGGCATATTTTCTTATTATTATAATGAGGGTGGGATAGACATCCTGCGGCACAATCCCAAATGGACCACTAAACCCTGTCTACATGAAGAGATCTGAGAGGATGTGATTGGTATAAGCAAGATGACCAAACTTCAACCTAGGGAGGGGTCACCATAATGCAAAGCCGTTGTCGGCAGGATTCGAACCTGCGCGGGAAAATCCCAATGGATTTCTAGTCCATCGCCTTAACCACTCGGCCACAACAACTATAAAAAGAAAAACAAGAG
The DNA here is from genome assembly GCF_964263955.1 of Coregonus lavaretus. Taxonomy (NCBI): domain Eukaryota; kingdom Metazoa; phylum Chordata; class Actinopteri; order Salmoniformes; family Salmonidae; genus Coregonus; species Coregonus lavaretus. The sequence continues at coordinate 13,351,249 of NC_140022.1, read as the reverse complement.
GGGGGTTACAAGTGAAGGGCCCTGCAGGCATAGTCTTCAGCAAAAGATAATGTAATAACTAACAGATAATGTAGTAACTCATAATAATGTCATCACTTTATGTAATGCAATGTTCCCCACGTTCATTTTTATGAAGTATTGCTTCTTTTTAATTTTCTTAGATATTTGCCCAAGAGCAGAATGTTTCAATGAGAGAGTGTTTATGACTACTGGTTATTTCACTGTGTGTAGTTATTTTATCATCTTATTTTCACAACAAAGCAGCGTCACTCCTCTTTGAGAGGCGTTAAAAAATTGTCAGAAGTGGGATTTGAACCCACGCCTCCAGGAGAGACTGCGACCTTAACGCAGCGCCTTAGACCGCTCGGCCATCCTGACTACAGATGCACTTTTGGTATGGGGATAAAGGCTATCGGGTAAAAGTAGACATAGGCATGGCCTCCCGAGAGCGCCACAGAGACCAATAAATGCACCATAGTGACTTGCATGTTCAACATGAGATGGTCATTGGTTTTTATCAATTAAAAACTCCAGTCATGGATTTAACCTCAATATGGCCTTCAATGGGAAAAGCAAAGTAAATCCTAATTGATTGTGTGCTAGAGTGTCTTCAGAATATGGCCATTCTGACATGAATTGTAAAAGACATCAGATAAGACCCGAATAGTTTCCGGAGGTATCGACAACCGTCAGGGTAAGAGTGACAACAGGTCCACATGTCAAAATGGTGGAAATCTTAGCAAATGGCTTAATAGTTATTTATGACAATGGTGTTGTTATTTTTTAGGGTTTATAGAGGGATCTCACCTGTGACCTATGGCTTGACGACACACCTGTAATCTATGCTACCTTGGCCTATAGAGCTAGACGGATGGATAATGGTCCTCTGTAGCTCAGCTGGTAGAGCACGGCGCTTGTAACGCCAGGGTAGTGGATTTGATCCCCGGGACCACCCATACACAAGAAAAAAATGTATGCACGCATGACTGTAAGTCGCTTTGGATAAAAGCGTCTGCTAAATGGCATATTTTCTTATTATTATAATGAGGGTGGGATAGACATCCTGCGGCACAATCCCAAATGGACCACTAAACCCTGTCTACATGAAGAGATCTGAGAGGATGTGATTGGTATAAGCAAGATGACCAAACTTCAACCTAGGGAGGGGTCACCATAATGCAAAGCCGTTGTCGGCAGGATTCGAACCTGCGCGGGAAAATCCCAATGGATTTCTAGTCCATCGCCTTAACCACTCGGCCACGACAACTATAAAAAGAAAAACAAGAGGGGGGTTACAAGTGAAGGGCCCTGCAGGCATAGTCTTCAGCAAAAGATCATGTAATAACTAACAGATAATGTAGTAACTCATAATAATGTCATCACTTTATGTAATGCAATGTTCCCCACGTTCATTTTTATGAAGTATTGCTTCTTTTTAATTTTCTTAGATATTTGCCCAAGAGCAGAATGTTTCAATGAGAGAGTGTTTATGACTACTGGTTATTTCACAGTGTGTAGTTATTTTATCATCTTATTTTCACAACAAAGCAGCGTCACTCCTCTTTGAGAGGCGTTAAAAAATTGTCAGAAGTAGGATTTGAACCCACGCCTCCAGGAGAGACTGCGACCTTAACGCAGCGCCTTAGACCGCTCGGCCATCCTGACTACAGATGCACTTTTGGTATGGGGATAAAGGCTATCGGGTAAAAGTAGACATAGGCATGGCCTCCCGAGAGCGCCACAGAGACCAATAAATGCACCATAGTGACTTGCATGTTCAACATGAGATGATCATTGGTTTTTATCAATTAAAAACTCCAGTCATGGATTTAACCTCAATATGGCCTTCAATGGGAAAAGCAAAGTAAATCCTAATTGATTGTGTGCTAGAGTGTCTTCAGAATATGGCCATTCTGACATGAATTGTAAAAGACATCAGATAAGACCCAAATAGTTTCCGGAGGTATCGACAACCGTCAGGGTAAGAGTGACAACAGGTCCACATGTCAAAATGGTGGAAATCTTAGCAAATGGCTTAATAGTTATTTATGACAATGGTGTTGTTATTTTTTAGGGTTTATAGAGGGATCTCACCTGTGACCTATGGCTTGACGACACACCTGTAATCTATGCTACCTTGGCCTATAGAGCTAGACGGATGGATAATGGTCCTCTGTAGCTCAGCTGGTAGAGCACGGCGCTTGTAACGCCAGGGTAGTGGATTTGATCCCCGGGACCACCCATACACAAGAAAAAAATGTATGCACGCATGACTGTAAGTCGCTTTGGATAAAAGCGTCTGCTAAATGGCATATTTTCTTATTATTATAATGAGGGTGGGATAGACATCCTGCGGCACAATCCCAAATGGACCACTAAACCCTGTCTACATGAAGAGATCTGAGAGGATGTGATTGGTATAAGCAAGATGACCAAACTTCAACCTAGGGAGGGGTCACCATAATGCAAAGCCGTTGTCGGCAGGATTCGAACCTGCGCGGGAAAATCCCAATGGATTTCTAGTCCATCGCCTTAACCACTCGGCCACAACAACTATAAAAATAAAAACAAGAGGGGGGTTACAAGTGAAGGGCCCTGCAGGCATAGTCTTCAGCAAAAGATCATGTAATAACTAACAGATAATGTAGTAACTCATAATAATGTCATCACTTTATGTAATGCAATGTTCCCCACGTTCATTTTTATGAAGTATTGCTTCTTTTTAATTTTCTTAGATATTTGCCCAAGAGCAGAATGTTTCAATGAGAGAGTGTTTATGACTACTGGTTATTTCACAGTGTGTAGTTATTTTATCATCTTATTTTCACAACAAAGCAGCGTCACTCCTCTTTGAGAGGCGTTAAAAAATTGTCAGAAGTAGGATTTGAACCCACGCCTCCAGGAGAGACTGCGACCTTAACGCAGCGCCTTAGACCGCTCGGCCATCCTGACTACAGATGCACTTTTGGTATGGGGATAAAGGCTATCGGGTAAAAGTAGACATAGGCATGGCCTCCCGAGAGCGCCACAGAGACCAATAAATGCACCATAGTGACTTGCATGTTCAACATGAGATGATCATTGGTTTTTATCAATTAAAAACTCCAGTCATGGATTTAACCTCAATATGGCCTTCAATGGGAAAAGCAAAGTAAATCCTAATTGATTGTGTGCTAGAGTGTCTTCAGAATATGGCCATTCTGACATGAATTGTAAAAGACATCAGATAAGACCCAAATAGTTTCCGGAGGTATCGACAACCGTCAGGGTAAGAGTGACAACAGGTCCACATGTCAAAATGGTGGAAATCTTAGCAAATGGCTTAATAGTTATTTATGACAATGGTGTTGTTATTTTTTAGGGTTTATAGAGGGATCTCACCTGTGACCTATGGCTTGACGACACACCTGTAATCTATGCTACCTTGGCCTATAGAGCTAGACGGATGGATAATGGTCCTCTGTAGCTCAGCTGGTAGAGCACGGCGCTTGTAACGCCAGGGTAGTGGATTTGATCCCCGGGACCACCCATACACAAGAAAAAAATGTATGCACGCATGACTGTAAGTCGCTTTGGATAAAAGCGTCTGCTAAATGGCATATTTTCTTATTATTATAATGAGGGTGGGATAGACATCCTGCGGCACAATCCCAAATGGACCACTAAACCCTGTCTACATGAAGAGATCTGAGAGGATGTGATTGGTATAAGCAAGATGACCAAACTTCAACCTAGGGAGGGGTCACCATAATGCAAAGCCGTTGTCGGCAGGATTCGAACCTGCGCGGGAAAATCCCAATGGATTTCTAGTCCATCGCCTTAACCACTCGGCCACAACAACTATAAAAAGAAAAACAAGAGGGGGGTTACAAGTGAAGGGCCCTGCAGGCATAGTCTTCAGCAAAAGATAATGTAATAACTAACAGATAATGTAGTAACTCATAATAATGTCATCACTTTATGTAATGCAATGTTCCCCACGTTCATTTTTATGAAGTATTGCTTCTTTTTAATTTTCTTAGATATTTGCCCAAGAGCAGAATGTTTCAATGAGAGAGTGTTTATGACTACTGGTTATTTCACTGTGTGTAGTTATTTTATCATCTTATTTTCACAACAAAGCAGCGTCACTCCTCTTTGAGAGGCGTTAAAAAATTGTCAGAAGTGGGATTTGAACCCACGCCTCCAGGAGAGACTGCGACCTTAACGCAGCGCCTTAGACCGCTCGGCCATCCTGACTACAGATGCACTTTTGGTATGGGGATAAAGGCTATCGGGTAAAAGTAGACATAGGCATGGCCTCCCGAGAGCGCCACAGAGACCAATAAATGCACCATAGTGACTTGCATGTTCAACATGAGATGGTCATTGGTTTTTATCAATTAAAAACTCCAGTCATGGATTTAACCTCAATATGGCCTTCAATGGGAAAAGCAAAGTAAATCCTAATTGATTGTGTGCTAGAGTGTCTTCAGAATATGGCCATTCTGACATGAATTGTAAAAGACATCAGATAAGACCCGAATAGTTTCCGGAGGTATCGACAACCGTCAGGGTAAGAGTGACAACAGGTCCACATGTCAAAATGGTGGAAATCTTAGCAAATGGCTTAATAGTTATTTATGACAATGGTGTTGTTATTTTTTAGGGTTTATAGAGGGATCTCACCTGTGACCTATGGCTTGACGACACACCTGTAATCTATGCTACCTTGGCCTATAGAGCTAGACGGATGGATAATGGTCCTCTGTAGCTCAGCTGGTAGAGCACGGCGCTTGTAACGCCAGGGTAGTGGATTTGATCCCCGGGACCACCCATACACAAGAAAAAAATGTATGCACGCATGACTGTAAGTCGCTTTGGATAAAAGCGTCTGCTAAATGGCATATTTTCTTATTATTATAATGAGGGTGGGATAGACATCCTGCGGCACAATCCCAAATGGACCACTAAACCCTGTCTACATGAAGAGATCTGAGAGGATGTGATTGGTATAAGCAAGATGACCAAACTTCAACCTAGGGAGGGGTCACCATAATGCAAAGCCGTTGTCGGCAGGATTCGAACCTGCGCGGGAAAATCCCAATGGATTTCTAGTCCATCGCCTTAACCACTCGGCCACAACAACTATAAAAAGAAAAACAAGAGGGGGGTTACAAGTGAAGGGCCCTGCAGGCATAGTCTTCAGCAAAAGATAATGTAATAACTAACAGATAATGTAGTAACTCATAATAATGTCATCACTTTATGTAATGCAATGTTCCCCACGTTCATTTTTATGAAGTATTGCTTCTTTTTAATTTTCTTAGATATTTGCCCAAGAGCAGAATGTTTCAATGAGAGAGTGTTTATGACTACTGGTTATTTCACTGTGTGTAGTTATTTTATCATCTTATTTTCACAACAAAGCAGCGTCACTCCTCTTTGAGAGGCGTTAAAAAATTGTCAGAAGTGGGATTTGAACCCACGCCTCCAGGAGAGACTGCGACCTTAACGCAGCGCCTTAGACCGCTCGGCCATCCTGACTACAGATGCACTTTTGGTATGGGGATAAAGGCTATCGGGTAAAAGTAGACATAGGCATGGCCTCCCGAGAGCGCCACAGAGACCAATAAATGCACCATAGTGACTTGCATGTTCAACATGAGATGGTCATTGGTTTTTATCAATTAAAAACTCCAGTCATGGATTTAACCTCAATATGGCCTTCAATGGGAAAAGCAAAGTAAATCCTAATTGATTGTGTGCTAGAGTGTCTTCAGAATATGGCCATTCTGACATGAATTGTAAAAGACATCAGATAAGACCCGAATAGTTTCCGGAGGTATCGACAACCGTCAGGGTAAGAGTGACAACAGGTCCACATGTCAAAATGGTGGAAATCTTAGCAAATGGCTTAATAGTTATTTATGACAATGGTGTTGTTATTTTTTAGGGTTTATAGAGGGATCTCACCTGTGACCTATGGCTTGACGACACACCTGTAATCTATGCTACCTTGGCCTATAGAGCTAGACGGATGGATAATGGTCCTCTGTAGCTCAGCTGGTAGAGCACGGCGCTTGTAACGCCAGGGTAGTGGATTTGATCCCCGGGACCACCCATACACAAGAAAAAAATGTATGCACGCATGACTGTAAGTCGCTTTGGATAAAAGCGTCTGCTAAATGGCATATTTTCTTATTATTATAATGAGGGTGGGATAGACATCCTGCGGCACAATCCCAAATGGACCACTAAACCCTGTCTACATGAAGAGATCTGAGAGGATGTGATTGGTATAAGCAAGATGACCAAACTTCAACCTAGGGAGGGGTCACCATAATGCAAAGCCGTTGTCGGCAGGATTCGAACCTGCGCGGGAAAATCCCAATGGATTTCTAGTCCATCGCCTTAACCACTCGGCCACGACAACTATAAAAAGAAAAACAAGAGGGGGGTTACAAGTGAAGGGCCCTGCAGGCATAGTCTTCAGCAAAAGATCATGTAATAACTAACAGATAATGTAGTAACTCATAATAATGTCATCACTTTATGTAATGCAATGTTCCCCACGTTCATTTTTATGAAGTATTGCTTCTTTTTAATTTTCTTAGATATTTGCCCAAGAGCAGAATGTTTCAATGAGAGAGTGTTTATGACTACTGGTTATTTCACAGTGTGTAGTTATTTTATCATCTTATTTTCACAACAAAGCAGCGTCACTCCTCTTTGAGAGGCGTTAAAAAATTGTCAGAAGTAGGATTTGAACCCACGCCTCCAGGAGAGACTGCGACCTTAACGCAGCGCCTTAGACCGCTCGGCCATCCTGACTACAGATGCACTTTTGGTATGGGGATAAAGGCTATCGGGTAAAAGTAGACATAGGCATGGCCTCCCGAGAGCGCCACAGAGACCAATAAATGCACCATAGTGACTTGCATGTTCAACATGAGATGATCATTGGTTTTTATCAATTAAAAACTCCAGTCATGGATTTAACCTCAATATGGCCTTCAATGGGAAAAGCAAAGTAAATCCTAATTGATTGTGTGCTAGAGTGTCTTCAGAATATGGCCATTCTGACATGAATTGTAAAAGACATCAGATAAGACCCAAATAGTTTCCGGAGGTATCGACAACCGTCAGGGTAAGAGTGACAACAGGTCCACATGTCAAAATGGTGGAAATCTTAGCAAATGGCTTAATAGTTATTTATGACAATGGTGTTGTTATTTTTTAGGGTTTATAGAGGGATCTCACCTGTGACCTATGGCTTGACGACACACCTGTAATCTATGCTACCTTGGCCTATAGAGCTAGACGGATGGATAATGGTCCTCTGTAGCTCAGCTGGTAGAGCACGGCGCTTGTAACGCCAGGGTAGTGGATTTGATCCCCGGGACCACCCATACACAAGAAAAAAATGTATGCACGCATGACTGTAAGTCGCTTTGGATAAAAGCGTCTGCTAAATGGCATATTTTCTTATTATTATAATGAGGGTGGGATAGACATCCTGCGGCACAATCCCAAATGGACCACTAAACCCTGTCTACATGAAGAGATCTGAGAGGATGTGATTGGTATAAGCAAGATGACCAAACTTCAACCTAGGGAGGGGTCACCATAATGCAAAGCCGTTGTCGGCAGGATTCGAACCTGCGCGGGAAAATCCCAATGGATTTCTAGTCCATCGCCTTAACCACTCGGCCACAACAACTATAAAAAGAAAAACAAGAGGGGGGTTACAAGTGAAGGGCCCTGCAGGCATAGTCTTCAGCAAAAGATCATGTAATAACTAACAGATAATGTAGTAACTCATAATAATGTCATCACTTTATGTAATGCAATGTTCCCCACGTTCATTTTTATGAAGTATTGCTTCTTTTTAATTTTCTTAGATATTTGCCCAAGAGCAGAATGTTTCAATGAGAGAGTGTTTATGACTACTGGTTATTTCACAGTGTGTAGTTATTTTATCATCTTATTTTCACAACAAAGCAGCGTCACTCCTCTTTGAGAGGCGTTAAAAAATTGTCAGAAGTAGGATTTGAACCCACGCCTCCAGGAGAGACTGCGACCTTAACGCAGCGCCTTAGACCGCTCGGCCATCCTGACTACAGATGCACTTTTGGTATGGGGATAAAGGCTATCGGGTAAAAGTAGACATAGGCATGGCCTCCCGAGAGCGCCACAGAGACCAATAAATGCACCATAGTGACTTGCATGTTCAACATGAGATGATCATTGGTTTTTATCAATTAAAAACTCCAGTCATGGATTTAACCTCAATATGGCCTTCAATGGGAAAAGCAAAGTAAATCCTAATTGATTGTGTGCTAGAGTGTCTTCAGAATATGGCCATTCTGACATGAATTGTAAAAGACATCAGATAAGACCCAAATAGTTTCCGGAGGTATCGACAACCGTCAGGGTAAGAGTGACAACAGGTCCACATGTCAAAATGGTGGAAATCTTAGCAAATGGCTTAATAGTTATTTATGACAATGGTGTTGTTATTTTTTAGGGTTTATAGAGGGATCTCACCTGTGACCTATGGCTTGACGACACACCTGTAATCTATGCTACCTTGGCCTATAGAGCTAGACGGATGGATAATGGTCCTCTGTAGCTCAGCTGGTAGAGCACGGCGCTTGTAACGCCAGGGTAGTGGATTTGATCCCCGGGACCACCCATACACAAGAAAAAAATGTATGCACGCATGACTGTAAGTCGCTTTGGATAAAAGCGTCTGCTAAATGGCATATTTTCTTATTATTATAATGAGGGTGGGATAGACATCCTGCGGCACAATCCCAAATGGACCACTAAACCCTGTCTACATGAAGAGATCTGAGAGGATGTGATTGGTATAAGCAAGATGACCAAACTTCAACCTAGGGAGGGGTCACCATAATGCAAAGCCGTTGTCGGCAGGATTCGAACCTGCGCGGGAAAATCCCAATGGATTTCTAGTCCATCGCCTTAACCACTCGGCCACAACAACTATAAAAAGAAAAACAAGAGGGGGGTTACAAGTGAAGGGCCCTGCAGGCATAGTCTTCAGCAAAAGATAATGTAATAACTAACAGATAATGTAGTAACTCATAATAATGTCATCACTTTATGTAATGCAATGTTCCCCACGTTCATTTTTATGAAGTATTGCTTCTTTTTAATTTTCTTAGATATTTGCCCAAGAGCAGAATGTTTCAATGAGAGAGTGTTTATGACTACTGGTTATTTCACTGTGTGTAGTTATTTTATCATCTTATTTTCACAACAAAGCAGCGTCACTCCTCTTTGAGAGGCGTAAAAAAATTGTCAGAAGTGGGATTTGAACCCACGCCTCCAGGAGAGACTGCGACCTTAACGCAGCGCCTTAGACCGCTCGGCCATCCTGACTACAGATGCACTTTTGGTATGGGGATAAAGGCTATCGGGTAAAAGTAGACATAGGCATGGCCTCCCGAGAGCGCCACAGAGACCAATAAATGCACCATAGTGACTTGCATGTTCAACATGAGATGGTCATTGGTTTTTATCAATTAAAAACTCCAGTCATGGATTTAACCTCAATATGGCCTTCAATGGGAAAAGCAAAGTAAATCCTAATTGATTGTGTGCTAGAGTGTCTTCAGAATATGGCCATTCTGACATGAATTGTAAAAGACATCAGATAAGACCCGAATAGTTTCCGGAGGTATCGACAACCGTCAGGGTAAGAGTGACAACAGGTCCACATGTCAAAATGGTGGAAATCTTAGCAAATGGCTTAATAGTTATTTATGACAATGGTGTTGTTATTTTTTAGGGTTTATAGAGGGATCTCACCTGTGACCTATGGCTTGACGACACACCTGTAATCTATGCTACCTTGGCCTATAGAGCTAGACGGATGGATAATGGTCCTCTGTAGCTCAGCTGGTAGAGCACGGCGCTTGTAACGCCAGGGTAGTGGATTTGATCCCCGGGACCACCCATACACAAGAAAAAAATGTATGCACGCATGACTGTAAGTCGCTTTGGATAAAAGCGTCTGCTAAATGGCATATTTTCTTATTATTATAATGAGGGTGGGATAGACATCCTGCGGCACAATCCCAAATGGACCACTAAACCCTGTCTACATGAAGAGATCTGAGAGGATGTGATTGGTATAAGCAAGATGACCAAACTTCAACCTAGGGAGGGGTCACCATAATGCAAAGCCGTTGTCGGCAGGATTCGAACCTGCGCGGGAAAATCCCAATGGATTTCTAGTCCATCGCCTTAACCACTCGGCCACGACAACTATAAAAAGAAAAACAAGAGGGGGGTTACAAGTGAAGGGCCCTGCAGGCATAGTCTTCAGCAAAAGATCATGTAATAACTAACAGATAATGTAGTAACTCATAATAATGTCATCACTTTATGTAATGCAATGTTCCCCACGTTCATTTTTATGAAGTATTGCTTCTTTTTAATTTTCTTAGATATTTGCCCAAGAGCAGAATGTTTCAATGAGAGAGTGTTTATGACTACTGGTTATTTCACAGTGTGTAGTTATTTTATCATCTTATTTTCACAACAAAGCAGCGTCACTCCTCTTTGAGAGGCGTTAAAAAATTGTCAGAAGTAGGATTTGAACCCACGCCTCCAGGAGAGACTGCGACCTTAACGCAGCGCCTTAGACCGCTCGGCCATCCTGACTACAGATGCACTTTTGGTATGGGGATAAAGGCTATCGGGTAAAAGTAGACATAGGCATGGCCTCCCGAGAGCGCCACAGAGACCAATAAATGCACCATAGTGACTTGCATGTTCAACATGAGATGGTCATTGGTTTTTATCAATTAAAAACTCCAGTCATGGATTTAACCTCAATATGGCCTTCAATGGGAAAAGCAAAGTAAATCCTAATTGATTGTGTGCTAGAGTGTCTTCAGAATATGGCCATTCTGACATGAATTGTAAAAGACATCAGATAAGACCCAAATAGTTTCCGGAGGTATCGACAACCGTCAGGGTAAGAGTGACAACAGGTCCACATGTCAAAATGGTGGAAATCTTAGCAAATGGCTTAATAGTTATTTATGACAATGGTGTTGTTATTTTTTAGGGTTTATAGAGGGATCTCACCTGTGACCTATGGCTTGACGACACACCTGTAATCTATGCTACCTTGGCCTATAGAGCTAGACGGATGGATAATGGTCCTCTGTAGCTCAGCTGGTAGAGCACGGCGCTTGTAACGCCAGGGTAGTGGATTTGATCCCCGGGACCACCCATACACAAGAAAAAAATGTATGCACGCATGACTGTAAGTCGCTTTGGATAAAAGCGTCTGCTAAATGGCATATTTTCTTATTATTATAATGAGGGTGGGATAGACATCCTGCGGCACAATCCCAAATGGACCACTAAACCCTGTCTACATGAAGAGATCTGAGAGGATGTGATTGGTATAAGCAAGATGACCAAACTTCAACCTAGGGAGGGGTCACCATAATGCAAAGCCGTTGTCGGCAGGATTCGAACCTGCGCGGGAAAATCCCAATGGATTTCTAGTCCATCGCCTTAACCACTCGGCCACGACAACTATAAAAAGAAAAACAAGAGGGGGGTTACAAGTGAAGGGCCCTGCAGGCATAGTCTTCAGCAAAAGATCATGTAATAACTAACAGATAATGTAGTAACTCATAATAATGTCATCACTTTATGTAATGCAATGTTCCCCACGTTCATTTTTATGAAGTATTGCTTCTTTTTAATTTTCTTAGATATTTGCCCAAGAGCAGAATGTTTCAATGAGAGAGTGTTTATGACTACTGGTTATTTCACAGTGTGTAGTTATTTTATCATCTTATTTTCACAACAAAGCAGCGTCACTCCTCTTTGAGAGGCGTTAAAAAATTGTCAGAAGTAGGATTTGAACCCACGCCTCCAGGAGAGACTGCGACCTTAACGCAGCGCCTTAGACCGCTCGGCCATCCTGACTACAGATGCACTTTTGGTATGGGGATAAAGGCTATCGGGTAAAAGTAGACATAGGCATGGCCTCCCGAGAGCGCCACAGAGACCAATAAATGCACCATAGTGACTTGCATGTTCAACATGAGATGGTCATTGGTTTTTATCAATTAAAAACTCCAGTCATGGATTTAACCTCAATATGGCCTTCAATGGGAAAAGCAAAGTAAATCCTAATTGATTGTGTGCTAGAGTGTCTTCAGAATATGGCCATTCTGACATGAATTGTAAAAGACATCAGATAAGACCCAAATAGTTTCCGGAGGTATCGACAACCGTCAGGGTAAGAGTGACAACAGGTCCACATGTCAAAATGGTGGAAATCTTAGCAAATGGCTTAATAGTTATTTATGACAATGGTGTTGTTATTTTTTAGGGTTTATAGAGGGATCTCACCTGTGACCTATGGCTTGACGACACACCTGTAATCTATGCTACCTTGGCCTATAGAGCTAGACGGATGGATAATGGTCCTCTGTAGCTCAGCTGGTAGAGCACGGCGCTTGTAACGCCAGGGTAGTGGATTTGATCCCCGGGACCACCCATACACAAGAAAAAAATGTATGCACGCATGACTGTAAGTCGCTTTGGATAAAAGCGTCTGCTAAATGGCATATTTTCTTATTATTATAATGAGGGTGGGATAGACATCCTGCGGCACAATCCCAAATGGACCACTAAACCCTGTCTACATGAAGATATCTGAGAGGATGTGATTGGTATAAGCAAGATGACCAAACTTCAACCTAGGGAGGGGTCACCATAATGCAAAGCCGTTGTCGGCAGGATTCGAACCTGCGCGGGAAAATCCCAATGGATTTCTAGTCCATCGCCTTAACCACTCGGCCACGACAACTATAAAAAGAAAAACAAGAGGGGGGTTACAAGTGAAGGGCCCTGCAGGCATAGTCTTCAGCAAAAGATCATGTAATAACTAACAGATAATGTAGTAACTCATAATAATGTCATCACTTTATGTAATGCAATGTTCCCCACGTTCATTTTTATGAAGTATTGCTTCTTTTTAATTTTCTTAGATATTTGCCCAAGAGCAGAATGTTTCAATGAGAGAGTGTTTATGACTACTGGTTATTTCACTGTGTGTAGTTATTTTATCATCTTATTTTCACAACAAAGCAGCGTCACTCCTCTTTGAGAGGCGTAAAAAATTTGTCAGAAGTGGGATTTGAACCCACGCCTCCAGGAGAGACTGCGACCTTAACGCAGCGCCTTAGACCGCTCGGCCATCCTGACTACAGATGCACTTTTGGTATGGGGATAAAGGCTATCGGGTAAAAGTAGACATAGGCATGGCCTCCCGAGAGCGCCACAGAGACCAATAAATGCACCATAGTGACTTGCATGTTCAACATGAGATGGTCATTGGTTTTTATCAATTAAAAACTCCAGTCATGGATTTAACCTCAATATGGCCTTCAATGGGAAAAGCAAAGTAAATCCTAATTGATTGTGTGCTAGAGTGTCTTCAGAATATGGCCATTCTGACATGAATTGTAAAAGACATCAGATAAGACCCAAATAGTTTCCGGAGGTATCGACAACCGTCAGGGTAAGAGTGACAACAGGTCCACATGTCAAAATGGTGGAAATCTTAGCAAATGGCTTAATAGTTATTTATGACAATGGTGTTGTTATTTTTTAGGGTTTATAGAGGGATCTCACCTGTGACCTATGGCTTGACGACACACCTGTAATCTATGCTACCTTGGCCTATAGAGCTAGACGGATGGATAATGGTCCTCTGTAGCTCAGCTGGTAGAGCACGGCGCTTGTAACGCCAGGGTAGTGGATTTGATCCCCGGGACCACCCATACACAAGAAAAAAATGTATGCACGCATGACTGTAAGTCGCTTTGGATAAAAGCGTCTGCTAAAAGGCATATTATCTTATTATTATAATGAGGGTGGGATAGACATCCTGCGGCACAATCCCAAATGGACCACTAAACCCTGTCTACATGAAGAGATCTGAGAGGATGTGATTGGTATAAGCAAGATGACCAAACTTCAACCTAGGGAGGGGTCACCATAATGCAAAGCCGTTGTCGGCAGGATTCGAACCTGCGCGGGAAAATCCCAATGGATTTCTAGTCCATCGCCTTAACCACTCGGCCACAACAACTATAAAAAGAAAAACAAGAGGGGGGTTACAAGTGAAGGGCCCTGCAGGCATAGTCTTCAGCAAAAGATAATGTAATAACTAACAGATAATGTAGTAACTCATAATAATGTCATCACTTTATGTAATGCAATGTTCCCCACGTTCATTTTTATGAAGTATTGCTTCTTTTTAATTTTCTTAGATATTTGCCCAAGAGCAGAATGTTTCAATGAGAGAGTGTTTATGACTACTGGTTATTTCACTGTGTGTAGTTATTTTATCATCTTATTTTCACAACAAAGCAGCGTCACTCCTCTTTGAGAGGCGTTAAAAAATTGTCAGAAGTGGGATTTGAACCCACGCCTCCAGGAGAGACTGCGACCTTAACGCAGCGCCTTAGACCGCTCGGCCATCCTGACTACAGATGCACTTTTGGTATGGGGATAAAGGCTATCGGGTAAAAGTAGACATAGGCATGGCCTCCCGAGAGCGCCACAGAGACCAATAAATGCACCATAGTGACTTGCATGTTCAACATGAGATGGTCATTGGTTTTTATCAATTAAAAACTCCAGTCATGGATTTAACCTCAATATGGCCTTCAATGGGAAAAGCAAAGTAAATCCTAATTGATTGTGTGCTAGAGTGTCTTCAGAATATGGCCATTCTGACATGAATTGTAAAAGACATCAGATAAGACCCGAATAGTTTCCGGAGGTATCGACAACCGTCAGGGTAAGAGTGACAACAGGTCCACATGTCAAAATGGTGGAAATCTTAGCAAATGGCTTAATAGTTATTTATGACAATGGTGTTGTTATTTTTTAGGGTTTATAGAGGGATCTCACCTGTGACCTATGGCTTGACGACACACCTGTAATCTATGCTACCTTGGCCTATAGAGCTAGACGGATGGATAATGGTCCTCTGTAGCTCAGCTGGTAGAGCACGGCGCTTGTAACGCCAGGGTAGTGGATTTGATCCCCGGGACCACCCATACACAAGAAAAAAATGTATGCACGCATGACTGTAAGTCGCTTTGGATAAAAGCGTCTGCTAAATGGCATATTTTCTTATTATTATAATGAGGGTGGGATAGACATCCTGCGGCACAATCCCAAATGGACCACTAAACCCTGTCTACATGAAGAGATCTGAGAGGATGTGATTGGTATAAGCAAGATGACCAAACTTCAACCTAGGGAGGGGTCACCATAATGCAAAGCCGTTGTCGGCAGGATTCGAACCTGCGCGGGAAAATCCCAATGGATTTCTAGTCCATCGCCTTAACCACTCGGCCACAACAACTATAAAAAGAAAAACAAGAGGGGGGTTACAAGTGAAGGGCCCTGCAGGCATAGTCTTCAGCAAAAGATAATGTAATAACTAACAGATAATGTAGTAACTCATAATAATGTCATCACTTTATGTAATGCAATGTTCCCCACGTTCATTTTTATGAAGTATTGCTTCTTTTTAATTTTCTTAGATATTTGCCCAAGAGCAGAATGTTTCAATGAGAGAGTGTTTATGACTACTGGTTATTTCACTGTGTGTAGTTATTTTATCATCTTATTTTCACAACAAAGCAGCGTCACTCCTCTTTGAGAGGCGTTAAAAAATTGTCAGAAGTGGGATTTGAACCCACGCCTCCAGGAGAGACTGCGACCTTAACGCAGCGCCTTAGACCGCTCGGCCATCCTGACTACAGATGCACTTTTGGTATGGGGATAAAGGCTATCGGGTAAAAGTAGACATAGGCATGGCCTCCCGAGAGCGCCACAGAGACCAATAAATGCACCATAGTGACTTGCATGTTCAACATGAGATGGTCATTGGTTTTTATCAATTAAAAACTCCAGTCATGGATTTAACCTCAATATGGCCTTCAATGGGAAAAGCAAAGTAAATCCTAATTGATTGTGTGCTAGAGTGTCTTCAGAATATGGCCATTCTGACATGAATTGTAAAAGACATCAGATAAGACCCAAATAGTTTCCGGAGGTATCGACAACCGTCAGGGTAAGAGTGACAACAGGTCCACATGTCAAAATGGTGGAAATCTTAGCAAATGGCTTAATAGTTATTTATGACAATGGTGTTGTTATTTTTTAGGGTTTATAGAGGGATCTCACCTGTGACCTATGGCTTGACGACACACCTGTAATCTATGCTACCTTGGCCTATAGAGCTAGACGGATGGATAATGGTCCTCTGTAGCTCAGCTGGTAGAGCACGGCGCTTGTAACGCCAGGGTAGTGGATTTGATCCCCGGGACCACCCATACACAAGAAAAAAATGTATGCACGCATGACTGTAAGTCGCTTTGGATAAAAGCGTCTGCTAAATGGCATATTTTCTTATTATTATAATGAGGGTGGGATAGACATCCTGCGGCACAATCCCAAATGGACCACTAAACCCTGTCTACATGAAGAGATCTGAGAGGATGTGATTGGTATAAGCAAGATGACCAAACTTCAACCTAGGGAGGGGTCACCATAATGCAAAGCCGTTGTCGGCAGGATTCGAACCTGCGCGGGAAAATCCCAATGGATTTCTAGTCCATCGCCTTAACCACTCGGCCACGACAACTATAAAAAGAAAAACAAGAGGGGGGTTACAAGTGAAGGGCCCTGCAGGCATAGTCTTCAGCAAAAGATCATGTAATAACTAACAGATAATGTAGTAACTCATAATAATGTCATCACTTTATGTAATGCAATGTTCCCCACGTTCATTTTTATGAAGTATTGCTTCTTTTTAATTTTCTTAGATATTTGCCCAAGAGCAGAATGTTTCAATGAGAGAGTGTTTATGACTACTGGTTATTTCACTGTGTGTAGTTATTTTATCATCTTATTTTCACAACAAAGCAGCGTCACTCCTCTTTGAGAGGCGTTAAAGAATTGTCAGAAGTCGGATTTGAACCCACGCCTCCAGGAGAGACTGCAACCTTAACGCAGCGCCTTAGACCGCTCGGCCATCCTGACTACAGATGCACTTTTGGTATGGGGATAAAGGCTATCGGGTAAAAGTAGACATAGGCATGGCCTCCCGAGAGCGCCACAGAGACCAATAAATGCACCATAGTGACTTGCATGTTCAACATGAGATGGTCATTGGTTTTTATCAATTAAAAACTCCAGTCATGGATTTAACCTCAATATGGCCTTCAATGGGAAAAGCAAAGTAAATCCTAATTGATTGTGTGCTAGAGTGTCTTCAGAATATGGCCATTCTGACATGAATTGTAAAAGACATCAGATAAGACCCAAATAGTTTCCGGAGGTATCGACAACCGTCAGGGTAAGAGTGACAACAGGTCCACATGTCAAAATGGTGGAAATCTTAGCAAATGGCTTAATAGTTATTTATGACAATGGTGTTGTTATTTTTTAGGGTTTATAGAGGGATCTCACCTGTGACCTATGGCTTGACGACACACCTGTAATCTATGCTACCTTGGCCTATAGAGCTAGACGGATGGATAATGGTCCTCTGTAGCTCAGCTGGTAGAGCACGGCGCTTGTAACGCCAGGGTAGTGGATTTGATCCCCGGGACCACCCATACACAAGAAAAAAATGTATGCACGCATGACTGTAAGTCGCTTTGGATAAAAGCGTCTGCTAAATGGCATATTTTCTTATTATTATAATGAGGGTGGGATAGACATCCTGCGGCACAATCCCAAATGGACCACTAAACCCTGTCTACATGAAGAGATCTGAGAGGATGTGATTGGTATAAGCAAGATGACCAAACTTCAACCTAGGGAGGGGTCACCATAATGCAAAGCCGTTGTCGGCAGGATTCGAACCTGCGCGGGAAAATCCCAATGGATTTCTAGTCCATCGCCTTAACCACTCGGCCACGACAACTATAAAAAGAAAAACAAGAGGGGGGTTACAAGTGAAGGGCCCTGCAGGCATAGTCTTCAGCAAAAGATCATGTAATAACTAACAGATAATGTAGTAACTCATAATAATGTCATCACTTTATGTAATGCAATGTTCCCCACGTTCATTTTTATGAAGTATTGCTTCTTTTTAATTTTCTTAGATATTTGCCCAAGAGCAGAATGTTTCAATGAGAGAGTGTTTATGACTACTGGTTATTTCACTGTGTGTAGTTATTTTATCATCTTATTTTCACAACAAAGCAGCGTCACTCCTCTTTGAGAGGCGTTAAAGAATTGTCAGAAGTCGGATTTGAACCCACGCCTCCAGGAGAGACTGCAACCTTAACGCAGCGCCTTAGACCGCTCGGCCATCCTGACTACAGATGCACTTTTGGTATGGGGATAAAGGCTATCGGGTAAAAGTAGACATAGGCATGGCCTCCCGAGAGCGCCACAGAGACCAATAAATGCACCATAGTGACTTGCATGTTCAACATGAGATGGTCATTGGTTTTTATCAATTAAAAACTCCAGTCATGGATTTAACCTCAATATGGCCTTCAATGGGAAAAGCAAAGTAAATCCTAATTGATTGTGTGCTAGAGTGTCTTCAGAATATGGCCATTCTGACATGAATTGTAAAAGACATCAGATAAGACCCAAATAGTTTCCGGAGGTATCGACAACCGTCAGGGTAAGAGTGACAACAGGTCCACATGTCAAAATGGTGGAAATCTTAGCAAATGGCTTAATAGTTATTTATGACAATGGTGTTGTTATTTTTTAGGGTTTATAGAGGGATCTCACCTGTGACCTATGGCTTGACGACACACCTGTAATCTATGCTACCTTGGCCTATAGAGCTAGACGGATGGATAATGGTCCTCTGTAGCTCAGCTGGTAGAGCACGGCGCTTGTAACGCCAGGGTAGTGGATTTGATCCCCGGGACCACCCATACACAAGAAAAAAATGTATGCACGCATGACTGTAAGTCGCTTTGGATAAAAGCGTCTGCTAAATGGCATATTTTCTTATTATTATAATGAGGGTGGGATAGACATCCTGCGGCACAATCCCAAATGGACCACTAAACCCTGTCTACATGAAGAGATCTGAGAGGATGTGATTGGTATAAGCAAGATGACCAAACTTCAACCTAGGGAGGGGTCACCATAATGCAAAGCCGTTGTCGGCAGGATTCGAACCTGCGCGGGAAAATCCCAATGGATTTCTAGTCCATCGCCTTAACCACTCGGCCACGACATCTATAAAAAAAAAACAAGAGGGGGGTTACAAGTGAAGGGCCCTGCAGGCATAGTCTCCAGCAAAAGATCATGTAATAACTAACAGATAATGTAGTAACTCATAATAATGTCATCACTTTATGTAATGCAATGTTCCCCACGTTCATTTTTATGAAGTATTGCTTCTTTTTAATTTTCTTAGATATTTGCCCAAGAGCAGAATGTTTCAATGAGAGAGTGTTTATGACTACTGGTTATTTCACTGTGTGTAGTTATTTTATCATCTTATTTTCACAACAAAGCAGCGTCACTCCTCTTTGAGAGGCGTTAAAAAATTGTCAGAAGTGGGATTTGAACCCACGCCTCCAGGAGAGACTGCGACCTTAACGCAGCGCCTTAGACCGCTCGGCCATCCTGACTACAGATGCACTTTTGGTATGGGGATAAAGGCTATCGGGTAAAAGTAGACATAGGCATGGCCTCCCGAGAGCGCCACAGAGACCAATAAATGCACCATAGTGACTTGCATGTTCAACATGAGATGGTCATTGGTTTTTATCAATTAAAAACTCCAGTCATGGATTTAACCTCAATATGGCCTTCAATGGGAAAAGCAAAGTAAATCCTAATTGATTGTGTGCTAGAGTGTCTTCAGAATATGGCCATTCTGACATGAATTGTAAAAGACATCAGATAAGACCCGAATAGTTTCCGGAGGTATCGACAACCGTCAGGGTAAGAGTGACAACAGGTCCACATGTCAAAATGGTGGAAATCTTAGCAAATGGCTTAATAGTTATTTATGACAATGGTGTTGTTATTTTTTAGGGTTTATAGAGGGATCTCACCTGTGACCTATGGCTTGACGACACACCTGTAATCTATGCTACCTTGGCCTATAGAGCTAGACGGATGGATAATGGTCCTCTGTAGCTCAGCTGGTAGAGCACGGCGCTTGTAACGCCAGGGTAGTGGATTTGATCCCCGGGACCACCCATACACAAGAAAAAAATGTATGCACGCATGACTGTAAGTCGCTTTGGATAAAAGCGTCTGCTAAATGGCATATTTTCTTATTATTATAATGAGGGTGGGATAGACATCCTGCGGCACAATCCCAAATGGACCACTAAACCCTGTCTACATGAAGAGATCTGAGAGGATGTGATTGGTATAAGCAAGATGACCAAACTTCAACCTAGGGAGGGGTCACCATAATGCAAAGCCGTTGTCGGCAGGATTCGAACCTGCGCGGGAAAATCCCAATGGATTTCTAGTCCATCGCCTTAACCACTCGGCCACAACAACTATAAAAAGAAAAACAAGAGGGGGGTTACAAGTGAAGGGCCCTGCAGGCATAGTCTTCAGCAAAAGATAATGTAATAACTAACAGATAATGTAGTAACTCATAATAATGTCATCACTTTATGTAATGCAATGTTCCCCACGTTCATTTTTATGAAGTATTGCTTCTTTTTAATTTTCTTAGATATTTGCCCAAGAGCAGAATGTTTCAATGAGAGAGTGTTTATGACTACTGGTTATTTCACTGTGTGTAGTTATTTTATCATCTTATTTTCACAACAAAGCAGCGTCACTCCTCTTTGAGAGGCGTTAAAAAATTGTCAGAAGTGGGATTTGAACCCACGCCTCCAGGAGAGACTGCGACCTTAACGCAGCGCCTTAGACCGCTCGGCCATCCTGACTACAGATGCACTTTTGGTATGGGGATAAAGGCTATCGGGTAAAAGTAGACATAGGCATGGCCTCCCGAGAGCGCCACAGAGACCAATAAATGCACCATAGTGACTTGCATGTTCAACATGAGATGGTCATTGGTTTTTATCAATTAAAAACTCCAGTCATGGATTTAACCTCAATATGGCCTTCAATGGGAAAAGCAAAGTAAATCCTAATTGATTGTGTGCTAGAGTGTCTTCAGAATATGGCCATTCTGACATGAATTGTAAAAGACATCAGATAAGACCCAAATAGTTTCCGGAGGTATCGACAACCGTCAGGGTAAGAGTGACAACAGGTCCACATGTCAAAATGGTGGAAATCTTAGCAAATGGCTTAATAGTTATTTATGACAATGGTGTTGTTATTTTTTAGGGTTTATAGAGGGATCTCACCTGTGACCTATGGCTTGACGACACACCTGTAATCTATGCTACCTTGGCCTATAGAGCTAGACGGATGGATAATGGTCCTCTGTAGCTCAGCTGGTAGAGCACGGCGCTTGTAACGCCAGGGTAGTGGATTTGATCCCCGGGACCACCCATACACAAGAAAAAAATGTATGCACGCATGACTGTAAGTCGCTTTGGATAAAAGCGTCTGCTAAATGGCATATTTTCTTATTATTATAATGAGGGTGGGATAGACATCCTGCGGCACAATCCCAAATGGACCACTAAACCCTGTCTACATGAAGAGATCTGAGAGGATGTGATTGGTATAAGCAAGATGACCAAACTTCAACCTAGGGAGGGGTCACCATAATGCAAAGCCGTTGTCGGCAGGATTCGAACCTGCGCGGGAAAATCCCAATGGATTTCTAGTCCATCGCCTTAACCACTCGGCCACGACAACTATAAAAAGAAAAACAAGAGGGGGGTTACAAGTGAAGGGCCCTGCAGGCATAGTCTTCAGCAAAAGATCATGTAATAACTAACAGATAATGTAGTAACTCATAATAATGTCATCACTTTATGTAATGCAATGTTCCCCACGTTCATTTTTATGAAGTATTGCTTCTTTTTAATTTTCTTAGATATTTGCCCAAGAGCAGAATGTTTCAATGAGAGAGTGTTTATGACTACTGGTTATTTCACTGTGTGTAGTTATTTTATCATCTTATTTTCACAACAAAGCAGCGTCACTCCTCTTTGAGAGGCGTTAAAGAATTGTCAGAAGTCGGATTTGAACCCACGCCTCCAGGAGAGACTGCAACCTTAACGCAGCGCCTTAGACCGCTCGGCCATCCTGACTACAGATGCACTTTTGGTATGGGGATAAAGGCTATCGGGTAAAAGTAGACATAGGCATGGCCTCCCGAGAGCGCCACAGAGACCAATAAATGCACCATAGTGACTTGCATGTTCAACATGAGATGGTCATTGGTTTTTATCAATTAAAAACTCCAGTCATGGATTTAACCTCAATATGGCCTTCAATGGGAAAAGCAAAGTAAATCCTAATTGATTGTGTGCTAGAGTGTCTTCAGAATATGGCCATTCTGACATGAATTGTAAAAGACATCAGATAAGACCCAAATAGTTTCCGGAGGTATCGACAACCGTCAGGGTAAGAGTGACAACAGGTCCACATGTCAAAATGGTGGAAATCTTAGCAAATGGCTTAATAGTTATTTATGACAATGGTGTTGTTATTTTTTAGGGTTTATAGAGGGATCTCACCTGTGACCTATGGCTTGACGACACACCTGTAATCTATGCTACCTTGGCCTATAGAGCTAGACGGATGGATAATGGTCCTCTGTAGCTCAGCTGGTAGAGCACGGCGCTTGTAACGCCAGGGTAGTGGATTTGATCCCCGGGACCACCCATACACAAGAAAAAAATGTATGCACGCATGACTGTAAGTCGCTTTGGATAAAAGCGTCTGCTAAATGGCATATTTTCTTATTATTATAATGAGGGTGGGATAGACATCCTGCGGCACAATCCCAAATGGACCACTAAACCCTGTCTACATGAAGAGATCTGAGAGGATGTGATTGGTATAAGCAAGATGACCAAACTTCAACCTAGGGAGGGGTCACCATAATGCAAAGCCGTTGTCGGCAGGATTCGAACCTGCGCGGGAAAATCCCAATGGATTTCTAGTCCATCGCCTTAACCACTCGGCCACGACAACTATAAAAAGAAAAACAAGAGGGGGGTTACAAGTGAAGGGCCCTGCAGGCATAGTCTTCAGCAAAAGATCATGTAATAACTAACAGATAATGTAGTAACTCATAATAATGTCATCACTTTATGTAATGCAATGTTCCCCACGTTCATTTTTATGAAGTATTGCTTCTTTTTAATTTTCTTAGATATTTGCCCAAGAGCAGAATGTTTCAATGAGAGAGTGTTTATGACTACTGGTTATTTCACTGTGTGTAGTTATTTTATCATCTTATTTTCACAACAAAGCAGCGTCACTCCTCTTTGAGAGGCGTTAAAGAATTGTCAGAAGTCGGATTTGAACCCACGCCTCCAGGAGAGACTGCAACCTTAACGCAGCGCCTTAGACCGCTCGGCCATCCTGACTACAGATGCACTTTTGGTATGGGGATAAAGGCTATCGGGTAAAAGTAGACATAGGCATGGCCTCCCGAGAGCGCCACAGAGACCAATAAATGCACCATAGTGACTTGCATGTTCAACATGAGATGGTCATTGGTTTTTATCAATTAAAAACTCCAGTCATGGATTTAACCTCAATATGGCCTTCAATGGGAAAAGCAAAGTAAATCCTAATTGATTGTGTGCTAGAGTGTCTTCAGAATATGGCCATTCTGACATGAATTGTAAAAGACATCAGATAAGACCCAAATAGTTTCCGGAGGTATCGACAACCGTCAGGGTAAGAGTGACAACAGGTCCACATGTCAAAATGGTGGAAATCTTAGCAAATGGCTTAATAGTTATTTATGACAATGGTGTTGTTATTTTTTAGGGTTTATAGAGGGATCTCACCTGTGACCTATGGCTTGACGACACACCTGTAATCTATGCTACCTTGGCCTATAGAGCTAGACGGATGGATAATGGTCCTCTGTAGCTCAGCTGGTAGAGCACGGCGCTTGTAACGCCAGGGTAGTGGATTTGATCCCCGGGACCACCCATACACAAGAAAAAAATGTATGCACGCATGACTGTAAGTCGCTTTGGATAAAAGCGTCTGCTAAATGGCATATTTTCTTATTATTATAATGAGGGTGGGATAGACATCCTGCGGCACAATCCCAAATGGACCACTAAACCCTGTCTACATGAAGAGATCTGAGAGGATGTGATTGGTATAAGCAAGATGACCAAACTTCAACCTAGGGAGGGGTCACCATAATGCAAAGCCGTTGTCGGCAGGATTCGAACCTGCGCGGGAAAATCCCAATGGATTTCTAGTCCATCGCCTTAACCACTCGGCCACGACATCTATAAAAAAAAAACAAGAGGGGGGTTACAAGTGAAGGGCCCTGCAGGCATAGTCTCCAGCAAAAGATCATGTAATAACTAACAGATAATGTAGTAACTCACAATAATGTCATCACTTTATGTAATGCAATGTTCCCCACATTCATTTTTATGAAGTATTGCTTCTTTTTAATTTTCTTAGATATTTGCCCAAGAGCAGAATGTTTCAATGAGAGAGTGTTTATGACTACTGGTTATTTCACTGTGTGTAGTTATTTTATCATCTTATTTTCACAACAAAGCAGCGTCACTCCTCTTTGTGAGGCGTTAAAAAACTGTCAGAAGTGGGATTTGAACCCACGCCTCCAGGAGAGACTGCGACCTTAACGCAGCGCCTTAGACCGCTCGGCCATCCTGACTACAGATGCACTTTTGGTATGGGGATAAAGGCTATCGGGTAAAAGTAGACATAGGCATGGCCTCCCGAGAGCGCCACAGAGACCAATAAATGCACCATAGTGACTTGCATGTTCAACATGAGATGGTCATTGGTTTTTATCAATTAAAAACTCCAGTCATGGATTTAACCTCAATATGGCCTTCAATGGGAAAAGCAAAGTAAATCCTAATTGATTGTGTGCTAGAGTGTCTTCAGAATATGGCCATTCTGACATGAATTGTAAAAGACATCAGATAAGACCCAAATAGTTTCCGGAGGTATCGACAACTGTCAGGGTAAGAGTGACAACAGGTCCACATGTCAAAATGGTGGAAATCTTAGCAAATGGCTTAATAGTTATTTATGACAATGGTGTTGTTATTTTTTAGGGTTTATAGAGGGATCTCACCTGTGACCTATGGCTTGACGACACACCTGTAATCTATGCTACCTTGGCCTATAGAGCTAGACGGATGGGTAATGGTCCTCTGTAGCTCAGCTGGTAGAGCACGGCGCTTGTAACGCCAGGGTAGTGGGTTTGATCCCCGGGACCACCCATACACAAGAAAAAAATGTATGCACGCATGACTGTAAGTCGCTTTGGATAAAAGCGTCTGCTAAATGGCATATTTTCTTATTATTATAATGAGGGTGGGATAGACATCCTGCGGCACAATCCCAAATGGACCACTAAACCCTGTCTACATGAAGAGATCTGAGAGGATGTGATTGGTATAAGCAAGATGACCAAACTTCAACCTAGGGAGGGGTCACCATAATGCAAAGCCGTTGTCGGCAGGATTCGAACCTGCGCGGGAAAATCCCAATGGATTTCTAGTCCATCGCCTTAACCACTCGGCCACAACAACTATAAAAAGAAAAACAAAAGGGGGGTTACAAGTGAAGGGCCCTGCAGGCATAGTCTCCAGCAAAAGATCATGTAATAACTAACAGATAATATAGTAACTCACAATAATGTCATCACTTTATGTAATGCAATGTTCCCCACATTCATTTTTATGAAGTATTGCTTCTTTTTAATTTTCTTAGATATTTGCCCAAGAGCAGAATGTTTCAATGAGAGAGTGTTTATTACTACTGGTTATTTCACTGTGTGTAGTTATTTTATCATCTTATTTTCACAACAAAGCAGCGTCACTCCTCTTTGTGAGGCGTTAAAAAACTGTCAGAAGTGGGATTTGAACGCACGCCTCCAGGAGAGACTGCGACCTTAACGCAGCGCCTTAGACCGCTCGGCCATCCTGACTACAGATGCACTTTTGGTATGGGGATAAAGGCTATCGGGTAAAAGTAGACATAGGCATGGCCTCCCGAGAGCGCCACAGAGACCAATAAATGCACCATAGTGACTTGCATGTTCAACATGAGATGGTCATTGGTTTTTATCAATTAAAAACTCCAGTCATGGATTTAACCTCAATATGGCCTTCAATGGGAAAAGCAAAGTAAATCCTAATTGATTGTGTGCTAGAGTGTCTTCAGAATATGGCCATTCTGACATGAATTGTAAAAGACATCAGATAAGACCCAAATAGTTTCCGGAGGTATCGACAACTGTCAGGGTAAGAGTGACAACAGGTCCACATGTCAAAATGGTGGAAATCTTAGCAAATGGCTTAATAGTTATTTATGACAATGGTGTTGTTATTTTTTAGGGTTTATAGAGGGATCTCACCTGTGACCTATGGCTTGACGACACACCTGTAATCTATGCTACCTTGGCCTATAGAGCTAGACGGATGGGTAATGGTCCTCTGTAGCTCAGCTGGTAGAGCACGGCGCTTGTAACGCCAGGGTAGTGGATTTGATCCCCGGGACCACCCATACACAAGAAAAAAATGTATGCACGCATGACTGTAAGTCGCTTTGGATAAAAGCGTCTGCTAAATGGCATATTTTCTTATTATTATAATGAGGGTGGGATAGACATCCTGCGGCACAATCCCAAATGGACCACTAAACCCTGTCTACATGAAGAGATCTGAGAGGATGTGATTGGTATAAGCAAGATGACCAAACTTCAACCTAGGGAGGGGTCACCATAATGCAAAGCCGTTGTCAGCAGGATTCTAACCTGCGCGGGAAAATCCCAATGGATTTCTAGTCCATCGCCTTAACCACTCGGCCACGACAACTATAAAAAGAAAAACAAGAGGGGGGTTACAAGTGAAGGGCCCTGCAGGCATAGTCTTCAGCAAAAGATAATGTAATAACTAACAGATAATGTAGTAACTCATAATAATGTCATCACTTTATGTAATGCAATGTTCCCCACGTTCATTTTTATGAAGTATTGATTCTTTTTAATTTTCTTAGATATTTGCCCAAGAGCAGAATGTTTCAATGAGAGAGTGTTTATGACTACTGGTTATTTCACTGTGTGTAGTTATTTTATCATCTTATTTTCACAACAAAGCAGCGTCACTCCTCTTTGAGAGGCGTTAAAAAATTGTCAGAAGTGGGATTTGAACCCACACCTCCAGGAGAGACTGCGACCTTAACGCAGCGCCTTTGACCGCTCGGCCATCCTGACTACAGATGCACTTTTGGTATGGGGATAAAGGCTATCGGGTAAAAGTAGACATAGGCATGGCCTCCCGAGAGCGCCACAGAGACCAATAAATGCACCATAGTGACTTGCATGTTCAACATGAGATGGTCATTGGTTTTTATCAATTAAAAACTCCAGTCATGGATTTAACCTCAATATGGCCTTCAATGGGAAAAGCAAAGTAAATCCTAATTGATTGTGTGCTAGAGTGTCTTCAGAATATGGCCATTCTGACATGAATTGTAAAAGACATCAGATAAGACCCAAATAGTTTCCGGAGGTATCGACAACCGTCAGGGTAAGAGTGACAACAGGTCCACATGTCAAAATGGTGGAAATCTTAGCAAATGGCTTAATAGTTATTTATGACAATGGTGTTGTTATTTTTTAGGGTTTATAGAGGGATCTCACCTGTGACCTATGGCTTGACGACACACCTGTAATCTATGCTACCTTGGCCTATAGAGCTAGACGGATGGATAATGGTCCTCTGTAGCTCAGCTGGTAGAGCACGGCGCTTGTAACGCCAGGGTAGTGGATTTGATCCCCGGGACCACCCATACACAAGAAAAAAATGTATGCACGCATGACTGTAAGTCGCTTTGGATAAAAGCGTCTGCTAAATGGCATATTTTCTTATTATTATAATGAGGGTGGGATAGACATCCTGCGGCACAATCCCAAATGGACCACTAAACCCTGTCTACATGAAGAGATCTGAGAGGATGTGATTGGTATAAGCAAGATGACCAAACTTCAACCTAGGGAGGGGTCACCATAATGCAAAGCCGTTGTCGGCAGGATTCGAACCTGCGCGGGAAAATCCCAATGGATTTCTAGTCCATCGCCTTAACCACTCGGCCACGACAACTATAAAAAAAAAACAAGAGGGGGGTTACAAGTGAAGGGCCCTGCAGGCATAGTCTCCAGCAAAAGATCATGTAATAACTAACAGATAATGTAGTAACTCACAATAATGTCATCACTTTATGTAATGCAATGTTCCCCACATTCATTTTTATGAAGTATTGCTTCTTTTTAATTTTCTTAGATATTTGCCCAAGAGCAGAATGTTTCAATGAGAGAGTGTTTATGACTACTGGTTATTTCACTGTGTGTAGTTATTTTATCATCTTATTTTCACAACAAAGCAGCGTCACTCCTCTTTGTGAGGCGTTAAAAAACTGTCAGAAGTGGGATTTGAACCCACGCCTCCAGGAGAGACTGCGACCTTAACGCAGCGCCTTAGACCGCTCGGCCATCCTGACTACAGATGCACTTTTGGTATGGGGATAAAGGCTATCGGGTAAAAGTAGACATAGGCATGGCCTCCCGAGAGCGCCACAGAGACCAATAAATGCACCATAGTGACTTGCATGTTCAACATGAGATGGTCATTGGTTTTTATCAATTAAAAACTCCAGTCATGGATTTAACCTCAATATGGCCTTCAATGGGAAAAGCAAAGTAAATCCTAATTGATTGTGTGCTAGAGTGTCTTCAGAATATGGCCATTCTGACATGAATTGTAAAAGACATCAGATAAGACCCAAATAGTTTCCGGAGGTATCGACAACTGTCAGGGTAAGAGTGACAACAGGTCCACATGTCAAAATGGTGGAAATCTTAGCAAATGGCTTAATAGTTATTTATGACAATGGTGTTGTTATTTTTTAGGGTTTATAGAGGGATCTCACCTGTGACCTATGGCTTGACGACACACCTGTAATCTATGCTACCTTGGCCTATAGAGCTAGACGGATGGGTAATGGTCCTCTGTAGCTCAGCTGGTAGAGCACGGCGCTTGTAACGCCAGGGTAGTGGGTTTGATCCCCGGGACCACCCATACACAAGAAAAAAATGTATGCACGCATGACTGTAAGTCGCTTTGGATAAAAGCGTCTGCTAAATGGCATATTTTCTTATTATTATAATGAGGGTGGGATAGACATCCTGCGGCACAATCCCAAATGGACCACTAAACCCTGTCTACATGAAGAGATCTGAGAGGATGTGATTGGTATAAGCAAGATGACCAAACTTCAACCTAGGGAGGGGTCACCATAATGCAAAGCCGTTGTCGGCAGGATTCGAACCTGCGCGGGAAAATCCCAATGGATTTCTAGTCCATCGCCTTAACCACTCGGCCACGACAACTATAAAAAGAAAAACAAAAGGGGGGTTACAAGTGAAGGGCCCTGCAGGCATAGTCTCCAGCAAAAGATCATGTAATAACTAACAGATAATATAGTAACTCACAATAATGTCATCACTTTATGTAATGCAATGTTCCCCACATTCATTTTTATGAAGTATTGCTTCTTTTTAATTTTCTTAGATATTTGCCCAAGAGCAGAATGTTTCAATGAGAGAGTGTTTATGACTACTGGTTATTTCACTGTGTGTAGTTATTTTATCATCTTATTTTCACAACAAAGCAGCGTCACTCCTCTTTGAGAGGCGTTAAAAAATTGTCAGAAGTGGGATTTGAACCCACGCCTCCAGGAGAGACTGCGACCTTAACGCAGCGCCTTAGATCGCTCGGCCATCCTGACTACAGATGCACTTTTGGTATGGGGATAAAGGCTATCGGGTAAAAGTAGACATAGGCATGGCCTCCCGAGAGCGCCACAGAGACCAATAAATGCACCATAGTGACTTGCATGTTCAACATGAGATGGTCATTGGTTTTTATCAATTAAAAACTCCAGTCATGGATTTAACCTCAATATGGCCTTCAATGGGAAAAGCAAAGTAAATCCTAATTGATTGTGTGCTAGAGTGTCTTCAGAATATGGCCATTCTGACATGAATTGTAAAAGACATCAGATAAGACCCAAATAGTTTCCGGAGGTATCGACAACTGTCAGGGTAAGAGTGACAACAGGTCCACATGTCAAAATGGTGGAAATCTTAGCAAATGGCTTAATAGTTATTTATGACAATGGTGTTGTTATTTTTTAGGGTTTATAGAGGGATCTCACCTGTGACCTATGGCTTGACGACACACCTGTAATCTATGCTACCTTGGCCTATAGAGCTAGACGGATGGGTAATGGTCCTCTGTAGCTCAGCTGGTAGAGCACGGCGCTTGTAACGCCAGGGTAGTGGATTTGATCCCCGGGACCACCCATACACAAGAAAAAAATGTATGCACGCATGACTGTAAGTCGCTTTGGATAAAAGCGTCTGCTAAATGGCATATTTTCTTATTATTATAATGAGGGTGGGATAGACATCCTGCGGCACAATCCCAAATGGACCACTAAACCCTGTCTACATGAAGAGATCTGAGAGGATGTGATTGGTATAAGCAAGATGACCAAACTTCAACCTAGGGAGGGGTCACCATAATGCAAAGCCGTTGTCGGCAGGATTCGAACCTGCGCGGGAAAATCCCAATGGATTTCTAGTCCATCGCCTTAACCACTCGGCCACGACAACTATAAAAAGAAAAACAAAAGGGGGGTTACAAGTGAAGGGCCCTGCAGGCATAGTCTCCAGCAAAAGATCATGTAATAACTAACAGATAATATAGTAACTCACAATAATGTCATCACTTTATGTAATGCAATGTTCCCCACATTCATTTTTATGAAGTATTGCTTCTTTTTAATTTTCTTAGATATTTGCCCAAGAGCAGAATGTTTCAATGAGAGAGTGTTTATGACTACTGGTTATTTCACTGTGTGTAGTTATTTTATCATCTTATTTTCACAACAAAGCAGCGTCACTCCTCTTTGAGAGGCGTTAAAAAATTGTCAGAAGTGGGATTTGAACCCACGCCTCCAGGAGAGACTGCGACCTTAACGCAGCGCCTTAGATCGCTCGGCCATCCTGACTACAGATGCACTTTTGGTATGGGGATAAAGGCTATCGGGTAAAAGTAGACATAGGCATGGCCTCCCGAGAGCGCCACAGAGACCAATAAATGCACCATAGTGACTTGCATGTTCAACATGAGATGGTCATTGGTTTTTATCAATTAAAAACTCCAGTCATGGATTTAACCTCAATATGGCCTTCAATGGGAAAAGCAAAGTAAATCCTAATTGATTGTGTGCTAGAGTGTCTTCAGAATATGGCCATTCTGACATGAATTGTAAAAGACATCAGATAAGACCCAAATAGTTTCCGGAGGTATCGACAACTGTCAGGGTAAGAGTGACAACAGGTCCACATGTCAAAATGGTGGAAATCTTAGCAAATGGCTTAATAGTTATTTATGACAATGGTGTTGTTATTTTTTAGGGTTTATAGAGGGATCTCACCTGTGACCTATGGCTTGACGACACACCTGTAATCTATGCTACCTTGGCCTATAGAGCTAGACGGATGGGTAATGGTCCTCTGTAGCTCAGCTGGTAGAGCACGGCGCTTGTAACGCCAGGGTAGTGGATTTGATCCCCGGGACCACCCATACACAAGAAAAAAATGTATGCACGCATGACTGTAAGTCGCTTTGGATAAAAGCGTCTGCTAAATGGCATATTTTCTTATTATTATAATGAGGGTGGGATAGACATCCTGCGGCACAATCCCAAATGGACCACTAAACCCTGTCTACATGAAGAGATCTGAGAGGATGTGATTGGTATAAGCAAGATGACCAAACTTCAACCTAGGGAGGGGTCACCATAATGCAAAGCCGTTGTCGGCAGGATTCGAACCTGCGCGGGAAAATCCCAATGGATTTCTAGTCCAGCGCCTTAACCACTCGGCCACGACAACTATAAAAAGAAAAACAAGAGGGGGGTTACAAGTGAAGGGCCCTGCAGGCATAGTCTCCAGCAAAAGATCATGTAATAACTAACAGATAATGTAGTAACTCACAATAATGTCATCACTTTATGTAATGCAATGTTCCCCACATTCATTTTTATGAAGTATTGCTTCTTTTTAATTTTCTTAGATATTTGCCCAAGAGCAGAATGTTTCAATGAGAGAGTGTTTATGACTACTGGTTATTTCACTGTGTGTAGTTATTTTATCATCTTATTTTCACAACAAAGCAGCGTCACTCCTCTTTGTGAGGCGTTAAAAAACTGTCAGAAGTGGGATTTGAACCCACGCCTCCAGGAGAGACTGCGACCTTAACGCAGCGCCTTAGACCGCTCGGCCATCCTGACTACAGATGCACTTTTGGTATGGGGATAAAGGCTATCGGGTAAAAGTAGACATAGGCATGGCCTCCCGAGAGCGCCACAGAGACCAATAAATGCACCATAGTGACTTGCATGTTCAACATGAGATGGTCATTGGTTTTTATCAATTAAAAACTCCAGTCATGGATTTAACCTCAATATGGCCTTCAATGGGAAAAGCAAAGTAAATCCTAATTGATTGTGTGCTAGAGTGTCTTCAGAATATGGCCATTCTGACATGAATTGTAAAAGACATCAGATAAGACCCAAATAGTTTCCGGAGGTATCGACAACTGTCAGGGTAAGAGTGACAACAGGTCCACATGTCAAAATGGTGGAAATCTTAGCAAATGGCTTAATAGTTATTTATGACAATGGTGTTGTTATTTTTTAGGGTTTATAGAGGGATCTCACCTGTGACCTATGGCTTGACGACACACCTGTAATCTATGCTACCTTGGCCTATAGAGCTAGACGGATGGATAATGGTCCTCTGTAGCTCAGCTGGTAGAGCACGGCGCTTGTAACGCCAGGGTAGTGGGTTTGATCCCCGGGACCACCCATACACAAGAAAAAAATGTATGCACGCATGACTGTAAGTCGCTTTGGATAAAAGCGTCTGCTAAATGGCATATTATCTTATTATTATAATGAGGGTGGGATAGACATCCTGCGGCACAATCCCAAATGGACCACTAAACCCTGTCTACATGAAGAGATCTGAGAGGATGTGATTGGTATAAGCAAGATGACCAAACTTCAACCTAGGGAGGCGTCACCATAATGCAAATCCGTTGTCGGCAGGATTCGAACCTGCGCGGGAAAATCCCAATGGATTTCTAGTCCATCGCCTTAACCACTCGGCCACGACAACTATACAAACACAAAACTCAGCTGGTAACACAAAACTCAGCTGATAATGTAATAACTAACAGATAATGTAGTAACTCATAATAATGTCATCACTTTATGTAATGCAATGTTCCCCACGTTCATTTTTATGAAGTATTGCTTCTTTTTAATTTTCTTAGATATTTGCCCAAGAGCAGAATGTTTCAATGAGAGAGTGTTTATAACTACTGGTTATTTCACTGTGTGTAGTTATTTTATCATCTTATTTTCACAACAAAGCAGCGTCACTCCTCTTTGAGAGGCGTTAAAAAACTTTCAGAAGTGGGATTTGAACCCACGCCTCCAGGAGAGACTGCGACCTTAACGCAGCGCCTTAGACCGCTCGGCCATCCTGACTACAGATGCACTTTTGGTATGGGGATAAAGGCTATCGGGTAAAAGTAGACATAGGCATGGCCTCCCGAGAGCGCCACAGAGACCAATAAATGCACCATAGTGACTTGCATGTTCAACATGAGATGGTCATTGGTTTTTATCAATTAAAAACTCCAGTCATGGATTTAACCTCAATATGGCCTTCAATGGGAAAAGCAAAGTAAATCCTAATTGATTGTGTGCTAGAGTGTCTTCAGAATATGGCCATTCTGACATGAATTGTAAAAGACATCAGATAAGACCCAAATAGTTTCCGGAGGTATGGACAACTGTCAGGGTAAGAGTGACAACAGGTCCACATGTCAAAATGGTGGAAATCTTAGCAAATGGCTTAATAGTTATTTATGACAATGGTGTTGTTATTTTTTAGGGTTTATAGAGGGATCTCACCTGTGACCTATGGCTTGACGACACACCTGTAATCTATGCTACCTTGGCCTATAGAGCTAGACGGATGGATAATGGTCCTCTGTAGCTCAGCTGGTAGAGCACGGCGCTTGTAACGCCAGGGTAGTGGATTTGATCCCCGGGACCACCCATACACAAGAAAAAAATGTATGCACGCATGACTGTAAGTCGCTTTGGATAAAAGCGTCTGCTAAATGGCATATTTTCTTATTATTATAATGAGGGTGGGATAGACATCCTGCGGCACAATCCCAAATGGACCACTAAACCCTGTCTACATGAAGAGATCTGAGAGGATGTGATTGGTATAAGCAAGATGACCAAACTTCAACCTAGGGAGGGGTCACCATAATGCAAAGCCGTTGTCGGCAGGATTCGAACCTGCGCGGGAAAATCCCAATGGATTTCTAGTCCATCGCCTTAACCACTCGGCCACGACAACTATAAAAAGAAAAACAAGAGGGGGGTTACAAGTGAAGGGCCCTGCAGGCATAGTCTCCAGCAAAAGATCATGTAATAACTAACAGATAATGTAGTAACTCACAATAATGTCATCACTTTATGTAATGCAATGTTCCCCACATTCATTTTTATGAAGTATTGCTTCCTTTTAATTTTCTTAGATATTTGCCCAAGAGCAGAATGTTTCAATGAGAGAGTGTTTATGACTACTGGTTATTTCACTGTGTGTAGTTATTTTATCATCTTATTTTCACAACAAAGCAGCGTCACTCCTCTTTGTGAGGCGTTAAAAAACTGTCAGAAGTGGGATTTGAACCCACGCCTCCAGGAGAGACTGCGACCTTAACGCAGCGCCTTAGACCGCTCGGCCATCCTGACTACAGATGCACTTTTGGTATGGGGATAAAGGCTATCGGGTAAAAGTAGACATAGGCATGGCCTCCCGAGAGCGCCACAGAGACCAATAAATGCACCATAGTGACTTGCATGTTCAACATGAGATGGTCATTGGTTTTTATCAATTAAAAACTCCAGTCATGGATTTAACCTCAATATGGCCTTCAATGGGAAAAGCAAAGTAAATCCTAATTGATTGTGTGCTAGAGTGTCTTCAGAATATGGCCATTCTGACATGAATTGTAAAAGACATCAGATAAGACCCAAATAGTTTCCGGAGGTATCGACAACTGTCAGGGTAAGAGTGACAACAGGTCCACATGTCAAAATGGTGGAAATCTTAGCAAATGGCTTAATAGTTATTTATGACAATGGTGTTGTTATTTTTTAGGGTTTATAGAGGGATCTCACCTGTGACCTATGGCTTGACGACACACCTGTAATCTATGCTACCTTGGCCTATAGAGCTAGACGGATGGGTAATGGTCCTCTGTAGCTCAGCTGGTAGAGCACGGCGCTTGTAACGCCAGGGTAGTGGGTTTGATCCCCGGGACCACCCATACACAAGAAAAAAATGTATGCACGCATGACTGTAAGTCGCTTTGGATAAAAGCGTCTACTAAATGGCATATTTTCTTATTATTATAATGAGGGTGGGATAGACATCCTGCGGCACAATCCCAAATGGACCACTAAACCCTGTCTACATGAAGAGATCTGAGAGGATGTGATTGGTATAAGCAAGATGACCAAACTTCAACCTAGGGAGGGGTCACCATAATGCAAAGCCGTTGTCGGCAGGATTCGAACCTGCGCGGGAAAATCCCAATGGATTTCTAGTCCATCGCCTTAACCACTCGGCCACGACAACTATAAAAAGAAAAACAAGAGGGGGGTTACAAGTGAAGGGCCCTGCAGGCATAGTCTCCAGCAAAAGATCATGTAATAACTAACAGATAATGTAGTAACTCACAATAATGTCATCACTTTATGTAATGCAATGTTCCACACATTCATTTTTATGAAGTATTGCTTCTTTTTAATTTTCTTAGATATTTGCCCAAGAGCAGAATGTTTCAATGAGAGAGTGTTTATGACTACTGGTTATTTCACTGTGTGTAGTTATTTTATCATCTTATTTTCACAACAAAGCAGCGTCACTCCTCTTTGTGAGGCGTTAAAAAACTGTCAGAAGTGGGATTTGAACCCACGCCTCCAGGAGAGACTGCGACCTTAACGCAGCGCCTTAGACCGCTCGGACATCCTGACTACAGATGCACTTTTGGTATGGGGATAAAGGCTATCGGGTAAAAGTAGACATAGGCATGGCCTCCCGAGAGCGCCACAGAGACCAATAAATGCACCATAGTGACTTGCATGTTCAACATGAGATGGTCATTGGTTTTTATCAATTAAAAACTCCAGTCATGGATTTAACCTCAATATGGCCTTCAATGGGAAAAGCAAAGTAAATCCTAATTGATTGTGTGCTAGAGTGTCTTCAGAATATGGCCATTCTGACATGAATTGTAAAAGACATCAGATAAGACCCAAATAGTTTCCGGAGGTATCGACAACCGTCAGGGTAAGAGTGACAACAGGTCCACATGTCAAAATGGTGGAAATCTTAGCAAATGGCTTAATAGTTATTTATGACAATGGTGTTGTTATTTTTTAGGGTTTATAGAGGGATCTCACCTGTGACCTATGGCTTGACGACACACCTGTAATCTATGCTACCTTGGCCTATAGAGCTAGACGGATGGATAATGGTCCTCTGTAGCTCAGCTGGTAGAGCACGGCGCTTGTAACGCCAGGGTAGTGGATTTGATCCCCGGGACCACCCATACACAAGAAAAAAATGTATGCACGCATGACTGTAAGTCGCTTTGGATAAAAGCGTCTGCTAAATGGCATATTTTCTTATTATTATAATGAGGGTGGGATAGACATCCTGCGGCACAATCCCAAATGGACCACTAAACCCTGTCTACATGAAGAGATCTGAGAGGATGTGATTGGTATAAGCAAGATGACCAAACTTCAACCTAGGGAGGGGTCACCATAATGCAAAGCCGTTGTCGGCAGGATTCGAACCTGCGCGGGAAAATCCCAATGGATTTCTAGTCCATCGCCTTAACCACTCGGCCACGACAACTATAAAAAAAAAACAAGAGGGGGGTTACAAGTGAAGGGCCCTGCAGGCATAGTCTCCAGCAAAAGATCATGTAATAACTAACAGATAATGTAGTAACTCACAATAATGTCATCACTTTATGTAATGCAATGTTCCCCACATTCATTTTTATGAAGTATTGCTTCTTTTTAATTTTCTTAGATATTTGCCCAAGAGCAGAATGTTTCAATGAGAGAGTGTTTATGACTACTGGTTATTTCACTGTGTGTAGTTATTTTATCATCTTATTTTCACAACAAAGCAGCGTCACTCCTCTTTGTGAGGCGTTAAAAAACTGTCAGAAGTGGGATTTGAACCCACGCCTCCAGGAGAGACTGCGACCTTAACGCAGCGCCTTAGACCGCTCGGCCATCCTGACTACAGATGCACTTTTGGTATGGGGATAAAGGCTATCGGGTAAAAGTAGACATAGGCATGGCCTCCCGAGAGCGCCACAGAGACCAATAAATGCACCATAGTGACTTGCATGTTCAACATGAGATGGTCATTGGTTTTTATCAATTAAAAACTCCAGTCATGGATTTAACCTCAATATGGCCTTCAATGGGAAAAGCAAAGTAAATCCTAATTGATTGTGTGCTAGAGTGTCTTCAGAATATGGCCATTCTGACATGAATTGTAAAAGACATCAGATAAGACCCAAATAGTTTCCGGAGGTATCGACAACTGTCAGGGTAAGAGTGACAACAGGTCCACATGTCAAAATGGTGGAAATCTTAGCAAATGGCTTAATAGTTATTTATGACAATGGTGTTGTTATTTTTTAGGGTTTATAGAGGGATCTCACCTGTGACCTATGGCTTGACGACACACCTGTAATCTATGCTACCTTGGCCTATAGAGCTAGACGGATGGGTAATGGTCCTCTGTAGCTCAGCTGGTAGAGCACGGCGCTTGTAACGCCAGGGTAGTGGGTTTGATCCCCGGGACCACCCATACACAAG
Source organism: Coregonus lavaretus (assembly GCF_964263955.1). NCBI lineage: Eukaryota > Metazoa > Chordata > Actinopteri > Salmoniformes > Salmonidae > Coregonus > Coregonus lavaretus. Next base: position 13,312,990 of record NC_140022.1, on the reverse strand, counting down.
AAAAAAATGTATGCACGCATGACTGTAAGTCGCTTTGGATAAAAGCGTCTGCTAAATGGCATATTTTCTTATTATTATAATGAGGGTGGGATAGACATCCTGCGGCACAATCCCAAATGGACCACTAAACCCTGTCTACATGAAGAGATCTGAGAGGATGTGATTGGTATAAGCAAGATGACCAAACTTCAACCTAGGGAGGGGTCACCATAATGCAAAGCCGTTGTCGGCAGGATTCGAACCTGCGCGGGAAAATCCCAATGGATTTCTAGTCCATCGCCTTAACCACTCGGCCACGACAACTATAAAAAGAAAAACAAAAGGGGGGTTACAAGTGAAGGGCCCTGCAGGCATAGTCTCCAGCAAAAGATCATGTAATAACTAACAGATAATATAGTAACTCACAATAATGTCATCACTTTATGTAATGCAATGTTCCCCACATTCATTTTTATGAAGTATTGCTTCTTTTTAATTTTCTTAGATATTTGCCCAAGAGCAGAATGTTTCAATGAGAGAGTGTTTATGACTACTGGTTATTTCACTGTGTGTAGTTATTTTATCATCTTATTTTCACAACAAAGCAGCGTCACTCCTCTTTGAGAGGCGTTAAAAAATTGTCAGAAGTGGGATTTGAACCCACGCCTCCAGGAGAGACTGCGACCTTAACGCAGCGCCTTAGATCGCTCGGCCATCCTGACTACAGATGCACTTTTGGTATGGGGATAAAGGCTATCGGGTAAAAGTAGACATAGGCATGGCCTCCCGAGAGCGCCACAGAGACCAATAAATGCACCATAGTGACTTGCATGTTCAACATGAGATGGTCATTGGTTTTTATCAATTAAAAACTCCAGTCATGGATTTAACCTCAATATGGCCTTCAATGGGAAAAGCAAAGTAAATCCTAATTGATTGTGTGCTAGAGTGTCTTCAGAATATGGCCATTCTGACATGAATTGTAAAAGACATCAGATAAGACCCAAATAGTTTCCGGAGGTATCGACAACTGTCAGGGTAAGAGTGACAACAGGTCCACATGTCAAAATGGTGGAAATCTTAGCAAATGGCTTAATAGTTATTTATGACAATGGTGTTGTTATTTTTTAGGGTTTATAGAGGGATCTCACCTGTGACCTATGGCTTGACGACACACCTGTAATCTATGCTACCTTGGCCTATAGAGCTAGACGGATGGGTAATGGTCCTCTGTAGCTCAGCTGGTAGAGCACGGCGCTTGTAACGCCAGGGTAGTGGATTTGATCCCCGGGACCACCCATACACAAGAAAAAAATGTATGCACGCATGACTGTAAGTCGCTTTGGATAAAAGCGTCTGCTAAATGGCATATTTTCTTATTATTATAATGAGGGTGGGATAGACATCCTGCGGCACAATCCCAAATGGACCACTAAACCCTGTCTACATGAAGAGATCTGAGAGGATGTGATTGGTATAAGCAAGATGACCAAACTTCAACCTAGGGAGGGGTCACCATAATGCAAAGCCGTTGTCGGCAGGATTCGAACCTGCGCGGGAAAATCCCAATGGATTTCTAGTCCAGCGCCTTAACCACTCGGCCACGACAACTATAAAAAGAAAAACAAGAGGGGGGTTACAAGTGAAGGGCCCTGCAGGCATAGTCTCCAGCAAAAGATCATGTAATAACTAACAGATAATGTAGTAACTCACAATAATGTCATCACTTTATGTAATGCAATGTTCCCCACATTCATTTTTATGAAGTATTGCTTCTTTTTAATTTTCTTAGATATTTGCCCAAGAGCAGAATGTTTCAATGAGAGAGTGTTTATGACTACTGGTTATTTCACTGTGTGTAGTTATTTTATCATCTTATTTTCACAACAAAGCAGCGTCACTCCTCTTTGTGAGGCGTTAAAAAACTGTCAGAAGTGGGATTTGAACCCACGCCTCCAGGAGAGACTGCGACCTTAACGCAGCGCCTTAGACCGCTCGGCCATCCTGACTACAGATGCACTTTTGGTATGGGGATAAAGGCTATCGGGTAAAAGTAGACATAGGCATGGCCTCCCGAGAGCGCCACAGAGACCAATAAATGCACCATAGTGACTTGCATGTTCAACATGAGATGGTCATTGGTTTTTATCAATTAAAAACTCCAGTCATGGATTTAACCTCAATATGGCCTTCAATGGGAAAAGCAAAGTAAATCCTAATTGATTGTGTGCTAGAGTGTCTTCAGAATATGGCCATTCTGACATGAATTGTAAAAGACATCAGATAAGACCCAAATAGTTTCCGGAGGTATCGACAACTGTCAGGGTAAGAGTGACAACAGGTCCACATGTCAAAATGGTGGAAATCTTAGCAAATGGCTTAATAGTTATTTATGACAATGGTGTTGTTATTTTTTAGGGTTTATAGAGGGATCTCACCTGTGACCTATGGCTTGACGACACACCTGTAATCTATGCTACCTTGGCCTATAGAGCTAGACGGATGGATAATGGTCCTCTGTAGCTCAGCTGGTAGAGCACGGCGCTTGTAACGCCAGGGTAGTGGGTTTGATCCCCGGGACCACCCATACACAAGAAAAAAATGTATGCACGCATGACTGTAAGTCGCTTTGGATAAAAGCGTCTGCTAAATGGCATATTATCTTATTATTATAATGAGGGTGGGATAGACATCCTGCGGCACAATCCCAAATGGACCACTAAACCCTGTCTACATGAAGAGATCTGAGAGGATGTGATTGGTATAAGCAAGATGACCAAACTTCAACCTAGGGAGGCGTCACCATAATGCAAATCCGTTGTCGGCAGGATTCGAACCTGCGCGGGAAAATCCCAATGGATTTCTAGTCCATCGCCTTAACCACTCGGCCACGACAACTATACAAACACAAAACTCAGCTGGTAACACAAAACTCAGCTGATAATGTAATAACTAACAGATAATGTAGTAACTCATAATAATGTCATCACTTTATGTAATGCAATGTTCCCCACGTTCATTTTTATGAAGTATTGCTTCTTTTTAATTTTCTTAGATATTTGCCCAAGAGCAGAATGTTTCAATGAGAGAGTGTTTATAACTACTGGTTATTTCACTGTGTGTAGTTATTTTATCATCTTATTTTCACAACAAAGCAGCGTCACTCCTCTTTGAGAGGCGTTAAAAAACTTTCAGAAGTGGGATTTGAACCCACGCCTCCAGGAGAGACTGCGACCTTAACGCAGCGCCTTAGACCGCTCGGCCATCCTGACTACAGATGCACTTTTGGTATGGGGATAAAGGCTATCGGGTAAAAGTAGACATAGGCATGGCCTCCCGAGAGCGCCACAGAGACCAATAAATGCACCATAGTGACTTGCATGTTCAACATGAGATGGTCATTGGTTTTTATCAATTAAAAACTCCAGTCATGGATTTAACCTCAATATGGCCTTCAATGGGAAAAGCAAAGTAAATCCTAATTGATTGTGTGCTAGAGTGTCTTCAGAATATGGCCATTCTGACATGAATTGTAAAAGACATCAGATAAGACCCAAATAGTTTCCGGAGGTATGGACAACTGTCAGGGTAAGAGTGACAACAGGTCCACATGTCAAAATGGTGGAAATCTTAGCAAATGGCTTAATAGTTATTTATGACAATGGTGTTGTTATTTTTTAGGGTTTATAGAGGGATCTCACCTGTGACCTATGGCTTGACGACACACCTGTAATCTATGCTACCTTGGCCTATAGAGCTAGACGGATGGATAATGGTCCTCTGTAGCTCAGCTGGTAGAGCACGGCGCTTGTAACGCCAGGGTAGTGGATTTGATCCCCGGGACCACCCATACACAAGAAAAAAATGTATGCACGCATGACTGTAAGTCGCTTTGGATAAAAGCGTCTGCTAAATGGCATATTTTCTTATTATTATAATGAGGGTGGGATAGACATCCTGCGGCACAATCCCAAATGGACCACTAAACCCTGTCTACATGAAGAGATCTGAGAGGATGTGATTGGTATAAGCAAGATGACCAAACTTCAACCTAGGGAGGGGTCACCATAATGCAAAGCCGTTGTCGGCAGGATTCGAACCTGCGCGGGAAAATTCCAATGGATTTCTAGTCCATCGCCTTAACCACTCGGCCACGACAACTATAAAAAGAAAAACAAGAGGGGGGTTACAAGTGAAGGGCCCTGCAGGCATAGTCTCCAGCAAAAGATCATGTAATAACTAACAGATAATGTAGTAACTCACAATAATGTCATCACTTTATGTAATGCAATGTTCCCCACATTCATTTTTATGAAGTATTGCTTCCTTTTAATTTTCTTAGATATTTGCCCAAGAGCAGAATGTTTCAATGAGAGAGTGTTTATGACTACTGGTTATTTCACTGTGTGTAGTTATTTTATCATCTTATTTTCACAACAAAGCAGCGTCACTCCTCTTTGTGAGGCGTTAAAAAACTGTCAGAAGTGGGATTTGAACCCACGCCTCCAGGAGAGACTGCGACCTTAACGCAGCGCCTTAGACCGCTCGGCCATCCTGACTACAGATGCACTTTTGGTATGGGGATAAAGGCTATCGGGTAAAAGTAGACATAGGCATGGCCTCCCGAGAGCGCCACAGAGACCAATAAATGCACCATAGTGACTTGCATGTTCAACATGAGATGGTCATTGGTTTTTATCAATTAAAAACTCCAGTCATGGATTTAACCTCAATATGGCCTTCAATGGGAAAAGCAAAGTAAATCCTAATTGATTGTGTGCTAGAGTGTCTTCAGAATATGGCCATTCTGACATGAATTGTAAAAGACATCAGATAAGACCCAAATAGTTTCCGGAGGTATCGACAACTGTCAGGGTAAGAGTGACAACATGTCCACATGTCAAAATGGTGGAAATCTTAGCAAATGGCTTAATAGTTATTTATGACAATGGTGTTGTTATTTTTTAGGGTTTATAGAGGGATCTCACCTGTGACCTATGGCTTGACGACACACCTGTAATCTATGCTACCTTGGCCTATAGAGCTAGACGGATGGGTAATGGTCCTCTGTAGCTCAGCTGGTAGAGCACGGCGCTTGTAACGCCAGGGTAGTGGGTTTGATCCCCGGGACCACCCATACACAAGAAAAAAATGTATGCACGCATGACTGTAAGTCGCTTTGGATAAAAGCGTCTACTAAATGGCATATTTTCTTATTATTATAATGAGGGTGGGATAGACATCCTGCGGCACAATCCCAAATGGACCACTAAACCCTGTCTACATGAAGAGATCTGAGAGGATGTGATTGGTATAAGCAAGATGACCAAACTTCAACCTAGGGAGGGGTCACCATAATGCAAAGCCGTTGTCGGCAGGATTCGAACCTGCGCGGGAAAATCCCAATGGATTTCTAGTCCATCGCCTTAACCACTCGGCCACGACAACTATAAAAAGAAAAACAAGAGGGGGGTTACAAGTGAAGGGCCCTGCAGGCATAGTCTCCAGCAAAAGATCATGTAATAACTAACAGATAATGTAGTAACTCACAATAATGTCATCACTTTATGTAATGCAATGTTCCACACATTCATTTTTATGAAGTATTGCTTCTTTTTAATTTTCTTAGATATTTGCCCAAGAGCAGAATGTTTCAATGAGAGAGTGTTTATGACTACTGGTTATTTCACTGTGTGTAGTTATTTTATCATCTTATTTTCACAACAAAGCAGCGTCACTCCTCTTTGTGAGGCGTTAAAAAACTGTCAGAAGTGGGATTTGAACCCACGCCTCCAGGAGAGACTGCGACCTTAACGCAGCGCCTTAGACCGCTCGGACATCCTGACTACAGATGCACTTTTGGTATGGGGATAAAGGCTATCGGGTAAAAGTAGACATAGGCATGGCCTCCCGAGAGCGCCACAGAGACCAATAAATGCACCATAGTGACTTGCATGTTCAACATGAGATGGTCATTGGTTTTTATCAATTAAAAACTCCAGTCATGGATTTAACCTCAATATGGCCTTCAATGGGAAAAGCAAAGTAAATCCTAATTGATTGTGTGCTAGAGTGTCTTCAGAATATGGCCATTCTGACATGAATTGTAAAAGACATCAGATAAGACCCAAATAGTTTCCGGAGGTATCGACAACTGTCAGGGTAAGAGTGACAACAGGTCCACATGTCAAAATGGTGGAAATCTTAGCAAATGGCTTAATAGTTATTTATGACAATGGTGTTGTTATTTTTTAGGGTTTATAGAGGGATCTCACCTGTGACCTATGGCTTGACGACACACCTGTAATCTATGCTACCTTGGCCTATAGAGCTAGACGGATGGATAATGGTCCTCTGTAGCTCAGCTGGTAGAGCACGGCGCTTGTAACGCCAGGGTAGTGGATTTGATCCCCGGGACCACCCATACACAAGAAAAAAATGTATGCACGCATGACTGTAAGTCGCTTTGGATAAAAGCGTCTGCTAAATGGCATATTTTCTTATTATTATAATGAGGGTGGGATAGACATCCTGCGGCACAATCCCAAATGGACCACTAAACCCTGTCTACATGAAGAGATCTGAGAGGATGTGATTGGTATAAGCAAGATGACCAAACTTCAACCTAGGGAGGGGTCACCATAATGCAAAGCCGTTGTCGGCAGGATTCGAACCTGCGCGGGAAAATCCCAATGGATTTCTAGTCCATCGCCTTAACCACTCGGCCACGACAACTATACAAAGACAAAACTCAGCTGGTAACACAAAACTCAGCTGATAATGTAATAACTAACAGATAATGTAGTAACTCATAATAATGTCATCACTTTATGTAATGCAATGTTCCCCACGTTCATTTTTATGAAGTATTGCTTCTTTTTAATTTTCTTAGATATTTGCCCAAGAGCAGAATGTTTCAATGAGAGAGTGTTTATAACTACTGGTTATTTCACTGTGTGTAGTTATTTTATCATCTTATTTTCACAACAAAGCAGCGTCACTCCTCTTTGAGAGGCGTTAAAAAACTTTCAGAAGTGGGATTTGAACCCACGCCTCCAGGAGAGACTGCGACCTTAACGCAGCGCCTTAGACCGCTCGGCCATCCTGACTACAGATGCACTTTTGGTATGGGGATAAAGGCTATCGGGTAAAAGTAGACATAGGCATGGCCTCCCGAGAGCGCCACAGAGACCAATAAATGCACCATAGTGACTTGCATGTTCAACATGAGATGGTCATTGGTTTTTATCAATTAAAAACTCCAGTCATGGATTTAACCTCAATATGGCCTTCAATGGGAAAAGCAAAGTAAATCCTAATTGATTGTGTGCTAGAGTGTCTTCAGAATATGGCCATTCTGACATGAATTGTAAAAGACATCAGATAAGACCCAAATAGTTTCCGGAGGTATGGACAACTGTCAGGGTAAGAGTGACAACAGGTCCACATGTCAAAATGGTGGAAATCTTAGCAAATGGCTTAATAGTTATTTATGACAATGGTGTTGTTATTTTTTAGGGTTTATAGAGGGATCTCACCTGTGACCTATGGCTTGACGACACACCTGTAATCTATGCTACCTTGGCCTATAGAGCTAGACGGATGGATAATGGTCCTCTGTAGCTCAGCTGGTAGAGCACGGCGCTTGTAACGCCAGGGTAGTGGATTTGATCCCCGGGACCACCCATACACAAGAAAAAAATGTATGCACGCATGACTGTAAGTCGCTTTGGATAAAAGCGTCTGCTAAATGGCATATTTTCTTATTATTATAATGAGGGTGGGATAGACATCCTGCGGCACAATCCCAAATGGACCACTAAACCCTGTCTACATGAAGAGATCTGAGAGGATGTGATTGGTATAAGCAAGATGACCAAACTTCAACCTAGGGAGGGGTCACCATAATGCAAAGCCGTTGTCGGCAGGATTCGAACCTGCGCGGGAAAATCCCAATGGATTTCTAGTCCATCGCCTTAACCACTCGGCCACGACAACTATAAAAAGAAAAACAAGAGGGGGGTTACAAGTGAAGGGCCCTGCAGGCATAGTCTCCAGCAAAAGATCATGTAATAACTAACAGATAATGTAGTAACTCACAATAATGTCATCACTTTATGTAATGCAATGTTCCCCACATTCATTTTTATGAAGTATTGCTTCCTTTTAATTTTCTTAGATATTTGCCCAAGAGCAGAATGTTTCAATGAGAGAGTGTTTATGACTACTGGTTATTTCACTGTGTGTAGTTATTTTATCATCTTATTTTCACAACAAAGCAGCGTCACTCCTCTTTGTGAGGCGTTAAAAAACTGTCAGAAGTGGGATTTGAACCCACGCCTCCAGGAGAGACTGCGACCTTAACGCAGCGCCTTAGACCGCTCGGCCATCCTGACTACAGATGCACTTTTGGTATGGGGATAAAGGCTATCGGGTAAAAGTAGACATAGGCATGGCCTCCCGAGAGCGCCACAGAGACCAATAAATGCACCATAGTGACTTGCATGTTCAACATGAGATGGTCATTGGTTTTTATCAATTAAAAACTCCAGTCATGGATTTAACCTCAATATGGCCTTCAATGGGAAAAGCAAAGTAAATCCTAATTGATTGTGTGCTAGAGTGTCTTCAGAATATGGCCATTCTGACATGAATTGTAAAAGACATCAGATAAGACCCAAATAGTTTCCGGAGGTATCGACAACTGTCAGGGTAAGAGTGACAACAGGTCCACATGTCAAAATGGTGGAAATCTTAGCAAATGGCTTAATAGTTATTTATGACAATGGTGTTGTTATTTTTTAGGGTTTATAGAGGGATCTCACCTGTGACCTATGGCTTGACGACACACCTGTAATCTATGCTACCTTGGCCTATAGAGCTAGACGGATGGGTAATGGTCCTCTGTAGCTCAGCTGGTAGAGCACGGCGCTTGTAACGCCAGGGTAGTGGGTTTGATCCCCGGGACCACCCATACACAAGAAAAAAATGTATGCACGCATGACTGTAAGTCGCTTTGGATAAAAGCGTCTACTAAATGGCATATTTTCTTATTATTATAATGAGGGTGGGATAGACATCCTGCGGCACAATCCCAAATGGACCACTAAACCCTGTCTACATGAAGAGATCTGAGAGGATGTGATTGGTATAAGCAAGATGACCAAACTTCAACCTAGGGAGGGGTCACCATAATGCAAAGCCGTTGTCGGCAGGATTCGAACCTGCGCGGGAAAATCCCAATGGATTTCTAGTCCATCGCCTTAACCACTCGGCCACGACAACTATAAAAAGAAAAACAAGAGGGGGGTTACAAGTGAAGGGCCCTGCAGGCATAGTCTCCAGCAAAAGATCATGTAATAACTAACAGATAATGTAGTAACTCACAATAATGTCATCACTTTATGTAATGCAATGTTCCACACATTCATTTTTATGAAGTATTGCTTCTTTTTAATTTTCTTAGATATTTGCCCAAGAGCAGAATGTTTCAATGAGAGAGTGTTTATGACTACTGGTTATTTCACTGTGTGTAGTTATTTTATCATCTTATTTTCACAACAAAGCAGCGTCACTCCTCTTTGTGAGGCGTTAAAAAACTGTCAGAAGTGGGATTTGAACCCACGCCTCCAGGAGAGACTGCGACCTTAACGCAGCGCCTTAGACCGCTCGGACATCCTGACTACAGATGCACTTTTGGTATGGGGATAAAGGCTATCGGGTAAAAGTAGACATAGGCATGGCCTCCCGAGAGCGCCACAGAGACCAATAAATGCACCATAGTGACTTGCATGTTCAACATGAGATGGTCATTGGTTTTTATCAATTAAAAACTCCAGTCATGGATTTAACCTCAATATGGCCTTCAATGGGAAAAGCAAAGTAAATCCTAATTGATTGTGTGCTAGAGTGTCTTCAGAATATGGCCATTCTGACATGAATTGTAAAAGACATCAGATAAGACCCAAATAGTTTCCGGAGGTATCGACAACTGTCAGGGTAAGAGTGACAACAGGTCCACATGTCAAAATGGTGGAAATCTTAGCAAATGGCTTAATAGTTATTTATGACAATGGTGTTGTTATTTTTTAGGGTTTATAGAGGGATCTCACCTGTGACCTATGGCTTGACGACACACCTGTAATCTATGCTACCTTGGCCTATAGAGCTAGACGGATGGATAATGGTCCTCTGTAGCTCAGCTGGTAGAGCACGGCGCTTGTAACGCCAGGGTAGTGGATTTGATCCCCGGGACCACCCATACACAAGAAAAAAATGTATGCACGCATGACTGTAAGTCGCTTTGGATAAAAGCGTCTGCTAAATGGCATATTTTCTTATTATTATAATGAGGGTGGGATAGACATCCTGCGGCACAATCCCAAATGGACCACTAAACCCTGTCTACATGAAGAGATCTGAGAGGATGTGATTGGTATAAGCAAGATGACCAAACTTCAACCTAGGGAGGGGTCACCATAATGCAAAGCCGTTGTCGGCAGGATTCGAACCTGCGCGGGAAAATCCCAATGGATTTCTAGTCCATCGCCTTAACCACTCGGCCACGACAACTATAAAAAGAAAAACAAGAGGGGGGTTACAAGTGAAGGGCCCTGCAGGCATAGTCTCCAGCAAAAGATCATGTAATAACTAACAGATAATGTAGTAACTCACAATAATGTCATCACTTTATGTAATGCAATGTTCCCCACATTCATTTTTATGAAGTATTGCTTCCTTTTAATTTTCTTAGATATTTGCCCAAGAGCAGAATGTTTCAATGAGAGAGTGTTTATGACTACTGGTTATTTCACTGTGTGTAGTTATTTTATCATCTTATTTTCACAACAAAGCAGCGTCACTCCTCTTTGTGAGGCGTTAAAAAACTGTCAGAAGTGGGATTTGAACCCACGCCTCCAGGAGAGACTGCGACCTTAACGCAGCGCCTTAGACCGCTCGGCCATCCTGACTACAGATGCACTTTTGGTATGGGGATAAAGGCTATCGGGTAAAAGTAGACATAGGCATGGCCTCCCGAGAGCGCCACAGAGACCAATAAATGCACCATAGTGACTTGCATGTTCAACATGAGATGGTCATTGGTTTTTATCAATTAAAAACTCCAGTCATGGATTTAACCTCAATATGGCCTTCAATGGGAAAAGCAAAGTAAATCCTAATTGATTGTGTGCTAGAGTGTCTTCAGAATATGGCCATTCTGACATGAATTGTAAAAGACATCAGATAAGACCCAAATAGTTTCCGGAGGTATCGACAACTGTCAGGGTAAGAGTGACAACAGGTCCACATGTCAAAATGGTGGAAATCTTAGCAAATGGCTTAATAGTTATTTATGACAATGGTGTTGTTATTTTTTAGGGTTTATAGAGGGATCTCACCTGTGACCTATGGCTTGACGACACACCTGTAATCTATGCTACCTTGGCCTATAGAGCTAGACGGATGGGTAATGGTCCTCTGTAGCTCAGCTGGTAGAGCACGGCGCTTGTAACGCCAGGGTAGTGGGTTTGATCCCCGGGACCACCCATACACAAGAAAAAAATGTATGCACGCATGACTGTAAGTCGCTTTGGATAAAAGCGTCTGCTAAATGGCATATTTTCTTATTATTATAATGAGGGTGGGATAGACATCCTGCGGCACAATCCCAAATGGACCACTAAACCCTGTCTACATGAAGAGATCTGAGAGGATGTGATTGGTATAAGCAAGATGACCAAACTTCAACCTAGGGAGGGGTCACCATAATGCAAAGCCGTTGTCGGCAGGATTCGAACCTGCGCGGGAAAATCCCAATGGATTTCTAGTCCATCGCCTTAACCACTCGGCCACGACAACTATAAAAAGAAAAACAAGAGGGGGGTTACAAGTGAAGGGCCCTGCAGGCATAGTCTCCAGCAAAAGATCATGTAATAACTAACAGATAATGTAGTAACTCACAATAATGTCATCACTTTATGTAATGCAATGTTCCCCACATTCATTTTTATGAAGTATTGCTTCCTTTTAATTTTCTTAGATATTTGCCCAAGAGCAGAATGTTTCAATGAGAGAGTGTTTATGACTACTGGTTATTTCACTGTGTGTAGTTATTTTATCATCTTATTTTCACAACAAAGCAGCGTCACTCCTCTTTGTGAGGCGTTAAAAAACTGTCAGAAGTGGGATTTGAACCCACGCCTCCAGGAGAGACTGCGACCTTAACGCAGCGCCTTAGACCGCTCGGCCATCCTGACTACAGATGCACTTTTGGTATGGGGATAAAGGCTATCGGGTAAAAGTAGACATAGGCATGGCCTCCCGAGAGCGCCACAGAGACCAATAAATGCACCATAGTGACTTGCATGTTCAACATGAGATGGTCATTGGTTTTTATCAATTAAAAACTCCAGTCATGGATTTAACCTCAATATGGCCTTCAATGGGAAAAGCAAAGTAAATCCTAATTGATTGTGTGCTAGAGTGTCTTCAGAATATGGCCATTCTGACATGAATTGTAAAAGACATCAGATAAGACCCAAATAGTTTCCGGAGGTATCGACAACTGTCAGGGTAAGAGTGACAACAGGTCCACATGTCAAAATGGTGGAAATCTTAGCAAATGGCTTAATAGTTATTTATGACAATGGTGTTGTTATTTTTTAGGGTTTATAGAGGGATCTCACCTGTGACCTATGGCTTGACGACACACCTGTAATCTATGCTACCTTGGCCTATAGAGCTAGACGGATGGGTAATGGTCCTCTGTAGCTCAGCTGGTAGAGCACGGCGCTTGTAACGCCAGGGTAGTGGGTTTGATCCCCGGGACCACCCATACACAAGAAAAAAATGTATGCACGCATGACTGTAAGTCGCTTTGGATAAAAGCGTCTGCTAAATGGCATATTTTCTTATTATTATAATGAGGGTGGGATAGACATCCTGCGGCACAATCCCAAATGGACCACTAAACCCTGTCTACATGAAGAGATCTGAGAGGATGTGATTGGTATAAGCAAGATGACCAAACTTCAACCTAGGGAGGGGTCACCATAATGCAAAGCCGTTGTCGGCAGGATTCGAACCTGCGCGGGAAAATCCCAATGGATTTCTAGTCCATCGCCTTAACCACTCGGCCACGACAACTATAAAAAGAAAAACAAGAGGGGGGTTACAAGTGAAGGGCCCTGCAGGCATAGTCTCCAGCAAAAGATCATGTAATAACTAACAGATAATGTAGTAACTCACAATAATGTCATCACTTTATGTAATGCAATGTTCCACACATTCATTTTTATGAAGTATTGCTTCTTTTTAATTTTCTTAGATATTTGCCCAAGAGCAGAATGTTTCAATGAGAGAGTGTTTATGACTACTGGTTATTTCACTGTGTGTAGTTATTTTATCATCTTATTTTCACAACAAAGCAGCGTCACTCCTCTTTGTGAGGCGTTAAAAAACTGTCAGAAGTGGGATTTGAACCCACGCCTCCAGGAGAGACTGCGACCTTAACGCAGCGCCTTAGACCGCTCGGACATCCTGACTACAGATGCACTTTTGGTATGGGGATAAAGGCTATCGGGTAAAAGTAGACATAGGCATGGCCTCCCGAGAGCGCCACAGAGACCAATAAATGCACCATAGTGACTTGCATGTTCAACATGAGATGGTCATTGGTTTTTATCAATTAAAAACTCCAGTCATGGATTTAACCTCAATATGGCCTTCAATGGGAAAAGCAAAGTAAATCCTAATTGATTGTGTGCTAGAGTGTCTTCAGAATATGGCCATTCTGACATGAATTGTAAAAGACATCAGATAAGACCCAAATAGTTTCCGGAGGTATCGACAACTGTCAGGGTAAGAGTGACAACAGGTCCACATGTCAAAATGGTGGAAATCTTAGCAAATGGCTTAATAGTTATTTATGACAATGGTGTTGTTATTTTTTAGGGTTTATAGAGGGATCTCACCTGTGACCTATGGCTTGACGACACACCTGTAATCTATGCTACCTTGGCCTATAGAGCTAGACGGATGGATAATGGTCCTCTGTAGCTCAGCTGGTAGAGCACGGCGCTTGTAACGCCAGGGTAGTGGATTTGATCCCCGGGACCACCCATACACAAGAAAAAAATGTATGCACGCATGACTGTAAGTCGCTTTGGATAAAAGCGTCTGCTAAATGGCATATTTTCTTATTATTATAATGAGGGTGGGATAGACATCCTGCGGCACAATCCCAAATGGACCACTAAACCCTGTCTACATGAAGAGATCTGAGAGGATGTGATTGGTATAAGCAAGATGACCAAACTTCAACCTAGGGAGGGGTCACCATAATGCAAAGCCGTTGTCGGCAGGATTCGAACCTGCGCGGGAAAATCCCAATGGATTTCTAGTCCATCGCCTTAACCACTCGGCCAAGACAACTATAAAAAGAAAAACAAGAGGGGGGTTACAAGTGAAGGGCCCTGCAGGCATAGTCTCCAGCAAAAGATCATGTAATAACTAACAGATAATGTAGTAACTCACAATAATGTCATCACTTTATGTAATGCAATGTTCCCCACATTCATTTTTATGAAGTATTGCTTCCTTTTAATTTTCTTAGATATTTGCCCAAGAGCAGAATGTTTCAATGAGAGAGTGTTTATGACTACTGGTTATTTCACTGTGTGTAGTTATTTTATCATCTTATTTTCACAACAAAGCAGCGTCACTCCTCTTTGTGAGGCGTTAAAAAACTGTCAGAAGTGGGATTTGAACCCACGCCTCCAGGAGAGACTGCGACCTTAACGCAGCGCCTTAGACCGCTCGGCCATCCTGACTACAGATGCACTTTTGGTATGGGGATAAAGGCTATCGGGTAAAAGTAGACATAGGCATGGCCTCCCGAGAGCGCCACAGAGACCAATAAATGCACCATAGTGACTTGCATGTTCAACATGAGATGGTCATTGGTTTTTATCAATTAAAAACTCCAGTCATGGATTTAACCTCAATATGGCCTTCAATGGGAAAAGCAAAGTAAATCCTAATTGATTGTGTGCTAGAGTGTCTTCAGAATATGGCCATTCTGACATGAATTGTAAAAGACATCAGATAAGACCCAAATAGTTTCCGGAGGTATCGACAACTGTCAGGGTAAGAGTGACAACAGGTCCACATGTCAAAATGGTGGAAATCTTAGCAAATGGCTTAATAGTTATTTATGACAATGGTGTTGTTATTTTTTAGGGTTTATAGAGGGATCTCACCTGTGACCTATGGCTTGACGACACACCTGTAATCTATGCTACCTTGGCCTATAGAGCTAGACGGATGGATAATGGTCCTCTGTAGCTCAGCTGGTAGAGCACGGCGCTTGTAACGCCAGGGTAGTGGATTTGATCCCCGGGACCACCCATACACAAGAAAAAAATGTATGCACGCATGACTGTAAGTCGCTTTGGATAAAAGCGTCTGCTAAATGGCATATTTTCTTATTATTATAATGAGGGTGGGATAGACATCCTGCGGCACAATCCCAAATGGACCACTAAACCCTGTCTACATGAAGAGATCTGAGAGGATGTGATTGGTATAAGCAAGATGACCAAACTTCAACCTAGGGAGGGGTCACCATAATGCAAAGCCGTTGTCGGCAGGATTCGAACCTGCGCGGGAAAATCCCAATGGATTTCTAGTCCATCGCCTTAACCACTCGGCCACGACAACTATAAAAAGAAAAACAAGAGGGGGGTTACAAGTGAAGGGCCCTGC
The DNA here is from genome assembly GCF_964263955.1 of Coregonus lavaretus. Classification (NCBI taxonomy): domain Eukaryota; kingdom Metazoa; phylum Chordata; class Actinopteri; order Salmoniformes; family Salmonidae; genus Coregonus; species Coregonus lavaretus. The sequence continues at coordinate 13,297,246 of NC_140022.1, read as the reverse complement.
AGGCATAGTCTCCAGCAAAAGATCATGTAATAACTAACAGATAATGTAGTAACTCACAATAATGTCATCACTTTATGTAATGCAATGTTCCCCACATTCATTTTTATGAAGTATTGCTTCCTTTTAATTTTCTTAGATATTTGCCCAAGAGCAGAATGTTTCAATGAGAGAGTGTTTATGACTACTGGTTATTTCACTGTGTGTAGTTATTTTATCATCTTATTTTCACAACAAAGCAGCGTCACTCCTCTTTGTGAGGCGTTAAAAAACTGTCAGAAGTGGGATTTGAACCCACGCCTCCAGGAGAGACTGCGACCTTAACGCAGCGCCTTAGACCGCTCGGCCATCCTGACTACAGATGCACTTTTGGTATGGGGATAAAGGCTATCGGGTAAAAGTAGACATAGGCATGGCCTCCCGAGAGCGCCACAGAGACCAATAAATGCACCATAGTGACTTGCATGTTCAACATGAGATGGTCATTGGTTTTTATCAATTAAAAACTCCAGTCATGGATTTAACCTCAATATGGCCTTCAATGGGAAAAGCAAAGTAAATCCTAATTGATTGTGTGCTAGAGTGTCTTCAGAATATGGCCATTCTGACATGAATTGTAAAAGACATCAGATAAGACCCAAATAGTTTCCGGAGGTATCGACAACTGTCAGGGTAAGAGTGACAACAGGTCCACATGTCAAAATGGTGGAAATCTTAGCAAATGGCTTAATAGTTATTTATGACAATGGTGTTGTTATTTTTTAGGGTTTATAGAGGGATCTCACCTGTGACCTATGGCTTGACGACACACCTGTAATCTATGCTACCTTGGCCTATAGAGCTAGACGGATGGGTAATGGTCCTCTGTAGCTCAGCTGGTAGAGCACGGCGCTTGTAACGCCAGGGTAGTGGGTTTGATCCCCGGGACCACCCATACACAAGAAAAAAATGTATGCACGCATGACTGTAAGTCGCTTTGGATAAAAGCGTCTGCTAAATGGCATATTTTCTTATTATTATAATGAGGGTGGGATAGACATCCTGCGGCACAATCCCAAATGGACCACTAAACCCTGTCTACATGAAGAGATCTGAGAGGATGTGATTGGTATAAGCAAGATGACCAAACTTCAACCTAGGGAGGGGTCACCATAATGCAAAGCCGTTGTCGGCAGGATTCGAACCTGCGCGGGAAAATCCCAATGGATTTCTAGTCCATCGCCTTAACCACTCGGCCACGACAACTATAAAAAGAAAAACAAGAGGGGGGTTACAAGTGAAGGGCCCTGCAGGCATAGTCTCCAGCAAAAGATCATGTAATAACTAACAGATAATGTAGTAACTCACAATAATGTCATCACTTTATGTAATGCAATGTTCCCCACATTCATTTTTATGAAGTATTGCTTCCTTTTAATTTTCTTAGATATTTGCCCAAGAGCAGAATGTTTCAATGAGAGAGTGTTTATGACTACTGGTTATTTCACTGTGTGTAGTTATTTTATCATCTTATTTTCACAACAAAGCAGCGTCACTCCTCTTTGTGAGGCGTTAAAAAACTGTCAGAAGTGGGATTTGAACCCACGCCTCCAGGAGAGACTGCGACCTTAACGCAGCGCCTTAGACCGCTCGGCCATCCTGACTACAGATGCACTTTTGGTATGGGGATAAAGGCTATCGGGTAAAAGTAGACATAGGCATGGCCTCCCGAGAGCGCCACAGAGACCAATAAATGCACCATAGTGACTTGCATGTTCAACATGAGATGGTCATTGGTTTTTATCAATTAAAAACTCCAGTCATGGATTTAACCTCAATATGGCCTTCAATGGGAAAAGCAAAGTAAATCCTAATTGATTGTGTGCTAGAGTGTCTTCAGAATATGGCCATTCTGACATGAATTGTAAAAGACATCAGATAAGACCCAAATAGTTTCCGGAGGTATCGACAACTGTCAGGGTAAGAGTGACAACAGGTCCACATGTCAAAATGGTGGAAATCTTAGCAAATGGCTTAATAGTTATTTATGACAATGGTGTTGTTATTTTTTAGGGTTTATAGAGGGATCTCACCTGTGACCTATGGCTTGACGACACACCTGTAATCTATGCTACCTTGGCCTATAGAGCTAGACGGATGGGTAATGGTCCTCTGTAGCTCAGCTGGTAGAGCACGGCGCTTGTAACGCCAGGGTAGTGGGTTTGATCCCCGGGACCACCCATACACAAGAAAAAAATGTATGCACGCATGACTGTAAGTCGCTTTGGATAAAAGCGTCTGCTAAATGGCATATTTTCTTATTATTATAATGAGGGTGGGATAGACATCCTGCGGCACAATCCCAAATGGACCACTAAACCCTGTCTACATGAAGAGATCTGAGAGGATGTGATTGGTATAAGCAAGATGACCAAACTTCAACCTAGGGAGGGGTCACCATAATGCAAAGCCGTTGTCGGCAGGATTCGAACCTGCGCGGGAAAATCCCAATGGATTTCTAGTCCATCGCCTTAACCACTCGGCCACGACAACTATAAAAAGAAAAACAAGAGGGGGGTTACAAGTGAAGGGCCCTGCAGGCATAGTCTCCAGCAAAAGATCATGTAATAACTAACAGATAATGTAGTAACTCACAATAATGTCATCACTTTATGTAATGCAATGTTCCACACATTCATTTTTATGAAGTATTGCTTCTTTTTAATTTTCTTAGATATTTGCCCAAGAGCAGAATGTTTCAATGAGAGAGTGTTTATGACTACTGGTTATTTCACTGTGTGTAGTTATTTTATCATCTTATTTTCACAACAAAGCAGCGTCACTCCTCTTTGTGAGGCGTTAAAAAACTGTCAGAAGTGGGATTTGAACCCACGCCTCCAGGAGAGACTGCGACCTTAACGCAGCGCCTTAGACCGCTCGGACATCCTGACTACAGATGCACTTTTGGTATGGGGATAAAGGCTATCGGGTAAAAGTAGACATAGGCATGGCCTCCCGAGAGCGCCACAGAGACCAATAAATGCACCATAGTGACTTGCATGTTCAACATGAGATGGTCATTGGTTTTTATCAATTAAAAACTCCAGTCATGGATTTAACCTCAATATGGCCTTCAATGGGAAAAGCAAAGTAAATCCTAATTGATTGTGTGCTAGAGTGTCTTCAGAATATGGCCATTCTGACATGAATTGTAAAAGACATCAGATAAGACCCAAATAGTTTCCGGAGGTATCGACAACTGTCAGGGTAAGAGTGACAACAGGTCCACATGTCAAAATGGTGGAAATCTTAGCAAATGGCTTAATAGTTATTTATGACAATGGTGTTGTTATTTTTTAGGGTTTATAGAGGGATCTCACCTGTGACCTATGGCTTGACGACACACCTGTAATCTATGCTACCTTGGCCTATAGAGCTAGACGGATGGATAATGGTCCTCTGTAGCTCAGCTGGTAGAGCACGGCGCTTGTAACGCCAGGGTAGTGGATTTGATCCCCGGGACCACCCATACACAAGAAAAAAATTTATGCACGCATGACTGTAAGTCGCTTTGGATAAAAGCATCTGCTAAATGGCATATTTTCTTATTATTATAATGAGGGTGGGATAGACATCCTGCGGCACAATCCCAAATGGACCACTAAACCCTGTCTACATGAAGAGATCTGAGAGGATGTGATTGGTATAAGCAAGATGACCAAACTTCAACCTAGGGAGGGGTCACCATAATGCAAAGCCGTTGTCGGCAGGATTCGAACCTGCGCGGGAAAATCCCAATGGATTTCTAGTCCATCGCCTTAACCACTCGGCCACGACAACTATAAAAAGAAAAACAAGAGGGGGGTTACAAGTGAAGGGCCCTGCAGGCATAGTCTCCAGCAAAAGATCATGTAATAACTAACAGATAATGTAGTAACTCACAATAATGTCATCACTTTATGTAATGCAATGTTCCACACATTCATTTTTATGAAGTATTGCTTCTTTTTAATTTTCTTAGATATTTGCCCAAGAGCAGAATGTTTCAATGAGAGAGTGTTTATGACTACTGGTTATTTCACTGTGTGTAGTTATTTTATCATCTTATTTTCACAACAAAGCAGCGTCACTCCTCTTTGTGAGGCGTTAAAAAACTGTCAGAAGTGGGATTTGAACACACGCCTCCAGGAGAGACTGCGACCTTAACGCAGCGCCTTAGACCGCTCGGACATCCTGACTACAGATGCACTTTTGGTATGGGGATAAAGGCTATCGGGTAAAAGTAGACATAGGCATGGCCTCCCGAGAGCGCCACAGAGACCAATAAATGCACCATAGTGACTTGCATGTTCAACATGAGATGGTCATTGGTTTTTATCAATTAAAAACTCCAGTCATGGATTTAACCTCAATATGGCCTTCAATGGGAAAAGCAAAGTAAATCCTAATTGATTGTGTGCTAGAGTGTCTTCAGAATATGGCCATTCTGACATGAATTGTAAAAGACATCAGATAAGACCCAAATAGTTTCCGGAGGTATGGACAACTGTCAGGGTAAGAGTGACAACAGGTCCACATGTCAAAATGGTGGAAATCTTAGCAAATGGCTTAATAGTTATTTATGACAATGGTGTTGTTATTTTTTAGGGTTTATAGAGGGATCTCACCTGTGACCTATGGCTTGACGACACACCTGTAATCTATGCTACCTTGGCCTATAGAGCTAGACGGATGGATAATGGTCCTCTGTAGCTCAGCTGGTAGAGCACGGCGCTTGTAACGCCAGGGTAGTGGGTTTGATCCCCGGGACCACCCATACACAAGAAAAAAATGTATGCACGCATGACTGTAAGTCGCTTTGGATAAAAGCGTCTGCTAAATGGCATATTATCTTATTATTATAATGAGGGTGGGATAGACATCCTGCGGCACAATCCCAAATGGACCACTAAACCCTGTCTACATGAAGAGATCTGAGAGGATGTGATTGGTATAAGCAAGATGACCAAACTTCAACCTAGGGAGGGGTCACCATAATGCAAAGCCGTTGTCGGCAGGATTCGAACCTGCGCGGGAAAATCCCAATGGATTTCTAGTCCATCGCCTTAACCACTCGGCGACGACAACTATAAAAAGAAAAACAAGAGGGGGGTTACAAGTGAAGGGCCCTGCAGGCATAGTCTTCAGCAAAAGATAATGTAATAACTAACAGATAATGTAGTAACTCATAATAATGTCATCACTTTATGTAATGCAATGTTCCCCACATTCATTTTTATGAAGTATTGCTTCTTTTTCATTTTCTTAGATATTTGCCCAAGAGCAGAATGTTTCAATGAGAGAGTGTTTATGACTACTGGTTATTTCACTGTGTGTAGTTATTTTATCATCTTATTTTCACAACAAAGCAGCGTCACTCCTCTTTGTGAGGCGTTAAAAAACTGTCAGAAGTGGGATTTGAACACACGCCTCCAGGAGAGACTGCGACCTTAACGCAGCGCCTTAGACCGTTCGGCCATCCTGACTACAGATGCACTTTTGGTATGGGGATAAAGGCTATCGGGTAAAAGTAGACATAGGCATGGCCTCCCGAGAGCGCCACAGAGACCAATAAATGCACCATAGTGACTTGCATGTTCAACATGAGATGGTCATTGGTTTTTATCAATTAAAAACTCCAGTCATGGATTTAACCTCAATATGGCCTTCAATGGGAAAAGCAAAGTAAATCCTAATTGATTGTGTGCTAGAGTGTCTTCAGAATATGGCCATTCTGACATGAATTGTAAAAGACATCAGATAAGACCCAAATAGTTTCCGGAGGTATCGACAACTGTCAGGGTAAGAGTGACAACAGGTCCACATGTCAAAATGGTGGAAATCTTAGCAAATGGCTTAATAGTTATTTATGACAATGGTGTTGTTATTTTTTAGGGTTTATAGAGGGATCTCACCTGTGACCTATGGCTTGACGACACACCTGTAATCTATGCTACCTTGGCCTATAGAGCTAGACGGATGGATAATGGTCCTCTGTAGCTCAGCTGGTAGAGCACGGCGCTTGTAACGCCAGGGTAGTGGATTTGATCCCCGGGACCACCCATACACAAGAAAAAAATGTATGCACGCATGACTGTAAGTCGCTTTGGATAAAAGCGTCTGCTAAATGGCATATTTTCTTATTATTATAATGAGGGTGGGATAGACATCCTGCGGCACAATCCCAAATGGACCACTAAACCCTGTCTACATGAAGAGATCTGAGAGGATGTGATTGGTATAAGCAAGATGACCAAACTTCAACCTAGGGAGGGGTCACCATAATGCAAAGCCATTGTCGGCAGGATTCGAACCTGCGCGGGAAAATCCCAATGGATTTCTAGTCCATCGCCTTAACCACTCGGCCACGACAACTATAAAAAGAAAAACAAGAGGGGGGTTACAAGTGAAGGGCCCTGCAGGCATAGTCTCCAGCAAAAGATCATGTAATAACTAACAGATAATGTAGTAACTCACAATAATGTCATCACTTTATGTAATGCAATGTTCCCCACATTCATTTTTATGAAGTATTGCTTCCTTTTAATTTTCTTAGATATTTGCCCAAGAGCAGAATGTTTCAATGAGAGAGTGTTTATGACTACTGGTTATTTCACTGTGTGTAGTTATTTTATCATCTTATTTTCACAACAAAGCAGCGTCACTCCTCTTTGTGAGGCGTTAAAAAACTGTCAGAAGTGGGATTTGAACCCACGCCTCCAGGAGAGACTGCGACCTTAACGCAGCGCCTTAGACCGCTCGGCCATCCTGACTACAGATGCACTTTTGGTATGGGGATAAAGGCTATCGGGTAAAAGTAGACATAGGCATGGCCTCCCGAGAGCGCCACAGAGACCAATAAATGCACCATAGTGACTTGCATGTTCAACATGAGATGGTCATTGGTTTTTATCAATTAAAAACTCCAGTCATGGATTTAACCTCAATATGGCCTTCAATGGGAAAAGCAAAGTAAATCCTAATTGATTGTGTGCTAGAGTGTCTTCAGAATATGGCCATTCTGACATGAATTGTAAAAGACATCAGATAAGACCCAAATAGTTTCCGGAGGTATCGACAACTGTCAGGGTAAGAGTGACAACAGGTCCACATGTCAAAATGGTGGAAATCTTAGCAAATGGCTTAATAGTTATTTATGACAATGGTGTTGTTATTTTTTAGGGTTTATAGAGGGATCTCACCTGTGACCTATGGCTTGACGACACACCTGTAATCTATGCTACCTTGGCCTATAGAGCTAGACGGATGGATAATGGTCCTCTGTAGCTCAGCTGGTAGAGCACGGCGCTTGTAACGCCAGGGTAGTGGATTTGATCCCCGGGACCACCCATACACAAGAAAAAAATTTATGCACGCATGACTGTAAGTCGCTTTGGATAAAAGCATCTGCTAAATGGCATATTTTCTTATTATTATAATGAGGGTGGGATAGACATCCTGCGGCACAATCCCAAATGGACCACTAAACCCTGTCTACATGAAGAGATCTGAGAGGATGTGATTGGTATAAGCAAGATGACCAAACTTCAACCTAGGGAGGGGTCACCATAATGCAAAGCCGTTGTCGGCAGGATTCGAACCTGCGCGGGAAAATCCCAATGGATTTCTAGTCCATCGCCTTAACCACTCGGCCACGACAACTATAAAAAGAAAAACAAGAGGGGGGTTACAAGTGAAGGGCCCTGCAGGCATAGTCTCCAGCAAAAGATCATGTAATAACTAACAGATAATGTAGTAACTCACAATAATGTCATCACTTTATGTAATGCAATGTTCCACACATTCATTTTTATGAAGTATTGCTTCTTTTTAATTTTCTTAGATATTTGCCCAAGAGCAGAATGTTTCAATGAGAGAGTGTTTATGACTACTGGTTATTTCACTGTGTGTAGTTATTTTATCATCTTATTTTCACAACAAAGCAGCGTCACTCCTCTTTGTGAGGCGTTAAAAAACTGTCAGAAGTGGGATTTGAACACACGCCTCCAGGAGAGACTGCGACCTTAACGCAGCGCCTTAGACCGCTCGGACATCCTGACTACAGATGCACTTTTGGTATGGGGATAAAGGCTATCGGGTAAAAGTAGACATAGGCATGGCCTCCCGAGAGCGCCACAGAGACCAATAAATGCACCATAGTGACTTGCATGTTCAACATGAGATGGTCATTGGTTTTTATCAATTAAAAACTCCAGTCATGGATTTAACCTCAATATGGCCTTCAATGGGAAAAGCAAAGTAAATCCTAATTGATTGTGTGCTAGAGTGTCTTCAGAATATGGCCATTCTGACATGAATTGTAAAAGACATCAGATAAGACCCAAATAGTTTCCGGAGGTATGGACAACTGTCAGGGTAAGAGTGACAACAGGTCCACATGTCAAAATGGTGGAAATCTTAGCAAATGGCTTAATAGTTATTTATGACAATGGTGTTGTTATTTTTTAGGGTTTATAGAGGGATCTCACCTGTGACCTATGGCTTGACGACACACCTGTAATCTATGCTACCTTGGCCTATAGAGCTAGACGGATGGATAATGGTCCTCTGTAGCTCAGCTGGTAGAGCACGGCGCTTGTAACGCCAGGGTAGTGGGTTTGATCCCCGGGACCACCCATACACAAGAAAAAAATGTATGCACGCATGACTGTAAGTCGCTTTGGATAAAAGCGTCTGCTAAATGGCATATTATCTTATTATTATAATGAGGGTGGGATAGACATCCTGCGGCACAATCCCAAATGGACCACTAAACCCTGTCTACATGAAGAGATCTGAGAGGATGTGATTGGTATAAGCAAGATGACCAAACTTCAACCTAGGGAGGGGTCACCATAATGCAAAGCCGTTGTCGGCAGGATTCGAACCTGCGCGGGAAAATCCCAATGGATTTCTAGTCCATCGCCTTAACCACTCGGCGACGACAACTATAAAAAGAAAAACAAGAGGGGGGTTACAAGTGAAGGGCCCTGCAGGCATAGTCTTCAGCAAAAGATAATGTAATAACTAACAGATAATGTAGTAACTCATAATAATGTCATCACTTTATGTAATGCAATGTTCCCCACATTCATTTTTATGAAGTATTGCTTCTTTTTCATTTTCTTAGATATTTGCCCAAGAGCAGAATGTTTCAATGAGAGAGTGTTTATGACTACTGGTTATTTCACTGTGTGTAGTTATTTTATCATCTTATTTTCACAACAAAGCAGCGTCACTCCTCTTTGTGAGGCGTTAAAAAACTGTCAGAAGTGGGATTTGAACACACGCCTCCAGGAGAGACTGCGACCTTAACGCAGCGCCTTAGACCGTTCGGCCATCCTGACTACAGATGCACTTTTGGTATGGGGATAAAGGCTATCGGGTAAAAGTAGACATAGGCATGGCCTCCCGAGAGCGCCACAGAGACCAATAAATGCACCATAGTGACTTGCATGTTCAACATGAGATGGTCATTGGTTTTTATCAATTAAAAACTCCAGTCATGGATTTAACCTCAATATGGCCTTCAATGGGAAAAGCAAAGTAAATCCTAATTGATTGTGTGCTAGAGTGTCTTCAGAATATGGCCATTCTGACATGAATTGTAAAAGACATCAGATAAGACCCAAATAGTTTCCGGAGGTATGGACAACTGTCAGGGTAAGAGTGACAACAGGTCCACATGTCAAAATGGTGGAAATCTTAGCAAATGGCTTAATAGTTATTTATGACAATGGTGTTGTTATTTTTTAGGGTTTATAGAGGGATCTCACCTGTGACCTATGGCTTGACGACACACCTGTAATCTATGCTACCTTGGCCTATAGAGCTAGACGGATGGATAATGGTCCTCTGTAGCTCAGCTGGTAGAGCACGGCGCTTGTAACGCCAGGGTAGTGGATTTGATCCCCGGGACCACCCATACACAAGAAAAAAATGTATGCACGCATGACTGTAAGTCGCTTTGGATAAAAGCGTCTGCTAAATGGCATATTTTCTTATTATTATAATGAGGGTGGGATAGACATCCTGCGGCACAATCCCAAATGGACCACTAAACCCTGTCTACATGAAGAGATCTGAGAGGATGTGATTGGTATAAGCAAGATGACCAAACTTCAACCTAGGGAGGGGTCACCATAATGCAAAGCCGTTGTCGGCAGGATTCGAACCTGCGCGGGAAAATCCCAATGGATTTCTAGTCAATCGCCTTAACCACTCGGCCACGACAACTATAAAAAGAAAAACAAGAGGGGGGTTACAAGTGAAGGGCCCTGCAGGCATAGTCTTCAGCAAAAGATCATGTAATAACTAACAGATAATATAGTAACTCACAATAATGTCATCACTTTATGTAATGCAATGTTCCCCACATTCATTTTTATGAAGTATTGCTTCTTTTTAATTTTCTTAGATATTTGCCCAAGAGCAGAATGTTTCAATGAGAGAGTGTTTATGACTACTGGTTATTTCACTGTGTGTAGTTATTTTATCATCTTATTTTCACAACAAAGCAGCGTCACTCCTCTTTGTGAGGCGTTAAAAAACTGTCAGAAGTGGGATTTGAACACACGCCTCCAGGAGAGACTGCGACCTTAACGCAGCGCCTTAGACCGCTCGGCCATCCTGACTACAGATGCACTTTTGGTATGGGGATAAAGGCTATCGGGTAAAAGTAGACATAGGCATGGCCTCCCGAGAGCGCCACAGAGACCAATAAATGCACCATAGTGACTTGCATGTTCAACATGAGATGGTCATTGGTTTTTATCAATTAAAAACTCCAGTCATGGATTTAACCTCAATATGGCCTTCAATGGGAAAAGCAAAGTAAATCCTAATTGATTGTGTGCTAGAGTGTCTTCAGAATATGGCCATTCTGACATGAATTGTAAAAGACATCAGATAAGACCCAAATAGTTTCCGGAGGTATGGACAACTGTCAGGGTAAGAGTGACAACAGGTCCACATGTCAAAATGGTGGAAATCTTAGCAAATGGCTTAATAGTTATTTATGACAATGGTGTTGTTATTTTTTAGGGTTTATAGAGGGATCTCACCTGTGACCTATGGCTTGACGACACACCTGTAATCTATGCTACCTTGGCCTATAGAGCTAGATGGATGGATAATGGTCCTCTGTAGCTCAGCTGGTAGAGCACGGCGCTTGTAACGCCAGGGTAGTGGGTTTGATCCCCGGGACCACCCATACACAAGAAAAAAATGTATGCACGCATGACTGTAAGTCGCTTTGGATAAAAGCGTCTGCTAAATGGCATATTATCTTATTATTATAATGAGGGTGGGATAGACATCCTGCGGCACAATCCCAAATGGACCACTAAACCCTGTCTACATGAAGAGATCTGAGAGGATGTGATTGGTATAAGCAAGATGACCAAACTTCAAACTAGGGAGGCGTCACCATAATGCAAATCCGTTGTCGGCAGGATTCGAACCTGCGCGGGAAAATCCCAATGGATTTCTAGTCCATCGCCTTAACCACTCGGCCACGACAACTATACAAACACAAAACTCAGCTGGTAACACAAAACTCAGCTGATAATGTAATAACTAACAGATAATGTAGTAACTCATAATAATGTCATCACTTTATGTAATGCAATGTTCCCCACGTTCATTTTTATGAAGTATTGCTTCTTTTTAATTTTCTTAGATATTTGCCCAAGAGCAGAATGTTTCAATGAGAGAGTGTTTATAACTACTGGTTATTTCACTGTGTGTAGTTATTTTATCATCTTATTTTCACAACAAAGCAGCGTCACTCCTCTTTGAGAGGCGTTAAAAAACTGTCAGAAGTGGGATTTGAACCCACGCCTCCAGGAGAGACTGCGACCTTAACGCAGCGCCTTAGACCGCTCGGCCATCCTGACTACAGATGCACTTTTGGTATGGGGATAAAGGCTATCGGGTAAAAGTAGACATAGGCATGGCCTCCCGAGAGCGCCACAGAGACCAATAAATGCACCATAGTGACTTGCATGTTCAACATGAGATGGTCATTGGTTTTTATCAATTAAAAACTCCAGTCATGGATTTAACCTCAATATGGCCTTCAATGGGAAAAGCAAAGTAAATCCTAATTGATTGTGTGCTAGAGTGTCTTCAGAATATGGCCATTCTGACATGAATTGTAAAAGACATCAGATAAGACCCAAATAGTTTCCGGAGGTATGGACAACTGTCAGGGTAAGAGTGACAACAGCTCCACATGTCAAAATGGTGGAAATCTTAGCAAATGGCTTAATAGTTATTTATGACAATGGTGTTGTTATTTTTTAGGGTTTATAGAGGGATCTCACCTGTGACCTATGGCTTGACGACACACCTGTAATCTATGCTACCTTGGCCTATAGAGCTAGACGGATGGATAATGGTCCTCTGTAGCTCAGCTGGTAGAGCACGGCGCTTGTAACGGCAGGGTAGTGGGTTTGATCCCCGGGACCACCCATACACAAGAAAAAAATGTATGCACGCATGACTGTAAGTCGCTTTGGATAAAAGCGTCTGCTAAATGGCATATTATCTTATTATTATAATGAGGGTGGGATAGACATCCTGCGGCACAATCCCAAATGGACCACTAAACCCTGTCTACATGAAGAGATCTGAGAGGATGTGATTGGTATAAGCAAGATGACCAAACTTCAACCTAGGGAGGGGTCACCATAATGCAAAGCCGTTGTCGGCAGGATTCGAACCTGCGCGGGAAAATCCCAATGGATTTCTAGTCCATCGCCTTAACCACTCGGCCACGACAACTATAAAAAGAAAAACAAGAGGGGGGTTACAAGTGAAGGGCCCTGCAGGCATAGTCTCCAGCAAAAGATCATGTAATAACTAACAGATAATGTAGTAACTCACAATAATGTCATCACTTTATGTAATGCAATGTTACCCACATTCATTTTTATGAAGTATTGCTTCTTTTTAATTTTCTTAGATATTTGCCCAAGAGCAGAATGTTTCAATGAGAGAGTGTTTATAACTACTGGTTATTTCACTGTGTGTAGTTATTTTATCATCTTATTTTCACAACAAAGCAGCGTCACTCCTCTTTGAGAGGCGTTAAAAAACTGTCAGAAGTGGGATTTGAACCCACGCCTCCAGGAGAGACTGCGACCTTAACGCAGCGCCTTAGACCGCTCGGCCATCCTGACTACAGATGCACTTTTGGTATGGGGATAAAGGCTATCGGGTAAAAGTAGACATAGGCATGGCCTCCCGAGAGCGCCACAGAGACCAATAAATGCACCATAGTGACTTGCATGTTCAACATGAGATGGTCATTGGTTTTTATCAATTAAAAACTCCAGTCATGGATTTAACCTCAATATGGCCTTCAATGGGAAAAGCAAAGTAAATCCTAATTGATTGTGTGCTAGAGTGTCTTCAGAATATGGCCATTCTGACATGAATTGTAAAAGACATCAGATAAGACCCAAATAGTTTCCGGAGGTATCGACAACTGTCAGGGTAAGAGTGACAACAGGTCCACATGTCAAAATGGTGGAAATCTTAGCAAATGGCTTAATAGTTATTTATGACAATGGTGTTGTTATTTTTTAGGGTTTATAGAGGGATCTCACCTGTGACCTATGGCTTGACGACACACCTGTAATCTATGCTACCTTGGCCTATAGAGCTAGACGGATGGATAATGGTCCTCTGTAGCTCAGCTGGTAGAGCACGGCGCTTGTAACGCCAGGGTAGTGGGTTTGATCCCCGGGACCACCCATACACAAGAAAAAAATGTATGCACGCATGACTGTAAGTCGCTTTGGATAAAAGCTTCTGCTAAATGGCGTATTTTCTTATTATTATAATGAGGGTGGGATAGACATCCTGCGGCACAATCCCAAATGGACCACTAAACCCTGTCTACATGAAGAGATCTGAGAGGATGTGATTGGTATAAGCAAGATGACCAAACTTCAACCTAGGGAGGTGTCACCATAATGCAAAGCCGTTGTCGGCAGGATTCGAACCTGCGCGGGAAAATCCCAATGGATTTCTAGTCCATCGCCTTAACCACTCGGCCACGACAACTATAAAAAGAAAAACAAGAGGGGGGTTACAAGTGAAGGGCCCTGCAGGCATAGTCTCCAGCAAAAGATCATGTAATAACTAACAGATAATGTAGTAACTCACAATAATGTCATCACTTTATGTAATGCAATGTTACCCACATTCATTTTTATGAAGTATTGCTTCTTTTTAATTTTCTTAGATATTTGCCCAAGAGCAGAATGTTTCAATGAGAGAGTGTTTATGACTACTGGTTATTTCACTGTGTGTAGTTATTTTATCATCTTATTTTCACAACAAAGCAGCGTCACTCCTCTTTGTGAGGCGTTAAAAAACTGTCAGAAGTGGGATTTGAACCCACGCCTCCAGGAGAGACTGCGACCTTAACGCAGCGCCTTAGACCGCTCGGCCATCCTGACTACAGATGCACTTTTGGTATGGGGATAAAGGCTATCGGGTAAAAGTAGACATAGGCATGGACTCCCGAGAGCGCCACAGAGACCAATAAATGCACCATAGTGACTTGCATGTTCAACATGAGATGGTCATTGGTTTTTATCAATTAAAAACTCCAGTCATGGATTTAACCTCAATATGGCCTTCAATGGGAAAAGCAAAGTAAATCCTAATTGATTGTGTGCTAGAGTGTCTTCAGAATATGGCCATTCTGACATGAATTGTAAAAGACATCAGATAAGACCCAAATAGTTTCCGGAGGTATGGACAACTGTCAGGGTAAGAGTGACAACAGGTCCACATGTCAAAATGGTGGAAATCTTAGCAAATGGCTTAATAGTTATTTATGACAATGGTGTTGTTATTTTTTAGGGTTTATAGAGGGATCTCACCTGTGACCTATGGCTTGACGACACACCTGTAATCTATGCTACCTTGGCCTATAGAGCTAGACGGATGGATAATGGTCCTCTGTAGATCAGCTGGTAGAGCACGGCGCTTGTAACGCCAGGGTAGTGGGTTTGATCCCCGGGACCACCCATACACAAGAAAAAAATGTATGCACGCATGACTGTAAGTCGCTTTGGATAAAAGCGTCTGCTAAATGGCATATTATCTTATTATTATAATGAGGGTGGGATAGACATCCTGTGGCACAATCCCAAATGGACCACTAAACCCTGTCTACATGAAGAGATCTGAGAGGATGTGATTGGTATAAGCAAGATGACCAAACTTCAACCTAGGGAGGGGTCACCATAATGCAAAGCCGTTGTCGGCAGGATTCGAACCTGCGCGGGAAAATCCCAATGGATTTCTAGTCCATCGCCTTAACCACTCGGCCACGACAACTATAAAAAGAAAAACAAGAGGGGGGTTACAAGTGAAGGGCCCTGCAGGCATAGTCTCCAGCAAAAGATCATGTAATAACTAACAGATAATATAGTAACTCACAATAATGTCATCACTTTATGTAATGCAATGTTCCCCACATTCATTTTTATGAAGTATTGCTTCTTTTTAATTTTCTTAGATATTTGCCCAAGAGCAGAATGTTTCAATGAGAGAGTGTTTATGACTACTGGTTATTTCACTGTGTGTAGTTATTTTATCATCTTATTTTCACAACAAAGCAGCGTCACTCCTCTTTGTGAGGCGTTAAAAAACTGTCAGAAGTGGGATTTGAACACACGCCTCCAGGAGAGACTGCGACCTTAACGCAGCGCCTTAGACCGCTCGGCCATCCTGACTACAGATGCACTTTTGGTATGGGGATAAAGGCTATCGGGTAAAAGTAGACATAGGCATGGCCTCCCGAGAGCGCCACAGAGACCAATAAATGCACCATAGTGACTTGCATGTTCAACATGAGATGGTCATTGGTTTTTATCAATTAAAAACTCCAGTCATGGATTTAACCTCAATATGGCCTTCAATGGGAAAAGCAAAGTAAATCCTAATTGATTGTGTGCTAGAGTGTCTTCAGAATATGGCCATTCTGACATGAATTGTAAAAGACATCAGATAAGACCCAAATAGTTTCCGGAGGTATGGACAACTGTCAGGGTAAGAGTGACAACAGGTCCACATGTCAAAATGGTGGAAATCTTAGCAAATGGCTTAATAGTTATTTATGACAATGGTGTTGTTATTTTTTAGGGTTTATAGAGGGATCTCACCTGTGACCTATGGCTTGACGACACACCTGTAATCTATGCTACCTTGGCCTATAGAGCTAGACGGATGGATAATGGTCCTCTGTAGCTCAGCTGGTAGAGCACGGCGCTTGTAACGGCAGGGTAGTGGGTTTGATCCCCGGGACCACCCATACACAAGAAAAAAATGTATGCACGCATGACTGTAAGTCGCTTTGGATAAAAGCGTCTGCTAAATGGCCTATTATCTTATTATTATAATGAGGGTGGGATAGACATCCTGCGGCACAATCCCAAATGGACCACTAAACCCTGTCTACATGAAGAGATCTGAGAGGATGTGATTGGTATAAGCAAGATGACCAAACTTCAACCTAGGGAGAGGTCACCATAATGCAAAGCCGTTGTCGGCAGGATTCGAACCTGCGCGGGAAAATCCCAATGGATTTCTAGTCCATCGCCTTAACCACTCGGCCACGACAACTATACAAACACAAAACTCAGCTGGTAACACAAAACTCAGCTGATAATGTAATAACTAACAGATAATGTAGTAACTCATAATAATGTCATCACTTTATGTAATGCAATGTTCCCCACGTTCATTTTTATGAAGTATTGCTTCTTTTTAATTTTCTTAGATATTTGCCCAAGAGCAGAATGTTTCAATGAGAGAGTGTTTATAACTACTGGTTATTTCACTGTGTGTAGTTATTTTATCATCTTATTTTCACAACAAAGCAGCGTCACTCCTCTTTGAGAGGCGTTAAAAAACTGTCAGAAGTGGGATTTGAACCCACGCCTCCAGGAGAGACTGCGACCTTAACGCAGCGCCTTAGACCGCTCGGCCATCCTGACTACAGATGCACTTTTGGTATGGGGATAAAGGCTATCGGGTAAAAGTAGACATAGGCATGGCCTCCCGAGAGCGCCACAGAGACCAATAAATGCACCATAGTGACTTGCATGTTCAACATGAGATGGTCATTGGTTTTTATCAATTAAAAACTCCAGTCATGGATTTAACCTCAATATGGCCTTCAATGGGAAAAGCAAAGTAAATCCTAATTGATTGTGTGCTAGAGTGTCTTCAGAATATGGCCATTCTGACATGAATTGTAAAAGACATCAGATAAGACCCAAATAGTTTCCGGAGGTATCGACAACTGTCAGGGTAAGAGTGACAACAGGTCCACATGTCAAAATGGTGGAAATCTTAGCAAATGGCTTAATAGTTATTTATGACAATGGTGTTGTTATTTTTTAGGGTTTATAGAGGGATCTCACCTGTGACCTATGGCTTGACGACACACCTGTAATCTATGCTACCTTGGCCTATAGAGCTAGACGGATGGATAATGGTCCTCTGTAGCTCAGCTGGTAGAGCACGGCGCTTGTAACGCCAGGGTAGTGGGTTTGATCCCCGGGACCACCCATACACAAGAAAAAAATGTATGCACGCATGACTGTAAGTCGCTTTGGATAAAAGCTTCTGCTAAATGGCGTATTTTCTTATTATTATAATGAGGGTGGGATAGACATCCTGCGGCACAATCCCAAATGGACCACTAAACCCTGTCTACATGAAGAGATCTGAGAGGATGTGATTGGTATAAGCAAGATGACCAAACTTCAACCTAGGGAGGGGTCACCATAATGCAAAGCCGTTGTCGGCAGGATTCGAACCTGCGCGGGAAAATCCCAATGGATTTCTAGTCCATCGCCTTAACCACTCGGCCACGACAACTATAAAAAGAAAAACAAGAGGGGGGTTACAAGTGAAGGGCCCTGCAGGCATAGTCTCCAGCAAAAGATCATGTAATAACTAACAGATAATGTAGTAACTCACAATAATGTCATCACTTTATGTAATGCAATGTTACCCACATTCATTTTTATGAAGTATTGCTTCTTTTTAATTTTCTTAGATATTTGCCCAAGAGCAGAATGTTTCAATGAGAGAGTGTTTATGACTACTGGTTATTTCACTGTGTGTAGTTATTTTATCATCTTATTTTCACAACAAGGCAGCGTCACTCCTCTTTGTGAGGCGTTAAAAAACTGTCAGAAGTGGGATTTGAACCCACGCCTCCAGGAGAGACTGCGACCTTAACGCAGCGCCTTAGACCGCTCGGCCATCCTGACTACAGATGCACTTTTGGTATGGGGATAAAGGCTATCGGGTAAAAGTAGACATAGGCATGGCCTCCCGAGAGCGCCACAGAGACCAATAAATGCACCATAGTGACTTGCATGTTCAACATGAGATGGTCATTGGTTTTTATCAATTAAAAACTCCAGTCATGGATTTAACCTCAATATGGCCTTCAATGGGAAAAGCAAAGTAAATCCTAATTGATTGTGTGCTAGAGTGTCTTCAGAATATGGCCATTCTGACATGAATTGTAAAAGACATCAGATAAGACCCAAATAGTTTCCGGAGGTATCGACAACTGTCAGGGTAAGAGTGACAACAGGTCCACATGTCAAAATGGTGGAAATCTTAGCAAATGGCTTAATAGTTATTTATGACAATGGTGTTGTTATTTTTTAGGGTTTATAGAGGGATCTCACCTGTGACCTATGGCTTGACGACACACCTGTAATCTATGCTACCTTGGCCTATAGAGCTAGACGGATGGATAATGGTCCTCTGTAGCTCAGCTGGTAGAGCACGGCGCTTGTAACGCCAGGGTAGTGGGTTTGATCCCCGGGACCACCCATACACAAGAAAAAAATGTATGCACGCATGACTGTAAGTCGCTTTGGATAAAAGCGTCTGCTAAATGGCATATTTTCTTATTATTATAATGAGGGTGGGATAGACATCCTGCGGCACAATCCCAAATGGACCACTAAACCCTGTCTACATGAAGAGATCTGAGAGGATGTGATTGGTATAAGCAAGATGACCAAACTTCAACCTAGGGAGGGGTCACCATAATGCAAAGCCGTTGTCGGCAGGATTCGAACCTGCGCGGGAAAATCCCAATGGATTTCTAGTCCATCGCCTTAACCACTCGGCCACGACAACTATAAAAAGAAAAACAAGAGGGGGGTTACAAGTGAAGGGCCCTGCAGGCATAGTCTCCAGCAAAAGATCATGTAATAACTAACAGATAATATAGTAACTCACAATAATGTCATCACTTTATGTAATGCAATGTTCCCCACATTCATTTTTATGAAGTATTGCTTCTTTTTAATTTTCTTAGATATTTGCCCAAGAGCAGAATGTTTCAATGAGAGAGTGTTTATGACTACTGGTTATTTCACTGTGTGTAGTTATTTTATCATCTTATTTTCACAACAAAGCAGCGTCACTCCTCTTTGTGAGGCGTTAAAAAACTGTCAGAAGTGGGATTTGAACACACGCCTCCAGGAGAGACTGCGACCTTAACGCAGCGCCTTAGACCGCTCGGCCATCCTGACTACAGATGCACTTTTGGTATGGGGATAAAGGCTATCGGGTAAAAGTAGACATAGGCATGGCCTCCCGAGAGCGCCACAGAGACCAATAAATGCACCATAGTGACTTGCATGTTCAACATGAGATGGTCATTGGTTTTTATCAATTAAAAACTCCAGTCATGGATTTAACCTCAATATGGCCTTCAATGGGAAAAGCAAAGTAAATCCTAATTGATTGTGTGCTAGAGTGTCTTCAGAATATGGCCATTCTGACATGAATTGTAAAAGACATCAGATAAGACCCAAATAGTTTCCGGAGGTATGGACAACTGTCAGGGTAAGAGTGACAACAGGTCCACATGTCAAAATGGTGGAAATCTTAGCAAATGGCTTAATAGTTATTTATGACAATGGTGTTGTTATTTTTTAGGGTTTATAGAGGGATCTCACCTGTGACCTATGGCTTGACGACACACCTGTAATCTATGCTACCTTGGCCTATAGAGCTAGACGGATGGATAATGGTCCTCTGTAGCTCAGCTGGTAGAGCACGGCGCTTGTAACGGCAGGGTAGTGGGTTTGATCCCCGGGACCACCCATACACAAGAAAAAAATGTATGCACGCATGACTGTAAGTCGCTTTGGATAAAAGCGTCTGCTAAATGGCCTATTATCTTATTATTATAATGAGGGTGGGATAGACATCCTGCGGCACAATCCCAAATGGACCACTAAACCCTGTCTACATGAAGAGATCTGAGAGGATGTGATTGGTATAAGCAAGATGACCAAACTTCAACCTAGGGAGGGGTCACCATAATGCAAAGCCGTTGTCAGCAGGATTCGAACCTGCGCAGGAAAATCCCAATGGATTTCTAGTCCATCGCCTTAACCACTCGGCCACGACAACTATACAAACACAAAACTCAGCTGGTAACACAAAACTCAGCTGATAATGTAATAACTAACAGATAATGTAGTAACTCATAATAATGTCATCACTTTATGTAATGCAATGTTCCCCACGTTCATTTTTATGAAGTATTGCTTCTTTTTAATTTTCTTAGATATTTGCCCAAGAGCAGAATGTTTCAATGAGAGAGTGTTTATAACTACTGGTTATTTCACTGTGTGTAGTTATTTTATCATCTTATTTTCACAACAAAGCAGCGTCACTCCTCTTTGAGAGGCGTTAAAAAACTGTCAGAAGTGGGATTTGAACCCACGCCTCCAGGAGAGACTGCGACCTTAACGCAGCGCCTTAGACCGCTCGGCCATCCTGACTACAGATGCACTTTTGGTATGGGGATAAAGGCTATCGGGTAAAAGTAGACATAGGCATGGCCTCCCGAGAGCGCCACAGAGACCAATAAATGCACCATAGTGACTTGCATGTTCAACATGAGATGGTCATTGGTTTTTATCAATTAAAAACTCCAGTCATGGATTTAACCTCAATATGGCCTTCAATGGGAAAAGCAAAGTAAATCCTAATTGATTGTGTGCTAGAGTGTCTTCAGAATATGGCCATTCTGACATGAATTGTAAAAGACATCAGATAAGACCCAAATAGTTTCCGGAGGTATCGACAACTGTCAGGGTAAGAGTGACAACAGGTCCACATGTCAAAATGGTGGAAATCTTAGCAAATGGCTTAATAGTTATTTATGACAATGGTGTTGTTATTTTTTAGGGTTTATAGAGGGATCTCACCTGTGACCTATGGCTTGACGACACACCTGTAATCTATGCTACCTTGGCCTATAGAGCTAGACGGATGGATAATGGTCCTCTGTAGCTCAGCTGGTAGAGCACGGCGCTTGTAACGCCAGGGTAGTGGGTTTGATCCCCGGGACCACCCATACACAAGAAAAAAATGTATGCACGCATGACTGTAAGTCGCTTTGGATAAAAGCTTCTGCTAAATGGCGTATTTTCTTATTATTATAATGAGGGTGGGATAGACATCCTGCGGCACAATCCCAAATGGACCACTAAACCCTGTCTACATGAAGAGATCTGAGAGGATGTGATTGGTATAAGCAAGATGACCAAACTTCAACCTAGGGAGGGGTCACCATAATGCAAAGCCGTTGTCGGCAGGATTCGAACCTGCGCGGGAAAATCCCAATGGATTTCTAGTCCATCGCCTTAACCACTCGGCCACGACAACTATAAAAAGAAAAACAAGAGGGGGGTTACAAGTGAAGGGCCCTGCAGGCATAGTCTCCAGCAAAAGATCATGTAATAACTAACAGATAATGTAGTAACTCACAATAATGTCATCACTTTATGTAATGCAATGTTACCCACATTCATTTTTATGAAGTATTGCTTCTTTTTAATTTTCTTAGATATTTGCCCAAGAGCAGAATGTTTCAATGAGAGAGTGTTTATGACTACTGGTTATTTCACTGTGTGTAGTTATTTTATCATCTTATTTTCACAACAAGGCAGCGTCACTCCTCTTTGTGAGGCGTTAAAAAACTGTCAGAAGTGGGATTTGAACCCACGCCTCCAGGAGAGACTGCGACCTTAACGCAGCGCCTTAGACCGCTCGGCCATCCTGACTACAGATGCACTTTTGGTATGGGGATAAAGGCTATCGGGTAAAAGTAGACATAGGCATGGCCTCCCGAGAGCGCCACAGAGACCAATAAATGCACCATAGTGACTTGCATGTTCAACATGAGATGGTCATTGGTTTTTATCAATTAAAAACTCCAGTCATGGATTTAACCTCAATATGGCCTTCAATGGGAAAAGCAAAGTAAATCCTAATTGATTGTGTGCTAGAGTGTCTTCAGAATATGGCCATTCTGACATGAATTGTAAAAGACATCAGATAAGACCCAAATAGTTTCCGGAGGTATCGACAACTGTCAGGGTAAGAGTGACAACAGGTCCACATGTCAAAATGGTGGAAATCTTAGCAAATGGCTTAATAGTTATTTATGACAATGGTGTTGTTATTTTTTAGGGTTTATAGAGGGATCTCACCTGTGACCTATGGCTTGACGACACACCTGTAATCTATGCTACCTTGGCCTATAGAGCTAGACGGATGGATAATGGTCCTCTGTAGCTCAGCTGGTAGAGCACGGCGCTTGTAACGCCAGGGTAGTGGGTTTGATCCCCGGGACCACCCATACACAAGAAAAAAATGTATGCACGCATGACTGTAAGTCGCTTTGGATAAAAGCGTCTGCTAAATGGCATATTTTCTTATTATTATAATGAGGGTGGGATAGACATCCTGCGGCACAATCCCAAATGGACCACTAAACCCTGTCTACATGAAGAGATCTGAGAGGATGTGATTGGTATAAGCAAGATGACCAAACTTCAACCTAGGGAGGTGTCACCATAATGCAAAGCCGTTGTCAGCAGGATTCGAACCTGCGCGGGAAAATCCCAATGGATTTCTAGTCCATCGCCTTAACCACTCGGCCACGACAACTATAAAAAGAAAAACAAGAGGGGGTTTACAAGTGAAGGGCCCTGCAGGCATAGTCTTCAGCAAAAGATAATGTAATAACTAACAGATAATGTAGTAACTCATAATAATGTCATCACTTTATGTAATGCAATGTTCCCCACGTTCATTTTTATGAAGTATTGCTTCTTTTTAATTTTCTTAGATATTTGCCCAAGAGCAGAATGTTTCAATGAGAGAGTGTTTATGACTACTGGTTATTTCACTGTGTGTAGTTATTTTATCATCTTATTTTCACAACAAAGCAGCGTCACTCCTCTTTGAGAGGCGTTAAAAAATTGTCAGAAGTGGGATTTGAACACACGCCTCCAGGAGAGACTGCGACCTTAACGCAGAGCCTTAGACCGCTCGGCCATCCTGACTACAGATGCACTTTTGGTATGGGGATAAAGGCTATCGGGTAAAAGTAGACATAGGCATGGCCTCCCGAGAGCGCCACAGAGACCAATAAATGCACCATAGTGACTTGCATGTTCAACATGAGATGGTCATTGGTTTTTATCAATTAAAAACTCCAGTCATGGATTTAACCTCAATATGGCCTTCAATGGGAAAAGCAAAGTAAATCCTAATTGATTGTGTGCTAGAGTGTCTTCAGAATATGGCCATTCTGACATGAATTGTAAAAGACATCAGATAAGACCCAAATAGTTTCCGGAGGTATCGAAAACCGTCAGGGTAAGAGTGCCAACAGGTCCACATGTCAAAATGGGGGAAATCTTAGCAAATGGCTTAGTGGTGATTCATAAGAATCGTTTTGTTGTTGTTTTTTAGGGTTTATCAAGGGATCTTACCTGTAACCTGCGGCTTGACTTTAAATGCGGCGAGTTCCGATTCCCCTGCAGATTATATTTTTTCACTGACAAACACGCCGACCAGTTGTGCATTCCGAGATCCTTTTGTTATTTTTCTGTATGTGGCCCGCCTGTGAGCTTGCGTGATTCTTGCAATTGTCTTTCAATCTCTCATCAACTAGCTGATTTTGCAGAATGTAAAAAATAGGATAGTTATTCACTACTCATACTAACTGTTATTTCCATTATCTGAAGTAATTTATTCATCAACTGGTTATTACAAAGCAGCATGACATGCAGGCGCTAAAGGTTTGTCAGAAGTGGGATTCGAACCCACGCCTCCAGGGGAGACTGCGACCTAAACACAGCGCCTTAGACCGCTCGGCCATCATGACTACAAAAACATGTAGTTGGGTATCGGGATGAACAGTATCTGGTAAAAGTAGGATTAGGCTTGCTGGTGCTAGTGTCTTCAGAATATGTGTCTGGAAGTATCGACAACCGTCAGGGTAAGAGTGCCAACAGGTCCACATGTCAAAATGGGGGAAATCTTAGCAAATGGCTTAGTGGTGATTGATAAGAATCGTTTTTTTTTTTTTTTAGGGTTTATCAAGGGATCTTACCTGTAACCTGTGGCTTGACTTTAAATGCGGCGAGTTCCGATTCTCCTGCAGAGTATCTTTTTTCGCTGACAAAGACCGAAGAGTTGTGCGTTCCGAGATCCTTTCGTTATTTGCCTGTTTGTGGCCCACCTGTGAGCTTGCGTGATTCTTGCAATTCTCTTTCAACCTCTCTTCAACTAGCTGTTTTTGCAGAATGTAAAGAATAGGATAGTTATTCACTACACATACTAACCGTTATTTCCATTATCTGAAGTAATTTGTTCATCAATTGGTTATTACAAAGCAGCATTACACGCATGCGCTAAAGGTTTGTCAGAAGTGGGATTAGAACCCACGCCTCCAGGGGAGACTGCGACCTAAACAAAGCGCCTTAGACCGCTCTGCCATCCTGACTACACACAACTTAGTTGGGTGTGGAGATGAACGGTATCGGGTAAAAGAAGGATTAGGCTTGCTGATGCTAGTGTCTTCAGAATATGTGTCTGGAAGTATCGACAACCGTCAGGGTAAGAGTGCCAACAGGTCCACATGTCAAAATGGGGGAAATCTTAGCAAATGGCTTAGTGGTGATTTATGAAAATCGTTTTATTGTTGTTTTTTAGGGTTTATCAAGGGATCTTACCTGTAACCTGGGCTTGACGTTAAATGCGGCGAGTTCCGATTCCCCTGCAGACTATCTTTTTTCACTGACAAAGACCGAAGAGTTGTACGTTCCGAGATCCTTTCGTTATTTGCCTGTTTGTGTCCCGCCTGTGAGCTTGCGTGATTCTTGCAATTGTCTTTCAATCTCTCATCAACTAGCTGATTTTGCAGAATGTCAAAAATAGGATAGTTATTCACTACTCATACTAACTGTTATTTCCATTATCTGAAGTAATTTGTTCATCAATTGGTTATTACAAAGCAGCATTACATGCAGGCGCTAAAGGTTTGTCAGAAGTGGGTTTTGAACCCATGCCTCCAGGGGAGACTGCGACCTAAACACAGCGCCTTAGACCACTCGGCCATCCTGACTACACATCACTTAGTTCAGTGTCGGGATGAACGGTATCGGGTAAAAGAAGGATTAGGCTTGATGATGCTAGTGTCTTCAGAATATGTGTCTGGAAGTATCGACAACCGTCAGGGTAAGAGTGACAACAGGTCCACATGTCAAAATGGGGGAAATCTTAGCAAATGGCTTAGTGGTGATTCATGAAAATCGTTTTATTGTTGTTTTTTAGGGTTTATCAAGGGATCTTACCTGTAACCTGCGGCTTGACTTTAAATGCGGCGAGTTCCGATTCCCCTGCAGATTATATTTTTTCACTGACAAACACGCCGACCAGTTGTGCATTCCGAGATCCTTTTGTTATTTTTCTGTATGTGGCCCGCCTGTGAGCTTGCGTGATTCTTGCAATTGTCTTTCAATCTCTCATCAACTAGCTGATTTTGCAGAATGTAAAAAATAGGATAGTTATTCACTACTCATACTAACTGTTATTTCCATTATCTGAAGTAATTTATTCATCAACTGGTTATTACAAAGCAGCATGACATGCAGGCGCTAAAGGTTTGTCAGAAGAGGGATTCGAACCCACGCCTCCAGGGGAGACTGCGACCTAAACACAGCGCCTTAGACCGCTCGGCCATCCTGACTACAAAAACATGTAGTTGGGTATCGGGATGAACAGTATCTGGTAAAAGTAGGATTAGGCTTGCTGGTGCTAGTGTCTTCAGAATATGTGTCTGGAAGTATCGACAACCGTCAGGGTAAGAGTGCCAACAGGTCCACATGTCAAAATGGGGGAAATCTTAGCAAATGGCTTAGTGGTGATTGATAAGAATCGTTTTTTTTTTTTTTTTTAGGGTTTATCAAGGGATCTTACCTGTAACCTGTGGCTTGACTTTAAATGCGGCGAGTTCCAATTCTCCTGCAGAGTATCTTTTTTCACTGACAAACACGGACCAGTTGTGCATTCCGAGATCCTTTTGTTATTTTTCTGTATGTGGCCCGCCTGTGAGCTTGCGTGATTCTTGCAATTGTCTTTCAATCTCTCATCAACTAGCTGATTTTGCAGAATGTCAAAAATAGGATAGTTATTCACTACTCATACTAACCGTTATTTCCATTATCTGAAGTAATTTGTTCATCAATTGGTTATTACAAAGCAGCATTACACGCAGGTGCTAAAGGTTTTTCAGAAGTGGGATTCAAACCCACGCCTCCAGGGGAGACTGCGACCTAAACACAGCGCCTTAGACCGCTCGGTCATCCTGACTACACACAACTTAGTTGGGTGTGGGGATGAACGGTATCGGGTAAAAGAAGGATTAGGCTTGCTGATGCTAGTGTCTTCAGAATATGTGTCTGGAAGTATCGACAACCGTCAGGGTAAGAGTGCCAACAGGTCCACATGTCAAAATGGGGGAAATCTTAACAAATGGCTTAGTGGTGATTCATGAAAATCGTTTTATTGTTGTTTTTTAGGGTTTATCAAGGGATCTTACCTGTAACCTGGGCTTGACGTTAAATGCGGCGAGTTCCGATTCCCCTGCAGACTATCTTTTTTCACTGACAAAGACCGAAGAGTTGTACGTTCCGAGATCCTTTCGTTATTTGCCTGTTTGTGTCCCGCCTGTGAGCTTGCGTGATTCTTGCAATTGTCTTTCAATCTCTCATCAACTAGCTGTTTTTGCAGAATGTCAAAAATAGGATAGTTATTCACTACTCATACTAACTGTTATTTCCATTATCTGAAGTAATTTATTCATCAACTGGTTATTACAAAGCAGCATGACATGCAGATGCTAAAGGTTTGTCAGAAGTGGGATTCAAACCCACGCCTCCAGGGGAGACTGCGACCTAAACACAGCGCCTTAGACCGCTCGGCCATCCTGACTACAAAAACATGTAGTTGGGTATAGGGATGAACAGTATCTGGTAAAATTAGGATTAGGCTTGCTGGTGCTAGTGTCTTCAGAATTGGTGTCTGGAAGTATCGACAACCGTCAGGGTAAGAGTGCCAACAGGTCCACATGTCAAAATGGGGGAAATCTTAGCAAATGGCTTAGTGGTGATTCATAAGAATCTTTTTTTTTTATTTTTTTTATGGTTTATCAAGGGATCTTACCTGTAACCTGTGGCTTGACTTTAAATGCGGCGAGTTCCGATTCTCCTGCAGAGTATCTTTTTTCACTGACAAACACCGACCAGTTGTGCATTCCGAGATCCTTTTGTTATTTTTCTGTATGTGGCCCGCCTGTGAGCTTGCGTGATTCTTGCAATTGTCTTTCAATCTCTCATCAACTAGCTGATTTTGCAGAATGTCAAAAATAGGATAGTTATTCACTACTCATACTAACCGTTATTTCCATTATCTGAAGTAATTTGTTCATCAATTGGTTATTACAAAGCAGCATTACACGCAGGTGCTAAAGGTTATTCAGAAGTGGGATTCGAACCCACGCCTCCAGGGGAGACTGCGACCTAAACACAGCGCCTTAGACCGCTCGGCCATCCTGACTACAAAAACATGTAGTTGGGTATCGGGATGAACAGTATCTGGTAAAAGTAGGATTAGGCTTGCTGGTGCTAGTGTCTTCAGAATATGTGTCTGGAAGTATCGACAACCGTCAGGGTAAGAGTGCCAACAGGTCCACATGTCAAAATGGGGGAAATCTTAGCAAATGGCTTAGTGGGTTCGTCCATTTTATTCTCAAAAGATTGAACGTTGGCTAGTAGGATTGATGGGAGAGGCAGTTTACTCGCTCGCCGTCGGATCCTTACAAGGCACCCGGATCTGCGTCCGCGATATCTCCGTCTCTTCCTCACGCGAATGACGGGGATCTGGGCCTTGTCGGGTGTCTGTAGGATATCCTTCGCGACGTTCATTTTATTCTCAAAAGATTGAACGTTGGCTAGTAGGATTGATGGGAGAGGCAGTTTACTCGCTCGCCGTCGGATCCTTACAAGGCACCCGGATCTGCGTCCGCGATATCTCCGTCTCTTCCTCACGCGAATGACGGGGATCTGGGCCTTGTCGGGTGTCTGTAGGATATCCTTCGCGACCGCCTCGTTGAAGAAAAAATCTTCGTCCAATGCGAGGTGAGTAATCGCTGTCCTGATATCCAGAAGCTCTTTTTGGTTATAAGAGACGATAGCAGAAACATTATGTACAAAATAAATTACAAATAACGCGGAAAAACACACATAATAGTACAATTGGTTAGAGGGCTGTAAAACGGCAGCCATCTTCCCGGCGCTGTTGTCTAGGCTCACATCAACAGCATAATCCCAGAAACCCTAGACCCACTCCAATTTGCATACCGCCCCAACAGATCCACAGATGATGCAATCTCTATCGCACTCCACACTGCCCTTTCCCACCTGGACAAGAGGAACACCTACGTGAGAATGCTATTCATTGACTACAGCTCAGCATTCAACACCATAGTGCCCTCTAAGCTCATCACTAAGCTAAGGATCCTGGGACTAAACACCTCCCTCTGCAACTGGATCCTGGACTTCCTGACGGGCCGCCCCCAGGTGGTAAGGGTAGGTAACAACACATCTGCCACACTGATCCTCAACACGGGGGCCCCTCAGGGGTGCGTGCTCAGTCCCCTCCTGTACTCTCTGTTCACCCATGACTGCATGGCCAGGCACGACTCCAACACCATCATTAAGTTTGCCGACGACACAACAGTGGTAGGCCTGATCACCGACAACGATGAGACAGCCTATAGGGAGGAGGTCAGAGATCTGGCCGTGTGGTGCCAGGACAACAACCTCTCCCTCAACGTGACCAAGACAAAGGAGATGATTGTGGACTACAGGAAAAAAAAGAGGACTGAGCACGCCCCCATTCTCATCGACGGGGCTGTAGTGGAACAGGTTGAGAGCTTCAAGTTCCTTGGTGTCCACATCACCAACGAACTATCATGGTCCAAACACACCAAGACAGTCGTGAAGAGGGCACGACAAAGCCTATTCCCCCTCAGGAGACTAAAAAGATTTGGCATGGGTCCTCAGATCCTCAAAAAATTCTACAGCTGCACCATCGAGAGCATCCTGACTGGTTGCATCACCGCCTGGTATGGCAACTGCTTGGCCTCTGACCGCAAGGCACTACAGAGGGTAGTGCGTACGGCCCAGTACATCACTGGGGCAAAGCTCCCTGCCATTCAGGACCTCTATACCAGGCGGTGTCAGAGGAAGGCCCTCAAAATTGTCAAAGACTCCAGCCACCCTAGTCATAGACTGTTCTCTCTGCTACCGCACGGCAAGCGGTACCGGAGTGCCAAGTCTAGGTCCAAAAGACTTCTCAACAGCTTCTACCCCCAAGCCGTAAGACTCCTGAACAGCTAATCATGGCTACCCGGACTATTTGCACTGCCCCCCCACCCCATCCTTTTTACGCTGCTGCTACTCTGTTAAGTATTTATGCATAGTCACTTTAACTCTACCCACATGTACATATTACCTCAACTACCTCAACTAGCCGGTGCCCCCGCACATTGACTCTGCAACGGTACCCCCCTGTATATATAGCCTCCCTACTGTCACTTTATTTTACTGTATATATAGCCTCCCTACTGTCACTTTATTTTACTTCTGCTCTTTTTTTCTCAACACTTTTTTTGTTGTTGTTTTATTCTTACTTTTTTTGTTTAAAATAAATGCACTGTTGGTTAAGGGCTGTAAGTAAGCATTTCACTGTAATGTCTGCACCTGTTGTATTCGGCGCATGTGACCAATAAAATTTGATTTGATTTGATTTGATTTAGTGGTGATTCATAAGAATCATTTATTTTTTATTTTTTAGGGTTTATCAAGGGATCTTACCTGTAACCTGCGGCTTGACTTTAAATGCGGCGAGTTCCGATTCCCCTGCAGATTATATTTTTTCACTGACAAACACGCCGACCAGTTGTGCATTCCGAGATCCTTTTGTTATTTTTCTGTATGTGGCCCGCCTGTGAGCTTGCGTGATTCTTGCAATTGTCTTTCAATCTCTCATCAACTAGCTGATTTTGCAGAATGTAAAAAATAGGATAGTTATTCACTACTCATACTAACTGTTATTTCCATTATCTGAAGTAATTTATTCATCAACTGGTTATTACAAAGCAGCATGACATGCAGGCGCTAAAGGTTTGTCAGAAGTGGGATTCGAACCCACGCCTCCAGGGGAGACTGCGACCTAAACACAGCGCCTTAGACCGCTCGGCCATCCTGACTACGAAAACATGTAGTTGGGTATAGGGATGAACAGTATCTGGTAAAATTAGGATTAGGCTTGCTGGTGCTAGTGTCTTCAGAATTGGTGTCTGGAAGTATCGACATCCGTCAGGGTAAGAGTGCCAACAGGTCCACATGTCAAAATGGGGGAAATCTTAGCAAATGGCTTAGTGGTGATTCATAAGAATCTTTAAAAAAAATTTTTTTTAGGGTTTATCAAGGGATCTTACCTGTAACCTGTGGCTTGACTTTAAATGCGGCGAGTTCCGATTCTCCTGCAGAGTATCTTTTTTCACTGACAAACACGGACCAGTTGTGCATTCCGAGATCCTTTTGTTATTTTTCTGTATGTGGCCCGCCTGTGAGCTTGCGTGATTCTTGCAATTCTCTTTCAACCTCTCTTCAACTAGCTGTTTTTGCAGAATGTAAAGAATAGGATAGTTATTCACTACACATACTAACCGTTATTTCCATTATCTGAAGTAATTTGTTCATCAATTGGTTATTACAAAGCAGCATTACACGCATGCGCTAAAGGTTTGTCAGAAGTGGGATTAGAACCCACGCCTCCAGGGGAGAATGCGACCTAAACACAGCGCCTTAGACCACTCGGCCATCCTGACTACACAAAACTTAGTTGGGTGTGGAGATGAACGGTATCGGGTAAAAGAAGGATTAGGCTTGCTGATGCTAGTGTCTTCAGAATATGTGTCTGGAAGTATCGACAACCGTCAGGGTAAGAGTGCCAACAGGTCCACATGTCAAAATGGGGGAAATCTTAGCAAATGGCTTAGTGGTGATTCATGAAAATCGTTTTATTGTTGTTTTTTAGGGTTTATCAAGGGATCTTACCTCTAACCTGGGCTTGACGTTAAATGCGGCGAGTTCCGATTCCCCTGCAGACTATCTTTTTTCACTGACAAAGACCGAAGAGTTGTACGTTCCGAGATCCTTTCGTTATTTGCCTGTTTGTGTCCCGCCTGTGAGCTTGCGTGATTCTTGCAATTGTCTTTCAATCTCTCATCAACTAGCTGTTTTTGCAGAATGTCAAAAATAGGATAGTTATTCACTACTCATACTAACTGTTATTTCCATTATCTGAAGTAATTTATTCATCAACTGGTTATTACAAAGCAGCATGACATGCAGGCGCTAAAGGTTTGTCAGAAGTGGGATTCGAACCCACGCCTCCAGGGGAGACTGCGACCTAAACACAGCGCCTTAGACCGCTCGGCCATCCTGACTACAAAAACATGTAGTTGGGTATAGGGATGAACAGTATCTGGTAAAATTAGGATTAGGCTTGCTGGTGCTAGTGTCTTCAGAATTGGTGTCTGGAAGTATCGACATCCGTCAGGGTAAGAGTGCCAACAGGTCCACATGTCAAAATGGGGGAAATCTTAGCAAATGGCTTAGTGGTGATTCATAAGAATCTTTAAAAAAAATTTTTTTTTAGGGTTTATCAAGGGATCTTACCTGTAACCTGTGGCTTGACTTTAAATGCGGCGAGTTCCGATTCTCCTGCAGAGTATCTTTTTTCACTGACAAACACGGACCAGTTGTGCATTCCGAGATCCTTTTGTTATTTTTCTGTATGTGGCCCGCCTGTGAGCTTGCGTGATTCTTGCAATTCTCTTTCAACCTCTCTTCAACTAGCTGTTTTTGCAGAATGTAAAGAATAGGATAGTTATTCACTACACATACTAACCGTTATTTCCATTATCTGAAGTAATTTGTTCATCAATTGGTTATTACAAAGCAGCATTACACGCATGCGCTAAAGGTTTGTCAGAAATGGGATTAGAACCCACGCCTCCAGGGGAGAATGCGACCTAAACACAGCGCCTTAGACCACTCGGCCATCCTGACTACACAAAACTTAGTTGGGTGTGGAGATGAACGGTATCGGGTAAAAGAAGGATTAGGCTTGATGATGCTAGTGTCTTCAGAATATGTGTCTGGAAGTATCGACAACCGTCAGGGTAAGAGTGACAACAGGTCCACATGTCAAAATGGGGGAAATCTTAGCAAATGGCTTAGTGGTGATTCATGAAAATCGTTTTATTGTTGTTTTTTAGGGTTTATCAAGGGATCTTACCTGTAACCTGTGGCTTGACGTTAAATGCGCGAGTTCCGATTCCCCTGCAGACTATCTTTTTTCACTGACAAACACGCCGACCAGTTGTGCGTTCCGAGATCCTTTCATTATTTGCCTGTTTGAGGCCCGCCTGTGAGCTTGCGTGATTTTTGCAATTCTCTTTCAACCTCTCTTCAACTAGCTGTTTTTGCAGAATGTAAAAAATAGGATAGTTATTCACTACTCATATTAACCTTTATTTCCATGATCTGAAGTAATTTATTTATTAACTGGTTATTACAAAGCAGCATTAAATGCAGGAACTAAGTGTTTCTTAGAAGTGGAACTCGAACCCACGCCTCCAGGGGAGACTGCGACCTAAACACAGCGACTTAGACCGCTCAGCCATCCTGACTACAAAAACATGTAGTTGGGTATAGGGATGAACAGTATCTGGTAAAAGTAGGATTAGGCTTGCTGGTGCTAGTGTCTTCAGAATATGTGTCTGGAAGTATCGACAACCGTCAGGGTAAGAGTGCCAACAGGTCCACATGTCAAAATGGGGGAAATCTTAGCAAATGGCTTAGTGGTGATTCATAAGAATCATTTATTTTTTATTTTTTAGGGTTTATCAAGGGATCTTACCTGTAACCTGCGGCTTGACTTTAAATGCGGCGAGTTCCGATTCCCCTGCAGATTATATTTTTTCACTGACAAACACGCCGACCAGTTGTGCATTCCGAGATCCTTTTGTTATTTTTCTGTATGTGGCCCGCCTGTGAGCTTGCGTGATTCTTGCAATTGTCTTTCAATCTCTCATCAACTAGCTGATTTTGCAGAATGTCAAAAATAGGATAGTTATTCACTACTCATACTAACCGTTATTTCCATTATCTGAAGTAATTTGTTCATCAATTGGTTATTACAAAGCAGCATTACACGCAGGTGCTAAAGGTTTTTCAGAAGTGGGATTCAAACCCACGCCTCCAGGGGAGACTGCGACCTAAACACAGCGCCTTAGACCGCTCGGTCATTCTGACTACACACAACTTAGTTGGGTGTGGGGATAAACGGAATCGGGTAAAAGAAGGATTAGGCTTGCTGATGCTAGTGTCTTCAGAATATGTGTCTGGAAGTATCGACAACCGTCAGGGTAAGAGTGCCAACAGGTCCACATGTCAAAATGGGGGAAATCTTAGCAAATGGCTTAGTGGTGATTCATAAGAATCTTTATTTTTTATTTTTTTAATGGTTTATCAAGGGATCTTACCTGTAACCTGTGGCTTGACTTTAAATGCGGCGAGTTCCGATTCTCCTGCAGAGTATCTTTTTTCACTGACAAACACCGACCAGTTGTGCATTCCGAGATCCTTTTGTTATTTTTCTGTATGTGGCCCGCCTGTGAGCTTGCGTGATTCTTGCAATTGTCTTTCAATCTCTCATCAACTAGCTGATTTTGCAGAATGTCAAAAATAGGATAGTTATTCACTACTCATACTAACCGTTATTTCCATTATCTGAAGTAATTTGTTCATCAATTGGTTATTACAAAGCAGCATTACACGCAGGTGCTAAAGGTTATTCAGAAGTGGGATTCGAACCCACGCCTCCAGGGGAGACTGCGACCTAAACACAGCGCCTTAGACCGCTCGGCCATCCTGACTACAAAAACATGTAGTTGGGTATCGGGATGAACAGTATCTGGTAAAAGTAGGATTAGGCTTGCTGGTGCTAGTGTCTTCAGAATATGTGTCTGGAAGTATCGACAACCGTCAGGGTAAGAGTGCCAACAGGTCCACATGTCAAAATGGGGGAAATCTTAGCAAATGGCTTAGTGGGTTCGTCCATTTTATTCTCAAAAGATTGAACGTTGGCTAGTAGGATTGATGGGAGAGGCAGTTTACTCGCTCGCCGTCGGATCCTTACAAGGCACCCGGATCTGCGTCCGCGATATCTCCGTCTCTTCCTCACGCGAATGACGGGGATCTGGGCCTTGTCGGGTGTCTGTAGGATATCCTTCGCGACGTTCATTTTATTCTCAAAAGATTGAACGTTGGCTAGTAGGATTGATGGGAGAGGCAGTTTACTCGCTCGCCGTCGGATCCTTACAAGGCACCCGGATCTGCGTCCGCGATATCTCCGTCTCTTCCTCACGCGAATGACGGGGATCTGGGCCTTGTCGGGTGTCTGTAGGATATCCTTCGCGACCGCCTCGTTGAAGAAAAAATCTTCGTCCAATGCGAGGTGAGTAATCGCTGTCCTGATATCCAGAAGCTCTTTTTGGTTATAAGAGACGATGGCAGAAACATTATGTACAAAATAAATTACAAATAACGCGGAAAAACACACATAATAGTACAATTGGTTAGAGGGCTGTAAAACGGCAGCCATCTTCCCGGCGCTGTTGTCTAGGCTCACATCAACAGCATAATCCCAGAAACCCTAGACCCACTCCAATTTGCATACCGCCCCAACAGATCCACAGATGATGCAATCTCTATCGCACTCCACACTGCCCTTTCCCACCTGGACAAGAGGAACACCTACGTGAGAATGCTATTCATTGACTACAGCTCAGCATTCAACACCATAGTGCCCTCTAAGCTCATCACTAAGCTAAGGATCCTGGGACTAAACACCTCCCTCTGCAACTGGATCCTGGACTTCCTGACGGGCCGCCCCCAGGTGGTAAGGGTAGGTAACAACACATCTGCCACACTGATCCTCAACACGGGGGCCCCTCAGGGGTGCGTGCTCAGTCCCCTCCTGTACTCTCTGTTCACCCATGACTGCATGGCCAGGCACGACTCCAACACCATCATTAAGTTTGCCGACGACACAACAGTGGTAGGCCTGATCACCGACAACGATGAGACAGCCTATAGGGAGGAGGTCAGAGATCTGGCCGTGTGGTGCCAGGACAACAACCTCTCCCTCAACGTGACCAAGACAAAGGAGATGATTGTGGACTACAGGAAAAAAAAGAGGACTGAGCACGCCCCCATTCTCATCGACGGGGCTGTAGTGGAACAGGTTGAGAGCTTCAAGTTCCTTGGTGTCCACATCACCAACGAACTATCATGGTCCAAACACACCAAGACAGTCGTGAAGAGGGCACGACAAAGCCTATTCCCCCTCAGGAGACTAAAAAGATTTGGCATGGGTCCTCAGATCCTCAAAAAATTCTACAGCTGCACCATCGAGAGCATCCTGACTGGTTGCATCACCGCCTGGTATGGCAACTGCTTGGCCTCTGACCGCAAGGCACTACAGAGGGTAGTGCGTACGGCCCAGTACATCACTGGGGCAAAGCTCCCTGCCATTCAGGACCTCTATACCAGGCGGTGTCAGAGGAAGGCCCTCAAAATTGTCAAAGACTCCAGCCACCCTAGTCATAGACTGTTCTCTCTGCTACCGCACGGCAAGCGGTACCGGAGTGCCAAGTCTAGGTCCAAAAGACTTCTCAACAGCTTCTACCCCCAAGCCGTAAGACTCCTGAACAGCTAATCATGGCTACCCGGACTATTTGCACTGCCCCCCCACCCCATCCTTTTTACGCTGCTGCTACTCTGTTAAGTATTTATGCATAGTCACTTTAACTCTACCCACATGTACATATTACCTCAACTACCTCAACTAGCCGGTGCCCCCGCACATTGACTCTGCAACGGTACCCCCCTGTATATATAGCCTCCCTACTGTCACTTTATTTTACTGTATATATAGCCTCCCTACTGTCACTTTATTTTACTTCTGCTCTTTTTTTCTCAACACTTTTTTTGTTGTTGTTTTATTCTTACTTTTTTTGTTTAAAATAAATGCACTGTTGGTTAAGGGCTGTAAGTAAGCATTTCACTGTAATGTCTGCACCTGTTGTATTCGGCGCATGTGACCAATAAAATTTGATTTGATTTGATTTGATTTAGTGGTGATTCATAAGAATCATTTATTTTTTATTTTTTAGGGTTTATCAAGGGATCTTACCTGTAACCTGCGGCTTGACTTTAAATGCGGCGAGTTCCGATTCCCCTGCAGATTATATTTTTTCACTGACAAACACGCCGACCAGTTGTGCATTCCGAGATCCTTTTGTTATTTTTCTGTATGTGGCCCGCCTGTGAGCTTGCGTGATTCTTGCAATTGTCTTTCAATCTCTCATCAACTAGCTGATTTTGCAGAATGTAAAAAATAGGATAGTTATTCACTACTCATACTAACTGTTATTTCCATTATCTGAAGTAATTTATTCATCAACTGGTTATTACAAAGCAGCATGACATGCAGGCGCTAAAGGTTTGTCAGAAGTGGGATTCGAACCCACGCCTCCAGGGGAGACTGCGACCTAAACACAGCGCCTTAGACCGCTCGGCCATCCTGACTACGAAAACATGTAGTTGGGTATAGGGATGAACAGTATCTGGTAAAATTAGGATTAGGCTTGCTGGTGCTAGTGTCTTCAGAATTGGTGTCTGGAAGTATCGACATCCGTCAGGGTAAGAGTGCCAACAGGTCCACATGTCAAAATGGGGGAAATCTTAGCAAATGGCTTAGTGGTGATTCATAAGAATCTTTAAAAAAAAATTTTTTTAGGGTTTATCAAGGGATCTTACCTGTAACCTGTGGCTTGACTTTAAATGCGGCGAGTTCCGATTCTCCTGCAGAGTATCTTTTTTCACTGACAAACACGGACCAGTTGTGCATTCCGAGATCCTTTTGTTATTTTTCTGTATGTGGCCCGCCTGTGAGCTTGCGTGATTCTTGCAATTCTCTTTCAACCTCTCTTCAACTAGCTGTTTTTGCAGAATGTAAAGAATAGGATAGTTATTCACTACACATACTAACCGTTATTTCCATTATCTGAAGTAATTTGTTCATCAATTGGTTATTACAAAGCAGCATTACACGCATGCGCTAAAGGTTTGTCAGAAGTGGGATTCGAACCCACGCCTCCAGGGGAGACTGCGACCTAAACACAGCGCCTTAGACCGCTCGGACATCCTGACTACAAAAACATGTAGTTGGGTATCGGGATGAACAGTATCTGGTAAAAGTAGGATTAGGCTTGCTGGTGCTAGTGTCTTCAGAATATGTGTCTGGAAGTATCGACAACCGTCAGGGTAAGAGTGCCAACAGGTCCACATGTCAAAATGGGGGAAATCTTAGCAAATGGCTTAGTGGTGATTGATAAGAATCGTTTATTTTTATTTTTTTTAGGGTTTATCAAGGGATCTTACCTGTAACCTGTGGCTTGACTTTAAATGCGGCGAGTTCCGATTCTCCTGCAGAGTATCTTTTTTCGCTGACAAAGACCGAAGAGTTGTGCGTTCCGAGATCCTTTTGTTATTTGCCTGTTTGTGGCCCACCTGTGAGCTTGCGTGATTCTTGCAATTCTCTTTCAACCTCTCTTCAACTAGCTGTTTTTGCAGAATGTAAAGAATAGGATAGTTATTCACTACACATACTAACCGTTATTTCCATTATCTGAAGTAATTTGTTCATCAATTGGTTATTACAAAGCAGCATTACACGCATGCGCTAAAGGTTTGTCAGAAGTGGGATTAGAACCCACGCCTCCAGGGGAGACTGCGACCTAAACACAGCGCCTTAGACCGCTCGGCCATCCTGACTACACACAACTTAGTTGGGTGTGGGGATGAACGGTATCGGGTAAAAGAAGGATTAGGCTTGCTGATGCTAGTGTCTTCAGAATATGTGTCTGGAAGTATCGACAACCGTCAGGGTAAGAGTGCCAACAGGTCCACATGTCAAAATGGGGGAAATCTTAGCAAATGGCTTAGTGGTGATTCATGAAAATCGTTTTATTGTTGTTTTTTAGGGTTTATCAAGGGATCTTACCTCTAACCTGGGCTTGACGTTAAATGCGGCGAGTTCCGATTCCCCTGCAGACTATCTTTTTTCACTGACAAAGACCGAAGAGTTGTACGTTCCGAGATCCTTTCGTTATTTGCCTGTTTGTGTCCCGCCTGTGAGCTTGCGTGATTCTTGCAATTGTCTTTCAATCTCTCATCAACTAGCTGTTTTTGCAGAATGTCAAAAATAGGATAGTTATTCACTACTCATACTAACTGTTATTTCCATTATCTGAAGTAATTTATTCATCAACTGGTTATTACAAAGCAGCATGACATGCAGGCGCTAAAGGTTTGTCAGAAGTGGGATTCGAACCCACGCCTCCAGGGGAGACTGCGACCTAAACACAGCGCCTTAGACCGCTCGGCCATCCTGACTACGAAAACATGTAGTTGGGTATAGGGATGAACAGTATCTGGTAAAATTAGGATTAGGCTTGCTGGTGCTAGTGTCTTCAGAATTGGTGTCTGGAAGTATCGACATCCGTCAGGGTAAGAGTGCCAACAGGTCCACATGTCAAAATGGGGGAAATCTTAGCAAATGGCTTAGTGGTGATTCATAAGAATCTTAAAAAAAAATTTTTTTTAGGGTTTATCAAGGGATCTTACCTGTAACCTG
Source organism: Coregonus lavaretus (assembly GCF_964263955.1). Lineage (NCBI taxonomy): Eukaryota > Metazoa > Chordata > Actinopteri > Salmoniformes > Salmonidae > Coregonus > Coregonus lavaretus. The sequence continues at coordinate 13,257,955 of NC_140022.1, read as the reverse complement.
TGGCTTGACTTTAAATGCGGCGAGTTCCGATTCTCCTGCAGAGTATCTTTTTTCACTGACAAACACGGACCAGTTGTGCATTCCGAGATCCTTTTGTTATTTTTCTGTATGTGGCCCGCCTGTGAGCTTGCGTGATTCTTGCAATTCTCTTTCAACCTCTCTTCAACTAGCTGTTTTTGCAGAATGTAAAGAATAGGATAGTTATTCACTACACATACTAACCGTTATTTCCATTATCTGAAGTAATTTGTTCATCAATTGGTTATTACAAAGCAGCATTACACGCATGCGCTAAAGGTTTGTCAGAAGTGGGATTAGAACCCACGCCTCCAGGGGAGAATGCGACCTAAACACAGCGCCTTAGACCACTCGGCCATCCTGACTACACAAAACTTAGTTGGGTGTGGAGATGAACGGTTTCGGGTAAAAGAAGGATTAGGCTTGATGATGCTAGTGTCTTCAGAATATGTGTCTGGAAGTATCGACAACCGTCAGGGTAAGAGTGACAACAGGTCCACATGTCAAAATGGGGGAAATCTTAGCAAATGGCTTAGTGGTGATTCATGAAAATCGTTTTATTGTTGTTTTTTAGGGTTTATCAAGGGATCTTACCTGTAACCTGTGGCTTGACGTTAAATGCGCGAGTTCCGATTCCCCTGCAGACTATCTTTTTTCACTGACAAACACCGACCAGTTGTGCGTTCCGAGATCCTTTCATTATTTGCCTGTTTGAGGCCCGCCTGTGAGCTTGCGTGATTTTTGCAATTCTCTTTCAACCTCTCTTCAACTAGCTGTTTTTGCAGAATGTAAAAAATAGGATAGTTATTCACTACTCATATTAATCTTTATTTCCATGATCTGAAGTAATTTATTAATTAACTGGTTATTACAAAGCAGCATTAAATGCAGGAACTAAGTGTTTCTTAGAAGTGGAACTCGAACCCACGCCTCCAGGGGAGACTGCGACCTAAACACAGCGACTTAGACCGCTCAGCCATCCTGACTACAAAAACATGTAGTTGGGTATAGGGATGAACAGTATCTGGTAAAAGTAGGATTAGGCTTGCTGGTGCTAGTGTCTTCAGAATATGTGTCTGGAAGTATCGACAACCGTCAGGGTAAGAGTGCCAACAGGTCCACATGTCAAAATGGGGGAAATCTTAGCAAATGGCTTAGTGGTGATTCATAAGAATCATTTATTTTTTATTTTTTAGGGTTTATCAAGGGATCTTACCTGTAACCTGCGGCTTGACTTTAAATGCGGCGAGTTCCGATTCCCCTGCAGATTATATTTTTTCACTGACAAACACGCCGACCAGTTGTGCATTCCGAGATCCTTTTGTTATTTTTCTGTATGTGGCCCGCCTGTGAGCTTGCGTGATTCTTGCAATTGTCTTTCAATCTCTCATCAACTAGCTGATTTTGCAGAATGTCAAAAATAGGATAGTTATTCACTACTCATACTAACCGTTATTTCCATTATCTGAAGTAATTTGTTCATCAATTGGTTATTACAAAGCAGCATTACACGCAGGTGCTAAAGGTTTTTCAGAAGTGGGATTCAAACCCACGCCTCCAGGGGAGACTGCGACCTAAACACAGCGCCTTAGACCGCTCGGTCATCCTGACTACACACAACTTAGTTGGGTGTGGGGATGAACGGAATCGGGTAAAAGAAGGATTAGGCTTGCTGATGCTAGTGTCTTCAGAATATGTGTCTGGAAGTATCGACAACCGTCAGGGTAAGAGTGCCAACAGGTCCACATGTCAAAATGGGGGAAATCTTAGCAAATGGCTTAGTGGTGATTGATAAGAATCGTTTTTTTTTTTTTTTTAGGGTTTATCAAGGGATCTTACCTGTAACCTGTGGCTTGACGTTAAATGCGGCGAGTTCCGATTCTCCTGCAGAGTATCTTTTTTCGCTGACAAAGACCGAAGAGTTGTGCGTTCCGAGATCCTTTCGTTATTTGCCTGTTTGTGGCCCACCTGTGAGCTTGCGTGATTCTCGCAATTCTCTTTCAACCTCTCTTCAACTAGCTGTTTTTGCAGAATGTAAAAAATAGGATAGTTATTCACTACACATACTAACCGTTATTTCCATTATCTGAAGTAATTTGTTCATCAATTGGTTATTACAAAGCAGCATTACACGCATGCGCTAAAGGTTTGTCAGAAGTGGGATTTGAACCCACGCCTCCAGGGGAGACTGCGACCTAAACACAGCGCCTTAGACCGCTCGGCCATCCTGACTACACACAACTTAGTTGGGTGTGGGGATGAACGGAATCGGGTAAAAGAAGGATTAGGCTTGCTGATGCTAGTGTCTTCAGAATATTTGTCTGGAAGTATCGACAACCGTCAGGGTAAGAGTGCCAACAGGTCCACATGTCAAAATGGGGGAAATCTTAGCAAATGGCTTAGTGGTGATTCATAAGAATCTTTTTTTTTTTTTTTTTTTAGGGTTTATCAAGGGATCTTACCTGTAGCCTGTGGCTTGACTTTAAATGCGGCGAGTTGCAATTCTCCTGCAGAGTATCTTTTTTCACTGACAAACACCGACCAGTTGTGCATTCCGAGATCCTTTTGTTATTTTTCTGTATGTGGCCCGCCTGTGAGCTTGCGTGATTCTTGCAATTGTCTTTCAATCTCTCATCAACTAGCTGATTTTGCAGAATGTCAAAAATAGGACAGTTATTCACTACTCATACTAACCGTTATTTCCATTATCTGAAGTAATTTGTTCATCAATTGGTTATTACAAAGCAGCATTACACGCAGGTGCTAAAGGTTTTTCAGAAGTGGGATTCGATCCCACGCCTCCAGGGGAGACTGCGACCTAAACACAGCGCCTTAGACCGCTCGGCCATCCTGACTACGAAAACATTTAGTTGGGTATCGGGATGAACAGTATCTGGTAAAAGTAGGATTAGGCTTGCTGGTGCTAGTGTCTTCAGAATATGTGTCTGGAAGTATCGACAACCGTCAGGGTAAGAGTGCCAACAGGTCCACATGTCAAAATGGGGGAAATCTTAGCAAATGGCTTAGTGGTGATTGATAAGAATCTTTTTTTTTTTTTTTTTAGGGTTTATCAAGGGATCTTACCTGTAACCTGTGGCTTGACGTTAAATGCGGCGAGTTCCGATTCTCCTGCAGAGTATCTTTTTTCGCTGACAAAGACCGAAGAGTTGTGCGTTCCGAGATCCTTTCGTTATTTGCCTGTTTGTGGCCCACCTGTGAGCTTGCGTGATTCTCGCAATTCTCTTTCAACCTCTCTTCAACTAGCTGTTTTTGCAGAATGTAAAAAATAGGATAGTTATTCACTACACATACTAACCGTTATTTCCATTATCTGAAGTATTTTGTTCATCAATTGGTTATTACAAAGCAGCATTACACGCATGCGCTAAAGGTTTGTCAGAAGTGGGATTTGAACCCACGCCTCCAGGGGAGACTGCGACCTAAACACAGCGCCTTAGACCGCTCGGCCATCCTGACTACACGCAACTTAGTTGGGTGTGGGGATGAACGGAATCGGGTAAAAGAAGGATTAGGCTTGCTGATGCTAGTGTCTTCAGAAAATGTGTCTGGAAGTATCGACAACCGTCAGGGTAAGAGTGCCAACAGGTCCACATGTCAAAATGGGGGAAATCTTAGCAAATGGCTTAGTGGTGATTCATGAAAATCGTTTTATTGTTGTTTTTTAGGGTTTATCAAGGGATCTTACCTGTAACCTGGGCTTGACGTTAAATGCGGCGAGTTCCGATTCCCCTGCAGACTATATTTTTTCACTGACAAAGACCGAAGAGTTGTACGTTCCGAGATCCTTTCGTTATTTGCCTGTTTGTGTCCCGCCTGTGAGCTTGCGTGATTCTTGCAATTGTCTTTTAATCTCTCATCAACTAGCTGTTTTTGCAGAATGTCAAAAATAGGATAGTTATTCACTACTCATACTAACTGTTATTTCCATTATCTGAAGTAATTTATTCATCAACTGGTTATTACAAAGCAGCATGACATGCAGGCGCTAAAGGTCTGTCAGAAGTGGGATTCGAACCCACGCCTCCAGGGGAGACTGCTACCTAAACACAGCGCCTTAGACCGCTCTGCCATCCTGACTACGAAAACATGTAGTTGAGTATAGGGATGAACAGTATCTGGTAAAATTAGGATTAGGCTTGCTGGTGCTAGTGTCTTCAGAATATGTGTCTGGAAGTATCGACAACCGTCAGGGTAAGAGTGCCAACAGGTCCACATGTCAAAATGGGGGAAATCTTAGCAAATGGCTTAGTGGTGATTGATAAGAATCGTTTATTATTTTATTTTTTAGGGTTTATCAAGGGATCTTACCTGTAACCTGTGGCTTGACTTTAAATGCGGCGAGTTCCGATTCTCCTGCAGAGTATCTTTTTTCGCTGACAAAGACCGAAGAGTTGTGCGTTCCGAGATCCTTTCGTTATTTGCCTGTTTGTGGCCCACCTGTGAGCTTGCGTGATTCTTGCAATTCTCTTTCAACCTCTCTTCAACTAGCTGTTTTTGCAGAATGTAAAAAATAGGATAGCTATTCACTACACATACTAACCGTTATTTCCATTATCTGAAGTAATTTGTTCATCAATTGGTTATTTCAAAGCAGCATTACACGCATGCGCTAAAGGTTTGTCAGAAGAGGGATTTGAACCCACGCCTCCAGGGGAGACTGCGACCTAAACACAGCGCCTTAGACCGCTCGGCCATCCTGACTACACACAACTTAGTTGGGTGTGGGGATGAACGGTATCGGGTAAAAGAAGGATTAGGCTTGCTGATGCTAGTGTCTTCAGAATATGTGTCTGGAAGTATCGACAACCGTCAGGGTAAGAGTGCCAACAGGTCCACATGTCAAAATGGGGGAAATCTTAGCAAATGGCTTAGTGGTGATTCATGAAAATTGTTTTATTGTTGTTTTTTAGGGTTTATCAAGGGATCTTACCTGTAACCTGGGCTTGACGTTAAATGCGGCGAGTTCCGATTCTCCTGCAGAGTATCTTTTTTCGCTGACAAAGACCGAAGAGTTGTGCGTTCCGAGATCCTTTCGTTATTTGCCTGTTTGTGGCCCACCTGTGAGCTTGCGTGATTCTTGCAATTCTCTTTCAACCTCTCTTCAACTAGCTGTTTTTGCAGAATGTAAAAAATAGGATAGTTATTCACTACTCATACTAACTGTTATTTCCATTATCTGAAGTAATTTATTCATCAACTGGTTATTACAAAGCAGCATGACATGCAGGCGCTAAAGGTTTGTCAGAAGTGGGATTCGAACCCACGCCTCCAGGGGAGACTGCTACCTAAACACAGCGCCTTAGACCACTCTGCCATCCTGACTACAAAAACATGTAGTTGAGTATAGGGATGAACAGTATCTGGTAAAATTAGGATTAGGCTTGCTGGTGCTAGTGTCTTCAGAATATGTGTCTGGAAGTATCGAAAACCGTCAGGGTAAGAGTGCCAACAGGTCCACATGTCAAAATGGGGGAAATCTTAGCAAATGGCTTAGTGGTGATTGATAAGAATCGTTTATTTTTTTATTTTTTAGGGTTTATCAAGGGATCTTACCTGTAACCTGTGGCTTGACTTTAAATGCGGCGAGTTCCGATTCTCCTGCAGAGTATCTTTTTTCGCTGACAAAGACCGAAGAGTTGTGCGTTCCGAGATCCTTTCGTTATTTGCCTGTTTGTGGCCCACCTGTGAGCTTGCGTGATTCTTGCAATTCTCTTTCAACCTCTCTTCAACTAGCTGTTTTTGCAGAATGTAAAAAATAGGATAGCTATTCACTACACATACTAACCGTTATTTCCATTATCTGAAGTAATTTGTTCATCAATCGGTTATTACAAAGCAGCATTACACGCATGCGCTAAAGGTTTGTCAGAAGAGGGATTTGAACCCACGCCTCCAGTGGAGACTGCGACCTAAACACAGCGCCTTAGACCGCTCGGCCATCCTGACTACACACAACTTAGTTGGGTGTGGGGATGAACGGAATCGGGTAAAAGAAGGATTAGGCTTGCTGATGCTAGTGTCTTCAGAATATGTGTCTGGAAGTATCGACAACCGTCAGGGTAAGAGTGCCAACAGGTCCACATGTCAAAATGGGGGAAATCTTAGCAAATGGCTTAGTGGTAATTCATGAAAATCGTTTTATTGTTGTTTTTTAGGGTTTATCAAGGGATCTTACCTGTAACCTGGGCTTGACGTTAAATGCGGCGAGTTCCGATTCCCCTGCAGACTATATTTTTTCACTGACAAAGACCGAAGAGTTGTACGTTCCGAGATCCTTTCGTTATTTGCCTGTTTGTGTCCCGCCTGTGAGCTTGCGTGATTCTTGCAATTGTCTTTCAATCTCTCATCAACTAGCTGTTTTTGCAGAATGTCAAAAATAGGATAGTTATTCACTACTCATACTAACTGTTATTTCCATTATCTGAAGTAATTTATTCATCAACTGGTTATTACAAAGCAGCATGACATGCAGGCGCTAAAGGTTTGTCAGAAGTGGGATTCGAACCCACGCCTCCAGGGGAGACTGCAACCTAAACACAGCGCCTTAGACCGCTCGGCCATCCTGACTACAAAAACATGTAGTTGGGTATCGGGATGAACAGTATCTGGTAAAAGTAGGATTAGGCTTGCTGGTGCTAGTGTCTTCAGAATATGTGTCTGGAAGTATCGACAACCGTCAGGGTAAGAGTGCCAACAGGTCCACATGTCAAAATGGGGGAAATCTTAGCAAATGGCTTAGTGGTGATTGATAAGAATCGTTTATTTTTTATTTTTTAGGGTTTATCAAGGGATCTTACCTGTAACCTGTGGCTTGACTTTAAATGCGGCGAGTTCCGATTCTCCTGTAGAGTATCTTTTTTCGCTGACAAAGACCGAAGAGTTGTGCGTTCCGAGATCCTTTCGTTATTTGCCTGTTTGTGGCCCACCTGTGAGCTTGCGTGATTCTCGCAATTCTCTTTCAACCTCTCTTCAACTAGCTGTTTTTGCAGAATGTAAAAAATAGGATAGTTATTCACTACACATACTAACCGTTATTTCCATTATCTGAAGTAATTTGTTCATCAATTGGTTATTAAAAAGCAGCATTACACGCATGCGCTAAAGGTTTGTCAGAAGTTGTATTTGAACCCACGCCTCCAGGGGAGACTGCGACCTAAACACAGCGCCTTAGACCGCTCGGCCATCCTGACTACACGCAACTTAGTTGGGTGTGGGGATGAACGGAATCAGGTAAAAGAAGGATTAGGCTTGCTGATGCTAGTGTCTTCAGAATATGTGTCTGGAAGTATCGACAACCGTCAGGGTAAGAGTGCCAACAGGTCCACATGTCAAAATGGGGGAAATCTTAGCAAATGGCTTAGTGGTGATTCATGAAAATCGTTTTATTGTTGTTTTTTAGGGTTTATCAAGGGATCTTACCTGTAACCTGGGCTTGACGTTAAATGCGGCGAGTTCCGATTCCCCTGCAGACTATATTTTTTCACTGACAAAGACCGAAGAGTTGTACGTTCCGAGATCCTTTCGTTATTTGCCTGTTTGTGTCCCGCCTGTGAGCTTGCGTGATTCTTGCAATTGTCTTTCAATCTCTCATCAACTAGCTGTTTTTGCAGAATGTCAAAAATAGGATAGTTATTCACTACTCATACTAACTGTTATTTCCATTATCTGAAGTAATTTATTCATCAACTGGTTATTACAAAGCAGCATGACATGCAGGCGCTAAAGGTTTGTCAGAAGTGGGATTCGAACCCACGCCTCCAGGGGAGACTGCTACCTAAACACAGCGCCTTAGACCGCTCTGCCATCCTGACTACGAAAACATGTAGTTGAGTATAGGGATGAACAGTATCTGGTAAAATTAGGATTAGGCTTGCTGGTGCTAGTGTCTTCAGAATATGTGTCTGGAAGTATCGACAACCGTCAGGGTAAGAGTGCCAACAGGTCCACATGTCAAAATGGGGGAAATCTTAGCAAATGGCTTAGTGGTGATTGATAAGAATCGTTTATTATTTTATTTTTTAGGGTTTATTAAGGGATCTTACCTGTAACCTGTGGCTTGACTTTAAATGCGGCGAGTTCCGATTCTCCTGCAGAGTATCTTTTTTCGCTGACAAAGACCGAAGAGTTGTGCGTTCCGAGATCCTTTCGTTATTTGCCTGTTTGTGGCCCACCTGTGAGTTTGCGTGATTCTTGCAATTCTCTTTCAACCTCTCTTCAACTAGCTGTTTTTGCAGAATGTAAAAAATAGGATAGCTATTCACTACACATACTAACCGTTATTTCCATTATCTGAAGTAATTTGTTCATCAATTGGTTATTTCAAAGCAGCATTACACGCATGCGCTAAAGGTTTGTCAGAAGAGGGATTTGAACCCACGCCTCCAGGGGAGACTGCGACCTAAACACAGCGCCTTAGACCGCTCGGCCATCCTGACTACACACAACTTAGTTGGGTGTGGGGATGAACGGTATCGGGTAAAAGAAGGATTAGGCTTGCTGATGCTAGTGTCTTCAGAATATGTGTCTGGAAGTATCGACAACCGTCAGGGTAAGAGTGCCAACAGGTCCACATGTCAAAATGGGGGAAATCTTAGCAAATGGCTTAGTGGTGATTCATGAAAATTGTTTTATTGTTGTTTTTTAGGGTTTATCAAGGGATCTTACCTGTAACCTGGGCTTGACGTTAAATGCGGCGAGTTCCGATTCTCCTGCAGAGTATCTTTTTTCGCTGACAAAGACCGAAGAGTTGTGCGTTCTGTTGATGAAACAAGTTTACTGGAGAACGGAGACCAAGTAGAGACTTTTGGACAAGGTGGATAATTGTATAATATAAGGCAGTTTATTCAGAGGTAAAGATATCTGAAATCGCGTGCACGGACCCGTTCGTCAACCTCGTAGGGAGATATCTGAGAGCGCGCCCCAAAACATTGTGTGCTGACATTTTATACAATAAAATAAAGTAGGTTGATTCTAGTAGTTCCGATCTTCCGATTGGTCCTGATGAGTTGGTCGAGGTCATCTCCATTGCATTGGCTCTAAGTCGGGTTCTCTGTCTTCAGATGTTCAGCCTGACAGAAGGGGTTTTTTGTGTGTGTGTGCTTAACAATGATGATGTGTGTGTATGTGTGTGTATGTGTGTGTATGTGTGTGTGTGTGTATGTGTGTGTGTATGTGTGTGTGTATGTGTGTGTGTGTATGTGTGTGTATGTGTGTGTGTGTGTGTGTGTGTATGTGTGTATGTGTGTGTGTGTATGTGTGTATGTTTAACAATGATGATGTGTGTGTGTGTGTGTATGTGTGTGTGTGTGGGGGGGGGTGTGTGTATGTCCTCAGAGCAATAACTCGTGAGTTTGGGAGAACTTGAGAGACCTATGGCGTGGGTGTTGTCCATAGCCACCTGCTGATAAGGCCGACAAGATAGAAGTCTTTGTGCATTGTATTAAGTCCAAAGGCCCCAACACAAGATGGGTTATGCACAAGATTTTAGTCAGACCAAGCTATAACATAATATATTTACCACGACAAATCCCTCTCTTCACGTCTCCCCAGAGACGTGACCAAGTAACAGTAAAGAAGGAAAACTTAAGACGTGACACAAGCTAACAGTGTAATTGGCAAAATAGGGAAAACTTTATCAGAAGATAAAGTTTTGATTCCCCCTCTTCACGTCTCACAAGAGACGTGACATAAAGCTTAAATGCTGCAATTTGGCAAAATAGGGAAAACTTTATCAGAAGATAAAGTTTTACATTCCCCCTCTTCACGTCTCACAAGAGACGTGACAAAAAGCTTAAATGCTATTCATCATCCAGATATCCTTGGTCAGCATCGTCAATAGCAAGCAAAGGAAACATCTGACCGTTATCTGCAGGATGTGGATCAATAGCGGTGGTTATAATCCTGGCTGTCAGCGTCCGTATGCATGGAATGCAACAGCATCCACAAAGCACTAGAATTGCAGCAAAATTAAGACGGATACAAGTATAGAAGAAACAAGCGTTTTATATTTACCAAACGCATCCATCCAAGAGTCCCACATTGAAGTGTCCACCCCTGAGTGGCTCTTCATCTTACCATTAAGAGTTTGTAACCCTTCCAGGGCAATTATCAAACTGCCATCTGTGGCTGTATTGTTGGGAATAAAGGTACAACATTGTTCACCAAACATAGCACATACTCCTCCTTTTTCAGCCAGGAGCATGTCGACAGCAATACGATTTTGGAAAGCCATGAGAGAGGTTGCAGCCAACTGGCCATGCACCGCCTCAAAACCTTGTTGTGTCCAATTGCCTAACTTTTAACATTAATGTATGCAGTTAATTCTATCAACGTTTTTATTAATAGTACAACAGTCAGCACCCAAAAGGACGAGCCCCCAAAAACTGTACTCCATGTACCCATGTTCAAGGGCAGTTTCACAGACAACAAAGAGAGAGTGTTCTTATTGGCCTGTTATGTGAAACAATCCATATCAGTACAGTGCTCCTCATTAATGCATTCCTTCCAAGCTATTCATCACATACAGATCCAAAAAATAAAACCCAACAATTTTATGGTGTCACTCTAAACAGAGTATAATCACCCTTAAGAATAACAGGATATGGAAATTAAATCACAACATTTAATGTTAATAGAAAATAAAAATAATAATTTTAACCCTCTATTCCTCCCCTACACCTAACATGTACTGAGTTGGCTACCAGCCACCCAGGAATCCTTTACCTTCACATCAGGAAGAATAAACAATCACAGTGGTTAGTAAAAACATAAGGTAATAAATGAGCAAGAACTGAAAATAAATGCGTGTATGTATTTTACTAGGCAAAACATGGATCATCCAGCTTGGTCTCAGAGTCAGTAGCAGAGTCACCTGCATCATCCTGGGCCGGTAACAACAGCATCATACCTGACGCCTGCACCACTCCTACCACTGACCTCCTGAGACGGGGGACGATGCAAGCAGCACAACACATTAACAGCAAAAACACAATTACTAGGGTCAGAAACCCAGTAACCACCATAGAAGAGTACTCACCAAACCAGTCACTCAGCCAGGAAATAAGGCAACATCCACAAAGAACAAGTATACCCATAGAGGCCATAACTTCACCCAGAATAGTCACAACAATAGTTTTCCATTTACCAAATATGTTATCAAACCAATCGTTTATGGAGCTATCAATACCAGAGTTCTTAACCAGTTCGTTCGCCAGCGTGGTGATGGTCACTCAAACGCTTTGGTCACAGGCCCGTCCGGTGCTATATTGTTGGAGATGAAAGTACAACACATATATCCAAACAGAACACAAACCCCGTCCCGCTCAGCCAAAAGCATATCTAAAGCTATTCTATTCTGCCATGTCATTAAGCTAGTTGCCGCTGTCTGCTCAGCTAATCCCTTTATTGCATCACGAGTGTGGTTTATAAATATTTTGCTGGTTATATTAAATATAATTTATCCAATCTACATTTTTATTAATTGTTGACCATCAGAAAATACTTGATTCAAACTCAGCTGCGATCTGATTGTGGATCCCATCAATATATATCCTTTCATCAAAGGCTCCCGGGAGGAGGTCCTACTTTCTATGTGACAACTCACCAATCTCTGACACGTTTGATTGTTTGCGTATGTAGGTGAGTTCACAATCAGTTATCACCACACATCCATCAGATGTCAGCACGGGCCTGGTTTTGGCTCCTATAATCCTCTTGCTGCAACAAAGAGGAGAGATTAGACTAGAAAAACAATTTAGAATCCCCTGTGACTTCAAACTGAGGCAACCCAGGTCGGGATGACTTTGTTATCGGGGGAAACAGATAGTGCAAGTTACCATAAGACTCTTTCACCACATTCCCAGGTGGCTTGCATGGAGGAAAAACCTGACAGAGAGTTAAAGCCTGTCAAGGGGAACGGAGTAGTTGTTAACCCTGGTTTGGCTGTCCCACAGGCAAAACAGTCCTCTTTAGACATAGTTTTTGCCGTATACTGAATCCATTCCAACCACAGGTTAAGATTTCTATACCCCGTTTCTACCTGTACTACTTCCTCCAGGTCTATAGTTTTGCACTATCTTTACCACAGCCCCGGTCTCACTCCCTCCCTCAGAGAGGTTTACTCTAGAATTTCCCCTTTCCCTACGTCTAGCTGTCTCCTATGCTTTTTCAACTTGTGTTAGGTTAACTACCACTTCTGGCTGAAACAGGAGGGTCCGTGTGTGTTAGGAATATGGCCCCCACAATCAGACAGCTACCTACCGTCGGGAGACCTGTGAATCCCCACCCTTGCCCTGAGAACATGTCAGATGCCAGAGGCCAACCCATTGCTTTACCTTCTATCGAACTCACACAGGGATGATCAGACAGGGTAAGGGAATCTTCGTTAAGGAGGCAACCCCCGGACCATAGTGGTGATCGGATCTTTCTCCTAACTCTGTGTTTGTTCGTCAGGTGTAGCTGGTTTTGTACAGTGTGTGACATGCACCCAGATGGATCTCTCAGCTATTCTGCTGGCAAAGGCAGTGCTTGGTAGGGCCCTTCCCGCCAGGCCTGATTCAGTCTCCTGGTTAGATAGAGTGGGTCACCTTCTCCTTTAGTTCACCTGTGGGGCACAAAACCTCTGACATACAGGTGTGGTTAATAAACTATCATACATGTTTTTTTTTTTTTAAGTATTTTGTCCTCTCCTTCGTATATATTTAATAAAGTATTTTGTCCTCTCCTTCGTATATATTTAATATTTAATCCAACCATCCCCCTCTTTGACACATGATTTGGCCATGTGTCAATATTACCACCTACCTAAACAATCACTTTAGTTAATATCGGTATTTCATTATCCAATTGCCATTCCTCCACTCTCTCTTCTGTTATTTATGGTTCAAATCAAATATATTATTACCAAATTATAATCTTCTTCACAATTTTCACAGTACTATAAATTACCCTCAACTTAGTAAAATAAACTATGCTAAAATCTTCCTCTCATGCCTTTAGAATGTACTAGTGTGGATGATTAATTAACACCAGAATGTTAAAACAGAGTTCAGAGGCCATTGAAATCATTTAACGAACTGTTTAATCCCATAGTATACTAAACAATTACCATTATTCTAAATATTTCATAAATGTTAGTTATCCCAAGTGTTCATTAAGTCCTCATGACATTCATTCTCATAAGAAATCATATATACCCCAAACTCAGCCAAAACCTAAAAAATCCATAAAATTCACTGTGTGCACCTTTAAGACCCATAACCCTTGACCTGCTGAAACCCCCCCAAAATTGAAACAAGGCTTTATAAACATCATACTAGGTGTGTTGTTTTTTATTTAAAAACCCAATTTGAAAAACAACCACAAATAGCCAGGCCCTAATTTGGTAGCTCACTTTTATGACCTAAATACGGCCTAACTTCACTACTGCTCCCCTAGCCCTTGGCAACATTCCAACGAGATGAGCTAATCTCTTTCTCCTGGTTATCCCCAGTCTTAACCCATCAATAATTGTTTGTATCATTCTAATTCCTCCTAACTAATCCATTAAACCACTCAAAATTCCTCGAGTATACTATGATTATTTAATTGATTACCCTAACTTTGCTACATGTGATCTCATCTCAAATGATCCATTTATCAATTATTTATTCAACCCCCTAGAAAAACCTGTCTTCCCTTCTATTGTTCCTGTCCTCCCTGTATATGTCATATTTGAGTTTTTAGCCAATACAATCACAGTTACATCAAATGTTCCCTCATTTAATGGTATTTTCTTCCTAATATAACTTCCCTAAATGAGATTAAATCCCCTGCCTTCCTCTACTATCCTTATATCATTACTGGATCAATGATAATAACCGTAACAACTATCAACAACAATTGTAATAACTAATTCACATTAAATTGTGTCTTTTTTCTGATTATGCTACAATTGTAGCCTATTTTATCACCCCAGTCCAAAATATAAGTTTATGTAACAAATCCATAACCCACTACAGGCTGGCGCCATTCCCCAGCACAACAGCCAATGCATACTTTCATCCTAACCAAAATAAATTATCGTTTCAAAATGGTCCATCTATCTTGTATTTCCCCGCTAACCCATTCCAGTTCGCTATTCAATTTATCTAACTGTTCTCTCTGATTATGCCCTAATTAATAAAACAAATACTTGCTATCGTTGATTAGCATACATTTAATGATGTTCCTACCATCCGAACTGTACTGTCTCTCACCCTCCCCTTGCTCCTTCGGGGAGAGAGCATGGTAACCTTATAACATATTTTCATAGACTTGTCTAGAATACTTCTATTTAAGCTATCTAATTCAACCTTTCACATCCACATAGTAATCTAGGTATATAGCCCCACTGCGAAAGCTTTGTCTACTGTCCCTACCTGTGTTCGAACCAGGGACATCGCCAGTCACTCCACAACCTCTACGATTCTCACAAAGTAAATACTTTCACGTCGCACATCCAGCCACGTCATCACCCCCGTCTAGCCAGCCCTTCCGTCTCAAACACCCTAGTAGCCTAAATAAAACACACTCTAACAGCGTTCTGCATTTTCCTCTATCATCGGGTTTAAGAACTAACGTAACAACATTAACTATTCTCTATTGCTGTAGTAACGTCTTGTTTGGTTCAGTTTATTTGTTACGGAGTGTCCATAATACTATAATAATACATAATCGAATTCCCCTCATGCATACAGATTTCACCTTATGCCATTGAAATGCCAAATAAACCATAATAGTTCAATGGAGCCCCCTATTGGCTCTCCCCTACCTATACATTACTTCTACAACCACTTTAGTTATGGTCCGATTACAAGTTAAACCTTATCACATGATCAAACAACGCCACAACCTTAAACTCATATGGGGCGGCAGGCAGCTTAGTGGTTAAGAGCATTGTGCCAGCAACCGAAAGGTCGCTGGTTCTAATCCCCGAGCTGACCAGGTGAAAAATCTGCCGATGTGCCCTTGAGCAAGGCACCCAACCCTAATTGTTCCTGTAAGTCGCTCTGGATAAGAGCGTCTGCTAAATGACTCAAATGTAATGTAAAAGAACAACACCTCATAAGGAGTGCCCAGCAGGAGTCCAATTCCTATCAGAAAACATACATACAAACATTCAGACACTCCCAATCTCTCCCAGGGGGAAAAAGTTCTTCTTCACCCTGAGTGAGATTGTTGTTCCCATAAGGGTTTCTTCATTGTGTTGTCAGGATTGGTTCTCGCTGCTCAAATCAGCCCTGACTTCTGTCAGTGATCTAGAAGGAGTGGGGGCTGGTGTGCAATGAGTTAGATGGTGTCAGTGTGCGCCTAATTTACCTCTGACCTGGACTGAGTGTGAAGTAACCTCCTTCACTTCGTACGGTCCAGTCCACCTGGGTTCCAGCCACTTTCTCTTGTGGACTTTAACCCTCACCCAGCCTCCCACGTTTACCTTCAGTGTCATCGTACTTCCCGACAGCTCCCCCTCTTGGGCCTTCTGCGCCTGAGAAGAGAGTGCTGCAGAAAATTCCGTCAATTTCTTCACATAATCAGTCATTTCTATCTGTTGTACATCAAGGGCGGGCATATGACCTCCCTCCCTTGGTGGACCCGTCATTACTCTCCCTGTCATTCGTTGTTCTATGTATTCATTGAATTTGGGTATGGTTATGTTTGGTCCTGCCATCTTGCTTTCTCTATCTTGGATGTATTATCGGTATCAAATACAGACTTATCTCATGTATGACACCCTCGCATATAAAGAGGCTAATTTATATAATTTGTAATGCAATTATTATCATAAGAATCAGAATTCCAGTCACATATACCAATGCAGTAATCTCTACACACAGCACACACCACGCTTTAGTTATCTCACGCTTGTTCTAGAATCATGCACAACTTCAATATCAGTCTCCCCAGTCCCCGGTTCCTGAAACCCTAGGTCAAATTCACTCAATTCCACAGATTGGTGTTCGGTCTCATAAGTCTCACTATAACTTCCCATCATTCATTACACGTTTAAGATATAACACAGACACGTTAAAATATAAAACACAGCAAATTCCACATAGATCTATACTATGATTCCACTATGCCTTCACATAGATTAATTCATATAAATCACAGTACGAGATATCTCATGTATGCCTTAATTCATTTAGGATGGAAATTTATTTAACAAGTATTCATTCTCACGCTCAGTACTACTGATCATAATTTGGTATTGGTCTATAATACAATATGCAAGATTTCGTTTTAACAGGCTCTGCATACCTTTTTAGAAGAGCGCGCTCTGATCAGGTTTCCTGAGCCAAGACGAATAATTGATTTCTCCAGGATTTTCAGGTCACTCTTCCGTCTATTTTTTTTTAGATCGATGATTTGCCTTTTCCTCTCGCACCAACTTTTAGATCGAATTAAAAACCATTCGGCACCACTCCCGCTCTATCCTGTATTTTTTTATCTAGATATTCATTAAACTTGAGTTTTGGGACGGTAGTGGTTGCCATGGTTATACAGTTTTTTTTTTAGACTATCTTGGTGCACTTAGCCCGTCACTGGCCGAAACCAGCAATGTATTCTTGGCGCTGACTCAGACTTATCTCTGATGTCCCACCCTCGTACACAAAGAATGTTCAATACTTTTTTCTTAGGAATTATTTTGCAAAAGGTATTATTGTTTTTCAATTATTCGAATTATTATATATTTTCCCAAAAGGTATCAGAACCGCCCTTTTTGAACAATACATTAACAAACCCGAGCGCTCCCAAAACAATTATCAATCTAATTCTAGGAATTTATTTAGCAAAAGTTATTATTGTTTTTCAGGTATTCGAGTTATTATATATTTTCCCAAAAGGTATCAGAATCGCCCTTTTGGAAGAATATATTAGCAAACTCGAGCGCTCCTAAAATAATTATCAATTTAATTTTGGGAATTATTTAGCAAAAGTTATTATTGTTTTTCAGTTATTCGAGTTATTATATATTTTCCCAAAAGGTATCAGAATCGCCCTTTTGGAACAATATATTAACAAACTCGAGCGCTTCCAAAATAATTACCAATCTAATTTTAGGAACTAAGGAAATACCAACTTCCACAAGAGGGAAAAAGTTCAAGTCAGCTTTTAGCGCAGCGGCTACATAACAAGCAAAATAGGACTCCGTGGTCCTCTTAAAAGTTATCAACTAGTTAGTCTCATGAAACGGCCAATCTTACACAACATTCAGGTTATCATTTCAACAATTACATTTTCATTACATATCAGCATCAACACACGAATTCAGTTTAAGTTCCTCACAGTACATATAGTTGAGTGCCACGTCAACCAAATTGCCCGACTATCTGAACTTGTATTTTTATTTTTATTTTTTTTGATTCTCCTCAAGGAGACTCCCAGTCGTTTAAACCATTCAACTGGCGTCTAGTCGGGAGAACCTTTTCTGGACTTGGATTCTCACGGAATTAACTCAACCCGACTATCTGAATCTTTTTATCAAGTCACCAGATCCTTCTCTTGTGGATCAAATAAAAGAGTCCATCGCTTGTGGACCAAAACCTCTGTAATAGGCTCCTCACTAGAAAGCCACATTTCAACAGGAAAAAAACCACTGTAACTAGACTTCTTCTCTTAGAGTCACATTTCAACAGTAAAAACCTAAGATTTCAGATATCAACAGCAAAAAATAAAAGGGTCCGTCTCTCGTGAACCACAACCTGTAACTAGACTCCTCCCCTAGAGAGTCACATTTCAACAGTAAGAACCTAAAGAATTCAAATATCTTTACATATATGCCTTTTGAGTCATAATAGATATGTTATAAATTTATCAGTAATCCATACTCACCCCCAGTCTACTGATCATAATTTGGTTTATCCTACAATACAATATGCAGATTTTGTTTTAACAGGTTCTGCTTACCTTTGTATTGACGTCCGTTTAGATCAGTTTCCTGAGGCGAGCTGGATTCCCGGCTGCTCCTGCGGACAGGTCACCCGTCCTTTCAGATCCGTCTCTTACTTGTCTCCTGTCTCTATCAACTTTTATGGACCGAATTCAGAGTTAGAAAACCATCCTCTGCTACCAAGTTTGTTGATGAAACAAGTTTACTGGAGAACGGAGACCAAGTAGAGACTTTTGGACAAGGTGGATAATTGTATAATATAAGGCAGTTTATTCAGAGGTAAAGATATCTGAAATCGCGTGCACGGACCCGTTCGTCAACCTCGTAGGGAGATATCTGAGAGCGCGCCCCAAAACATTGTGTGCTGACATTTTATACAATAAAATAAAGTAGGTTGATTCTAGTAGTTCCGATCTTCCGATTGGTCCTGATGAGTTGGTCGAGGTCATCTCCATTGCATTGGCTCTAAGTCGGGTTCTCTGTCTTCAGATGTTCAGCCTGACAGAAGGGGTTTTTTGTGTGTGTGTGCTTAACAATGATGATGTGTGTGTATGTGTGTGTATGTGTGTGTATGTGTGTGTGTGTGTATGTGTGTGTGTATGTGTGTGTGTATGTGTGTGTGTGTATGTGTGTGTATGTGTGTGTGTGTGTGTGTGTGTATGTGTGTATGTGTGTGTGTGTATGTGTGTATGTTTAACAATGATGATGTGTGTGTGTGTGTGTATGTGTGTGTGTGTGGGGGGGGGTGTGTGTATGTCCTCAGAGCAATAACTCGTGAGTTTGGGAGAACTTGAGAGACCTATGGCGTGGGTGTTGTCCATAGCCACCTGCTGATAAGGCCGACAAGATAGAAGTCTTTGTGCATTGTATTAAGTCCAAAGGCCCCAACACAAGATGGGTTATGCACAAGATTTTAGTCAGACCAAGCTATAACATAATATATTTACCACGACAGTTCCGAGATCCTTTCGTTATTTGCCTGTTTGTGGCCCACCTGTGAGCTTGCGTGATTCTTGCAATTCTCTTTCAACCTCTCTTCAACTAGCTGTTTTTGCAGAATGTAAAAAATAGGATAGTTATTCACTACTCATACTAACTGTTATTTCCATTATCTGAAGTAATTTATTCATCAACTGGTTATTACAAAGCAACATGACATGCAGGCGCTAAAGGTTTGTCAGAAGTGGGATTCGAACCCACGCCTCCAGGGGAGACTGCTACCTAAACACAGCGCCTTAGACCACTCTGCCATCCTGACTACAAAAACATGTAGTTGAGTATAGGGATGAACAGTATCTGGTAAAATTAGGATTAGGCTTGCTGGTGCTAGTGTCTTCAGAATATGTGTCTGGAAGTATCGACAACCGTCAGGGTAAGAGTGCCAACAGGTCCACATGTCAAAATGGGGGAAATCTTAGCAAATGGCTTAGTGGTGATTGATAAGAATCGTTTTTTTTTTTTTTTTAGGGTTTATCAAGGGATCTTACCTGTAACCTGTGGCTTGATGTTAAATGCGGCGAGTTCCGATTCTCCTGCAGAGTATCTTTTTTCGCTGACAAAGACCGAAGAGTTGTGCGTTCCGAGATCCTTTCGTTATTTGCCTGTTTGTGGCCCACCTGTGAGCTTGCGTGATTCTCGCAATTCTCTTTCAACCTCTCTTCAACTAGCTGTTTTTGCAGAATGTAAAAAATAGGATAGTTATTCACTACACATACTAACCGTTATTTCCATTATCTGAAGTATTTTGTTCATCAATTGGTTATTACAAAGCAGCATTACACGCATGCGCTAAAGGTTTGTCAGAAGTGGGATTTGAACCCACGCCTCCAGGGGAGACTGCGACCTAAACACAGCGCCTTAGACCGCTCGGCCATCCTGACTACACGCAACTTAGTTGGGTGTGGGGATGAACGGAATCGGGTAAAAGAAGGATTAGGCTTGCTGATGCTAGTGTCTTCAGAAAATGTGTCTGGAAGTATCGACAACCGTCAGGGTAAGAGTGCCAACAGGTCCACATGTCAAAATGGGGGAAATCTTAGCAAATGGCTTAGTGGTGATTCATGAAAATCGTTTTATTGTTGTTTTTTAGGGTTTATCAAGGGATCTTACCTGTAACCTGGGCTTGACGTTAAATGCGGCGAGTTCCGATTCCCCTGCAGACTATATTTTTTCACTGACAAAGACCGAAGAGTTGTACGTTCCGAGATCCTTTCGTTATTTGCCTGTTTGTGTCCCGCCTGTGAGCTTGCGTGATTCTTGCAATTGTCTTTCAATCTCTCATCAACTAGCTGTTTTTGCAGAATGTCAAAAATAGGATAGTTATTCACTACTCATACTAACTGTTATTTCCATTATCTGAAGTAATTTATTCATCAACTGGTTATTACAAAGCAGCATGACATGCAGGCGCTAAAGGTTTGTCAGAAGTGGGATTCGAACACACACCTCCAGGGGAGACTGCTACCTAAACACAGAGCCTTAGACCGCTCTGCCATCCTGACTACGAAAACATGTAGTTGGGTATCGGGATGAACAGTATCGGTTAAAAGTAGGATTAGGCTTGCTGGTGCTAGTGTCTTCAGAATATGTGTCTGGAAGTATCGACAACCGTCAGGGTAAAAGTGCCAACAGGTCCACATGTCAAAATGGGGGAAATCTTAGCAAATGGCTTAGTGGTGATTGATAAGAATCGTTTATTATTTTATTTTTTAGGGTTTATCAAGGGATCTTACCTGTAACCTGTGGCTTGACTTTAAATGCGGCGAGTTCCGATTCTCCTGCAGAGTATCTTTTTTCGCTGACAAAGACCGAAGAGTTGTGCGTTCCGAGATCCTTTCGTTATTTGCCTGTTTGTGGCCCACCTGTGAGCTTGCGTGATTCTTGCAATTCTCTTTCAACCTCTCTTCAACTAGCTGTTTTTGCAGAATGTAAAAAATAGGATAGCTATTCACTACACATACTAACCGTTATTTCCATTATCTGAAGTAATTTGTTCATCAATTGGTTATTTCAAAGCAGCATTACACGCATGCGCTAAAGGTTTGTCAGAAGTGGGATTTGAACCCACGCCTCCAGGGGAGACTGCGACCTAAACACAGCGCCTTAGACCGCTCGGCCATCCTGACTACACACAACTTAGTTGGGTGTGGGGATGAACGGTATCGGGTAAAAGAAGGATTAGGCTTGCTGATGCTAGTGTCTTCAGAATATGTGTCTGGAAGTATCGACAACCGTCAGGGTAAGAGTGCCAACAGGTCCACATGTCAAAATGGGGGAAATCTTAGCAAATGGCTTAGTGGTGATTCATGAAAATTGTTTTATTGTTGTTTTTTAGGGTTTATCAAGGGATCTTACCTGTAACCTGGGCTTGACGTTAAATGCGGCGAGTTCCGATTCTCCTGCAGAGTATCTTTTTTCGCTGACAAAGACCGAAGAGTTGTGCGTTCCGAGATCCTTTCGTTATTTGCCTGTTTGTGGCCCACCTGTGAGCTTGCGTGATTCTTGCAATTCTCTTTCAACCTCTCTTCAACTAGCTGTTTTTGCAGAATGTAAAAAATAGGATAGTTATTCACTACTCATACTAACTGTTATTTCCATTATCTGAAGTAATTTATTCATCAACTGGTTATTACAAAGCAGCATGACATGCAGGCGCTAAAGGTTTGTCAGAAGTGGGATTCGAACCCACGCCTCCAGGGGAGACTGCTACCTAAACACAGCGCCTTAGACCACTCTGCCATCCTGACTACAAAAACATGTAGTTGAGTATAGGGATGAACAGTATCTGGTAAAATTAGGATTAGGCTTGCTGGTGCTAGTGTCTTCAGAATATGTGTCTGGAAGTATCGACAACCGTCAGGGTAAGAGTGCCAACAGGTCCACATGTCAAAATGGGGGAAATCTTAGCAAATGGCTTAGTGGTGATTGATAAGAATCGTTTTTTTTTTTTTTTTAGGGTTTATCAAGGGATCTTACCTGTAACCTGTGGCTTGACGTTAAATGCGGCGAGTTCCGATTCTCCTGCAGAGTATCTTTTTTCGCTGACAAAGACCGAAGAGTTGTGCGTTCCGAGATCCTTTCGTTATTTGCCTGTTTGTGGCCCACCTGTGAGCTTGCGTGATTCTCGCAATTCTCTTTCAACCTCTCTTCAACTAGCTGTTTTTGCAGAATGTAAAAAATAGGATAGTTATTCACTACACATACTAACCGTTATTTCCATTATCTGAAGTATTTTGTTCATCAATTGGTTATTACAAAGCAGCATTACACGCATGCGCTAAAGGTTTGTCAGAAGTGGGATTTGAACCCACGCCTCCAGGGGAGACTGCGACCTAAACACAGCGCCTTAGACCGCTCGGCCATCCTGACTACACGCAACTTAGTTGGGTGTGGGGATGAACGGAATCGGGTAAAAGAAGGATTAGGCTTGCTGATGCTAGTGTCTTCAGAAAATGTGTCTGGAAGTATCGACAACCGTCAGGGTAAGAGTGCCAACAGGTCCACATGTCAAAATGGGGGAAATCTTAGCAAATGGCTTAGTGGTGATTCATGAAAATCGTTTTATTGTTGTTTTTTAGGGTTTATCAAGGGATCTTACCTGTAACCTGGGCTTGACGTTAAATGCGGCGAGTTCCGATTCCCCTGCAGACTATATTTTTTCACTGACAAAGACCGAAGAGTTGTACGTTCCGAGATCCTTTCGTTATTTGCCTGTTTGTGTCCCGCCTGTGAGCTTGCGTGATTCTTGCAATTGTCTTTCAATCTCTCATCAACTAGCTGTTTTTGCAGAATGTCAAAAATAGGATAGTTATTCACTACTCATACTAACTGTTATTTCCATTATCTGAAGTAATTTATTCATCAACTGGTTATTACAAAGCAGCATGACATGCAGGCGCTAAAGGTTTGTCAGAAGTGGGATTCGAACCCACGCCTCCAGGGGAGACTGCTACCTAAACACAGAGCCTTAGACCGCTCTGCCATCCTGACTACGAAAACATGTAGTTGGGTATCGGGATGAACAGTATCGGTTAAAAGTAGGATTAGGCTTGCTGGTGCTAGTGTCTTCAGAATATGTGTCTGGAAGTATCGACAACCGTCAGGGTAAAAGTGCCAACAGGTCCACATGTCAAAATGGGGGAAATCTTAGCAAATGGCTTAGTGGTGATTGATAAGAATCGTTTATTATTTTATTTTTTAGGGTTTATCAAGGGATCTTACCTGTAACCTGTGGCTTGACTTTAAATGCGGCGAGTTCCGATTCTCCTGCAGAGTATCTTTTTTCGCTGACAAAGACCGAAGAGTTGTGCGTTCCGAGATCCTTTCGTTATTTGCCTGTTTGTGGCCCACCTGTGAGCTTGCGTGATTCTTGCAATTCTCTTTCAACCTCTCTTCAACTAGCTGTTTTTGCAGAATGTAAAAAATAGGATAGCTATTCACTACACATACTAACCGTTATTTCCATTATCTGAAGTAATTTGTTCATCAATTGGTTATTTCAAAGCAGCATTACACGCATGCGCTAAAGGTTTGTCAGAAGAGGGATTTGAACCCACGCCTCCAGGGGAGACTGCGACCTAAACACAGCGCCTTAGACCGCTCGGCCATCCTGACTACACACAACTTAGTTGGGTGTGGGGATGAACGGTATCGGGTAAAAGAAGGATTAGGCTTGCTGATGCTAGTGTCTTCAGAATATGTGTCTGGAAGTATCGACAACCGTCAGGGTAAGAGTGCCAACAGGTCCACATGTCAAAATGGGGGAAATCTTAGCAAATGGCTTAGTGGTGATTCATGAAAATTGTTTTATTGTTGTTTTTTAGGGTTTATCAAGGGATCTTACCTGTAACCTGGGCTTGACGTTAAATGCGGCGAGTTCCGATTCTCCTGCAGAGTATCTTTTTTCGCTGACAAAGACCGAAGAGTTGTGCGTTCCGAGATCCTTTCGTTATTTGCCTGTTTGTGGCCCACCTGTGAGCTTGCGTGATTCTTGCAATTCTCTTTCAACCTCTCTTCAACTAGCTGTTTTTGCAGAATGTAAAAAATAGGATAGTTATTCACTACTCAAACTAACTGTTATTTCCATTATCTGAAGTAATTTATTCATCAACTGGTTATTACAAAGCAGCATGACATGCAGGCGCTAAAGGTTTGTCAGAAGTGGGATTCGAACCCACGCCTCCAGGGGAGACTGCTACCTAAACACAGCGCCTTAGACCACTCTGCCATCCTGACTACGAAAACATATAGTTGAGTATAGGGATGAACAGTATCTGGTAAAATTAGGATTAGGCTTGCTGGTGCTAGTGTCTTCAGAATATGTGTCTGGAAGTATCGACAACCGTCAGGGTAAGAGTGCCAACAGGTCCACATGTCAAAATGGGGGAAATCTTAGCAAATGGCTTAGTGGTGATTGATAAGAATCGTTTATTTTTTTATTTTTTAGGGTTTATCAAGGGATCTTACCTGTAACCTGTGGCTTGACTTTAAATACGGCGAGTTCCGATTCTCCTGCAGAGTATCTTTTTTCGCTGACAAAGACCGAAGAGTTGTGCGTTCCGAGATCCTTTCGTTATTTGCCTGTTTGTGGCCCACCTGTGAGCTTGCGTGATTCTTGCAATTCTCTTTCAACCTCTCTTCAACTAGCTGTTTTTGCAGAATGTAAAAAATAGGATAGCTATTCACTACACATACTAACCGTTATTTCCATTATCTGAAGTAATTTGTTCATCAATTGGTTATTACAAAGCAGCATCACACGCATGCGCTAAAGGTTTGTCAGAAGAGGGATTTGAACCCACGCCTCCAGTGGAGACTGCGACCTAAACACAGCGCCTTAGACCGCTCGGCCATCCTGACTACACACAACTTAGTTGGGTGTGGAGATGAACGGAATCGGGTAAAAGAAGGATTAGGCTTGCTGATGCTAGTGTCTTCAGAATATGTGTCTGGAAGTATCGACAACCGTCAGGGTAAGAGTGCCAACAGGTCCACATGTCAAAATGGGGGAAATCTTAGCAAATGGCTTAGTGGTGATTCATGAAAATCGTTTTATTGTTGTTTTTTAGGGTTTATCAAGGGATCTTACCTGTAACCTGGGCTTGACGTTAAATGCGGCGAGTTCCGATTCCCCTGCAGACTATCTTTTTTCACTGACAAAGACCGAAGAGTTGTACGTTCCGAGATCCTTTCGTTATTTGCCTGTTTGTGTCCCGCCTATGAGCTTGCGTGATTCTTGCAATTGTCTTTCAATCTCTCATCAACTAGCTGTTTTTGCAGAATGTCAAAAATAGGATAGTTATTCACTACTCATACTAACTGTTATTTCCATTATCTGAAGTAATTTATTCATCAACTGGTTATTACAAAGCAGCATGACATGCAGGCGCTAAAGGTTTGTCAGAAGTGGGATTCGAACCCACGCCTCCAGGGGAGACTGCGACCTAAACACAGCGCCTTAGACCGCTCGGCCATCCTGACTACAAAAACATGTAGTTGGGTATAGGGATGAACAGTATCTGGTAAAATTAGGATTAGGCTTGCTGGTGCTAGTGTCTTCAGAATTGGTGTCTGGAAGTATCGACATCCGTCAGGGTAAGAGTGCCAACAGGTCCACATGTCAAAATGGGGGAAATCTTAGCAAATGGCTTAGTGGTGATTCATAAGAATCTTAAAAAAAAATTTTTTTTTAGGGTTTATCAAGGGATCTTACCTGTAACCTGTGGCTTGACTTTAAATGCGGCGAGTTCCGATTCTCCTGCAGAGTATCTTTTTTCACTGACAAACACGGACCAGTTGTGCATTCCGAGATCCTTTTGTTATTTTTCTGTATGTGGCCCGCCTGTGAGCTTGCGTGATTCTTGCAATTCTCTTTCAACCTCTCTTCAACTA
This sequence comes from Coregonus lavaretus, assembly GCF_964263955.1. Classification (NCBI taxonomy): domain Eukaryota; kingdom Metazoa; phylum Chordata; class Actinopteri; order Salmoniformes; family Salmonidae; genus Coregonus; species Coregonus lavaretus. The sequence goes on along the minus strand of NC_140022.1, from coordinate 13,232,118 downwards.
GCTGTTTTTGCAGAATGTAAAGAATAGGATAGTTATTCACTACACATACTAACCGTTATTTCCATTATCTGAAGTAATTTGTTCATCAATTGGTTATTACAAAGCAGCATTACACGCATGCGCTAAAGGTTTGTCAGAAATGGGATTAGAACCCACGCCTCCAGGGGAGAATGCGACCTAAACACAGCGCCTTAGACCACTCGGCCATCCTGACTACACAAAACTTAGTTGGGTGTGGAGATGAACGGTATCGGGTAAAAGAAGGATTAGGCTTGATGATGCTAGTGTCTTCAGAATATGTGTCTGGAAGTATCGACAACCGTCAGGGTAAGAGTGACAACAGGTCCACATGTCAAAATGGGGGAAATCTTAGCAAATGGCTTAGTGGTGATTCATGAAAATCGTTTTATTGTTGTTTTTTAGGGTTTATCAAGGGATCTTACCTGTAACCTGTGGCTTGACGTTAAATGCGCGAGTTCCGATTCCCCTGCAGACTATCTTTTTTCACTGACAAACACCGACCAGTTGTGCGTTCCGAGATCCTTTCATTATTTGCCTGTTTGAGCCCGCCTGTGAGCTTGCGTGATTTTTGCAATTCTCTTTCAACCTCTCTTCAACTAGCTGTTTTTGCAGAATGTAAAAAATAGGATAGTTATTCACTACTCATATTAACCTTTATTTCCATGATCTGAAGTAATTTATTTATTAACTGGTTATTACAAAGCAGCATTAAATGCAGGAACTAAGTGTTTCTTAGAAGTGGAACTCGAACCCACGCCTCCAGGGGAGACTGCGACCTAAACACAGCGACTTAGACCGCTCAGCCATCCTGACTACAAAAACATGTAGTTGGGTATAGGGATGAACAGTATCTGGTAAAAGTAGGATTAGGCTTGCTGGTGCTAGTGTCTTCAGAATATGTGTCTGGAAGTATCGACAACCGTCAGGGTAAGAGTGCCAACAGGTCCACATGTCAAAATGGGGGAAATCTTAGCAAATGGCTTAGTGGTGATTCATAAGAATCATTTATTTTTTATTTTTTAGGGTTTATCAAGGGATCTTACCTGTAACCTGCGGCTTGACTTTAAATGCGGCGAGTTCCGATTCCCCTGCAGATTATATTTTTTCACTGACAAACACGCCGACCAGTTGTGCATTCCGAGATCCTTTTGTTATTTTTCTGTATGTGGCCCGCCTGTGAGCTTGCGTGATTCTTGCAATTGTCTTTCAATCTCTCATCAACTAGCTGATTTTGCAGAATGTCAAAAATAGGATAGTTATTCACTACTCATACTAACCGTTATTTCCATTATCTGAAGTAATTTGTTCATCAATTGGTTATTACAAAGCAGCATTACACGCAGGTGCTAAAGGTTTTTCAGAAGTGGGATTCAAACCCACGCCTCCAGGGGAGACTGCGACCTAAACACAGCGCCTTAGACCGCTCGGTCATTCTGACTACACACAACTTAGTTGGGTGTGGGGATGAACGGAATCGGGTAAAAGAAGGATTAGGCTTGCTGATGCTAGTGTCTTCAGAATATGTGTCTGGAAGTATCGACAACCGTCAGGGTAAGAGTGCCAACAGGTCCACATGTCAAAATGGGGGAAATCTTAGCAAATGGCTTAGTGGTGATTCATAAGAATCTTTATTTTTTATTTTTTTTATGGTTTATCAAGGGATCTTACCTGTAACCTGTGGCTTGACTTTAAATGCGGCGAGTTCCGATTCTCCTGCAGAGTATCTTTTTTCACTGACAAACACCGACCAGTTGTGCATTCCGAGATCCTTTTGTTATTTTTCTGTATGTGGCCCGCCTGTGAGCTTGCGTGATTCTTGCAATTGTCTTTCAATCTCTCATCAACTAGCTGATTTTGCAGAATGTCAAAAATAGGATAGTTATTCACTACTCATACTAACCGTTATTTCCATTATCTGAAGTAATTTGTTCATCAATTGGTTATTACAAAGCAGCATTACACGCAGGTGCTAAAGGTTATTCAGAAGTGGGATTCGAACCCACGCCTCCAGGGGAGACTGCGACCTAAACACAGCGCCTTAGACCGCTCGGCCATCCTGACTACAAAAACATGTAGTTGGGTATCGGGATGAACAGTATCTGGTAAAAGTAGGATTAGGCTTGCTGGTGCTAGTGTCTTCAGAATATGTGTCTGGAAGTATCGACAACCGTCAGGGTAAGAGTGCCAACAGGTCCACATGTCAAAATGGGGGAAATCTTAGCAAATGGCTTAGTGGGTTCGTCCATTTTATTCTCAAAAGATTGAACGTTGGCTAGTAGGATTGATGGGAGAGGCAGTTTACTCGCTCGCCGTCGGATCCTTACAAGGCACCCGGATCTGCGTCCGCGATATCTCCGTCTCTTCCTCACGCGAATGACGGGGATCTGGGCCTTGTCGGGTGTCTGTAGGATATCCTTCGCGACGTTCATTTTATTCTCAAAAGATTGAACGTTGGCTAGTAGGATTGATGGGAGAGGCAGTTTACTCGCTCGCCGTCGGATCCTTACAAGGCACCCGGATCTGCGTCCGCGATATCTCCGTCTCTTCCTCACGCGAATGACGGGGATCTGGGCCTTGTCGGGTGTCTGTAGGATATCCTTCGCGACCGCCTCGTTGAAGAAAAAATCTTCGTCCAATGCGAGGTGAGTAATCGCTGTCCTGATATCCAGAAGCTCTTTTTGGTTATAAGAGACGATGGCAGAAACATTATGTACAAAATAAATTACAAATAACGCGGAAAAACACACATAATAGTACAATTGGTTAGAGGGCTGTAAAACGGCAGCCATCTTCCCGGCGCTGTTGTCTAGGCTCACATCAACAGCATAATCCCAGAAACCCTAGACCCACTCCAATTTGCATACCGCCCCAACAGATCCACAGATGATGCAATCTCTATCGCACTCCACACTGCCCTTTCCCACCTGGACAAGAGGAACACCTACGTGAGAATGCTATTCATTGACTACAGCTCAGCATTCAACACCATAGTGCCCTCTAAGCTCATCACTAAGCTAAGGATCCTGGGACTAAACACCTCCCTCTGCAACTGGATCCTGGACTTCCTGACGGGCCGCCCCCAGGTGGTAAGGGTAGGTAACAACACATCTGCCACACTGATCCTCAACACGGGGGCCCCTCAGGGGTGCGTGCTCAGTCCCCTCCTGTACTCTCTGTTCACCCATGACTGCATGGCCAGGCACGACTCCAACACCATCATTAAGTTTGCCGACGACACAACAGTGGTAGGCCTGATCACCGACAACGATGAGACAGCCTATAGGGAGGAGGTCAGAGATCTGGCCGTGTGGTGCCAGGACAACAACCTCTCCCTCAACGTGACCAAGACAAAGGAGATGATTGTGGACTACAGGAAAAAAAAGAGGACTGAGCACGCCCCCATTCTCATCGACGGGGCTGTAGTGGAACAGGTTGAGAGCTTCAAGTTCCTTGGTGTCCACATCACCCACGAACTATCATGGTCCAAACACACCAAGACAGTCGTGAAGAGGGCACGACAAAGCCTATTCCCCCTCAGGAGACTAAAAAGATTTGGCATGGGTCCTCAGATCCTCAAAAAATTCTACAGCTGCACCATCGAGAGCATCCTGACTGGTTGCATCACCGCCTGGTATGGCAACTGCTTGGCCTCTGACCGCAAGGCACTACAGAGGGTAGTGCGTACGGCCCAGTACATCACTGGGGCAAAGCTCCCTGCCATTCAGGACCTCTATACCAGGCGGTGTCAGAGGAAGGCCCTCAAAATTGTCAAAGACTCCAGCCACCCTAGTCATAGACTGTTCTCTCTGCTACCGCACGGCAAGCGGTACCGGAGTGCCAAGTCTAGGTCCAAAAGACTTCTCAACAGCTTCTACCCCCAAGCCGTAAGACTCCTGAACAGCTAATCATGGCTACCCGGACTATTTGCACTGCCCCCCCACCCCATCCTTTTTACGCTGCTGCTACTCTGTTAAGTATTTATGCATAGTCACTTTAACTCTACCCACATGTACATATTACCTCAACTACCTCAACTAGCCGGTGCCCCCGCACATTGACTCTGCAACGGTACCCCCCTGTATATATAGCCTCCCTACTGTCACTTTATTTTACTGTATATATAGCCTCCCTACTGTCACTTTATTTTACTTCTGCTCTTTTTTTCTCAACACTTTTTTTGTTGTTGTTTTATTCTTACTTTTTTTGTTTAAAATAAATGCACTGTTGGTTAAGGGCTGTAAGTAAGCATTTCACTGTAATGTCTGCACCTGTTGTATTCGGCGCATGTGACCAATAAAATTTGATTTGATTTGATTTGATTTAGTGGTGATTCATAAGAATCATTTATTTTTTATTTTTTAGGGTTTATCAAGGGATCTTACCTGTAACCTGCGGCTTGACTTTAAATGCGGCGAGTTCCGATTCCCCTGCAGATTATATTTTTTCACTGACAAACACGCCGACCAGTTGTGCATTCCGAGATCCTTTTGTTATTTTTCTGTATGTGGCCCGCCTGTGAGCTTGCGTGATTCTTGCAATTGTCTTTCAATCTCTCATCAACTAGCTGATTTTGCAGAATGTAAAAAATAGGATAGTTATTCACTACTCATACTAACTGTTATTTCCATTATCTGAAGTAATTTATTCATCAACTGGTTATTACAAAGCAGCATGACATGCAGGCGCTAAAGGTTTGTCAGAAGTGGGATTCGAACCCACGCCTCCAGGGGAGACTGCGACCTAAACACAGCGCCTTAGACCGCTCGGCCATCCTGACTACGAAAACATGTAGTTGGGTATAGGGATGAACAGTATCTGGTAAAATTAGGATTAGGCTTGCTGGTGCTAGTGTCTTCAGAATTGGTGTCTGGAAGTATCGACATCCGTCAGGGTAAGAGTGCCAACAGGTCCACATGTCAAAATGGGGGAAATCTTAGCAAATGGCTTAGTGGTGATTCATAAGAATCTTTAAAAAAAATTTTTTTTAGGGTTTATCAAGGGATCTTACCTGTAACCTGTGGCTTGACTTTAAATGCGGCGAGTTCCGATTCTCCTGCAGAGTATCTTTTTTCACTGACAAACACGGACCAGTTGTGCATTCCGAGATCCTTTTGTTATTTTTCTGTATGTGGCCCGCCTGTGAGCTTGCGTGATTCTTGCAATTCTCTTTCAACCTCTCTTCAACTAGCTGTTTTTGCAGAATGTAAAGAATAGGATAGTTATTCACTACACATACTAACCGTTATTTCCATTATCTGAAGTAATTTGTTCATCAATTGGTTATTACAAAGCAGCATTACACGCATGCGCTAAAGGTTTGTCAGAAGTGGGATTAGAACCCACGCCTCCAGGGGAGAATGCGACCTAAACACAGCGCCTTAGACCACTCGGCCATCCTGACTACACAAAACTTAGTTGGGTGTGGAGATGAACGGTATCGGGTAAAAGAAGGATTAGGCTTGCTGATGCTAGTGTCTTCAGAATATGTTTCTGGAAGTATCGACAACCGTCAGGGTAAGAGTGCCAACAGGTCCACATGTCAAAATGGGGGAAATCTTAGCAAATGGCTTAGTGGTGATTCATGAAAATCGTTTTATTGTTGTTTTTTAGGGTTTATCAAGGGATCTTACCTCTAACCTGGGCTTGACGTTAAATGCGGCGAGTTCCGATTCCCCTGCAGACTATCTTTTTTCACTGACAAAGACCGAAGAGTTGTACGTTCCGAGATCCTTTCGTTATTTGCCTGTTTGTGTCCCGCCTGTGAGCTTGCGTGATTCTTGCAATTGTCTTTCAATCTCTCATCAACTAGCTGTTTTTGCAGAATGTCAAAAATAGGATAGTTATTCACTACTCATACTAACTGTTATTTCCATTATCTGAAGTAATTTATTCATCAACTGGTTATTACAAAGCAGCATGACATGCAGGCGCTAAAGGTTTGTCAGAAGTGGGATTCGAACCCACGCCTCCAGGGGAGACTGCGACCTAAACACAGCGCCTTAGACCGCTCGGCCATCCTGACTACAAAAACATGTAGTTGGGTATAGGGATGAACAGTATCTGGTAAAATTAGGATTAGGCTTGCTGGTGCTAGTGTCTTCAGAATTGGTGTCTGGAAGTATCGACATCCGTCAGGGTAAGAGTGCCAACAGGTTCACATGTCAAAATGGGGGAAATCTTAGCAAATGGCTTAGTGGTGATTCATAAGAATCTTAAAAAAAAATTTTTTTTTAGGGTTTATCAAGGGATCTTACCTGTAACCTGTGGCTTGACTTTAAATGCGGCGAGTTCCGATTCTCCTGCAGAGTATCTTTTTTCACTGACAAACACGGACCAGTTGTGCATTCCGAGATCCTTTTGTTATTTTTCTGTATGTGGCCCGCCTGTGAGCTTGCGTGATTCTTGCAATTCTCTTTCAACCTCTCTTCAACTAGCTGTTTTTGCAGAATGTAAAGAATAGGATAGTTATTCACTACACATACTAACCGTTATTTCCATTATCTGAAGTAATTTGTTCATCAATTGGTTATTACAAAGCAGCATTACACGCATGCGCTAAAGGTTTGTCAGAAATGGGATTAGAACCCACGCCTCCAGGGGAGAATGCGACCTAAACACAGCGCCTTAGACCACTCGGCCATCCTGACTACACAAAACTTAGTTGGGTGTGGAGATGAACGGTATCGGGTAAAAGAAGGATTAGGCTTGATGATGCTAGTGTCTTCAGAATATGTGTCTGGAAGTATCGACAACCGTCAGGGTAAGAGTGACAACAGGTCCACATGTCAAAATGGGGGAAATCTTAGCAAATGGCTTAGTGGTGATTCATGAAAATCGTTTTATTGTTGTTTTTTAGGGTTTATCAAGGGATCTTACCTGTAACCTGTGGCTTGACGTTAAATGCGCGAGTTCCGATTCCCCTGCAGACTATCTTTTTTCACTGACAAACACCGACCAGTTGTGCGTTCCGAGATCCTTTCATTATTTGCCTGTTTGAGGCCCGCCTGTGAGCTTGCGTGATTTTTGCAATTCTCTTTCAACCTCTCTTCAACTAGCTGTTTTTGCAGAATGTAAAAAATAGGATAGTTATTCACTACTCATATTAACCTTTATTTCCATGATCTGAAGTAATTTATTTATTAACTGGTTATTACAAAGCAGCATTAAATGCAGGAACTAAGTGTTTCTTAGAAGTGGAACTCGAACCCACGCCTCCAGGGGAGACTGCGACCTAAACACAGCGACTTAGACCGCTCAGCCATCCTGACTACAAAAACATGTAGTTGGGTATAGGGATGAACAGTATCTGGTAAAAGTAGGATTAGGCTTGCTGGTGCTAGTGTCTTCAGAATATGTGTCTGGAAGTATCGACAACCGTCAGGGTAAGAGTGCCAACAGGTCCACATGTCAAAATGGGGGAAATCTTAGCAAATGGCTTAGTGGTGATTCATAAGAATCATTTATTTTTTATTTTTTAGGGTTTATCAAGGGATCTTACCTGTAACCTGTGGCTTGACTTTCAATGCGGCGAGTTCCGATTCCCCTGCAGATTATATTTTTTCACTGACAAACACGCCGACCAGTTGTGCATTCCGAGATCCTTTTGTTATTTTTCTGTATGTGGCCCGCCTGTGAGCTTGCGTGATTCTTGCAATTGTCTTTCAATCTCTCATCAACTAGCTGATTTTGCAGAATGTCAAAAATAGGATAGTTATTCACTACTCATACTAACCGTTATTTCCATTATCTGAAGTAATTTGTTCATCAATTGGTTATTACAAAGCAGCATTACACGCAGGTGCTAAAGGTTTTTCAGAAGTGGGATTCAAACCCACGCCTCCAGGGGAGACTGCGACCTAAACACAGCGCCTTAGACCGCTCGGTCATTCTGACTACACACAACTTAGTTGGGTGTGGGGATGAACGGAATCGGGTAAAAGAAGGATTAGGCTTGCTGATGCTAGTGTCTTCAGAATATGTGTCTGGAAGTATCGACAACCGTCAGGGTAAGAGTGCCAACAGGTCCACATGTCAAAATGGGGGAAATCTTAGCAAATGGCTTAGTGGTGATTCATAAGAATCTTTATTTTTTATTTTTTTTATGGTTTATCAAGGGATCTTACCTGTAACCTGTGGCTTGACTTTAAATGCGGCGAGTTCCGATTCTCCTGCAGAGTATCTTTTTTCACTGACAAACACCGACCAGTTGTGCATTCCGAGATCCTTTTGTTATTTTTCTGTATGTGGCCCGCCTGTGAGCTTGCGTGATTCTTGCAATTGTCTTTCAATCTCTCATCAACTAGCTGATTTTGCAGAATGTCAAAAATAGGATAGTTATTCACTACTCATACTAACCGTTATTTCCATTATCTGAAGTAATTTGTTCATCAATTGGTTATTACAAAGCAGCATTACACGCAGGTGCTAAAGGTTATTCAGAAGTGGGATTCGAACCCACGCCTCCAGGGGAGACTGCGACCTAAACACAGCGCCTTAGACCGCTCGGCCATCCTGACTACAAAAACATGTAGTTGGGTATCGGGATGAACAGTATCTGGTAAAAGTAGGATTAGGCTTGCTGGTGCTAGTGTCTTCAGAATATGTGTCTGGAAGTATCGACAACCGTCAGGGTAAGAGTGCCAACAGGTCCACATGTCAAAATGGGGGAAATCTTAGCAAATGGCTTAGTGGGTTCGTCCATTTTATTCTCAAAAGATTGAACGTTGGCTAGTAGGATTGATGGGAGAGGCAGTTTACTCGCTCGCCGTCGGATCCTTACAAGGCACCCGGATCTGCGTCCGCGATATCTCCGTCTCTTCCTCACGCGAATGACGGGGATCTGGGCCTTGTCGGGTGTCTGTAGGATATCCTTCGCGACGTTCATTTTATTCTCAAAAGATTGAACGTTGGCTAGTAGGATTGATGGGAGAGGCAGTTTACTCGCTCGCCGTCGGATCCTTACAAGGCACCCGGATCTGCGTCCGCGATATCTCCGTCTCTTCCTCACGCGAATGACGGGGATCTGGGCCTTGTCGGGTGTCTGTAGGATATCCTTCGCGACCGCCTCGTTGAAGAAAAAATCTTCGTCCAATGCGAGGTGAGTAATCGCTGTCCTGATATCCAGAAGCTCTTTTTGGTTATAAGAGACGATGGCAGAAACATTATGTACAAAATAAATTACAAATAACGCGGAAAAACACACATAATAGTACAATTGGTTAGAGGGCTGTAAAACGGCAGCCATCTTCCCGGCGCTGTTGTCTAGGCTCACATCAACAGCATAATCCCAGAAACCCTAGACCCACTCCAATTTGCATACCGCCCCAACAGATCCACAGATGATGCAATCTCTATCGCACTCCACACTGCCCTTTCCCACCTGGACAAGAGGAACACCTACGTGAGAATGCTATTCATTGACTACAGCTCAGCATTCAACACCATAGTGCCCTCTAAGCTCATCACTAAGCTAAGGATCCTGGGACTAAACACCTCCCTCTGCAACTGGATCCTGGACTTCCTGACGGGCCGCCCCCAGGTGGTAAGGGTAGGTAACAACACATCTGCCACACTGATCCTCAACACGGGGGCCCCTCAGGGGTGCGTGCTCAGTCCCCTCCTGTACTCTCTGTTCACCCATGACTGCATGGCCAGGCACGACTCCAACACCATCATTAAGTTTGCCGACGACACAACAGTGGTAGGCCTGATCACCGACAACGATGAGACAGCCTATAGGGAGGAGGTCAGAGATCTGGCCGTGTGGTGCCAGGACAACAACCTCTCCCTCAACGTGACCAAGACAAAGGAGATGATTGTGGACTACAGGAAAAAAAAGAGGACTGAGCACGCCCCCATTCTCATCGACGGGGCTGTAGTGGAACAGGTTGAGAGCTTCAAGTTCCTTGGTGTCCACATCACCAACGAACTATCATGGTCCAAACACACCAAGACAGTCGTGAAGAGGGCACGACAAAGCCTATTCCCCCTCAGGAGACTAAAAAGATTTGGCATGGGTCCTCAGATCCTCAAAAAATTCTACAGCTGCACCATCGAGAGCATCCTGACTGGTTGCATCACCGCCTGGTATGGCAACTGCTTGGCCTCTGACCGCAAGGCACTACAGAGGGTAGTGCGTACGGCCCAGTACATCACTGGGGCAAAGCTCCCTGCCATTCAGGACCTCTATACCAGGCGGTGTCAGAGGAAGGCCCTCAAAATTGTCAAAGACTCCAGCCACCCTAGTCATAGACTGTTCTCTCTGCTACCGCACGGCAAGCGGTACCGGAGTGCCAAGTCTAGGTCCAAAAGACTTCTCAACAGCTTCTACCCCCAAGCCGTAAGACTCCTGAACAGCTAATCATGGCTACCCGGACTATTTGCACTGCCCCCCCACCCCATCCTTTTTACGCTGCTGCTACTCTGTTAAGTATTTATGCATAGTCACTTTAACTCTACCCACATGTACATATTACCTCAACTACCTCAACTAGCCGGTGCCCCCGCACATTGACTCTGCAACGGTACCCCCCTGTATATATAGCCTCCCTACTGTCACTTTATTTTACTGTATATATAGCCTCCCTACTGTCACTTTATTTTACTTCTGCTCTTTTTTTCTCAACACTTTTTTTGTTGTTGTTTTATTCTTACTTTTTTTGTTTAAAATAAATGCACTGTTGGTTAAGGGCTGTAAGTAAGCATTTCACTGTAATGTCTGCACCTGTTGTATTCGGCGCATGTGACCAATAAAATTTGATTTGATTTGATTTGATTTAGTGGTGATTCATAAGAATCATTTATTTTTTATTTTTTAGGGTTTATCAAGGGATCTTACCTGTAACCTGCGGCTTGACTTTAAATGCGGCGAGTTCCGATTCCCCTGCAGATTATATTTTTTCACTGACAAACACGCCGACCAGTTGTGCATTCCGAGAACTTTTGTTATTTTTCTGTATGTGGCCCGCCTGTGAGCTTGCGTGATTCTTGCAATTGTCTTTCAATCTCTCATCAACTAGCTGATTTTGCAGAATGTAAAAAATAGGATAGTTATTCACTACTCATACTAACTGTTATTTCCATTATCTGAAGTAATTTATTCATCAACTGGTTATTACAAAGCAGCATGACATACAGGCGCTAAAGGTTTGTCAGAAGTGGGATTCGAACCCACGCCTCCAGGGGAGACTGCGACCTAAACACAGCGCCTTAGACCGCTCGGACATCCTGACTACAAAAACATGTAGTTGGGTATCGGGATGAACAGTATCTGGTAAAAGTAGGATTAGGCTTGCTGGTGCTAGTGTCTTCAGAATATGTGTCTGGAAGTATCGACAACCGTCAGGGTAAGAGTGCCAACAGGTCCACATGTCAAAATGGGGGAAATCTTAGCAAATGGCTTAGTGGTGATTGATAAGAATCGTTTATTTTTATTTTTTTTAGGGTTTATCAAGGGATCTTACCTGTAACCTGTGGCTTGACTTTAAATGCGGCGAGTTCCGATTCTCCTGCAGAGTATCTTTTTTCGCTGACAAAGACCGAAGAGTTGTGCGTTCCGAGATCCTTTCGTTATTTGCCTGTTTGTGGCCCACCTGTGAGCTTGCGTGATTCTTGCAATTCTCTTTCAACCTCTCTTCAACTAGCTGTTTTTGCAGAATGTAAAGAATAGGATAGTTATTCACTACACATACTAACCGTTATTTCCATTATCTGAAGTAATTTGTTCATCAATTGGTTATTACAAAGCAGCATTACACGCATGCGCTAAAGGTTTGTCAGAAGTGGGATTAGAACCCACGCCTCCAGGGGAGACTGCGACCTAAACACAGCGCCTTAGACCGCTCGGCCATCCTGACTACACACAACTTATTTGGGTGTGGGGATGAACGGTATCGGGTAAAAGAAGGATTAGGCTTGCTGATGCTAGTGTCTTCAGAATATGTGTCTGGAAGTATCGACAACCGTCAGGGTAAGAGTGCCAACAGGTCCACATGTCAAAATGGGGGAAATCTTAGCAAATGGCTTAGTGGTGATTCATGAAAATCGTTTTATTGTTGTTTTTTAGGGTTTATCAAGGGATCTTACCTCTAACCTGGGCTTGACGTTAAATGCGGCGAGTTCCGATTCCCCTGCAGACTATCTTTTTTCACTGACAAAGACCGAAGAGTTGTACGTTCCGAGATCCTTTCGTTATTTGCCTGTTTGTGTCCCGCCTGTGAGCTTGCGTGATTCTTGCAATTGTCTTTCAATCTCTCATCAACTAGCTGTTTTTGCAGAATGTCAAAAATAGGATAGTTATTCACTACTCATACTAACTGTTATTTCCATTATCTGAAGTAATTTATTCATCAACTGGTTATTACAAAGCAGCATGACATGCAGGCGCTAAAGGTTTGTCAGAAGTGGGATTCGAACCCACGCCTCCAGGGGAGACTGCGACCTAAACACAGCGCCTTAGACCGCTCGGCCATCCTGACTACGAAAACATGTAGTTGGGTATAGGGATGAACAGTATCTGGTAAAATTAGGATTAGGCTTGCTGGTGCTAGTGTCTTCAGAATTGGTGTCTGGAAGTATCGACATCCGTCAGGGTAAGAGTGCCAACAGGTCCACATGTCAAAATGGGGGAAATCTTAGCAAATGGCTTAGTGGTGATTCATAAGAATCTTTAAAAAAAAATTTTTTTAGGGTTTATCAAGGGATCTTACCTGTAACCTGTGGCTTGACTTTAAATGCGGCGAGTTCCGATTCTCCTGCAGAGTATCTTTTTTCACTGACAAACACGGACCAGTTGTGCATTCCGAGATCCTTTTGTTATTTTTCTGTATGTGGCCCGCCTGTGAGCTTGCGTGATTCTTGCAATTCTCTTTCAACCTCTCTTCAACTAGCTGTTTTTGCAGAATGTAAAGAATAGGATAGTTATTCACTACACATACTAACCGTTATTTCCATTATCTGAAGTAATTTGTTCATCAATTGGTTATTACAAAGCAGTATTACACGCATGCGCTAAAGGTTTGTCAGAAGTGGGATTAGAACCCACGCCTCCAGGGGAGAATGCGACCTAAACACAGCGCCTTAGACCACTCGGCCATCCTGACTACACAAAACTTAGTTGGGTGTGGAGATGAACGGTATCGGGTAAAAGAAGGATTAGGCTTGATGATGCTAGTGTCTTCAGAATATGTGTCTGGAAGTATCGACAACCGTCAGGGTAAGAGTGACAACAGGTCCACATGTCAAAATGGGGGAAATCTTAGCAAATGGCTTAGTGGTGATTCATGAAAATCGTTTTATTGTTGTTTTTTAGGGTTTATCAAGGGATCTTACCTGTAACCTGTGGCTTGACGTTAAATGCGCGAGTTCCGATTCCCCTGCAGACTATCTTTTTTCACTGACAAACACCGACCAGTTGTGCGTTCCGAGATCCTTTCATTATTTGCCTGTTTGAGGCCCGCCTGTGAGCTTGCGTGATTTTTGCAATTCTCTTTCAACCTCTCTTCAACTAGCTGTTTTTGCAGAATGTAAAAAATAGGATAGTTATTCACTACTCATATTAACCTTTATTTCCATGATCTGAAGTAATTTATTTATTAACTGGTTATTACAAAGCAGCATTAAATGCAGGAACTAAGTGTTTCTTAGAAGTGGAACTCGAACCCACGCCTCCAGGGGAGACTGCGACCTAAACACAGCGACTTAGACCGCTCAGCCATCCTGACTACAAAAACATGTAGTTGGGTATAGGGATGAACAGTATCTGGTAAAAGTAGGATTAGGCTTGCTGGTGCTAGTGTCTTCAGAATATGTGTCTGGAAGTATCGACAACCGTCAGGGTAAGAGTGCCAACAGGTCCACATGTCAAAATGGGGGAAATCTTAGCAAATGGCTTAGTGGTGATTCATAAGAATCATTTATTTTTTATTTTTTAGGGTTTATCAAGGGATCTTACCTGTAACCTGCGGCTTGACTTTAAATGCGGCGAGTTCCGATTCCCCTGCAGATTATATTTTTTCACTGACAAACACGCCGACCAGTTGTGCATTCCGAGATCCTTTTGTTATTTTTCTGTATGTGGCCCGCCTGTGAGCTTGCGTGATTCTTGCAATTGTCTTTCAATCTCTCATCAACTAGCTGATTTTGCAGAATGTCAAAAATAGGATAGTTATTCACTACTCATACTAACCGTTATTTCCATTATCTGAAGTAATTTGTTCATCAATTGGTTATTACAAAGCAGCATTACACGCAGGTGCTAAAGGTTTTTCAGAAGTGGGATTCAAACCCACGCCTCCAGGGGAGACTGCGACCTAAACACAGCGCCTTAGACCGCTCGGTCATCCTGACTACACACAACTTAGTTGGGTGTGGGGATGAACGGAATCGGGTAAAAGAAGGATTAGGCTTGCTGATGCTAGTGTCTTCAGAATATGTGTCTGGAATTATCGACAACCGTCAGGGTAAGAGTGCCAACAGGTCCACATGTCAAAATGGGGGAAATCTTAGCAAATGGCTTAGTGGTGATTGATAAGAATCGTTTTTTTTTTTTTTTTAGGGTTTATCAAGGGATCTTACCTGTAACCTGTGGCTTGACGTTAAATGCGGCGAGTTCCGATTCTCCTGCAGAGTATCTTTTTTCGCTGACAAAGACCGAAGAGTTGTGCGTTCCGAGATCCTTTCGTTATTTGCCTGTTTGTGGCCCACCTGTGAGCTTGCGTGATTCTCGCAATTCTCTTTCAACCTCTCTTCAACTAGCTGTTTTTGCAGAATGTAAAAAATAGGATAGTTATTCACTACACATACTAACCGTTATTTCCATTATCTGAAGTAATTTGTTCATCAATTGGTTATTACAAAGCAGCATTACACGCATGCGCTAAAGGTTTGTCAGAAGTGGGATTTGAACCCACGCCTCCAGGGGAGACTGCGACCTAAACACAGCGCCTTAGACCGCTCAGCCATCCTGACTACACACAACTTAGTTGGGTGTGGGGATGAACGGAATCGGGTAAAAGAAGGATTAGGCTTGCTGATGCTAGTGTCTTCAGAATATTTGTCTGGAAGTATCGACAACCGTCAGGGTAAGAGTGCCAACAGGTCCACATGTCAAAATGGGGGAAATCTTAGCAAATGGCTTAGTGGTGATTCATAAGAATCTTTTTTTTTTTTTTTTTTAGGGTTTATCAAGGGATCTTACCTGTAGCCTGTGGCTTGACTTTAAATGCGGCGAGATGCAATTCTCCTGCAGAGTATCTTTTTTCATTGACAAACACCGACCAGTTGTGCATTCCGAGATCCTTTTGTTATTTTTCTGTATGTGGCCCGCCTGTGAGCTTGCGTGATTCTTGCAATTGTCTTTCAATCTCTCATCAACTAGCTGATTTTGCAGAATGTCAAAAATAGGACAGTTATTCACTACTCATACTAACCGTTATTTCCATTATCTGAAGTAATTTGTTCATCAATTGGTTATTACAAAGCAGCATTACACGCAGGTGCTAAAGGTTTTTCAGAAGTGGGATTCGATCCCACGCCTCCAGGGGAGACTGCGACCTAAACACAGCGCCTTAGACCGCTCGGCCATCCTGACTACAAAAACATTTAGTTGGGTATCGGGATGAACAGTATCTGGTAAAAGTAGGATTAGGCTTGCTGGTGCTAGTGTCTTCAGAATATGTGTCTGGAAGTATCGACAACCGTCAGGGTAAGAGTGCCAACAGGTCCACATGTCAAAATGGGGGAAATCTTAGCAAATGGCTTAGTGGTGATTCATGAAAATCGTTTTATTGTTGTTTTTTAGGGTTTATCAAGGGATCTTACCTGTAACCTGGGCTTGACGTTAAATGCGGCGAGTTCCGATTCCCCTGCAGACTATATTTTTTCACTGACAAAGACCGAAGAGTTGTACGTTCCGAGATCCTTTCGTTATTTGCCTGTTTGTGTCCCGCCTGTGAGCTTGCGTGATTCTTGCAATTGTCTTTCAATCTCTCATCAACTAGCTGTTTTTGCAGAATGTCAAAAATAGGATAGTTATTCACTACTCATACTAACTGTTATTTCCATTATCTGAAGTAATTTATTCATCAACTGGTTATTACAAAGCAGCATGACATGCAGGCGCTAAAGGTTTGTCAGAAGTGGGATTCGAACCCACGCCTCCAGGGGAGACTGCGACCTAAACACAGCGCCTTAGACCGCTCGGCCATCCTGACTACAAAAACATGTAGTTGGGTATCGGGATGAACAGTATCTGGTAAAAGTAGGATTAGGCTTGCTGGTGCTAGTGTCTTCAGAATATGTGTCTGGAAGTATCGACAACCGTCAGGGTAAGAGTGCCAACAGGTCCACATGTCAAAATGGGGGAAATCTTAGCAAATGGCTTAGTGGTGATTGATAAGAATCGTTTATTTTTTATTTTTTAGGGTTTATCAAGGGATCTTACCTGTAACCTGTGGCTTGACTTTAAATGCGGCGAGTTCCGATTCTCCTGTAGAGTATCTTTTTTCGCTGACAAAGACCGAAGAGTTGTGCGTTCCGAGATCCTTTCGTTATTTGCCTGTTTGTGGCCCACCTGTGAGCTTGCGTGATTCTCGCAATTCTCTTTCAACCTCTCTTCAACTAGCTGTTTTTGCAGAATGTAAAAAATAGGATAGTTATTCACTACACATACTAACCGTTATTTCCATTATCTGAAGTAATTTGTTCATCAATTGGTTATTACAAAGCAGCATTACACGCATGCGCTAAAGGTTTGTCAGAAGTTGGATTTGAACCCACGCCTCCAGGGGAGACTGCGACCTAAACACAGCGCCTTAGACCGCTCGGCCATCCTGACTACACGCAACTTAGTTGGGTGTGGGGATGAACGGAATCAGGTAAAAGAAGGATTAGGCTTGCTGATGCTAGTGTCTTCAGAATATGTGTCTGGAAGTATCGACAACCGTCAGGGTAAGAGTGCCAACAGGTCCACATGTCAAAATGGGGGAAATCTTAGCAAATGGCTTAGTGGTGATTCATGAAAATCGTTTTATTGTTGTTTTTTAGGGTTTATCAAGGGATCTTACCTGTAACCTGGGCTTGACGTTAAATGCGGCGAGTTCCGATTCCCCTGCAGACTATATTTTTTCACTGACAAAGACCGAAGAGTTGTACGTTCCGAGATCCTTTCGTTATTTGCCTGTTTGTGTCCCGCCTGTGAGCTTGCGTGATTCTTGCAATTGTCTTTCAATCTCTCATCAACTAGCTGTTTTTGCAGAATGTCAAAAATAGGATAGTTATTCACTACTCATACTAACTGTTATTTCCATTATCTGAAGTAATTTATTCATCAACTGGTTATTACAAAGCAGCATGACATGCAGGCGCTAAAGGTTTGTCAGAAGTGGGATTCGAACCCACGCCTCCAGGGGAGACTGCTACCTAAACACAGCGCCTTAGACCGCTCTGCCATCCTGACTACGAAAACATGTAGTTGAGTATAGGGATGAACAGTATCTGGTAAAATTAGGATTAGGCTTGCTGGTGCTAGTGTCTTCAGAATATGTGTCTGGAAGTATCGACAACCGTCAGGGTAAGAGTGCCAACAGGTCCACATGTCAAAATGGGGGAAATCTTAGCAAATGGCTTAGTGGTGATTGATAAGAATCGTTTATTATTTTATTTTTTAGGGTTTATCAAGGGATCTTACCTGTAACCTGTGGCTTGACTTTAAATGCGGCGAGTTCCGATTCTCCTGCAGAGTATCTTTTTTCGCTGACAAAGACCGAAGAGTTGTGCGTTCCGAGATCCTTTCGTTATTTGCCTGTTTGTGGCCCACCTGTGAGCTTGCGTGATTCTCGCAATTCTCTTTCAACCTCTCTTCAACTAGCTGTTTTTGCAGAATGTAAAAAATAGGATAGTTATTCACTACACATACTAACCGTTATTTCCATTATCTGAAGTAATTTGTTCATCAATTGGTTATTACAAAGCAGCATTACACGCATGCGCTAAAGGTTTGTCAGAAGTTGGATTTGAACCCACGCCTCCAGGGGAGACTGCGACCTAAACACAGCGCCTTAGACCGCTCGGCCATCCTGACTACACGCAACTTAGTTGGGTGTGGGGATGAACGGAATCAGGTAAAAGAAGGATTAGGCTTGCTGATGCTAGTGTCTTCAGAATATGTGTCTGGAAGTATCGACAACCGTCAGGGTAAGAGTGCCAACAGGTCCACATGTCAAAATGGGGGAAATCTTAGCAAATGGCTTAGTGGTGATTCATGAAAATCGTTTTATTGTTGTTTTTTAGGGTTTATCAAGGGATCTTACCTGTAACCTGGGCTTGACGTTAAATGCGGCGAGTTCCGATTCCCCTGCAGACTATATTTTTTCACTGACAAAGACCGAAGAGTTGTACGTTCCGAGATCCTTTCGTTATTTGCCTGTTTGTGTCCCGCCTGTGAGCTTGCGTGATTCTTGCAATTGTCTTTCAATCTCTCATCAACTAGCTGTTTTTGCAGAATGTCAAAAATAGGATAGTTATTCACTACTCATACTAACTGTTATTTCCATTATCTGAAGTAATTTATTCATCAACTGGTTATTACAAAGCAGCATGACATGCAGGCGCTAAAGGTTTGTCAGAAGTGGGATTCGAACCCACGCCTCCAGGGGAGACTGCTACCTAAACACAGCGCCTTAGACCGCTCTGCCATCCTGACTACGAAAACATGTAGTTGAGTATAGGGATGAACAGTATCTGGTAAAATTAGGATTAGGCTTGCTGGTGCTAGTGTCTTCAGAATATGTGTCTGGAAGTATCGACAACCGTCAGGGTAAGAGTGCCAACAGGTCCACATGTCAAAATGGGGGAAATCTTAGCAAATGGCTTAGTGGTGATTGATAAGAATCGTTTATTATTTTATTTTTTAGGGTTTATCAAGGGATCTTACCTGTAACCTGTGGCTTGACTTTAAATGCGGCGAGTTCCGATTCTCCTGCAGAGTATCTTTTTTCGCTGACAAAGACCGAAGAGTTGTGCGTTCCGAGATCCTTTCGTTATTTGCCTGTTTGTGGCCCACCTGTGAGTTTGCGTGATTCTTGCAATTCTCTTTCAACCTCTCTTCAACTAGCTGTTTTTGCAGAATGTAAAAAATAGGATAGCTATTCACTACACATACTAACCGTTATTTCCATTATCTGAAGTAATTTGTTCATCAATTGGTTATTTCAAAGCAGCATTACACGCATGCGCTAAAGGTTTGTCAGAAGAGGGATTTGAACCCACGCCTCCAGGGGAGACTGCGACCTAAACACAGCGCCTTAGACCGCTCGGCCATCCTGACTACACACAACTTAGTTGGGTGTGGGGATGAACGGTATCGGGTAAAAGAAGGATTAGGCTTGCTGATGCTAGTGTCTTCAGAATATGTGTCTGGAAGTATCGACAACCGTCAGGGTAAGAGTGCCAACAGGTCCACATGTCAAAATGGGGGAAATCTTAGCAAATGGCTTAGTGGTGATTCATGAAAATTGTTTTATTGTTGTTTTTTAGGGTTTATCAAGGGATCTTACCTGTAACCTGGGCTTGACGTTAAATGCGGCGAGTTCCGATTCTCCTGCAGAGTATCTTTTTTCGCTGACAAAGACCGAAGAGTTGTGCGTTCCGAGATCCTTTCGTTATTTGCCTGTTTGTGGCCCACCTGTGAGCTTGCGTGATTCTTGCAATTCTCTTTCAACCTCTCTTCAACTAGCTGTTTTTGCAGAATGTAAAAAATAGGATAGTTATTCACTACTCATACTAACTGTTATTTCCATTATCTGAAGTAATTTATTCATCAACTGGTTATTACAAAGCAGCATGACATGCAGGCGCTAAAGGTTTGTCAGAAGTGGGATTCGAACCCACGCCTCCAGGGGAGACTGCTACCTAAACACAGCGCCTTAGACCACTCTGCCATCCTGACTACAAAAACATGTAGTTGAGTATAGGGATGAACAGTATCTGGTAAAATTAGGATTAGGCTTGCTGGTGCTAGTGTCTTCAGAATATGTGTCTGGAAGTATCGACAACCGTCAGGGTAAGAGTGCCAACAGGTCCACATGTCAAAATGGGGGAAATCTTAGCAAATGGCTTAGTGGTGATTGATAAGAATCGTTTTTTTTTTTTTTTTAGGGTTTATCAAGGGATCTTACCTGTAACCTGTGGCTTGACGTTAAATGCGGCGAGTTCCGATTCTCCTGCAGAGTATCTTTTTTCGCTGACAAAGACCGAAGAGTTGTGCGTTCCGAGATCCTTTCGTTATTTGCCTGTTTGTGGCCCACCTGTGAGCTTGCGTGATTCTCGCAATTCTCTTTCAACCTCTCTTCAACTAGCTGTTTTTGCAGAATGTAAAAAATAGGATAGTTATTCACTACACATACTAACCGTTATTTCCATTATCTGAAGTATTTTGTTCATCAATTGGTTATTACAAAGCAGCATTACACG
Organism: Coregonus lavaretus; assembly: GCF_964263955.1. Lineage (NCBI taxonomy): Eukaryota > Metazoa > Chordata > Actinopteri > Salmoniformes > Salmonidae > Coregonus > Coregonus lavaretus. The sequence goes on along the minus strand of NC_140022.1, from coordinate 13,211,628 downwards.
CATGCGCTAAAGGTTTGTCAGAAGTGGGATTTGAACCCACGCCTCCAGGGGAGACTGCGACCTAAACACAGCGCCTTAGACCGCTCGGCCATCCTGACTACACGCAACTTAGTTGGGTGTGGGGATGAACGGAATCGGGTAAAAGAAGGATTAGGCTTGCTGATGCTAGTGTCTTCAGAAAATGTGTCTGGAAGTATCGACAACCGTCAGGGTAAGAGTGCCAACAGGTCCACATGTCAAAATGGGGGAAATCTTAGCAAATGGCTTAGTGGTGATTCATGAAAATCGTTTTATTGTTGTTTTTTAGGGTTTATCAAGGGATCTTACCTGTAACCTGGGCTTGACGTTAAATGCGGCGAGTTCCGATTCCCCTGCAGACTATATTTTTTCACTGACAAAGACCGAAGAGTTGTACGTTCCGAGATCCTTTCGTTATTTGCCTGTTTGTGTCCCGCCTGTGAGCTTGCGTGATTCTTGCAATTGTCTTTCAATCTCTCATCAACTAGCTGTTTTTGCAGAATGTCAAAAATAGGATAGTTATTCACTACTCATACTAACTGTTATTTCCATTATCTGAAGTAATTTATTCATCAACTGGTTATTACAAAGCAGCATGACATGCAGGCGCTAAAGGTTTGTCAGAAGTGGGATTCGAACCCACGCCTCCAGGGGAGACTGCTACCTAAACACAGAGCCTTAGACCGCTCTGCCATCCTGACTACGAAAACATGTAGTTGGGTATCGGGATGAACAGTATCGGTTAAAAGTAGGATTAGGCTTGCTGGTGCTAGTGTCTTCAGAATATGTGTCTGGAAGTATCGACAACCGTCAGGGTAAAAGTGCCAACAGGTCCACATGTCAAAATGGGGGAAATCTTAGCAAATGGCTTAGTGGTGATTGATAAGAATCGTTTATTATTTTATTTTTTAGGGTTTATCAAGGGATGTTACCTGTAACCTGTGGCTTGACTTTAAATGCGGCGAGTTCCGATTCTCCTGCAGAGTATCTTTTTTCGCTGACAAAGACCGAAGAGTTGTGCGTTCCGAGATCCTTTCGTTATTTGCCTGTTTGTGGCCCACCTGTGAGCTTGCGTGATTCTTGCAATTCTCTTTCAACCTCTCTTCAACTAGCTGTTTTTGCAGAATGTAAAAAATAGGATAGCTATTCACTACACATACTAACCGTTATTTCCATTATCTGAAGTAATTTGTTCATCAATTGGTTATTTCAAAGCAGCATTACACGCATGCGCTAAAGGTTTGTCAGAAGAGGGATTTGAACCCACGCCTCCAGGGGAGACTGCGACCTAAACACAGCGCCTTAGACCGCTCGGCCATCCTGACTACACACAACTTAGTTGGGTGTGGGGATGAACGGTATCGGGTAAAAGAAGGATTAGGCTTGCTGATGCTAGTGTCTTCAGAATATGTGTCTGGAAGTATCGACAACCGTCAGGGTAAGAGTGCCAACAGGTCCACATGTCAAAATGGGGGAAATCTTAGCAAATGGCTTAGTGGTGATTCATGAAAATTGTTTTATTGTTGTTTTTTAGGGTTTATCAAGGGATCTTACCTGTAACCTGGGCTTGACGTTAAATGCGGCGAGTTCCGATTCTCCTGCAGAGTATCTTTTTTCGCTGACAAAGACCGAAGAGTTGTGCGTTCCGAGATCCTTTCGTTATTTGCCTGTTTGTGGCCCACCTGTGAGCTTGCGTGATTCTTGCAATTCTCTTTCAACCTCTCTTCAACTAGCTGTTTTTGCAGAATGTAAAAAATAGGATAGTTATTCACTACTCATACTAACTGTTATTTCCATTATCTGAAGTAATTTATTCATCAACTGGTTATTACAAAGCAGCATGACATGCAGGCGCTAAAGGTTTGTCAGAAGTGGGATTCGAACCCACGCCTCCAGGGGAGACTGCTACCTAAACACAGCGCCTTAGACCACTCTGCCATCCTGACTACAAAAACATATAGTTGAGTATAGGGATGAACAGTATCTGGTAAAATTAGGATTAGGCTTGCTGGTGCTAGTGTCTTCAGAATATGTGTCTGGAAGTATCGACAACCGTCAGGGTAAGAGTGCCAACAGGTCCACATGTCAAAATGGGGGAAATCTTAGCAAATGGCTTAGTGGTGATTGATAAGAATCGTTTATTTTTTTATTTTTTAGGGTTTATCAAGGGATCTTACCTGTAACCTGTGGCTTGACTTTAAATACGGCGAGTTCCGATTCTCCTGCAGAGTATCTTTTTTCGCTGACAAAGACCGAAGAGTTGTGCGTTCCGAGATCCTTTCGTTATTTGCCTGTTTGTGGCCCACCTGTGAGCTTGCGTGATTCTTGCAATTCTCTTTCAACCTCTCTTCAACTAGCTGTTTTTGCAGAATGTAAAAAATAGGATAGCTATTCACTACACATACTAACCGTTATTTCCATTATCTGAAGTAATTTGTTCATCAATTGGTTATTACAAAGCAGCATCACACGCATGCGCTAAAGGTTTGTCAGAAGAGGGATTTGAACCCACGCCTCCAGTGGAGACTGCGACCTAAACACAGCGCCTTAGACCGCTCGGCCATCCTGACTACACACAACTTAGTTGGGTGTGGGGATGAACGGAATCGGGTAAAAGAAGGATTAGGCTTGCTGATGCTAGTGTCTTCAGAATATGTGTCTGGAAGTATCGACAACCGTCAGGGTAAGAGTGCCAACAGGTCCACATGTCAAAATGGGGGAAATCTTAGCAAATGGCTTAGTGGTGATTCATGAAAATCGTTTTATTGTTGTTTTTTAGGGTTTATCAAGGGATCTTACCTGTAACCTGGGCTTGACGTTAAATGCGGCGACTTCCGATTCCCCTGCAGACTATATTTTTTCACTGACAAAGACCGAAGAGTTGTACGTTCCGAGATCCTTTCGTTATTTGCCTGTTTGTGTCCCGCCTGTGAGCTTGCGTGATTCTTGCAATTGTCTTTCAATCTCTCATCAACTAGCTGTTTTTGCAGAATGTCAAAAATAGGATAGTTATTCACTACTCATACTAACTGTTATTTCCATTATCTGAAGTAATTTATTCATCAACTGGTTATTACAAAGCAGCATGACATGCAGGCGCTAAAGGTTTGTCAGAAGTGGGATTCGAACCCACGCCTCCAGGGGAGACTGCTACCTAAACACAGCGCCTTAGACCGCTCTGCCATCCTGACTACGAAAACATGTAGTTGAGTATAGGGATGAACAGTATCTGGTAAAATTAGGATTAGGCTTGCTGGTGCTAGTGTCTTCAGAATATGTGTCTGGAAGTATCGACAACCGTCAGGGTAAGAGTGCCAACAGGTCCACATGTCAAAATGGGGGAAATCTTAGCAAATGGCTTAGTGGTGATTGATAAGAATCGTTTATTATTTTATTTTTTAGGGTTTATCAAGGGATCTTACCTGTAACCTGTGGCTTGACTTTAAATGCGGCGAGTTCCGATTCTCCTGCAGAGTATCTTTTTTCGCTGACAAAGACCGAAGAGTTGTGCGTTCCGAGATCCTTTCGTTATTTGCCTGTTTGTGGCCCACCTGTGAGCTTGCGTGATTCTCGCAATTCTCTTTCAACCTCTCTTCAACTAGCTGTTTTTGCAGAATGTAAAAAATAGGATAGTTATTCACTACACATACTAACCGTTATTTCCATTATCTGAAGTAATTTGTTCATCAATTGGTTATTACAAAGCAGCATTACACGCATGCGCTAAAGGATTGTCAGAAGTGGGATTTGAACCCACGCCTCCAGGGGAGACTGCGACCTAAACACAGCGCCTTAGACCGCTCGGCCATCCTGACTACACGCAACTTAGTTGGGTGTAGGGATGAACGGAATCGGGTAAAAGAAGGATTAGGCTTGCTGATGCTAGTGTCTTCAGAATATGTGTCTGGAAGTATCGACAACCGTCAGGGTAAGAGTGCCAACAGGTCCACATGTCAAAATGGGGGAAATCTTAGCAAATGGCTTAGTGGTGATTCATGAAAATCGTTTTATTGTTGTTTTTTAGGGTTTATCAAGGGATCTTACCTGTAACCTGGGCTTGACGTTAAATGCGGCGAGTTCCGATTCCCCTGCAGACTATATTTTTTCACTGACAAAGACCGAAGAGTTGTACGTTCCGAGATCCTTTCGTTATTTGCCTGTTTGTGTCCCGCCTGTGAGCTTGCGTGATTCTTGCAATTGTCTTTCAATCTCTCATCAACTAGCTGTTTTTGCAGAATGTCAAAAATAGGATAGTTATTCACTACTCATACTAACTGTTATTTCCATTATCTGAAGTAATTTATTCATCAACTGGTTATTACAAAGCAGCATGACATGCAGGCGCTAAAGGTTTGTCAGAAGTGGGATTCGAACCCACGCCTCCAGGGGAGACTGCTACCTAAACACAGCGCCTTAGACCGCTCTGCCATCCTGACTACGAAAACATGTAGTTGAGTATAGGGATGAACAGTATCTGGTAAAATTAGGATTAGGCTTGCTGGTGCTAGTGTCTTCAGAATATGTGTCTGGAAGTATCGACAACCGTCAGGGTAAGAGTGCCAACAGGTCCACATGTCAAAATGGGGGAAATCTTAGCAAATGGCTTAGTGGTGATTGATAAGAATCGTTTATTATTTTATTTTTTAGGGTTTATCAAGGGATCTTACCTGTAACCTGTGGCTTGACTTTAAATGCGGCGAGTTCCGATTCTCCTGCAGAGTATCTTTTTTCGCTGACAAAGACCGAAGAGTTGTGCGTTCCGAGATCCTTTCGTTATTTGCCTGTTTGTGGCCCACCTGTGAGCTTGCGTGATTCTCGCAATTCTCTTTCAACCTCTCTTCAACTAGCTGTTTTTGCAGAATGTAAAAAATAGGATAGTTATTCACTACACATACTAACCGTTATTTCCATTATCTGAAGTATTTTGTTCATCAATTGGTTATTACAAAGCAGCATTACACGCATGCGCTAAAGGTTTGTCAGAAGTGGGATTTGAACCCACACCTCCAGGGGAGACTGCGACCTAAACACAGCGCCTTAGACCGCTCGGCCATCCTGACTACACGCAACTTAGTTGGGTGTGGGGATGAACGGAATCGGGTAAAAGAAGGATTAGGCTTGCTGATGCTAGTGTCTTCAGAAAATGTGTCTGGAAGTATCGACAACCGTCAGGGTAAGAGTGCCAACAGGTCCACATGTCAAAATGGGGGAAATCTTAGCAAATGGCTTAGTGGTGATTCATGAAAATCGTTTTATTGTTGTTTTTTAGGGTTTATCAAGGGATCTTACCTGTAACCTGGGCTTGACGTTAAATGCGGCGAGTTCCGATTCCCCTGCAGACTATATTTTTTCACTGACAAAGACCGAAGAGTTGTACGTTCCGAGATCCTTTCGTTATTTGCCTGTTTGTGTCCCGCCTGTGAGCTTGCGTGATTCTTGCAATTGTCTTTCAATCTCTCATCAACTAGCTGTTTTTGCAGAATGTCAAAAATAGGATAGTTATTCACTACTCATACTAACTGTTATTTCCATTATCTGAAGTAATTTATTCATCAACTGGTTATTACAAAGCAGCATGACATGCAGGCGCTAAAGGTTTGTCAGAAGTGGGATTCGAACCCACGCCTCCAGGGGAGACTGCTACCTAAACACAGAGCCTTAGACCGCTCTGCCATCCTGACTACGAAAACATGTAGTTGGGTATCGGGATGAACAGTATCGGTTAAAAGTAGGATTAGGCTTGCTGGTGCTAGTGTCTTCAGAATATGTGTCTGGAAGTATCGACAACCGTCAGGGTAAAAGTGCCAACAGGTCCACATGTCAAAATGGGGGAAATCTTAGCAAATGGCTTAGTGGTGATTGATAAGAATCGTTTATTATTTTATTTTTTAGGGTTTATCAAGGGATCTTACCTGTAACCTGTGGCTTGACTTTAAATGCGGCGAGTTCCGATTCTCCTGCAGAGTATCTTTTTTCGCTGACAAAGACCGAAGAGTTGTGCGTTCCGAGATCCTTTCGTTATTTGCCTGTTTGTGGCCCACCTGTGAGCTTGCGTGATTCTTGCAATTCTCTTTCAACCTCTCTTCAACTAGCTGTTTTTGCAGAATGTAAAAAATAGGATAGCTATTCACTACACATACTAACCGTTATTTCCATTATCTGAAGTAATTTGTTCATCAATTGGTTATTTCAAAGCAGCATTACACGCATGCGCTAAAGGTTTGTCAGAAGAGGGATTTGAACCCACGCCTCCAGGGGAGACTGCGACCTAAACACAGCGCCTTAGACCGCTCGGCCATCCTGACTACACGCAACTTAGTTGGGTGTGGGGATGAACGGAATCGGGTAAAAGAAGGATTAGGCTTGCTGATGCTAGTGTCTTCAGAAAATGTGTCTGGAAGTATCGACAACCGTCAGGGTAAGAGTGCCAACAGGTCCACATGTCAAAATGGGGGAAATCTTAGCAAATGGCTTAGTGGTGATTCATGAAAATCGTTTTATTGTTGTTTTTTAGGGTTTATCAAGGGATCTTACCTGTAACCTGGGCTTGACGTTAAATGCGGTGAGTTCCGATTCCCCTGCAGACTATATTTTTTCACTGACAAAGACCGAAGAGTTGTACGTTCCGAGATCCTTTCGTTATTTGCCTGTTTGTGTCCCGCCTGTGAGCTTGCGTGATTCTTGCAATTGTCTTTCAATCTCTCATCAACTAGCTGTTTTTGCAGAATGTCAAAAATAGGATAGTTATTCACTACTCATACTAACTGTTATTTCCATTATCTGAAGTAATTTATTCATCAACTGGTTATTACAAAGCAGCATGACATGCAGGCGCTAAAGGTTTGTCAGAAGTGGGATTCGAACCCACGCCTCCAGGGGAGACTGCTACCTAAACACAGAGCCTTAGACCGCTCTGCCATCCTGACTACGAAAACATGTAGTTGGGTATCGGGATGAACAGTATCGGTTAAAAGTAGGATTAGGCTTGCTGGTGCTAGTGTCTTCAGAATATGTGTCTGGAAGTATCGACAACCGTCAGGGTAAAAGTGCCAACAGGTCCACATGTCAAAATGGGGGAAATCTTAGCAAATGGCTTAGTGGTGATTGATAAGAATCGTTTATTATTTTATTTTTTAGGGTTTATCAAGGGATCTTACCTGTAACCTGTGGCTTGACTTTAAATGCGGCGAGTTCCGATTCTCCTGCAGAGTATCTTTTTTCGCTGACAAAGACCGAAGAGTTGTGCGTTCCGAGATCCTTTCGTTATTTGCCTGTTTGTGGCCCACCTGTGAGCTTGCGTGATTCTTGCAATTCTCTTTCAACCTCTCTTCAACTAGCTGTTTTTGCAGAATGTAAAAAATAGGATAGCTATTCACTACACATACTAACCGTTATTTCCATTATCTGAAGTAATTTGTTCATCAATTGGTTATTTCAAAGCAGCATTACACGCATGCGCTAAAGGTTTGTCAGAAGAGGGATTTGAACCCACGCCTCCAGGGGAGACTGCGACCTAAACACAGCGCCTTAGACCGCTCGGCCATCCTGACTACGCACAACTTAGTTGGGTGTGGGGATGAACGGTATCGGGTAAAAGAAGGATTAGGCTTGCTGATGCTAGTGTCTTCAGAATATGTGTCTGGAAGTATCGACAACCGTCAGGGTAAGAGTGCCAACAGGTCCACATGTCAAAATGGGGGAAATCTTAGCAAATGGCTTAGTGGTGATTCATGAAAATTGTTTTATTGTTGTTTTTTAGGGTTTATCAAGGGATCTTACCTGTAACCTGGGCTTGACGTTAAATGCGGCGAGTTCCGATTCTCCTGCAGAGTATCTTTTTTCGCTGACAAAGACCGAAGAGTTGTGCGTTCCGAGATCCTTTCGTTATTTGCCTGTTTGTGGCCCACCTGTGAGCTTGCGTGATTCTTGCAATTCTCTTTCAACCTCTCTTCAACTAGCTGTTTTTGCAGAATGTAAAAAATAGGATAGTTATTCACTACTCATACTAACTGTTATTTCCATTATCTGAAGTAATTTATTCATCAACTGGTTATTACAAAGCAGCATGACATGCAGGCGCTAAAGGTTTGTCAGAAGTGGGATTCGAACCCACGCCTCCAGGGGAGACTGCTACCATAAACACAGCGCCTTAGACCACTCTGCCATCCTGACTACAAAAACATGTAGTTGAGTATAGGGATGAACAGTATCTGGTAAAATTAGGATTAGGCTTGCTGGTGCTAGTGTCTTCAGAATATGTGTCTGGAAGTATCGACAACCGTCAGGGTAAGAGTGCCAACAGGTCCACATGTCAAAATGGGGGAAATCTTAGCAAATGGCTTAGTGGTGATTGATAAGAATCGTTTATTTTTTTATTTTTTAGGGTTTATCAAGGGATCTTACCTGTAACCTGTGGCTTGACTTTAAATGCGGCGAGTTCCGATTCTCCTGCAGAGTATCTTTTTTCGCTGACAAAGACCGAAGAGTTGTGCGTTCCGAGATCCTTTCGTTATTTGCCTGTTTGTGGCCCACCTGTGAGCTTGCGTGATTCTTGCAATTCTCTTTCAACCTCTCTTCAACTAGCTGTTTTTGCAGAATGTAAAAAATAGGATAGCTATTCACTACACATACTAACCGTTATTTCCATTATCTGAAGTAATTTGTTCATCAATTGGTTATTACAAAGCAGCATTACACGCATGCGCTAAAGGTTTGTCAGAAGAGGGATTTGAACCCACGCCTCCAGGGGAGACTGCTACCTAAACACAGCACCTTAGACCACTCTGCCATCCTGACTACAAAAACATGTAGTTGAGTATAGGGATGAACAGTATCTGGTAAAATTAGGATTAGGCTTGCTGGTGCTAGTGTCTTCAGAATATGTGTCTGGAAGTATCGACAACCGTCAGGGTAAGAGTGCCAACAGGTCCACATGTCAAAATGGGGGAAATCTTAGCAAATGGCTTAGTGGTGATTGATAAGAATCGTTTATTTTTTTATTTTTTAGGGTTTATCAAGGGATCTTACCTGTAACCTGTGGCTTGACTTTAAATGCGGCGAGTTCCGATTCTCCTGCAGAGTATCTTTTTTCGCTGACAAAGACCGAAGAGTTGTGCGTTCCGAGATCCTTTCGTTATTTGCCTGTTTGTGGCCCACCTGTGAGCTTGCGTGATTCTTGCAATTCTCTTTCAACCTCTCTTCAACTAGCTGTTTTTGCAGAATGTAAAAAATAGGATAGCTATTCACTACACATACTAACCGTTATTTCCATTATCTGAAGTAATTTGTTCATCAATTGGTTATTACAAAGCAGCATTACACGCATGCGCTAAAGGTTTGTCAGAAGAGGGATTTGAACCCACGCCTCCAGTGGAGACTGCGACCTAAACACAGCGCCTTAGACCGCTCGGCCATCCTGACTACACACAACTTAGTTGGGTGTGGGGATGAACGGAATCGGGTAAAAGAAGGATTAGGCTTGCTGATGCTAGTGTCTTCAGAATATGTGTCTGGAAGTATCGACAACCGTCAGGGTAAGAGTGCCAACAGGTCCACATGTCAAAATGGGGGAAATCTTAGCAAATGGCTTAGTGGTGATTCATGAAAATCGTTTTATTGTTGTTTTTTAGGGTTTATCAAGGGATCTTACCTGTAACCTGGGCTTGACGTTAAATGCGGCGAGTTCCGATTCCCCTGCAGACTATATTTTTTCACTGACAAAGACCGAAGAGTTGTACGTTCCGAGATCCTTTCGTTATTTGCCTGTTTGTGTCCCGCCTGTGAGCTTGCGTGATTCTTGCAATTGTCTTTCAATCTCTCATCAACTAGCTGTTTTTGCAGAATGTCAAAAATAGGATAGTTATTCACTACTCATACTAACTGTTATTTCCATTATCTGAAGTAATTTATTCATCAACTGGTTATTACAAAGCAGCATGACATGCAGGCGCTAAAGGTTTGTCAGAAGTGGGATTCGAACCCACGCCTCCAGGGGAGACTGCTACCTAAACACAGAGCCTTAGACCGCTCTGCCATCCTGACTACGAAAACATGTAGTTGGGTATCGGGATGAACAGTATCGGTTAAAAGTAGGATTAGGCTTGCTGGTGCTAGTGTCTTCAGAATATGTGTCTGGAAGTATCGACAACCGTCAGGGTAAAAGTGCCAACAGGTCCACATGTCAAAATGGGGGAAATCTTAGCAAATGGCTTAGTGGTGATTGATAAGAATCGTTTATTATTTTATTTTTTAGGGTTTATCAAGGGATCTTACCTGTAACCTGTGGCTTGACTTTAAATGCGGCGAGTTCCGATTCTCCTGCAGAGTATCTTTTTTCGCTGACAAAGACCGAAGAGTTGTGCGTTCCGAGATCCTTTCGTTATTTGCCTGTTTGTGGCCCACCTGTGAGCTTGCGTGATTCTTGCAATTCTCTTTCAACCTCTCTTCAACTAGCTGTTTTTGCAGAATGTAAAAAATAGGATAGCTATTCACTACACATACTAACCGTTATTTCCATTATCTGAAGTAATTTGTTCATCAATTGGTTATTACAAAGCAGCATTACACGCATGCGCTAAAGGTTTGTCAGAAGAGGGATTTGAACCCACGCCTCCAGTGGAGACTGCGACCTAAACACAGCGCCTTAGACCGCTCGGCCATCCTGACTACACACAACTTAGTTGGGTGTGGGGATGAACGGAATCGGGTAAAAGAAGGATTAGGCTTGCTGATGCTAGTGTCTTCAGAATATGTGTCTGGAAGTATCGACAACCGTCAGGGTAAGAGTGCCAACAGGTCCACATGTCAAAATGGGGGAAATCTTAGCAAATGGCTTAGTGGTGATTCATGAAAATCGTTTTATTGTTGTTTTTTAGGGTTTATCAAGGGATCTTACCTGTAACCTGGGCTTGACGTTAAATGCGGCGAGTTCCGATTCCCCTGCAGACTATATTTTTTCACTGACAAAGACCGAAGAGTTGTACGTTCCGAGATCCTTTCGTTATTTGCCTGTTTGTGTCCCGCCTGTGAGCTTGCGTGATTCTTGCAATTGTCTTTCAATCTCTCATCAACTAGCTGTTTTTGCAGAATGTCAAAAATAGGATAGTTATTCACTACTCATACTAACTGTTATTTCCATTATCTGAAGTAATTTATTCATCAACTGGTTATTACAAAGCAGCATGACATGCAGGCGCTAAAGGTTTGTCAGAAGTGGGATTCGAACCCACGCCTCCAGGGGAGACTGCTACCTAAACACAGAGCCTTAGACCGCTCTGCCATCCTGACTACGAAAACATGTAGTTGGGTATCGGGATGAACAGTATCGGTTAAAAGTAGGATTAGGCTTGCTGGTGCTAGTGTCTTCAGAATATGTGTCTGGAAGTATCGACAACCGTCAGGGTAAAAGTGCCAACAGGTCCACATGTCAAAATGGGGGAAATCTTAGCAAATGGCTTAGTGGTGATTGATAAGAATCGTTTATTATTTTATTTTTTAGGGTTTATCAAGGGATCTTACCTGTAACCTGTGGCTTGACTTTAAATGCGGCGAGTTCCGATTCTCCTGCAGAGTATCTTTTTTCGCTGACAAAGACCGAAGAGTTGTGCGTTCCGAGATCCTTTCGTTATTTGCCTGTTTGTGGCCCACCTGTGAGCTTGCGTGATTCTTGCAATTCTCTTTCAACCTCTCTTCAACTAGCTGTTTTTGCAGAATGTAAAAAATAGGATAGCTATTCACTACACATACTAACCGTTATTTCCATTATCTGAAGTAATTTGTTCATCAATTGGTTATTTCAAAGCAGCATTACACGCATGCGCTAAAGGTTTGTCAGAAGAGGGATTTGAACCCACGCCTCCAGGGGAGACTGCGACCTAAACACAGCGCCTTAGACCGCTCGGCCATCCTGACTACACACAACTTAGTTGGGTGTGGGGATGAACGGTATCGGGTAAAAGAAGGATTAGGCTTGCTGATGCTAGTGTCTTCAGAATATGTGTCTGGAAGTATCGACAACCGTCAGGGTAAGAGTGCCAACAGGTCCACATGTCAAAATGGGGGAAATCTTAGCAAATGGCTTAGTGGTGATTCATGAAAATTGTTTTATTGTTGTTTTTTAGGGTTTATCAAGGGATCTTACCTGTAACCTGGGCTTGACGTTAAATGCGGCGAGTTCCGATTCTCCTGCAGAGTATCTTTTTTCGCTGACAAAGACCGAAGAGTTGTGCGTTCCGAGATCCTTTCGTTATTTGCCTGTTTGTGGCCCACCTGTGAGCTTGCGTGATTCTTGCAATTCTCTTTCAACCTCTCTTCAACTAGCTGTTTTTGCAGAATGTAAAAAATAGGATAGTTATTCACTACTCATACTAACTGTTATTTCCATTATCTGAAGTAATTTATTCATCAACTGGTTATTACAAAGCAGCATGACATGCAGGCGCTAAAGGTTTGTCAGAAGTGGGATTCGAACCCACACCTCCAGGGGAGACTGCTACCTAAACACAGCGCCTTAGACCACTCTGCCATCCTGACTACAAAAACATGTAGTTGAGTATAGGGATGAACAGTATCTGGTAAAATTAGGATTAGGCTTGCTGGTGCTAGTGTCTTCAGAATATGTGTCTGGAAGTATCGACAACCGTCAGGGTAAGAGTGCCAACAGGTCCACATGTCAAAATGGGGGAAATCTTAGCAAATGGCTTAGTGGTGATTGATAAGAATCGTTTATTTTTTTATTTTTTAGGGTTTATCAAGGGATCTTACCTGTAACCTGTGGCTTGACTTTAAATGCGGCGAGTTCCGATTCCCCTGCAGACTATATTTTTTCACTGACAAAGACCGAAGAGTTGTACGTTCCGAGATCCTTTCGTTATTTGCCTGTTTGTGTCCCGCCTGTGAGCTTGCGTGATTCTTGCAATTGTCTTTCAATCTCTCATCAACTAGCTGTTTTTGCAGAATGTCAAAAATAGGATAGTTATTCACTACTCATACTAACTGTTATTTCCATTATCTGAAGTAATTTATTCATCAACTGGTTATTACAAAGCAGCATGACATGCAGGCGCTAAAGGTTTGTCAGAAGTGGGATTCGAACCCACGCCTCCAGGGGAGACTGCGACCTAAACACAGCGCCTTAGACCGCTCGGCCATCCTGACTACAAAAACATGTAGTTGGGTATCGGGATGAACAGTATCTGGTAAAAGTAGGATTAGGCTTGCTGGTGCTAGTGTCTTCAGAATATGTGTCTGGAAGTATCGACAACCGTCAGGGTAAGAGTGCCAACAGGTCCACATGTCAAAATGGGGGAAATCTTAGCAAATGGCTTAGTGGTGATTGATAAGAATCGTTTATTTTTTTATTTTTTAGGGTTTATCAAGGGATCTTACCTGTAACCTGTGGCTTGACTTTAAATGCGGCGAGTTCCGATTCTCCTGCAGAGTATCTTTTTTCGCTGACAAAGACCGAAGAGTTGTGCGTTCCGAGATCCTTTCGTTATTTGCCTGTTTGTGGCCCACCTGTGAGCTTGCGTGATTCTCGCAATTCTCTTTCAACCTCTCTTCAACTAGCTGTTTTTGCAGAATGTAAAAAATAGGATAGTTATTCACTACACATACTAACCGTTATTTCCATTATCTGAAGTAATTTGTTCATCAATTGGTTATTACAAAGCAGCATTACACGCATGCGCTAAAGGTTTGTCAGAAGTGGGATTTGAACCCACGCCTCCAGGGGAGACTGCGACCTAAACACAGCGCCTTAGACCGCTCGGCCATCCTGACTACACACAACTTAGTTGGGTGTGGGGATGAACGGTATCGGGTAAAAGAAGGATTAGGCTTGCTGATGCTAGTGTCTTCAGAATATGTGTCTGGAAGTATCGACAACCGTCAGGGTAAGAGTGCCAACAGGTCCACATGTCAAAATGGGGGAAATCTTAGCAAATGGCTTAGTGGTGATTCATGAAAATTGTTTTATTGTTGTTTTTTAGGGTTTATCAAGGGATCTTACCTGTAACCTGGGCTTGACGTTAAATGCGGCGAGTTCCGATTCTCCTGCAGAGTATCTTTTTTCGCTGACAAAGACCGAAGAGTTGTGCGTTCCGAGATCCTTTCGTTATTTGCCTGTTTGTGGCCCACCTGTGAGCTTGCGTGATTCTTGCAATTCTCTTTCAACCTCTCTTCAACTAGCTGTTTTTGCAGAATGTAAAAAATATGATAGTTATTCACTACTCATACTAACTGTTATTTCCATTATCTGAAGTAATTTATTCATCAACTGGTTATTACAAAGCAGCATGACATGCAGGCGCTAAAGGTTTGTCAGAAGTGGGATTCGAACCCACGCCTCCAGGGTAGACTGCTACCTAAACACAGCGCCTTAGACCACTCTGCCATCCTGACTACAAAAACATGTAGTTGAGTATAGGGATGAACAGTATCTGGTAAAATTAGGATTAGGCTTGCTGGTGCTAGTGTCTTCAGAATATGTGTCTGGAAGTATCGACAACCGTCAGGGTAAGAGTGCCAACAGGTCCACATGTCAAAATGGGGGAAATCTTAGCAAATGGCTTAGTGGTGATTGATAAGAATCGTTTATTTTTTTATTTTTTAGGGTTTATCAAGGGATCTTACCTGTAACCTGTGGCTTGACTTTAAATGCGGCGAGTTCCGATTCTCCTGCAGAGTATCTTTTTTCGCTGACAAAGACCGAAGAGTTGTGCGTTCCGAGATCCTTTCGTTATTTGCCTGTTTGTGGCCCACCTGTGAGCTTGCGTGATTCTTGCAATTCTCTTTCAACCTCTCTTCAACTAGCTGTTTTTGCAGAATGTAAAAAATAGGATAGCTATTCACTACACATACTAACCGTTATTTCCATTATCTGAAGTAATTTGTTCATCAATTGGTTATTACAAAGCAGCATTACACGCATGCGCTAAAGGTTTGTCAGAAGAGGGATTTGAACCCACGCCTCCAGGGGAGACTGCGACCTAAACACAGCGCCTTAGACCGCTCGGCCATCCTGACTACACACAACTTAGTTGGGTGTGGGGATGAACGGAATCGGGTAAAAGAAGGATTAGGCTTGCTGATGCTAGTGTCTTCAGAATATGTGTCTGGAAGTATCGACAACCGTCAGGGTAAGAGTGCCAACAGGTCCACATGTCAAAATGGGGGAAATCTTAGCAAATGGCTTAGTGGTGATTCATGAAAATCGTTTTATTGTTGTTTTTTAGGGTTTATCAAGGGATCTTACCTGTAACCTGGGCTTGACGTTAAATGCGGCGAGTTCCGATTCCCCTGCAGACTATATTTTTTCACTGACAAAGACCGAAGAGTTGTACGTTCCGAGATCCTTTCGTTATTTGCCTGTTTGTGTCCCGCCTGTGAGCTTGCGTGATTCTTGCAATTGTCTTTCAATCTCTCATCAACTAGCTGTTTTTGCAGAATGTCAAAAATAGGATAGTTATTCACTACTCATACTAACTGTTATTTCCATTATCTGAAGTAATTTATTCATCAACTGGTTATTACAAAGCAGCATGACATGCAGGCGCTAAAGGTTTGTCAGAAGTGGGATTCGAACCCACGCCTCCAGGGGAGACTGCGACCTAAACACAGCGCCTTAGACCTCTCAGCCATCCTGACTACAAAAACATGTAGTTGGGTATAGGGATGAACAGTATCTGGTAAAAGTAGGATTAGGCTTGCTGGTGCTAGTGTCTTCAGAATATGTGTCTGGAAGTATCGACAACCGTCAGGGTAAGAGTGCCAACAGGTCCACATGTCAAAATGGGGGAAATCTTAGCAAATGGCTTAGTGGTGATTGATAAGAATCGTTTATTTTTTATTTTTTAGGGTTTATCAAGGGATCTTACCTGTAACCTGTGGCTTGACTTTAAATGCGGCGAGTTCCGATTCTCCTGCAGAGTATCTTTTTTCGCTGACAAAGACCGAAGAGTTGTGCGTTCCGAGATCCTTTCGTTATTTGCCTGTTTGTGGCCCACCTGTGAGCTTGCGTGATTCTCGCAATTCTCTTTCAACCTCTCTTCAACTAGCTGTTTTTGCAGAATGTAAAAAATAGGATAGTTATTCACTACACATACTAACCGTTATTTCCATTATCTGA
Organism: Coregonus lavaretus; assembly: GCF_964263955.1. Taxonomy (NCBI): domain Eukaryota; kingdom Metazoa; phylum Chordata; class Actinopteri; order Salmoniformes; family Salmonidae; genus Coregonus; species Coregonus lavaretus. Next base: position 13,195,484 of record NC_140022.1, on the reverse strand, counting down.
AGTAATTTGTTCATCAATTGGTTATTACAAAGCAGCATTACACGCATGCGCTAAAGGTTTGTCAGAAGTGGGATTTGAACCCACGCCTCCAGGGGAGACTGCGACCTAAACACAGCGCCTTAGACCACTCGGCCATCCTGACTACACGCAACTTAGTTGGGTGTGGGGATGAACGGAATCGGGTAAAAGAAGGATTAGGCTTGCTGATGCTAGTGTCTTCAGAATATGTGTCTGGAAGTATCGACAACCGTCAGGGTAAGAGTGCCAACAGGTCCACATGTCAAAATGGGGGAAATCTTAGCAAATGGCTTAGTGGTGATTCATGAAAATCGTTTTATTGTTGTTTTTTAGGGTTTATCAAGGGATCTTACCTGTAACCTGGGCTTGACGTTAAATGCGGCGAGTTCCGATTCCCCTGCAGACTATATTTTTTCACTGACAAAGACCGAAGAGTTGTACGTTCCGAGATCCTTTCGTTATTTGCCTGTTTGTGTCCCGCCTGTGAGCTTGCGTGATTCTTGCAATTGTCTTTCAATCTCTCATCAACTAGCTGTTTTTGCAGAATGTCAAAAATAGGATAGTTATTCACTACTCATACTAACTGTTATTTCCATTATCTGAAGTAATTTATTCATCAACTGGTTATTACAAAGCAGCATGACATGCAGGCGCTAAAGGTTTGTCAGAAGTGGGATTCGAACCCACGCCTCCAGGGGAGACTGCTACCTAAACACAGCGCCTTAGACCGCTCTGCCATCCTGACTACGAAAACATGTAGTTGAGTATAGGGATGAACAGTATCTGGTAAAATTAGGATTAGGCTTGCTGGTGCTAGTGTCTTCAGAATATGTGTCTGGAAGTATCGACAACCGTCAGGGTAAGAGTGCCAACAGGTCCACATGTCAAAATGGGGGAAATCTTAGCAAATGGCTTAGTGGTGATTGATAAGAATCATTTATTATTTTATTTTTTAGGGTTTATCAAGGGATCTTACCTGTAACCTGTGGCTTGACTTTAAATGCGGCGAGTTCCGATTCTCCTGCAGAGTATCTTTTTTCGCTGACAAAGACCGAAGAGTTGTGCGTTCCGAGATCCTTTCGTTATTTGCCTGTTTGTGGCCCACCTGTGAGCTTGCGTGATTCTTGCAATTCTCTTTCAACCTCTCTTCAACTAGCTGTTTTTGCAGAATGTAAAAAATAGGATAGCTATTCACTACACATACTAACCGTTATTTCCATTATCTGAAGTAATTTGTTCATCAATTGGTTATTTCAAAGCAGCATTACACGCATGCGCTAAAGGTTTGTCAGAAGAGGGATTTGAACCCACGCCTCCAGGGGAGACTGCGACCTAAACACAGCGCCTTAGACCGCTCGGCCATCCTGACTACACACAACTTAGTTGGGTGTGGGGATGAACGGTATCGGGTAAAAGAAGGATTAGGCTTGCTGATGCTAGTGTCTTCAGAATATGTGTCTGGAAGTATCGACAACCGTCAGGGTAAGAGTGCCAACAGGTCCACATGTCAAAATGGGGGAAATCTTAGCAAATGGCTTAGTGGTGATTCATGAAAATTGTTTTATTGTTGTTTTTTAGGGTTTATCAAGGGATCTTACCTGTAACCTGGGCTTGACGTTAAATGCGGCGAGTTCCGATTCTCCTGCAGAGTATCTTTTTTCGCTGACAAAGACCGAAGAGTTGTGCGTTCCGAGATCCTTTCGTTATTTGCCTGTTTGTGGCCCACCTGTGAGCTTGCGTGATTCTTGCAATTTTCTTTCAACCTCTCTTCAACTAGCTGTTTTTGCAGAATGTAAAAAATATGATAGTTATTCACTACTCATACTAACTGTTATTTCCATTATCTGAAGTAATTTATTCATCAACTGGTTATTACAAAGCAGCATGACATGCAGGCGCTAAAGGTTTGTCAGAAGTGGGATTCGAACCCACGCCTCCAGGGTAGACTGCTACCTAAACACAGCGCCTTAGACCACTCTGCCATCCTGACTACAAAAATATGTAGTTGAGTATAGGGATGAACAGTATCTGGTAAAATTAGGATTAGGCTTGCTGGTGCTAGTGTCTTCAGAATATGTGTCTGGAAGTATCGACAACCGTCAGGGTAAGAGTGCCAACAGGTCCACATGTCAAAATGGGGGAAATCTTAGCAAATGGCTTAGTGGTGATTGATAAGAATCGTTTATTTTTTTATTTTTTAGGGTTTATCAAGGGATCTTACCTGTAACCTGTGGCTTGACTTTAAATGCGGCGAGTTCCGATTCTCCTGCAGAGTATCTTTTTTCGCTGACAAAGACCGAAGAGTTGTGCGTTCCGAGATCCTTTCGTTATTTGCCTGTTTGTGGCCCACCTGTGAGCTTGCGTGATTCTTGCAATTCTCTTTCAACCTCTCTTCAACTAGCTGTTTTTGCAGAATGTAAAAAATAGGATAGCTATTCACTACACATACTAACCGTTATTTCCATTATCTGAAGTAATTTGTTCATCAATTGGTTATTACAAAGCAGCATTACACGCATGCGCTAAAGGTTTGTCAGAAGAGGGATTTGAACCCACGCCTCCAGGGGAGACTGCGACCTAAACACAGCGCCTTAGACCGCTCGGCCATCCTGACTACACACAACTTAGTTGGGTGTGGGGAAGAACGGAATCGGGTAAAAGAAGGATTAGGCTTGCTGATGCTAGTGTCTTCAGAATATGTGTCTGGAAGTATCGACAACCGTCAGGGTAAGAGTGCCAACAGGTCCACATGTCAAAATGGGGGAAATCTTAGCAAATGGCTTAGTGGTGATTCATGAAAATCATTTTATTGTTGTTTTTTAGGGTTTATCAAGGGATCTTACCTGTAACCTGGGCTTGACGTTAAATGCGGCGAGTTCCGATTCCCCTGCAGACTATATTTTTTCACTGACAAAGACCGAAGAGTTGTACGTTCCGAGATCCTTTCGTTATTTGCCTGTTTGTGTCCCGCCTGTGAGCTTGCGTGATTCTTGCAATTGTCTTTCAATCTCTCATCAACTAGCTGTTTTTGCAGAATGTCAAAAATAGGATAGTTATTCACTACTCATACTAACTGTTATTTCCATTATCTGAAGTAATTTATTCATCAACTGGTTATTACAAAGCAGCATGACATGCAGGCGCTAAAGGTTTGTCAGAAGTGGGATTCGAACCCACGCCTCCAGGGGAGACTGCGACCTAAACACAGCGCCTTAGACCGCTCGGCCATCCTGACTACAAAAACATGTAGTTGGGTATCGGGATGAACAGTATCTGGTAAAAGTAGGATTAGGCTTGCTGGTGCTAGTGTCTTCAGAATATGTGTCTGGAAGTATCGACAACCGTCAGGGTAAGAGTGCCAACAGGTCCACATGTCAAAATGGGGGAAATCTTAGCAAATGGCTTAGTGGTGATTGATAAGAATCGTTTATTTTTTATTTTTTAGGGTTTATCAAGGGATCTTACCTGTAACCTGTGGCTTGACTTTAAATGCGGCGAGTTCCGATTCTCCTGCAGAGTATCTTTTTTCGCTGACAAAGACCGAAGAGTTGTGCGTTCCGAGATCCTTTCGTTATTTGCCTGTTTGTGGCCCACCTGTGAGCTTGCGTGATTCTCGCAATTCTCTTTCAACCTCTCTTCAACTAGCTGTTTTTGCAGAATGTAAAAAATAGGATAGTTATTCACTACACATACTAACCGTTATTTCCATTATTTGAAGTAATTTGTTCATCAATTGGTTATTACAAAGCAGCATTACACGCATGCGCTAAAGGTTTGTCAGAAGTGGGATTTGAACCCACGCCTCCAGGGGAGACTGCGACCTAAACACAGCGCCTTAGACCGCTCGGCCATCCTGACTACACACAACTTAGTTGGGTGTGGGGATGAACGGAATCGGGTAAAAGAAGGATTAGGCTTGCTGATGCTAGTGTCTTCAGAATATTTGTCTGGAAGTATCGACAACCGTCAGGGTAAGAGTGCCAACAGGTCCACATGTCAAAATGGGGGAAATCTTAGCAAATGGCTTAGTGGTGATTCATAAGAATCTTTATTTTTTATTTTTTTTAGGGTTTATCAAGGGATCTTACCTGTAGCCTGTGGCTTGACTTTAAATGCGGCGAGTTGCGATTCTCCTGCAGAGTATCTTTTTTCACTGACAAACACCGACCAGTTGTGCATTCCGAGATCCTTTTGTTATTTTTCTGTATGTGGCCCGCCTGTGAGCTTGCGTGATTCTTGCAATTGTCTTTCAATCTCTCATCAACTAGCTGATTTTGCAGAATGTCAAAAATAGGACAGTTATTCACTACTCATACTAACCGTTATTTCCATTATCTGAAGTAATTTGTTCATCAATTGGTTATTACAAAGCAGCATTACACGCAGGTGCTAAAGGTTTTTCAGAAGTGGGATTCGAACCCACGCCTCCAGGGGAGACTGCGACCTAAACACAGCGCCTTAGACCGCTCAGCCATCCTGACTACAAAAACATTTAGTTGGGTATCGGGATGAACAGTATCTGGTAAAAGTAGGATTAGGCTTGCTGGTGCTAGTGTCTTCAGAATATGTGTCTGGAAGTATCGACAACCGTCAGGGTAAGAGTGCCAACAGGTCCACATGTCAAAATGGGGGAAATCTTAGCAAATGGCTTAGTGGTGATTGATAAGAATCGTTTTTTTTTTTTTTTTAGGGTTTATCAAGGGATCTTACCTGTAACCTGTGGCTTGACGTTAAATGCGGCGAGTTCCGATTCTCCTGCAGAGTATCTTTTTTCGCTGACAAAGACCGAAGAGTTGTGCGTTCCGAGATCCTTTCGTTATTTGCCTGTTTGTGGCCCACCTGTGAGCTTGCGTGATTCTCGCAATTCTCTTTCAACCTCTCTTCAACTAGCTGTTTTTGCAGAATGTAAAAAATAGGATAGTTATTCACTACACATACTAACCGTTATTTCCATTATCTGAAGTATTTTGTTCATCAATTGGTTATTACAAAGCAGCATTACACGCATGCGCTAAAGGTTTGTCAGAAGTGGGATTTGAACCCACGCCTCCAGGGGAGACTGCGACCTAAACACAGCGCCTTAGACCGCTCGGCCATCCTGACTACACACAACTTAGTTGGGTGTGGGGATGAACGGAATCGGGTAAAAGAAGGATTAGGCTTGCTGATGCTAGTGTCTTCAGAATATTTGTCTGGAAGTATCGACAACCGTCAGGGTAAGAGTGCCAACAGGTCCACATGTCAAAATGGGGGAAATCTTAGCAAATGGCTTAGTGGTGATTCATAAGAATCTTTATTTTTTATTTTTTTTAGGGTTTATCAAGGGATCTTACCTGTAGCCTGTGGCTTGACTTTAAATGCGGCGAGTTGCGATTCTCCTGCAGAGTATCTTTTTTCACTGACAAACACCGACCAGTTGTGCATTCCGAGATCCTTTTGTTATTTTTCTGTATGTGGCCCGCCTGTGAGCTTGCGTGATTCTTGCAATTGTCTTTCAATCTCTCATCAACTAGCTGATTTTGCAGAATGTCAAAAATAGGACAGTTATTCACTACTCATACTAACCGTTATTTCCATTATCTGAAGTAATTTGTTCATCAATTGGTTATTACAAAGCAGCATTACACGCAGGTGCTAAAGGTTTTTCAGAAGTGGGATTCAAACCCACGCCTCCAGGGGAGACTGCGACCTAAACACAGCGCCTTAGACCGCTCGGCCATCCTGACTACAAAAACATTTAGTTGGGTATCGGGATGAACAGTATCTGGTAAAAGTAGGATTAGGCTTGCTGGTGCTAGTGTCTTCAGAATATGTGTCTGGAAGTATCGACAACCGTCAGGGTAAGAGTGCCAACAGGTCCACATGTCAAAATGGGGGAAATCTTAGCAAATGGCTTAGTGGTGATTGATAAGAATCGTTTTTTTTTTTTTTTTAGGGTTTATCAAGGGATCTTACCTGTAACCTGTGGCTTGACGTTAAATGCGGCGAGTTCCGATTCTCCTGCAGAGTATCTTTTTTCGCTGACAAAGACCGAAGAGTTGTGCGTTCCGAGATCCTTTCGTTATTTGCCTGTTTGTGGCCCACCTGTGAGCTTGCGTGATTCTCGCAATTCTCTTTCAACCTCTCTTCAACTAGCTGTTTTTGCAGAATGTAAAAAATAGGATAGTTATTCACTACACATACTAACCGTTATTTCCATTATCTGAAGTATTTTGTTCATCAATTGGTTATTACAAAGCAGCATTACACGCATGCGCTAAAGGTTTGTCAGAAGTGGGATTTGAACCCACGCCTCCAGGGGAGACTGCGACCTAAACACAGCGCCTTAGACCGCTCGGCCATCCTGACTACACACAACTTAGTTGGGTGTGGGGATGAACGGAATCGGGTAAAAGAAGGATTAGGCTTGCTGATGCTAGTGTCTTCAGAATATGTGTCTGGAAGTATCGACAACCGTCAGGGTAAGAGTGCCAACAGGTCCACATGTCAAAATGGGGGAAATCTTAGCAAATGGCTTAGTGGTGATTCATGAAAATCGTTTTATTGTTGTTTTTTAGGGTTTATCAAGGGATCTTACCTGTAACCTGGGCTTGACGTTAAATGCGGCGAGTTCCGATTCCCCTGCAGACTATATTTTTTCACTGACAAAGACCGAAGAGTTGTACGTTCCGAGATCCTTTCGTTATTTGCCTGTTTGTGTCCCGCCTGTGAGCTTGCGTGATTCTTGCAATTGTCTTTCAATCTCTCATCAACTAGCTGTTTTTGCAGAATGTCAAAAATAGGATAGTTATTCACTACTCATACTAACTGTTATTTCCATTATCTGAAGTAATTTATTCATCAACTGGTTATTACAAAGCAGCATGACATGCAGGTGCTAAAGGTATTTCAGAAGTGGGATTCGAACCCACGCCTCCAGGGGAGACTGCGACCTAAACACAGCGCCTTAGACCGCTCAGCCATCCTGACTACAAAAACATTTAGTTGGGTATCGGGATGAACAGTATCTGGTAAAAGTAGGATTAGGCTTGCTGGTGCTAGTGTCTTCAGAATATGTGTCTGGAAGTATCGACAACCGTCAGGGTAAGAGTGCCAACAGGTCCACATGTCAAAATGGGGGAAATCTTAGCAAATGGCTTAGTGGTGATTGATAAGAATCGTTTTTTTTTTTTTTTTAGGGTTTATCAAGGGATCTTACCTGTAACCTGTGGCTTGACGTTAAATGCGGCGAGTTCCGATTCTCCTGCAGAGTATCTTTTTTCGCTGACAAAGACCGAAGAGTTGTGCGTTCCGAGATCCTTTCGTTATTTGCCTGTTTGTGGCCCACCTGTGAGCTTGCGTGATTCTCGCAATTCTCTTTCAACCTCTCTTCAACTAGCTGTTTTTGCAGAATGTAAAAAATAGGATAGTTATTCACTACACATACTAACCGTTATTTCCATTATCTGAAGTATTTTGTTCATCAATTGGTTATTACAAAGCAGCATTACACGCATGCGCTAAAGGTTTGTCAGAAGTGGGATTTGAACCCACGCCTCCAGGGGAGACTGCGACCTAAACACAGCGCCTTAGACCGCTCGGCCATCCTGACTACACACAACTTAGTTGGGTGTGGGGATGAACGGAATCGGGTAAAAGAAGGATTAGGCTTGCTGATGCTAGTGTCTTCAGAATATGTGTCTGGAAGTATCGACAACCGTCAGGGTAAGAGTGCCAACAGGTCCACATGTCAAAATGGGGGAAATCTTAGCAAATGGCTTAGTGGTGATTCATAAGAATCTTTATTTTTTATTTTTTTTAGGGTTTATCAAGGGATCTTACCTGTAGCCTGTGGCTTGACTTTAAATGCGGCGAGTTGCGATTCTCCTGCAGAGTATCTTTTTTCACTGACAAACACCGACCAGTTGTGCATTCCGAGATCCTTTTGTTATTTTTCTGTATGTGGCCCGCCTGTGAGCTTGCGTGATTCTTGCAATTGTCTTTCAATCTCTCATCAACTAGCTGATTTTGCAGAATGTCAAAAATAGGACAGTTATTCACTACTCATACTAACCGTTATTTCCATTATCTGAAGTAATTTGTTCATCAATTGGTTATTACAAAGCAGCATTACACGCAGGTGCTAAAGGTTTTTCAGAAGTGGGATTCGAACCCACGCCTCCAGGGGAGACTGCGACCTAAACACAGCGCCTTAGACCGCTCGGCCATCCTGACTACAAAAACATTTAGTTGGGTATCGGGATGAACAGTATCTGGTAAAAGTAGGATTAGGCTTGCTGGTGCTAGTGTCTTCAGAATATGTGTCTGGAAGTATCGACAACCGTCAGGGTAAGAGTGCCAACAGGTCCACATGTCAAAATGGGGGAAATCTTAGCAAATGGCTTAGTGGTGATTGATAAGAATCGTTTTTTTTTTTTTTTTAGGGTTTATCAAGGGATCTTACCTGTAACCTGTGGCTTGACGTTAAATGCGGCGAGTTCCGATTCTCCTGCAGAGTATCTTTTTTCGCTGACAAAGACCGAAGAGTTGTGCGTTCCGAGATCCTTTCGTTATTTGCCTGTTTGTGGCCCACCTGTGAGCTTGCGTGATTCTCGCAATTCTCTTTCAACCTCTCTTCAACTAGCTGTTTTTGCAGAATGTAAAAAATAGGATAGTTATTCACTACACATACTAACCGTTATTTCCATTATCTGAAGTATTTTGTTCATCAATTGGTTATTACAAAGCAGCATTACACGCATGCGCTAAAGGTTTGTCAGAAGTGGGATTTGAACCCACGCCTCCAGGGGAGACTGCGACCTAAACACAGCGCCTTAGACCGCTCAGCCATCCTGACTACACACAACTTAGTTGGGTGTGAGGATGAACGGAATCGGGTAAAAGAAGGATTAGGCTTGCTGATGCTAGTGTCTTCAGAATATGTGTCTGGAAGTATCGACAACCGTCAGGGTAAGAGTGCCAACAGGTCCACATGTCAAAATGGGGGAAATCTTAGCAAATGGCTTAGTGGTGATTCATGAAAATCGTTTTATTGTTGTTTTTTAGGGTTTATCAAGGGATCTTACCTGTAACCTGGGCTTGACGTTAAATGCGGCGAGTTCCGATTCCCCTGCAGACTATATTTTTTCACTGACAAAGACCGAAGAGTTGTACGTTCCGAGATCCTTTCGTTATTTGCCTGTTTGTGTCCCGCCTGTGAGCTTGCGTGATTCTTGCAATTGTCTTTCAATCTCTCATCAACTAGCTGTTTTTGCAGAATGTCAAAAATAGGATAGTTATTCACTACTCATACTAACTGTTATTTCCATTATCTGAAGTAATTTATTCATCAACTGGTTATTACAAAGCAGCATGACATGCAGGCGCTAAAGGTTTGTCAGAAGTGGGATTCGAAACAACGCCTCCAGGGGAGACTGCTACCTAAACACAGCGCCTTAGACCGCTCTGCCATCCTGACTACGAAAACATGTAGTTGAGTATAGGGATGAACAGTATCTGGTAAAATTAGGATTAGGCTTGCTGGTGCTAGTGTCTTCAGAATATGTGTCTGGAAGTATCGACAACCGTCAGGGTAAGAGTGCCAACAGGTCCACATGTCAAAATGGGGGAAATCTTAGCAAATGGCTTAGTGGTGATTGATAAGAATCGTTTATTATTTTATTTTTTAGGGTTTATCAAGGGATCTTACCTGTAACCTGTGGCTTGACTTTAAATGCGGCGAGTTCCGATTCTCCTGCAGAGTATCTTTTTTCGCTGACAAAGACCGAAGAGTTGTGCGTTCCGAGATCCTTTCGTTATTTGCCTGTTTGTGGCCCACCTGTGAGCTTGCGTGATTCTCGCAATTCTCTTTCAACCTCTCTTCAACTAGCTGTTTTTGCAGAATGTAAAAAATAGGATAGTTATTCACTACACATACTAACCGTTATTTCCATTATCTGAAGTATTTTGTTCATCAATTGGTTATTACAAAGCAGCATTACACGCATGCGCTAAAGGTTTGTCAGAAGTGGGATTTGAACCCACGCCTCCAGGGGAGACTGCGACCTAAACACAGCGCCTTAGACCGCTCGGCCATCCTGACTACACACAACTTAGTTGGGTGTGGGGATGAACGGAATCGGGTAAAAGAAGGATTAGGCTTGCTGATGCTAGTGTCTTCAGAATATGTGTCTGGAAGTATCGACAACCGTCAGGGTAAGAGTGCCAACAGGTCCACATGTCAAAATGGGGGAAATCTTAGCAAATGGCTTAGTGGTGATTCATGAAAATCGTTTAATTGTTGTTTCTTAGGGTTTATCAAGGGATCTTACCTGTAACCTGGGCTTGACGTTAAATGCGGCGAGTTCCGATTCCCCTGCAGACTATATTTTTTCACTGACAAAGACCGAAGAGTTGTACGTTCCGAGATCCTTTCGTTATTTGCCTGTTTGTGTCCCGCCTGTGAGCTTGCGTGATTCTTGCAATTGTCTTTCAATCTCTCATCAACTAGCTGTTTTTGCAGAATGTCAAAAATAGGATAGTTATTCACTACTCATACTAACTGTTATTTCCATTATCTGAAGTAATTTATTCATCAACTGGTTATTACAAAGCAGCATGACATGCAGGCGCTAAAGGTTTGTCAGAAGTGGGATTCGAAACCACGCCTCCAGGGGAGACTGCTACCTAAACACAGCGCCTTAGACCGCTCTGCCATCCTGACTACGAAAACATGTAGTTGAGTATAGGGATGAACAGTATCTGGTAAAATTAGGATTAGGCTTGCTCGTGCTAGTGTCTTCAGAATATGTGTCTGGAAGTATCGACAACCGTCAGGGTAAGAGTGCCAACAGGTCCACATGTCAAAATGGGGGAAATCTTAGCAAATGGCTTAGTGGTGATTGATAAGAATCGTTTATTATTTTATTTTTTAGGGTTTATCAAGGGATCTTACCTGTAACCTGTGGCTTGACTTTAAATGCGGCGAGTTCCGATTCTCCTGCAGAGTATCTTTTTTCGCTGACAAAGACCGAAGAGTTGTGCGTTCCGAGATCCTTTCGTTATTTGCCTGTTTGTGGCCCACCTGTGAGCTTGCGTGATTCTTGCAATTCTCTTTCAACCTCTCTTCAACTAGCTGTTTTTGCAGAATGTAAAAAATAGGATAGCTATTCACTACACATACTAACCGTTATTTCCATTATCTGAAGTAATTTGTTCATCAATTGGTTATTTCAAAGCAGCATTACACGCATGCGCTAAAGGTTTGTCAGAAGAGGGATTTGAACCCACGCCTCCAGGGGAGACTGCGACCTAAACACAGCGCCTTAGACCGCTCGGCCATCCTGACTACACACAACTTAGTTGGGTGTGGGGATGAACGGTATCGGGTAAAAGAAGGATTAGGCTTGCTGATGCTAGTGTCTTCAGAATATGTGTCTGGAAGTATCGACAACCGTCAGGGTAAGAGTGCCAACAGGTCCACATGTCAAAATGGGGGAAATCTTAGCAAATGGCTTAGTGGTGATTCATGAAAATTGTTTTATTGTTGTTTTTTAGGGTTTATCAAGGGATCTTACCTGTAACCTGGGCTTGACGTTAAATGCGGCGAGTTCCGATTCTCCTGCAGAGTATCTTTTTTCGCTGACAAAGACCGAAGAGTTGTGCGTTCCGAGATCCTTTCGTTATTTGCCTGTTTGTGGCCCACCTGTGAGCTTGCGTGATTCTTGCAATTTTCTTTCAACCTCTCTTCAACTAGCTGTTTTTGCAGAATGTAAAAAATAGGATAGTTATTCACTACTCATACTAACTGTTATTTCCATTATCTGAAGTAATTTATTCATCAACTGGTTATTACAAAGCAGCATGACATGCAGGCGCTAAAGGTTTGTCAGAAGTGGGATTCGAACCCACGCCTCCAGGGGAGACTGCTACCTAAACACAGCGCCTTAGACTACTCTGCCATCCTGACTACAAAAACATGTAGTTGAGTATAGGGATGAACAGTATCTGGTAAAATTAGGATTAGGCTTGCTGGTGCTAGTGTCTTCAGAATATGTGTCTGGAAGTATCGACAACCGTCAGGGTAAGAGTGCCAACAGGTCCACATGTCAAAATGGGGGAAATCTTAGCAAATGGCTTAGTGGTGATTGATAAGAATCGTTTATTTTTTTATTTTTTAGGGTTTATCAAGGGATCTTACCTGTAACCTGTGGCTTGACTTTAAATGCGGCGAGTTCCGATTCTCCTGCAGAGTATCTTTTTTCGCTGACAAAGACCGAAGAGTTGTGCGTTCCGAGATCCTTTCGTTATTTGCCTGTTTGTGGCCCACCTGTGAGCTTGCGTGATTCTTGCAATTCTCTTTCAACCTCTCTTCAACTAGCTGTTTTTGCAGAATGTAAAAAATAGGATAGCTATTCACTACACATACTAACCGTTATTTCCATTATCTGAAGTAATTTGTTCATCAATTGGTTATTACAAAGCAGCATTACACGCATGCGCTAAAGGTTTGTCAGAAGAGGGATTTGAACCCACGCCTCCAGGGGAGACTGCGACCTAAACACAGCGCCTTAGACCGCTCGGCCATCCTGACTACACACAACTTAGTTGGGTGTGGGGATGAACGGAATCGGGTAAAAGAAGGATTAGGCTTGCTGATGCTAGTGTCTTCAGAATATGTGTCTGGAAGTATCGACAACCGTCAGGGTAAGAGTGCCAACAGGTCCACATGTCAAAATGGGGGAAATCTTAGCAAATGGCTTAGTGGTGATTCATGAAAATTGTTTTATTGTTGTTTTTTAGGGTTTATCAAGGGATCTTACCTGTAACCTGGGCTTGACGTTAAATGCGGCCAGTTCCGATTCCCCTGCAGACTATATTTTTTCACTGACAAAGACCGAAGAGTTGTACGTTCCGAGATCCTTTCGTTATTTGCCTGTTTGTGTCCCGCCTGTGAGCTTGCGTGATTCTTGCAATTGTCTTTCAATCTCTCATCAACTAGCTGTTTTTGCAGAATGTCAAAAATAGGATAGTTATTCACTACTCATACTAACTGTTATTTCCATTATCTGAAGTAATTTATTCATCAACTGGTTATTACAAAGCAGCATGACATGCAGGCGCTAAAGGTTTGTCAGAAGTGGGATTCGAACCCACGCCTCCAGGGGAGACTGCGACCTAAACACAGCGCCTTAGACCGCTCGGCCATCCTGACTACAAAAACATGTAGTTGGGTATCGGGATGAACAGTATCTGGTAAAATTAGGATTAGGCTTGCTGGTGCTAGTGTCTTCAGAATATGTGTCTGGAAGTATCGACAACCGTCAGGGTAAGAGTGCCAACAGGTCCACATGTCAAAATGGGGGAAATCTTAGCAAATGGCTTAGTGGTGATTGATAAGAATCGTTTCTTTTTTTCTTTTTTAGGGTTTATCAAGGGATCTTACCTGTAACCTGTGGCTTGACTTTAAATGCGGCGAGTTCCGATTCTCCTGCAGAGTATCTTTTTTCGCTGACAAAGACCGAAGAGTTGTGCGTTCCGAGATCCTTTCGTTATTTGCCTGTTTGTGGCCCACCTGTGAGCTTGCGTGATTCTTGCAATTCTCTTTCAACCTCTCTTCAACTAGCTGTTTTTGCAGAATGTAAAAAATAGGATAGCTATTCACTACACATACTAACCGTTATTTCCATTATCTGAAGTAATTTGTTCATCAATTGGTTATTTCAAAGCAGCATTACACGCATGCGCTAAAGGTTTGTCAGAAGAGGGATTTGAACCCACGCCTCCAGGGGAGACTGCGACCTAAACACAGCGCCTTAGACCGCTCGGCCATCCTGACTACACACAACTTAGTTGGGTGTGGGGATGAACGGTATCGGGTAAAAGAAGGATTAGGCTTGCTGATGCTAGTGTCTTCAGAATATGTGTCTGGAAGTATCGACAACCGTCAGGGTAAGAGTGCCAACAGGTCCACATGTCAAAATGGGGGAAATCTTAGCAAATGGCTTAGTGGTGATTCATGAAAATTGTTTTATTGTTGTTTTTTAGGGTTTATCAAGGGATCTTACCTGTAACCTGGGCTTGACGTTAAATGCGGCGAGTTCCGATTCTCCTGCAGAGTATCTTTTTTCGCTGACAAAGACCGAAGAGTTGTGCGTTCCGAGATCCTTTCGTTATTTGCCTGTTTGTGGCCCACCTGTGAGCTTGCGTGATTCTTGCAATTTTCTTTCAACCTCTCTTCAACTAGCTGTTTTTGCAGAATGTAAAAAATAGGATAGTTATTCACTACTCATACTAACTGTTATTTCCATTATCTGAAGTAATTTATTCATCAACTGGTTATTACAAAGCAGCATGACATGCAGGCGCTAAAGGTTTGTCAGAAGTGGGATTCGAACCCACGCCTCCAGGGGAGACTGCTACCTAAACACAGCGCCTTAGACTACTCTGCCATCCTGACTACAAAAACATGTAGTTGAGTATAGGGATGAACAGTATCTGGTAAAATTAGGATTAGGCTTGCTGGTGCTAGTGTCTTCAGAATATGTGTCTGGAAGTATCGACAACCGTCAGGGTAAGAGTGCCAACAGGTCCACATGTCAAAATGGGGGAAATCTTAGCAAATGGCTTAGTGGTGATTGATAAGAATCGTTTATTTTTTTATTTTTTAGGGTTTATCAAGGGATCTTACCTGTAACCTGTGGCTTGACTTTAAATGCGGCGAGTTCCGATTCTCCTGCAGAGTATCTTTTTTCGCTGACAAAGACCGAAGAGTTGTGCGTTCCGAGATCCTTTCGTTATTTGCCTGTTTGTGGCCCACCTGTGAGCTTGCGTGATTCTTGCAATTCTCTTTCAACCTCTCTTCAACTAGCTGTTTTTGCAGAATGTAAAAAATAGGATAGCTATTCACTACACATACTAACCGTTATTTCCATTATCTGAAGTAATTTGTTCATCAATTGGTTATTACAAAGCAGCATTACACGCATGCGCTAAAGGTTTGTCAGAAGAGGGATTTGAACCCACGCCTCCAGGGGAGACTGCGACCTAAACACAGCGCCTTAGACCGCTCGGCCATCCTGACTACACACAACTTAGTTGGGTGTGGGGATGAACGGAATCGGGTAAAAGAAGGATTAGGCTTGCTGATGCTAGTGTCTTCAGAATATGTGTCTGGAAGTATCGACAACCGTCAGGGTAAGAGTGCCAACAGGTCCACATGTCAAAATGGGGGAAATCTTAGCAAATGGCTTAGTGGTGATTCATGAAAATTGTTTTATTGTTGTTTTTTAGGGTTTATCAAGGGATCTTACCTGTAACCTGGGCTTGACGTTAAATGCGGCCAGTTCCGATTCCCCTGCAGACTATATTTTTTCACTGACAAAGACCGAAGAGTTGTACGTTCCGAGATCCTTTCGTTATTTGCCTGTTTGTGTCCCGCCTGTGAGCTTGCGTGATTCTTGCAATTGTCTTTCAATCTCTCATCAACTAGCTGTTTTTGCAGAATGTCAAAAATAGGATAGTTATTCACTACTCATACTAACTGTTATTTCCATTATCTGAAGTAATTTATTCATCAACTGGTTATTACAAAGCAGCATGACATGCAGGCGCTAAAGGTTTGTCAGAAGTGGGATTCGAACCCACGCCTCCAGGGGAGACTGCGACCTAAACACAGCGCCTTAGACCGCTCGGCCATCCTGACTACAAAAACATGTAGTTGGGTATCGGGATGAACAGTATCTGGTAAAATTAGGATTAGGCTTGCTGGTGCTAGTGTCTTCAGAATATGTGTCTGGAAGTATCGACAACCGTCAGGGTAAGAGTGCCAACAGGTCCACATGTCAAAATGGGGGAAATCTTAGCAAATGGCTTAGTGGTGATTGATAAGAATCGTTTCTTTTTTTCTTTTTTAGGGTTTATCAAGGGATCTTACCTGTAACCTGTGGCTTGACTTTAAATGCGGCGAGTTCCGATTCTCCTGCAGAGTATCTTTTTTCGCTGACAAAGACCGAAGAGTTGTGCGTTCCGAGATCCTTTCGTTATTTGCCTGTTTGTGGCCCACCTGTGAGCTTGCGTGATTCTTGCAATTCTCTTTCAACCTCTCTTCAACTAGCTGTTTTTGCAGAATGTAAAAAATAGGATAGCTATTCACTACACATACTAACCGTTATTTCCATTATCTGAAGTAATTTGTTCATCAATTGGTTATTTCAAAGCAGCATTACACGCATGCGCTAAAGGTTTGTCAGAAGAGGGATTTGAACCCACGCCTCCAGGGGAGACTGCGACCTAAACACAGCGCCTTAGACCGCTCGGCCATCCTGACTACACACAACTTAGTTGGGTGTGGGGATGAACGGTATCGGGTAAAAGAAGGATTAGGCTTGCTGATGCTAGTGTCTTCAGAATATGTGTCTGGAAGTATCGACAACCGTCAGGGTAAGAGTGCCAACAGGTCCACATGTCAAAATGGGGGAAATCTTAGCAAATGGCTTAGTGGTGATTCATGAAAATTGTTTTATTGTTGTTTTTTAGGGTTTATCAAGGGATCTTACCTGTAACCTGGGCTTGACGTTAAATGCGGCGAGTTCCGATTCTCCTGCAGAGTATCTTTTTTCGCTGACAAAGACCGAAGAGTTGTGCGTTCCGAGATCCTTTCGTTATTTGCCTGTTTGTGGCCCACCTGTGAGCTTGCGTGATTCTTGCAATTTTCTTTCAACCTCTCTTCAACTAGCTGTTTTTGCAGAATGTAAAAAATAGGATAGTTATTCACTACTCATACTAACTGTTATTTCCATTATCTGAAGTAATTTATTCATCAACTGGTTATTACAAAGCAGCATGACATGCAGGCGCTAAAGGTTTGTCAGAAGTGGGATTCGAACCCACGCCTCCAGGGGAGACTGCTACCTAAACACAGCGCCTTAGACTACTCTGCCATCCTGACTACAAAAACATGTAGTTGAGTATAGGGATGAACAGTATCTGGTAAAATTAGGATTAGGCTTGCTGGTGCTAGTGTCTTCAGAATATGTGTCTGGAAGTATCGACAACCGTCAGGGTAAGAGTGCCAACAGGTCCACATGTCAAAATGGGGGAAATCTTAGCAAATGGCTTAGTGGTGATTGATAAGAATCGTTTATTTTTTTATTTTTTAGGGTTTATCAAGGGATCTTACCTGTAACCTGTGGCTTGACTTTAAATGCGGCGAGTTCCGATTCTCCTGCAGAGTATCTTTTTTCGCTGACAAAGACCGAAGAGTTGTGCGTTCCGAGATCCTTTCGTTATTTGCCTGTTTGTGGCCCACCTGTGAGCTTGCGTGATTCTTGCAATTCTCTTTCAACCTCTCTTCAACTAGCTGTTTTTGCAGAATGTAAAAAATAGGATAGCTATTCACTACACATACTAACCGTTATTTCCATTATCTGAAGTAATTTGTTCATCAATTGGTTATTACAAAGCAGCATTACACGCATGCGCTAAAGGTTTGTCAGAAGAGGGATTTGAACCCACGCCTCCAGGGGAGACTGCGACCTAAACACAGCGCCTTAGACCGCTCGGCCATCCTGACTACACACAACTTAGTTGGGTGTGGGGATGAACGGAATCGGGTAAAAGAAGGATTAGGCTTGCTGATGCTAGTGTCTTCAGAATATGTGTCTGGAAGTATCGACAACCGTCAGGGTAAGAGTGCCAACAGGTCCACATGTCAAAATGGGGGAAATCTTAGCAAATGGCTTAGTGGTGATTCATGAAAATTGTTTTATTGTTGTTTTTTAGGGTTTATCAAGGGATCTTACCTGTAACCTGGGCTTGACGTTAAATGCGGCCAGTTCCGATTCCCCTGCAGACTATATTTTTTCACTGACAAAGACCGAAGAGTTGTACGTTCCGAGATCCTTTCGTTATTTGCCTGTTTGTGTCCCGCCTGTGAGCTTGCGTGATTCTTGCAATTGTCTTTCAATCTCTCATCAACTAGCTGTTTTTGCAGAATGTCAAAAATAGGATAGTTATTCACTACTCATACTAACTGTTATTTCCATTATCTGAAGTAATTTATTCATCAACTGGTTATTACAAAGCAGCATGACATGCAGGCGCTAAAGGTTTGTCAGAAGTGGGATTCGAACCCACGCCTCCAGGGGAGACTGCGACCTAAACACAGCGCCTTAGACCGCTCGGCCATCCTGACTACAAAAACATGTAGTTGGGTATCGGGATGAACAGTATCTGGTAAAAGTAGGATTAGGCTTGCTGGTGCTAGTGTCTTCAGAATATGTGTCTGGAAGTATCGACAACCGTCAGGGTAAGAGTGCCAACAGGTCCACATGTCAAAATGGGGGAAATCTTAGCAAATGGCTTAGTGGTGATTCATGAAAATCGTTTAATTGTTGTTTCTTAGGGTTTATCAAGGGATCTTACCTGTAACCTGGGCTTGACGTTAAATGCGGCGAGTTCCGATTCCCCTGCAGACTATATTTTTTCACTGACAAAGACCGAAGAGTTGTACGTTCCGAGATCCTTTCGTTATTTGCCTGTTTGTGTCCCGCCTGTGAGCTTGCGTGATTCTTGCAATTGTCTTTCAATCTCTCATCAACTAGCTGTTTTTGCAGAATGTCAAAAATAGGATAGTTATTCACTACTCATACTAACTGTTATTTCCATTATCTGAAGTAATTTATTCATCAACTGGTTATTACAAAGCAGCATGACATGCAGGCGCTAAAGGTTTGTCAGAAGTGGGATTCGAAACCACGCCTCCAGGGGAGACTGCTACCTAAACACAGCGCCTTAGACCGCTCTGCCATCCTGACTACGAAAACATGTAGTTGAGTATAGGGATGAACAGTATCTGGTAAAATTAGGATTAGGCTTGCTGGTGCTAGTGTCTTCAGAATATGTGTCTGGAAGTATCGACAACCGTCAGGGTAAGAGTGCCAACAGGTCCACATGTCAAAATGGGGGAAATCTTAGCAAATGGCTTAGTGGTGATTGATAAGAATCGTTTATTATTTTATTTTTTAGGGTTTATCAAGGGATCTTACCTGTAACCTGTGGCTTGACTTTAAATGCGGCGAGTTCCGATTCTCCTGCAGAGTATCTTTTTTCGCTGACAAAGACCGAAGAGTTGTGCGTTCCGAGATCCTTTCGTTATTTGCCTGTTTGTGGCCCACCTGTGAGCTTGCGTGATTCTTGCAATTCTCTTTCAACCTCTCTTCAACTAGCTGTTTTTGCAGAATGTAAAAAATAGGATAGCTATTCACTACACATACTAACCGTTATTTCCATTATCTGAAGTAATTTGTTCATCAATTGGTTATTTCAAAGCAGCATTACACGCATGCGCTAAAGGTTTGTCAGAAGAGGGATTTGAACCCACGCCTCCAGGGGAGACTGCAACCTAAACACAGCGCCTTAGACCGCTCGGCCATCCTGACTACACACAACTTAGTTGGGTGTGGGGATGAACGGTATCGGGTAAAAGAAGGATTAGGCTTGCTGATGCTAGTGTCTTCAGAATATGTGTCTGGAAGTATCGACAACCGTCAGGGTAAGAGTGCCAACAGGTCCACATGTCAAAATGGGGGAAATCTTAGCAAATGGCTTAGTGGTGATTCATGAAAATTGTTTTATTGTTGTTTTTTAGGGTTTATCAAGGGATCTTACCTGTAACCTGGGCTTGACGTTAAATGCGGCGAGTTCCGATTCTCCTGCAGAGTATCTTTTTTCGCTGACAAAGACCGAAGAGTTGTGCGTTCCGAGATCCTTTCGTTATTTGCCTGTTTGTGGCCCACCTGTGAGCTTGCGTGATTCTTGCAATTTTCTTTCAACCTCTCTTCAACTAGCTGTTTTTGCAGAATGTAAAAAATAGGATAGTTATTCACTACTCATACTAACTGTTATTTCCATTATCTGAAGTAATTTATTCATCAACTGGTTATTACAAAGCAGCATGACATGCAGGCGCTAAAGGTTTGTCAGAAGTGGGATTCGAACCCACGCCTCCAGGGGAGACTGCTACCTAAACACAGCGCCTTAGACTACTCTGCCATCCTGACTACAAAAACATGTAGTTGAGTATAGGGATGAACAGTATCTGGTAAAATTAGGATTAGGCTTGCTGGTGCTAGTGTCTTCAGAATATGTGTCTGGAAGTATCGACAACCGTCAGGGTAAGAGTGCCAACAGGTCCACATGTCAAAATGGGGGAAATCTTAGCAAATGGCTTAGTGGTGATTGATAAGAATCGTTTATTTTTTTATTTTTTAGGGTTTATCAAGGGATCTTACCTGTAACCTGTGGCTTGACTTTAAATGCGGCGAGTTCCGATTCTCCTGCAGAGTATCTTTTTTCGCTGACAAAGACCGAAGAGTTGTGCGTTCCGAGATCCTTTCGTTATTTGCCTGTTTGTGGCCCACCTGTGAGCTTGCGTGATTCTTGCAATTCTCTTTCAACCTCTCTTCAACTAGCTGTTTTTGCAGAATGTAAAAAATAGGATAGCTATTCACTACACATACTAACCGTTATTTCCATTATCTGAAGTAATTTGTTCATCAATTGGTTATTACAAAGCAGCATTACACGCATGCGCTAAAGGTTTGTCAGAAGAGGGATTTGAACCCACGCCTCCAGGGGAGACTGCGACCTAAACACAGCGCCTTAGACCGCTCGGCCATCCTGACTACACACAACTTAGGTGGGTGTGGGGATGAACGGAATCGGGTAAAAGAAGGATTAGGCTTGCTGATGCTAGTGTCTTCAGAATATGTGTCTGGAAGTATCGACAACCGTCAGGGTAAGAGTGCCAACAGGTCCACATGTCAAAATGGGGGAAATCTTAGCAAATGGCTTAGTGGTGATTCATGAAAATTGTTTTATTGTTGTTTTTTAGGGTTTATCAAGGGATCTTACCTGTAACCTGGGCTTGACGTTAAATGCGGCCAGTTCCGATTCCCCTGCAGACTATATTTTTTCACTGACAAAGACCGAAGAGTTGTACGTTCCGAGATCCTTTCGTTATTTGCCTGTTTGTGTCCCGCCTGTGAGCTTGCGTGATTCTTGCAATTGTCTTTCAATCTCTCATCAACTAGCTGTTTTTGCAGAATGTCAAAAATAGGATAGTTATTCACTACTCATACTAACTGTTATTTCCATTATCTGAAGTAATTTATTCATCAACTGGTTATTACAAAGCAGCATGACATGCAGGCGCTAAAGGTTTGTCAGAAGTGGGATTCGAACCCACGCCTCCAGGGGAGACTGCGACCTAAACACAGCGCCTTAGACCGCTCGGCCATCCTGACTACAAAAACATGTAGTTGGGTATCGGGATGAACAGTATCTGGTAAAAGTAGGATTAGGCTTGCTGGTGCTAGTGTCTTCAGAATATGTGTCTGGAAGTATCGACAACCGTCAGGGTAAGAGTGCCAACAGGTCCACATGTCAAAATGGGGGAAATCTTAGCAAATGGCTTAGTGGTGATTGATAAGAATCGTTTATTTTTTATTTTTTAGGGTTTATCAAGGGATCTTACCTGTAACCTGTGGCTTGACTTTAAATGCGGCGAGTTCCGATTCTCCTGCAGAGTATCTTTTTTCGCTGACAAAGACCGAAGAGTTGTGCGTTCCGAGATCCTTTCGTTATTTGCCTGTTTGTGGCCCACCTGTGAGCTTGCGTGATTCTTGCAATTCTCTTTCAACCTCTCTTCAACTAGCTGTTTTTGCAGAATGTAAAAAAAAGGATAGTTATTCACTACACATACTAACCGTTATTTCCATTATCTGAAGTAATTTGTTAATCAATTGGTTATTACAAAGCAGCATTACACGCATGCGCTAAAGGTTTGTCAGAAGTGGGATTCGAACCCACGCCTCCAGGGGAGACTGCGACCTAAACACAGCGCCTTAGACCGCTCGGCCATCCTGACTACAAAAACATGTAGTTGGGTATCGGGATGAACAGTATCTGGTAAAAGTAGGATTAGGCTTGCTGGTGCTAGTGTCTTCAGAATATGTGTCTGGAAGTATCGACAACCGTCAGGGTAAGAGTGCCAACAGGTCCACATGTCAAAATGGGGGAAATCTTAGCAAATGGCTTAGTGGTGATTCATGAAAATCGTTTAATTGTTGTTTCTTAGGGTTTATCAAGGGATCTTACCTGTAACCTGGGCTTGACGTTAAATGCGGCGAGTTCCGATTCCCCTGCAGACTATATTTTTTCACTGACAAAGACCGAAGAGTTGTACGTTCCGAGATCCTTTCGTTATTTGCCTGTTTGTGTCCCGCCTGTGAGCTTGCGTGATTCTTGCAATTGTCTTTCAATCTCTCATCAACTAGCTGTTTTTGCAGAATGTCAAAAATAGGATAGTTATTCACTACTCATACTAACTGTTATTTCCATTATCTGAAGTAATTTATTCATCAACTGGTTATTACAAAGCAGCATGACATGCAGGCGCTAAAGGTTTGTCAGAAGTGGGATTCGAAACCACGCCTCCAGGGGAGACTGCTACCTAAACACAGCGCCTTAGACCGCTCTGCCATCCTGACTACGAAAACATGTAGTTGAGTATAGGGATGAACAGTATCTGGTAAAATTAGGATTAGGCTTGCTGGTGCTAGTGTCTTCAGAATATGTGTCTGGAAGTATCGACAACCGTCAGGGTAAGAGTGCCAACAGGTCCACATGTCAAAATGGGGGAAATCTTAGCAAATGGCTTAGTGGTGATTGATAAGAATCGTTTATTATTTTATTTTTTAGGGTTTATCAAGGGATCTTACCTGTAACCTGTGGCTTGACTTTAAATGCGGCGAGTTCCGATTCTCCTGCAGAGTATCTTTTTTCGCTGACAAAGACCGAAGAGTTGTGCGTTCCGAGATCCTTTCGTTATTTGCCTGTTTGTGGCCCACCTGTGAGCTTGCGTGATTCTTGCAATTCTCTTTCAACCTCTCTTCAACTAGCTGTTTTTGCAGAATGTAAAAAATAGGATAGCTATTCACTACACATACTAACCGTTATTTCCATTATCTGAAGTAATTTGTTCATCAATTGGTTATTTCAAAGCAGCATTACACGCATGCGCTAAAGGTTTGTCAGAAGAGGGATTTGAACCCACGCCTCCAGGGGAGACTGCAACCTAAACACAGCGCCTTAGACCGCTCGGCCATCCTGACTACACACAACTTAGTTGGGTGTGGGGATGAACGGTATCGGGTAAAAGAAGGATTAGGCTTGCTGATGCTAGTGTCTTCAGAATATGTGTCTGGAAGTATCGACAACCGTCAGGGTAAGAGTGCCAACAGGTCCACATGTCAAAATGGGGGAAATCTTAGCAAATGGCTTAGTGGTGATTCATGAAAATTGTTTTATTGTTGTTTTTTAGGGTTTATCAAGGGATCTTACCTGTAACCTGGGCTTGACGTTAAATGCGGCGAGTTCCGATTCTCCTGCAGAGTATCTTTTTTCGCTGACAAAGACCGAAGAGTTGTGCGTTCCGAGATCCTTTCGTTATTTGCCTGTTTGTGGCCCACCTGTGAGCTTGCGTGATTCTTGCAATTTTCTTTCAACCTCTCTTCAACTAGCTGTTTTTGCAGAATGTAAAAAATAGGATAGTTATTCACTACTCATACTAACTGTTATTTCCATTATCTGAAGTAATTTATTCATCAACTGGTTATTACAAAGCAGCATGACATGCAGGCGCTAAAGGTTTGTCAGAAGTGGGATTCGAACCCACGCCTCCAGGGGAGACTGCTACCTAAACACAGCGCCTTAGACTACTCTGCCATCCTGACTACAAAAACATGTAGTTGAGTATAGGGATGAACAGTATCTGGTAAAATTAGGATTAGGCTTGCTGGTGCTAGTGTCTTCAGAATATGTGTCTGGAAGTATCGACAACCGTCAGGGTAAGAGTGCCAACAGGTCCACATGTCAAAATGGGGGAAATCTTAGAAAATGGCTTAGTGGTGATTGATAAGAATCGTTTATTTTTTTATTTTTTAGGGTTTATCAAGGGATCTTACCTGTAACCTGTGGCTTGACTTTAAATGCGGCGAGTTCCGATTCTCCTGCAGAGTATCTTTTTTCGCTGACAAAGACCGAAGAGTTGTGCGTTCCGAGATCCTTTCGTTATTTGCCTGTTTGTGGCCCACCTGTGAGCTTGCGTGATTCTTGCAATTCTCTTTCAACCTCTCTTCAACTAGCTGTTTTTGCAGAATGTAAAAAATAGGATAGCTATTCACTACACATACTAACCGTTATTTCCATTATCTGAAGTAATTTGTTCATCAATTGGTTATTACAAAGCAGCATTACACGCATGCGCTAAAGGTTTGTCAGAAGAGGGATTTGAACCCACGCCTCCAGGGGAGACTGCGACCTAAACACAGCGCCTTAGACCGCTCGGCCATCCTTACTACACACAACTTAGGTGGGTGTGGGGATGAACGGAATCGGGTAAAAGAAGGATTAGGCTTGCTGATGCTAGTGTCTTCAGAATATGTGTCTGGAAGTATCGACAACCGTCAGGGTAAGAGTGCCAACAGGTCCACATGTCAAAATGGGGGAAATCTTAGCAAATGGCTTAGTGGTGATTCATGAAAATTGTTTTATTGTTGTTTTTTAGGGTTTATCAAGGGATCTTACCTGTAACCTGGGCTTGACGTTAAATGCGGCCAGTTCCGATTCCCCTGCAGACTATATTTTTTCACTGACAAAGACCGAAGAGTTGTACGTTCCGAGATCCTTTCGTTATTTGCCTGTTTGTGTCCCGCCTGTGAGCTTGCGTGATTCTTGCAATTGTCTTTCAATCTCTCATCAACTAGCTGTTTTTGCAGAATGTCAAAAATAGGATAGTTATTCACTACTCATACTAACTGTTATTTCCATTATCTGAAGTAATTTATTCATCAACTGGTTATTACAAAGCAGCATGACATGCAGGCGCTAAAGGTTTGTCAGAAGTGGGATTCGAACCCACGCCTCCAGGGGAGACTGCGACCTAAACACAGCGCCTTAGACCGCTCGGCCATCCTGACTACAAAAACATGTAGTTGGGTATCGGGATGAACAGTATCTGGTAAAATTAGGATTAGGCTTGCTGGTGCTAGTGTCTTCAGAATATGTGTCTGGAAGTATCGACAACCGTCAGGGTAAGAGTGCCAACAGGTCCACATGTCAAAATGGGGGAAATCTTAGCAAATGGCTTAGTGGTGATTGATAAGAATCGTTTCTTTTTTTCTTTTTTAGGGTTTATCAAGGGATCTTACCTGTAACCTGTGGCTTGACTTTAAATGCGGCGAGTTCCGATTCTCCTGCAGAGTATCTTTTTTCGCTGACAAAGACCGAAGAGTTGTGCGTTCCGAGATCCTTTCGTTATTTGCCTGTTTGTGGCCCACCTGTGAGCTTGCGTGATTCTTGCAATTCTCTTTCAACCTCTCTTCAACTAGCTGTTTTTGCAGAATGTAAAAAATAGGATAGTTATTCACTACTCATACTAACTGTTATTTCCATTATCTGAAGTAATTTATTCATCAACTGGTTATTACAAAGCAGCATGACATGCAGGCGCTAAAGGTTTGTCAGAAGTGGGATTCGAACCCACGCCTCCAGGGGAGACTGCGACCTAAACACAGCGCCTTAGACCGCTCGGCCATCCTGACTACAAAAACATGTAGTTGGGTATCGGGATGAACAGTATCTGGTAAAAGTAGGATTAGGCTTGCTGGTGCTAGTGTCTTCAGAATATGTGTCTGGAAGTATCGACAACCGTCAGGGTAAGAGTGCCAACAGGTCCACATGTCAAAATGGGGGAAATCTTAGCAAATGGCTTAGTGGTGATTGATAAGAATCGTTTATTTTTTATTTTTTAGGGTTTATCAAGGGATCTTACCTGTAACCTGTGGCTTGACTTTAAATGCGGCGAGTTCCGATTCTCCTGCAGAGTATCTTTTTTCGCTGACAAAGACCGAAGAGTTGTGCGTTCCGAGATCCTTTCGTTATTTGCCTGTTTGTGGCCCACCTGTGAGCTTGCGTGATTCTTGCAATTCTCTTTCAACCTCTCTTCAACTAGCTGTTTTTGCAGAATGTAAAAAAAAGGATAGTTATTCACTACACATACTAACCGTTATTTCCATTATCTGAAGTAATTTGTTAATCAATTGGTTATTACAAAGCAGCATTACACGCATGCGCTAAAGGTTTGTCAGAAGTGGGATTCGAACCCACGCCTCCAGGGGAGACTGCGACCTAAACACAGCGCCTTAGACCGCTCGGCCATCCTGACTACAAAAACATGTAGTTGGGTATCGGGATGAACAGTATCTGGTAAAAGTAGGATTAGGCTTGCTGGTGCTAGTGTCTTCAGAATATGTGTCTGGAAGTATCGACAACCGTCAGGGTAAGAGTGCCAACAGGTCCACATGTCAAAATGGGGGAAATCTTAGCAAATGGCTTAGTGGTGATTCATGAAAATCGTTTAATTGTTGTTTCTTAGGGTTTATCAAGGGATCTTACCTGTAACCTGGGCTTGACGTTAAATGCGGCGAGTTCCGATTCCCCTGCAGACTATATTTTTTCACTGACAAAGACCGAAGAGTTGTACGTTCCGAGATCCTTTCGTTATTTGCCTGTTTGTGTCCCGCCTGTGAGCTTGCGTGATTCTTGCAATTGTCTTTCAATCTCTCATCAACTAGCTGTTTTTGCAGAATGTCAAAAATAGGATAGTTATTCACTACTCATACTAACTGTTATTTCCATTATCTGAAGTAATTTATTCATCAACTGGTTATTACAAAGCAGCATGACATGCAGGCGCTAAAGGTTTGTCAGAAGTGGGATTCGAAACCACGCCTCCAGGGGAGACTGCTACCTAAACACAGCGCCTTAGACCGCTCTGCCATCCTGACTACGAAAACATGTAGTTGAGTATAGGGATGAACAGTATCTGGTAAAATTAGGATTAGGCTTGCTGGTGCTAGTGTCTTCAGAATATGTGTCTGGAAGTATCGACAACCGTCAGGGTAAGAGTGCCAACAGGTCCACATGTCAAAATGGGGGAAATCTTAGCAAATGGCTTAGTGGTGATTGATAAGAATCGTTTCTTTTTTTCTTTTTTAGGGTTTATCAAGGGATCTTACCTGTAACCTGTGGCTTGACTTTAAATGCGGCGAGTTCCGATTCTCCTGCAGAGTATCTTTTTTCGCTGACAAAGACCGAAGAGTTGTGCGTTCCGAGATCCTTTCGTTATTTGCCTGTTTGTGGCCCACCTGTGAGCTTGCGTGATTCTTGCAATTCTCTTTCAACCTCTCTTCAACTAGCTGTTTTTGCAGAATGTAAAAAATAGGATAGCTATTCACTACACATACTAACCGTTATTTCCATTATCTGAAGTAATTTGTTCATCAATTGGTTATTTCAAAGCAGCATTACACGCATGCGCTAAAGGTTTGTCAGAAGAGGGATTTGAACCCACGCCTCCAGGGGAGACTGCAACCTAAACACAGCGCCTTAGACCGCTCGGCCATCCTGACTACACACAACTTAGTTGGGTGTGGGGATGAACGGTATCGGGTAAAAGAAGGATTAGGCTTGCTGATGCTAGTGTCTTCAGAATATGTGTCTGGAAGTATCGACAACCGTCAGGGTAAGAGTGCCAACAGGTCCACATGTCAAAATGGGGGAAATCTTAGCAAATGGCTTAGTGGTGATTCATGAAAATTGTTTTATTGTTGTTTTTTAGGGTTTATCAAGGGATCTTACCTGTAACCTGGGCTTGACGTTAAATGCGGCGAGTTCCGATTCTCCTGCAGAGTATCTTTTTTCGCTGACAAAGACCGAAGAGTTGTGCGTTCCGAGATCCTTTCGTTATTTGCCTGTTTGTGGCCCACCTGTGAGCTTGCGTGATTCTTGCAATTTTCTTTCAACCTCTCTTCAACTAGCTGTTTTTGCAGAATGTAAAAAATAGGATAGTTATTCACTACTCATACTAACTGTTATTTCCATTATCTGAAGTAATTTATTCATCAACTGGTTATTACAAAGCAGCATGACATGCAGGCGCTAAAGGTTTGTCAGAAGTGGGATTCGAACCCACGCCTCCAGGGGAGACTGCTACCTAAACACAGCGCCTTAGACTACTCTGCCATCCTGACTACAAAAACATGTAGTTGAGTATAGGGATGAACAGTATCTGGTAAAATTAGGATTAGGCTTGCTGGTGCTAGTGTCTTCAGAATATGTGTCTGGAAGTATCGACAACCGTCAGGGTAAGAGTGCCAACAGGTCCACATGTCAAAATGGGGGAAATCTTAGCAAATGGCTTAGTGGTGATTGATAAGAATCGTTTATTTTTTTATTTTTTAGGGTTTATCAAGGGATCTTACCTGTAACCTGTGGCTTGACTTTAAATGCGGCGAGTTCCGATTCTCCTGCAGAGTATCTTTTTTCGCTGACAAAGACCGAAGAGTTGTGCGTTCCGAGATCCTTTCGTTATTTGCCTGTTTGTGGCCCACCTGTGAGCTTGCGTGATTCTTGCAATTCTCTTTCAACCTCTCTTCAACTAGCTGTTTTTGCAGAATGTAAAAAATAGGATAGCTATTCACTACACATACTAACCGTTATTTCCATTATCTGAAGTAATTTGTTCATCAATTGGTTATTACAAAGCAGCATTACACGCATGCGCTAAAGGTTTGTCAGAAGAGGGATTTGAACCCACGCCTCCAGGGGAGACTGCGACCTAAACACAGCGCCTTAGACCGCTCGGCCATCCTGACTACACACAACTTAGGTGGGTGTGGGGATGAACGGAATCGGGTAAAAGAAGGATTAGGCTTGCTGATGCTAGTGTCTTCAGAATATGTGTCTGGAAGTATCGACAACCGTCAGGGTAAGAGTGCCAACAGGTCCACATGTCAAAATGGGGGAAATCTTAGCAAATGGCTTAGTGGTGATTCATGAAAATTGTTTTATTGTTGTTTTTTAGGGTTTATCAAGGGATCTTACCTGTAACCTGGGCTTGACGTTAAATGCGGCCAGTTCCGATTCCCCTGCAGACTATATTTTTTCACTGACAAAGACCGAAGAGTTGTACGTTCCGAGATCCTTTCGTTATTTGCCTGTTTGTGTCCCGCCTGTGAGCTTGCGTGATTCTTGCAATTGTCTTTCAATCTCTCATCAACTAGCTGTTTTTGCAGAATGTCAAAAATAGGATAGTTATTCACTACTCATACTAACTGTTATTTCCATTATCTGAAGTAATTTATTCATCAACTGGTTATTACAAAGCAGCATGACATGCAGGCGCTAAAGGTTTGTCAGAAGTGGGATTCGAACCCACGCCTCCAGGGGAGACTGCGACCTAAACACAGCGCCTTAGACCGCTCGGCCATCCTGACTACAAAAACATGTAGTTGGGTATCGGGATGAACAGTATCTGGTAAAAGTAGGATTAGGCTTGCTGGTGCTAGTGTCTTCAGAATATGTGTCTGGAAGTATCGACAACCGTCAGGGTAAGAGTGCCAACAGGTCCACATGTCAAAATGGGGGAAATCTTAGCAAATGGCTTAGTGGTGATTGATGAAAATTGTTTTATTGTTGTTTTTTAGGGTTTATCAAGGGATCTTACCTGTAACCTGGGCTTGACGTTAAATGCGGCGAGTTCCGATTCTCCTGCAGAGTATCTTTTTTCGCTGACAAAGACCGAAGAGTTGTGCGTTCCGAGATCCTTTCGTTATTTGCCTGTTTGTGGCCCACCTGTGAGCTTGCGTGATTCTTGCAATTTTCTTTCAACCTCTCTTCAACTAGCTGTTTTTGCAGAATGTAAAAAATAGGATAGTTATTCACTACTCATACTAACTGTTATTTCCATTATCTGAAGTAATTTATTCATCAACTGGTTATTACAAAGCAGCATGACATGCAGGCGCTAAAGGTTTGTCAGAAGTGGGATTCGAACCCACGCCTCCAGGGGAGACTGCTACCTAAACACAGCGCCTTAGACTACTCTGCCATCCTGACTACAAAAACATGTAGTTGAGTATAGGGATGAACAGTATCTGGTAAAATTAGGATTAGGCTTGCTGGTGCTAGTGTCTTCAGAATATGTGTCTGGAAGTATCGACAACCGTCAGGGTAAGAGTGCCAACAGGTCCACATGTCAAAATGGGGGAAATCTTAGCAAATGGCTTAGTGGTGATTGATAAGAATCGTTTATTTTTTTATTTTTTAGGGTTTATCAAGGGATCTTACCTGTAACCTGTGGCTTGACTTTAAATGCGGCGAGTTCCGATTCTCCTGCAGAGTATCTTTTTTCGCTGACAAAGACCGAAGAGTTGTGCGTTCCGAGATCCTTTCGTTATTTGCCTGTTTGTGGCCCACCTGTGAGCTTGCGTGATTCTTGCAATTCTCTTTCAACCTCTCTTCAACTAGCTGTTTTTGCAGAATGTAAAAAATAGGATAGCTATTCACTACACATACTAACCGTTATTTCCATTATCTGAAGTAATTTGTTCATCAATTGGTTATTACAAAGCAGCATTACACGCATGCGCTAAAGGTTTGTCAGAAGAGGGATTTGAACCCACGCCTCCAGGGGAGACTGCGACCTAAACACAGCGCCTTAGACCGCTCGGCCATCCTGACTACACACAACTTAGGTGGGTGTGGGGATGAACGGAATCGGGTAAAAGAAGGATTAGGCTTGCTGATGCTAGTGTCTTCAGAATATGTGTCTGGAAGTATCGACAACCGTCAGGGTAAGAGTGCCAACAGGTCCACATGTCAAAATGGGGGAAATCTTAGCAAATGGCTTAGTGGTGATTCATGAAAATTGTTTTATTGTTGTTTTTTAGGGTTTATCAAGGGATCTTACCTGTAACCTGGGCTTGACGTTAAATGCGGCCAGTTCCGATTCCCCTGCAGACTATATTTTTTCACTGACAAAGACCGAAGAGTTGTACGTTCCGAGATCCTTTCGTTATTTGCCTGTTTGTGTCCCGCCTGTGAGCTTGCGTGATTCTTGCAATTGTCTTTCAATCTCTCATCAACTAGCTGTTTTTGCAGAATGTCAAAAATAGGATAGTTATTCACTACTCATACTAACTGTTATTTCCATTATCTGAAGTAATTTATTCATCAACTGGTTATTACAAAGCAGCATGACATGCAGGCGCTAAAGGTTTGTCAGAAGTGGGATTCGAACCCACGCCTCCAGGGGAGACTGCGACCTAAACACAGCGCCTTAGACCGCTCGGCCATCCTGACTACAAAAACATGTAGTTGGGTATCGGGATGAACAGTATCTGGTAAAAGTAGGATTAGGCTTGCTGGTGCTAGTGTCTTCAGAATATGTGTCTGGAAGTATCGACAACCGTCAGGGTAAGAGTGCCAACAGGTCCACATGTCAAAATGGGGGAAATCTTAGCAAATGGCTTAGTGGTGATTGATAAGAATCGTTTATTTTTTATTTTTTAGGGTTTATCAAGGGATCTTACCTGTAACCTGTGGCTTGACTTTAAATGCGGCGAGTTCCGATTCTCCTGCAGAGTATCTTTTTTCGCTGACAAAGACCGAAGAGTTGTGCGTTCCGAGATCCTTTCGTTATTTGCCTGTTTGTGGCCCACCTGTGAGCTTGCGTGATTCTTGCAATTCTCTTTCAACCTCTCTTCAACTAGCTGTTTTTGCAGAATGTAAAAAAAAGGATAGTTATTCACTACACATACTAACCGTTATTTCCATTATCTGAAGTAATTTGTTAATCAATTGGTTATTACAAAGCAGCATTACACGCATGCGCTAAAGGTTTGTCAGAAGTGGGATTCGAACCCACGCCTCCAGGGGAGACTGCGACCTAAACACAGCGCCTTAGACCGCTCGGCCATCCTGACTACAAAAACATGTAGTTGGGTATCGGGATGAACAGTATCTGGTAAAAGTAGGATTAGGCTTGCTGGTGCTAGTGTCTTCAGAATATGTGTCTGGAAGTATCGACAACCGTCAGGGTAAGAGTGCCAACAGGTCCACATGTCAAAATGGGGGAAATCTTAGCAAATGGCTTAGTGGTGATTCATGAAAATCGTTTAATTGTTGTTTCTTAGGGTTTATCAAGGGATCTTACCTGTAACCTGGGCTTGACGTTAAATGCGGCGAGTTCCGATTCCCCTGCAGACTATATTTTTTCACTGACAAAGACCGAAGAGTTGTACGTTCCGAGATCCTTTCGTTATTTGCCTGTTTGTGTCCCGCCTGTGAGCTTGCGTGATTCTTGCAATTGTCTTTCAATCTCTCATCAACTAGCTGTTTTTGCAGAATGTCAAAAATAGGATAGTTATTCACTACTCATACTAACTGTTATTTCCATTATCTGAAGTAATTTATTCATCAACTGGTTATTACAAAGCAGCATGACATGCAGGCGCTAAAGGTTTGTCAGAAGTGGGATTCGAAACCACGCCTCCAGGGGAGACTGCTACCTAAACACAGCGCCTTAGACCGCTCTGCCATCCTGACTACGAAAACATGTAGTTGAGTATAGGGATGAACAGTATCTGGTAAAATTAGGATTAGGCTTGCTGGTGCTAGTGTCTTCAGAATATGTGTCTGGAAGTATCGACAACCGTCAGGGTAAGAGTGCCAACAGGTCCACATGTCAAAATGGGGGAAATCTTAGCAAATGGCTTAGTGGTGATTGATAAGAATCGTTTATTATTTTATTTTTTAGGGTTTATCAAGGGATCTTACCTGTAACCTGTGGCTTGACTTTAAATGCGGCGAGTTCCGATTCTCCTGCAGAGTATCTTTTTTCGCTGACAAAGACCGAAGAGTTGTGCGTTCCGAGATCCTTTCGTTATTTGCCTGTTTGTGGCCCACCTGTGAGCTTGCGTGATTCTTGCAATTCTCTTTCAACCTCTCTTCAACTAGCTGTTTTTGCAGAATGTAAAAAATAGGATAGCTATTCACTACACATACTAACCGTTATTTCCATTATCTGAAGTAATTTGTTCATCAATTGGTTATTTCAAAGCAGCATTACACGCATGCGCTAAAGGTTTGTCAGAAGAGGGATTTGAACCCACGCCTCCAGGGGAGACTGCAACCTAAACACAGCGCCTTAGACCGCTCGGCCATCCTGACTACACACAACTTAGTTGGGTGTGGGGATGAACGGTATCGGGTAAAAGAAGGATTAGGCTTGCTGATGCTAGTGTCTTCAGAATATGTGTCTGGAAGTATCGACAACCGTCAGGGTAAGAGTGCCAACAGGTCCACATGTCAAAATGGGGGAAATCTTAGCAAATGGCTTAGTGGTGATTCATGAAAATTGTTTTATTGTTGTTTTTTAGGGTTTATCAAGGGATCTTACCTGTAACCTGGGCTTGACGTTAAATGCGGCGAGTTCCGATTCTCCTGCAGAGTATCTTTTTTCGCTGACAAAGACCGAAGAGTTGTGCGTTCCGAGATCCTTTCGTTATTTGCCTGTTTGTGGCCCACCTGTGAGCTTGCGTGATTCTTGCAATTTTCTTTCAACCTCTCTTCAACTAGCTGTTTTTGCAGAATGTAAAAAATAGGATAGTTATTCACTACTCATACTAACTGTTATTTCCATTATCTGAAGTAATTTATTCATCAACTGGTTATTACAAAGCAGCATGACATGCAGGCGCTAAAGGTTTGTCAGAAGTGGGATTCGAACCCACGCCTCCAGGGGAGACTGCTACCTAAACACAGCGCCTTAGACTACTCTGCCATCCTGACTACAAAAACATGTAGTTGAGTATAGGGATGAACAGTATCTGGTAAAATTAGGATTAGGCTTGCTGGTGCTAGTGTCTTCAGAATATGTGTCTGGAAGTATCGACAACCGTCAGGGTAAGAGTGCCAACAGGTCCACATGTCAAAATGGGGGAAATCTTAGCAAATGGCTTAGTGGTGATTGATAAGAATCGTTTATTTTTTTATTTTTTAGGGTTTATCAAGGGATCTTACCTGTAACCTGTGGCTTGACTTTAAATGCGGCGAGTTCCGATTCTCCTGCAGAGTATCTTTTTTCGCTGACAAAGACCGAAGAGTTGTGCGTTCCGAGATCCTTTCGTTATTTGCCTGTTTGTGGCCCACCTGTGAGCTTGCGTGATTCTTGCAATTCTCTTTCAACCTCTCTTCAACTAGCTGTTTTTGCAGAATGTAAAAAATAGGATAGCTATTCACTACACATACTAACCGTTATTTCCATTATCTGAAGTAATTTGTTCATCAATTGGTTATTACAAAGCAGCATTACACGCATGCGCTAAAGGTTTGTCAGAAGAGGGATTTGAACCCACGCCTCCAGGGGAGACTGCGACCTAAACACAGCGCCTTAGACCGCTCGGCCATCCTTACTACACACAACTTAGGTGGGTGTGGGGATGAACGGAATCGGGTAAAAGAAGGATTAGGCTTGCTGATGCTAGTGTCTTCAGAATATGTGTCTGGAAGTATCGACAACCGTCAGGGTAAGAGTGCCAACAGGTCCACATGTCAAAATGGGGGAAATCTTAGCAAATGGCTTAGTGGTGATTCATGAAAATTGTTTTATTGTTGTTTTTTAGGGTTTATCAAGGGATCTTACCTGTAACCTGGGCTTGACGTTAAATGCGGCCAGTTCCGATTCCCCTGCAGACTATATTTTTTCACTGACAAAGACCGAAGAGTTGTACGTTCCGAGATCCTTTCGTTATTTGCCTGTTTGTGTCCCGCCTGTGAGCTTGCGTGATTCTTGCAATTGTCTTTCAATCTCTCATCAACTAGCTGTTTTTGCAGAATGTCAAAAATAGGATAGTTATTCACTACTCATACTAACTGTTATTTCCATTATCTGAAGTAATTTATTCATCAACTGGTTATTACAAAGCAGCATGACATGCAGGCGCTAAAGGTTTGTCAGAAGTGGGATTCGAACCCACGCCTCCAGGGGAGACTGCGACCTAAACACAGCGCCTTAGACCGCTCGGCCATCCTGACTACAAAAACATGTAGTTGGGTATCGGGATGAACAGTATCTGGTAAAATTAGGATTAGGCTTGCTGGTGCTAGTGTCTTCAGAATATGTGTCTGGAAGTATCGACAACCGTCAGGGTAAGAGTGCCAACAGGTCCACATGTCAAAATGGGGGAAATCTTAGCAAATGGCTTAGTGGTGATTGATAAGAATCGTTTATTTTTTTCTTTTTTAGGGTTTATCAAGGGATCTTACCTGTAACCTGTGGCTTGACTTTAAATGCGGCGAGTTCCGATTCTCCTGCAGAGTATCTTTTTTCGCTGACAAAGACCGAAGAGTTGTGCGTTCCGAGATCCTTTCGTTATTTGCCTGTTTGTGGCCCACCTGTGAGCTTGCGTGATTCTTGCAATTCTCTTTCAACCTCTCTTCAACTAGCTGTTTTTGCAGAATGTAAAAAATAGGATAGCTATTCACTACACATACTAACCGTTATTTCCATTATCTGAAGTAATTTGTTCATCAATTGGTTATTTCAAAGCAGCATTACACGCATGCGCTAAAGGTTTGTCAGAAGAGGGATTTGAACCCACGCCTCCAGGGGAGACTGCGACCTAAACACAGCGCCTTAGACCGCTCGGCCATCCTGACTACACACAACTTAGTTGGGTGTGGGGATGAACGGTATCGGGTAAAAGAAGGATTAGGCTTGCTGATGCTAGTGTCTTCAGAATATGTGTCTGGAAGTATCGACAACCGTCAGGGTAAGAGTGCCAACAGGTCCACATGTCAAAATGGGGGAAATCTTAGCAAATGGCTTAGTGGTGATTCATGAAAATTGTTTTATTGTTGTTTTTTAGGGTTTATCAAGGGATCTTACCTGTAACCTGGGCTTGACGTTAAATGCGGCGAGTTCCGATTCTCCTGCAGAGTATCTTTTTTCGCTGACAAAGACCGAAGAGTTGTGCGTTCCGAGATCCTTTCGTTATTTGCCTGTTTGTGGCCCACCTGTGAGCTTGCGTGATTCTTGCAATTTTCTTTCAACCTCTCTTCAACTAGCTGTTTTTGCAGAATGTAAAAAATAGGATAGTTATTCACTACTCATACTAACTGTTATTTCCATTATCTGAAGTAATTTATTCATCAACTGGTTATTACAAAGCAGCATGACATGCAGGCGCTAAAGTTTTGTCAGAAGTGGGATTCGAACCCACGCCTCCAGGGGAGACTGCTACCTAAACACAGCGCCTTAGACTACTCTGCCATCCTGACTACAAAAACATGTAGTTGAGTATAGGGATGAACAGTATCTGGTAAAATTAGGATTAGGCTTGCTGGTGCTAGTGTCTTCAGAATATGTGTCTGGAAGTATCGACAACCGTCAGGGTAAGAGTGCCAACAGGTCCACATGTCAAAATGGGGGAAATCTTAGCAAATGGCTTAGTGGTGATTGATAAGAATCGTTTATTTTTTTATTTTTTTGGGTTTATCAAGGGATCTTACCTGTAACCTGTGGCTTGACTTTAAATGCGGCGAGTTCCGATTCTCCTGCAGAGTATCTTTTTTCGCTGACAAAGACCGAAGAGTTGTGCGTTCCGAGATCCTTTCGTTATTTGCCTGTTTGTAGCCCACCTGTGAGCTTGCGTGATTCTTGCAATTCTCTTTCAACCTCTCTTCAACTAGCTGTTTTTGCAGAATGTAAAAAATAGGATAGCTATTCACTACACATACTAACCGTTATTTCCATTATCTGAAGTAATTTGTTCATCAATTGGTTATTACAAAGCAGCATTACACGCATGCGCTAAAGGTTTGTCAGAAGAGGGATTTGAACCCACGCCTCCAGGGGAGACTGCGACCTAAACACAGCGCCTTAGACCGCTCGGCCATCCTGACTACACACAACTTAGTTGGGTGTGGGGATGAACGGAATCGGGTAAAAGAAGGATTAGGCTTGCTGATGCTAGTGTCTTCAGAATATGTGTCTGGAAGTATCGACAACCGTCAGGGTAAGAGTGCCAACAGGTCCACATGTCAAAATGGGGGAAATCTTAGCAAATGGCTTAGTGGTGATTCATGAAAATTGTTTTATTGTTGTTTTTTAGGGTTTATCAAGGGATCTTACCTGTAACCTGGGCTTGACGTTAAATGCGGCCAGTTCCGATTCCCCTGCAGACTATATTTTTTCACTGACAAAGACCGAAGAGTTGTACGTTCCGAGATCCTTTCGTTATTTGCCTGTTTGTGTCCCGCCTGTGAGCTTGCGTGATTCTTGCAATTGTCTTTCAATCTCTCATCAACTAGCTGTTTTTGCAGAATGTCAAAAATAGGATAGTTATTCACTACTCATACTAACTGTTATTTCCATTATCTGAAGTAATTTATTCATCAACTGGTTATTACAAAGCAGCATGACATGCAGGCGCTAAAGGTTTGTCAGAAGTGGGATTCGAACCCACGCCTCCAGGGGAGACTGCGACCTAAACACAGCGCCTTAGACCGCTCGGCCATCCTGACTACAAAAACATGTAGTTGGGTATCGGGATGAACAGTATCTGGTAAAAGTAGGATTAGGCTTGCTGGTGCTAGTGTCTTCAGAATATGTGTCTGGAAGTATCGACAACCGTCAGGGTAAGAGTGCCAACAGGTCCACATGTCAAAATGGGGGAAATCTTAGCAAATGGCTTAGTGGTGATTCATGAAAATTGTTTTATTGTTGTTTTTTAGGGTTTATCAAGGGATCTTACCTGTAACCTGGGCTTGACGTTAAATGCGGCCAGTTCCGATTCCCCTGCAGACTATATTTTTTCACTGACAAAGACCGAAGAGTTGTACGTTCCGAGATCCTTTCGTTATTTGCCTGTTTGTGTCCCGCCTGTGAGCTTGCGTGATTCTTGCAATTGTCTTTCAATCTCTCATCAACTAGCTGTTTTTGCAGAATGTCAAAAATAGGATAGTTATTCACTACTCATACTAACTGTTATTTCCATTATCTGAAGTAATTTATTCATCAACTGGTTATTACAAAGCAGCATGACATGCAGGCGCTAAAGGTTTGTCAGAAGTGGGATTCGAACCCACGCCTCCAGGGGAGACTGCGACCTAAACACAGCGCCTTAGACCGCTCGGCCATCCTGACTACAAAAACATGTAGTTGGGTATCGGGATGAACAGTATCTGGTAAAATTAGGATTAGGCTTGCTGGTGCTAGTGTCTTCAGAATATGTGTCTGGAAGTATCGACAACCGTCAGGGTAAGAGTGCCAACAGGTCCACATGTCAAAATGGGGGAAATCTTAGCAAATGGCTTAGTGGTGATTGATAAGAATCGTTTCTTTTTTTCTTTTTTAGGGTTTATCAAGGGATCTTACCTGTAACCTGTGGCTTGACTTTAAATGCGGCGAGTTCCGATTCTCCTGCAGAGTATCTTTTTTCGCTGACAAAGACCGAAGAGTTGTGCGTTCCGAGATCCTTTCGTTATTTGCCTGTTTGTGGCCCACCTGTGAGCTTGCGTGATTCTTGCAATTCTCTTTCAACCTCTCTTCAACTAGCTGTTTTTGCAGAATGTAAAAAATAGGATAGCTATTCACTACACATACTAACCGTTATTTCCATTATCTGAAGTAATTTGTTCATCAATTGGTTATTTCAAAGCAGCATTACACGCATGCGCTAAAGGTTTGTCAGAAGAGGGATTTGAACCCACGCCTCCAGGGGAGACTGCGACCTAAACACAGCGCCTTAGACCGCTCGGCCATCCTGACTACACACAACTTAGTTGGGTGTGGGGATGAACGGTATCGGGTAAAAGAAGGATTAGGCTTGCTGATGCTAGTGTCTTCAGAATATGTGTCTGGAAGTATCGACAACCGTCAGGGTAAGAGTGCCAACAGGTCCACATGTCAAAATGGGGGAAATCTTAGCAAATGGCTTAGTGGTGATTCATGAAAATTGTTTTATTGTTGTTTTTTAGGGTTTATCAAGGGATCTTACCTGTAACCTGGGCTTGACGTTAAATGCGGCGAGTTCCGATTCTCCTGCAGAGTATCTTTTTTCGCTGACAAAGACCGAAGAGTTGTGCGTTCCGAGATCCTTTCGTTATTTGCCTGTTTGTGGCCCACCTGTGAGCTTGCGTGATTCTTGCAATTTTCTTTCAACCTCTCTTCAACTAGCTGTTTTTGCAGAATGTAAAAAATAGGATAGTTATTCACTACTCATACTAACTGTTATTTCCATTATCTGAAGTAATTTATTCATCAACTGGTTATTACAAAGCAGCATGACATGCAGGCGCTAAAGGTTTGTCAGAAGTGGGATTCGAACCCACGCCTCCAGGGGAGACTGCTACCTAAACACAGCGCCTTAGACTACTCTGCCATCCTGACTACAAAAACATGTAGTTGAGTATAGGGATGAACAGTATCTGGTAAAATTAGGATTAGGCTTGCTGGTGCTAGTGTCTTCAGAATATGTGTCTGGAAGTATCGACAACCGTCAGGGTAAGAGTGCCAACAGGTCCACATGTCAAAATGGGGGAAATCTTAGCAAATGGCTTAGTGGTGATTGATAAGAATCGTTTATTTTTTTATTTTTTAGGGTTTATCAAGGGATCTTACCTGTAACCTGTGGCTTGACTTTAAATGCGGCGAGTTCCGATTCTCCTGCAGAGTATCTTTTTTCGCTGACAAAGACCGAAGAGTTGTGCGTTCCGAGATCCTTTCGTTATTTGCCTGTTTGTGGCCCACCTGTGAGCTTGCGTGATTCTTGCAATTCTCTTTCAACCTCTCTTCAACTAGCTGTTTTTGCAGAATGTAAAAAATAGGATAGCTATTCACTACACATACTAACCGTTATTTCCATTATCTGAAGTAATTTGTTCATCAATTGGTTATTACAAAGCAGCATTACACGCATGCGCTAAAGGTTTGTCAGAAGAGGGATTTGAACCCACGCCTCCAGGGGAGACTGCGACCTAAACACAGCGCCTTAGACCGCTCGGCCATCCTGACTACACACAACTTAGTTGGGTGTGGGGATGAACGGAATCGGGTAAAAGAAGGATTAGGCTTGCTGATGCTAGTGTCTTCAGAATATGTGTCTGGAAGTATCGACAACCGTCAGGGTAAGAGTGCCAACAGGTCCACATGTCAAAATGGGGGAAATCTTAGCAAATGGCTTAGTGGTGATTCATGAAAATTGTTTTATTGTTGTTTTTTAGGGTTTATCAAGGGATCTTACCTGTAACCTGGGCTTGACGTTAAATGCGGCCAGTTCCGATTCCCCTGCAGACTATATTTTTTCACTGACAAAGACCGAAGAGTTGTACGTTCCGAGATCCTTTCGTTATTTGCCTGTTTGTGTCCCGCCTGTGAGCTTGCGTGATTCTTGCAATTGTCTTTCAATCTCTCATCAACTAGCTGTTTTTGCAGAATGTCAAAAATAGGATAGTTATTCACTACTCATACTAACTGTTATTTCCATTATCTGAAGTAATTTATTCATCAACTGGTTATTACAAAGCAGCATGACATGCAGGCGCTAAAGGTTTGTCAGAAGTGGGATTCGAACCCACGCCTCCAGGGGAGACTGCGACCTAAACACAGCGCCTTAGACCGCTCGGCCATCCTGACTACAAAAACATGTAGTTGGGTATCGGGATGAACAGTATCTGGTAAAATTAGGATTAGGCTTGCTGGTG
This sequence comes from Coregonus lavaretus, assembly GCF_964263955.1. Taxonomy (NCBI): domain Eukaryota; kingdom Metazoa; phylum Chordata; class Actinopteri; order Salmoniformes; family Salmonidae; genus Coregonus; species Coregonus lavaretus. The sequence goes on along the minus strand of NC_140022.1, from coordinate 13,154,816 downwards.
CTAGTGTCTTCAGAATATGTGTCTGGAAGTATCGACAACCGTCAGGGTAAGAGTGCCAACAGGTCCACATGTCAAAATGGGGGAAATCTTAGCAAATGGCTTAGTGGTGATTGATAAGAATCGTTTCTTTTTTTCTTTTTTAGGGTTTATCAAGGGATCTTACCTGTAACCTGTGGCTTGACTTTAAATGCGGCGAGTTCCGATTCTCCTGCAGAGTATCTTTTTTCGCTGACAAAGACCGAAGAGTTGTGCGTTCCGAGATCCTTTCGTTATTTGCCTGTTTGTGGCCCACCTGTGAGCTTGCGTGATTCTTGCAATTCTCTTTCAACCTCTCTTCAACTAGCTGTTTTTGCAGAATGTAAAAAATAGGATAGCTATTCACTACACATACTAACCGTTATTTCCATTATCTGAAGTAATTTGTTCATCAATTGGTTATTTCAAAGCAGCATTACACGCATGCGCTAAAGGTTTGTCAGAAGAGGGATTTGAACCCACGCCTCCAGGGGAGACTGCGACCTAAACACAGCGCCTTAGACCGCTCGGCCATCCTGACTACACACAACTTAGTTGGGTGTGGGGATGAACGGTATCGGGTAAAAGAAGGATTAGGCTTGCTGATGCTAGTGTCTTCAGAATATGTGTCTGGAAGTATCGACAACCGTCAGGGTAAGAGTGCCAACAGGTCCACATGTCAAAATGGGGGAAATCTTAGCAAATGGCTTAGTGGTGATTCATGAAAATTGTTTTATTGTTGTTTTTTAGGGTTTATCAAGGGATCTTACCTGTAACCTGGGCTTGACGTTAAATGCGGCGAGTTCCGATTCTCCTGCAGAGTATCTTTTTTCGCTGACAAAGACCGAAGAGTTGTGCGTTCCGAGATCCTTTCGTTATTTGCCTGTTTGTGGCCCACCTGTGAGCTTGCGTGATTCTTGCAATTTTCTTTCAACCTCTCTTCAACTAGCTGTTTTTGCAGAATGTAAAAAATAGGATAGTTATTCACTACTCATACTAACTGTTATTTCCATTATCTGAAGTAATTTATTCATCAACTGGTTATTACAAAGCAGCATGACATGCAGGCGCTAAAGGTTTGTCAGAAGTGGGATTCGAACCCACGCCTCCAGGGGAGACTGCTACCTAAACACAGCGCCTTAGACTACTCTGCCATCCTGACTACAAAAACATGTAGTTGAGTATAGGGATGAACAGTATCTGGTAAAATTAGGATTAGGCTTGCTGGTGCTAGTGTCTTCAGAATATGTGTCTGGAAGTATCGACAACCGTCAGGGTAAGAGTGCCAACAGGTCCACATGTCAAAATGGGGGAAATCTTAGCAAATGGCTTAGTGGTGATTGATAAGAATCGTTTATTTTTTTATTTTTTAGGGTTTATCAAGGGATCTTACCTGTAACCTGTGGCTTGACTTTAAATGCGGCGAGTTCCGATTCTCCTGCAGAGTATCTTTTTTCGCTGACAAAGACCGAAGAGTTGTGCGTTCCGAGATCCTTTCGTTATTTGCCTGTTTGTGGCCCACCTGTGAGCTTGCGTGATTCTTGCAATTCTCTTTCAACCTCTCTTCAACTAGCTGTTTTTGCAGAATGTAAAAAATAGGATAGCTATTCACTACACATACTAACCGTTATTTCCATTATCTGAAGTAATTTGTTCATCAATTGGTTATTACAAAGCAGCATTACACGCATGCGCTAAAGGTTTGTCAGAAGAGGGATTTGAACCCACGCCTCCAGGGGAGACTGCGACCTAAACACAGCGCCTTAGACCGCTCGGCCATCCTGACTACACACAACTTAGTTGGGTGTGGGGATGAACGGAATCGGGTAAAAGAAGGATTAGGCTTGCTGATGCTAGTGTCTTCAGAATATGTGTCTGGAAGTATCGACAACCGTCAGGGTAAGAGTGCCAACAGGTCCACATGTCAAAATGGGGGAAATCTTAGCAAATGGCTTAGTGGTGATTCATGAAAATTGTTTTATTGTTGTTTTTTAGGGTTTATCAAGGGATCTTACCTGTAACCTGGGCTTGACGTTAAATGCGGCCAGTTCCGATTCCCCTGCAGACTATATTTTTTCACTGACAAAGACCGAAGAGTTGTACGTTCCGAGATCCTTTCGTTATTTGCCTGTTTGTGTCCCGCCTGTGAGCTTGCGTGATTCTTGCAATTGTCTTTCAATCTCTCATCAACTAGCTGTTTTTGCAGAATGTCAAAAATAGGATAGTTATTCACTACTCATACTAACTGTTATTTCCATTATCTGAAGTAATTTATTCATCAACTGGTTATTACAAAGCAGCATGACATGCAGGCGCTAAAGGTTTGTCAGAAGTGGGATTCGAACCCACGCCTCCAGGGGAGACTGCGACCTAAACACAGCGCCTTAGACCGCTCGGCCATCCTGACTACAAAAACATGTAGTTGGGTATCGGGATGAACAGTATCTGGTAAAAGTAGGATTAGGCTTGCTGGTGCTAGTGTCTTCAGAATATGTGTCTGGAAGTATCGACAACCGTCAGGGTAAGAGTGCCAACAGGTCCACATGTCAAAATGGGGGAAATCTTAGCAAATGGCTTAGTGGTGATTGATAAGAATCGTTTATTTTTTATTTTTTAGGGTTTATCAAGGGATCTTACCTGTAACCTGTGGCTTGACTTTAAATGCGGCGAGTTCCGATTCTCCTGCAGAGTATCTTTTTTCGCTGACAAAGACCGAAGAGTTGTGCGTTCCGAGATCCTTTCGTTATTTGCCTGTTTGTGGCCCACCTGTGAGCTTGCGTGATTCTTGCAATTCTCTTTCAACCTCTCTTCAACTAGCTGTTTTTGCAGAATGTAAAAAAAAGGATAGTTATTCACTACACATACTAACCGTTATTTCCATTATCTGAAGTAATTTGTTAATCAATTGGTTATTACAAAGCAGCATTACACGCATGCGCTAAAGGTTTGTCAGAAGTGGGATTCGAACCCACGCCTCCAGGGGAGACTGCGACCTAAACACAGCGCCTTAGACCGCTCGGCCATCCTGACTACAAAAACATGTAGTTGGGTATCGGGATGAACAGTATCTGGTAAAAGTAGGATTAGGCTTGCTGGTGCTAGTGTCTTCAGAATATGTGTCTGGAAGTATCGACAACCGTCAGGGTAAGAGTGCCAACAGGTCCACATGTCAAAATGGGGGAAATCTTAGCAAATGGCTTAGTGGTGATTCATGAAAATCGTTTAATTGTTGTTTCTTAGGGTTTATCAAGGGATCTTACCTGTAACCTGGGCTTGACGTTAAATGCGGCGAGTTCCGATTCCCCTGCAGACTATATTTTTTCACTGACAAAGACCGAAGAGTTGTACGTTCCGAGATCCTTTCGTTATTTGCCTGTTTGTGTCCCGCCTGTGAGCTTGCGTGATTCTTGCAATTGTCTTTCAATCTCTCATCAACTAGCTGTTTTTGCAGAATGTCAAAAAAAGGATAGTTATTCACTACTCATACTAACTGTTATTTCCATTATCTGAAGTAATTTATTCATCAACTGGTTATTACAAAGCAGCATGACATGCAGGCGCTAAAGGTTTGTCAGAAGTGGGATTCGAAACCACGCCTCCAGGGGAGACTGCTACCTAAACACAGCGCCTTAGACCGCTCTGCCATCCTGACTACGAAAACATGTAGTTGAGTATAGGGATGAACAGTATCTGGTAAAATTAGGATTAGGCTTGCTGGTGCTAGTGTCTTCAGAATATGTGTCTGGAAGTATCGACAACCGTCAGGGTAAGAGTGCCAACAGGTCCACATGTCAAAATGGGGGAAATCTTAGCAAATGGCTTAGTGGTGATTGATAAGAATCGTTTATTATTTTATTTTTTAGGGTTTATCAAGGGATCTTACCTGTAACCTGTGGCTTGACTTTAAATGCGGCGAGTTCCGATTCTCCTGCAGAGTATCTTTTTTCGCTGACAAAGACCGAAGAGTTGTGCGTTCCGAGATCCTTTCGTTATTTGCCTGTTTGTGGCCCACCTGTGAGCTTGCGTGATTCTTGCAATTCTCTTTCAACCTCTCTTCAACTAGCTGTTTTTGCAGAATGTAAAAAATAGGATAGCTATTCACTACACATACTAACCGTTATTTCCATTATCTGAAGTAATTTGTTCATCAATTGGTTATTTCAAAGCAGCATTACACGCATGCGCTAAAGGTTTGTCAGAAGAGGGATTTGAACCCACGCCTCCAGGGGAGACTGCAACCTAAACACAGCGCCTTAGACCGCTCGGCCATCCTGACTACACACAACTTAGTTGGGTGTGGGGATGAACGGTATCGGGTAAAAGAAGGATTAGGCTTGCTGATGCTAGTGTCTTCAGAATATGTGTCTGGAAGTATCGACAACCGTCAGGGTAAGAGTGCCAACAGGTCCACATGTCAAAATGGGGGAAATCTTAGCAAATGGCTTAGTGGTGATTCATGAAAATTGTTTTATTGTTGTTTTTTAGGGTTTATCAAGGGATCTTACCTGTAACCTGGGCTTGACGTTAAATGCGGCGAGTTCCGATTCTCCTGCAGAGTATCTTTTTTCGCTGACAAAGACCGAAGAGTTGTGCGTTCCGAGATCCTTTCGTTATTTGCCTGTTTGTGGCCCACCTGTGAGCTTGCGTGATTCTTGCAATTTTCTTTCAACCTCTCTTCAACTAGCTGTTTTTGCAGAATGTAAAAAATAGGATAGTTATTCACTACTCATACTAACTGTTATTTCCATTATCTGAAGTAATTTATTCATCAACTGGTTATTACAAAGCAGCATGACATGCAGGCGCTAAAGGTTTGTCAGAAGTGGGATTCGAACCCACGCCTCCAGGGGAGACTGCTACCTAAACACAGCGCCTTAGACTACTCTGCCATCCTGACTACAAAAACATGTAGTTGAGTATAGGGATGAACAGTATCTGGTAAAATTAGGATTAGGCTTGCTGGTGCTAGTGTCTTCAGAATATGTGTCTGGAAGTATCGACAACCGTCAGGGTAAGAGTGCCAACAGGTCCACATGTCAAAATGGGGGAAATCTTAGCAAATGGCTTAGTGGTGATTGATAAGAATCGTTTATTTTTTTATTTTTTAGGGTTTATCAAGGGATCTTACCTGTAACCTGTGGCTTGACTTTAAATGCGGCGAGTTCCGATTCTCCTGCAGAGTATCTTTTTTCGCTGACAAAGACCGAAGAGTTGTGCGTTCCGAGATCCTTTCGTTATTTGCCTGTTTGTGGCCCACCTGTGAGCTTGCGTGATTCTTGCAATTCTCTTTCAACCTCTCTTCAACTAGCTGTTTTTGCAGAATGTAAAAAATAGGATAGCTATTCACTACACATACTAACCGTTATTTCCATTATCTGAAGTAATTTGTTCATCAATTGGTTATTACAAAGCAGCATTACACGCATGCGCTAAAGGTTTGTCAGAAGAGGGATTTGAACCCACGCCTCCAGGGGAGACTGCGACCTAAACACAGCGCCTTAGACCGCTCGGCCATCCTGACTACACACAACTTAGGTGGGTGTGGGGATGAACGGAATCGGGTAAAAGAAGGATTAGGCTTGCTGATGCTAGTGTCTTCAGAATATGTGTCTGGAAGTATCGACAACCGTCAGGGTAAGAGTGCCAACAGGTCCACATGTCAAAATGGGGGAAATCTTAGCAAATGGCTTAGTGGTGATTCATGAAAATTGTTTTATTGTTGTTTTTTAGGGTTTATCAAGGGATCTTACCTGTAACCTGGGCTTGACGTTAAATGCGGCCAGTTCCGATTCCCCTGCAGACTATATTTTTTCACTGACAAAGACCGAAGAGTTGTACGTTCCGAGATCCTTTCGTTATTTGCCTGTTTGTGTCCCGCCTGTGAGCTTGCGTGATTCTTGCAATTGTCTTTCAATCTCTCATCAACTAGCTGTTTTTGCAGAATGTCAAAAATAGGATAGTTATTCACTACTCATACTAACTGTTATTTCCATTATCTGAAGTAATTTATTCATCAACTGGTTATTACAAAGCAGCATGACATGCAGGCGCTAAAGGTTTGTCAGAAGTGGGATTCGAACCCACGCCTCCAGGGGAGACTGCGACCTAAACACAGCGCCTTAGACCTCTCGGCCATCCTGACTACAAAAACATGTAGTTGGGTATCGGGATGAACAGTATCTGGTAAAATTAGGATTAGGCTTGCTGGTGCTAGTGTCTTCAGAATATGTGTCTGGAAGTATCGACAACCGTCAGGGTAAGAGTGCCAACAGGTCCACATGTCAAAATGGGGGAAATCTTAGCAAATGGCTTAGTGGTGATTGATAAGAATCGTTTATTTTTTTCTTTTTTAGGGTTTATCAAGGGATCTTACCTGTAACCTGTGGCTTGACTTTAAATGCGGCGAGTTCCGATTCTCCTGCAGAGTATCTTTTTTCGCTGACAAAGACCGAAGAGTTGTGCGTTCCGAGATCCTTTCGTTATTTGCCTGTTTGTGGCCCACCTGTGAGCTTGCGTGATTCTTGCAATTCTCTTTCAACCTCTCTTCAACTAGCTGTTTTTGCAGAATGTAAAAAATAGGATAGCTATTCACTACACATACTAACCGTTATTTCCATTATCTGAAGTAATTTGTTCATCAATTGGTTATTTCAAAGCAGCATTACACGCATGCGCTAAAGGTTTGTCAGAAGAGGGATTTGAACCCACGCCTCCAGGGGAGACTGCGACCTAAACACAGCGCCTTAGACCGCTCGGCCATCCTGACTACACACAACTTAGTTGGGTGTGGGGATGAACGGTATCGGGTAAAAGAAGGATTAGGCTTGCTGATGCTAGTGTCTTCAGAATATGTGTCTGGAAGTATCGACAACCGTCAGGGTAAGAGTGCCAACAGGTCCACATGTCAAAATGGGGGAAATCTTAGCAAATGGCTTAGTGGTGATTCATGAAAATTGTTTTATTGTTGTTTTTTAGGGTTTATCAAGGGATCTTACCTGTAACCTGGGCTTGACGTTAAATGCGGCGAGTTCCGATTCTCCTGCAGAGTATCTTTTTTCGCTGACAAAGACCGAAGAGTTGTGCGTTCCGAGATCCTTTCGTTATTTGCCTGTTTGTGGCCCACCTGTGAGCTTGCGTGATTCTTGCAATTTTCTTTCAACCTCTCTTCAACTAGCTGTTTTTGCAGAATGTAAAAAATAGGATAGTTATTCACTACTCATACTAACTGTTATTTCCATTATCTGAAGTAATTTATTCATCAACTGGTTATTACAAAGCAGCATGACATGCAGGCGCTAAAGTTTTGTCAGAAGTGGGATTCGAACCCACGCCTCCAGGGGAGACTGCTACCTAAACACAGCGCCTTAGACTACTCTGCCATCCTGACTACAAAAACATGTAGTTGAGTATAGGGATGAACAGTATCTGGTAAAATTAGGATTAGGCTTGCTGGTGCTAGTGTCTTCAGAATATGTGTCTGGAAGTATCGACAACCGTCAGGGTAAGAGTGCCAACAGGTCCACATGTCAAAATGGGGGAAATCTTAGCAAATGGCTTAGTGGTGATTGATAAGAATCGTTTATTTTTTTATTTTTTAGGGTTTATCAAGGGATCTTACCTGTAACCTGTGGCTTGACTTTAAATGCGGCGAGTTCCGATTCTCCTGCAGAGTATCTTTTTTCGCTGACAAAGACCGAAGAGTTGTGCGTTCCGAGATCCTTTCGTTATTTGCCTGTTTGTAGCCCACCTGTGAGCTTGCGTGATTCTTGCAATTCTCTTTCAACCTCTCTTCAACTAGCTGTTTTTGCAGAATGTAAAAAATAGGATAGCTATTCACTACACATACTAACCGTTATTTCCATTATCTGAAGTAATTTGTTCATCAATTGGTTATTACAAAGCAGCATTACACGCATGCGCTAAAGGTTTGTCAGAAGAGGGATTTGAACCCACGCCTCCAGGGGAGACTGCGACCTAAACACAGCGCCTTAGACCGCTCGGCCATCCTGACTACACACAACTTAGTTGGGTGTGGGGATGAACGGAATCGGGTAAAAGAAGGATTAGGCTTGCTGATGCTAGTGTCTTCAGAATATGTGTCTGGAAGTATCGACAACCGTCAGGGTAAGAGTGCCAACAGGTCCACATGTCAAAATGGGGGAAATCTTAGCAAATGGCTTAGTGGTGATTCATGAAAATTGTTTTATTGTTGTTTTTTAGGGTTTATCAAGGGATCTTACCTGTAACCTGGGCTTGACGTTAAATGCGGCCAGTTCCGATTCCCCTGCAGACTATATTTTTTCACTGACAAAGACCGAAGAGTTGTACGTTCCGAGATCCTTTCGTTATTTGCCTGTTTGTGTCCCGCCTGTGAGCTTGCGTGATTCTTGCAATTGTCTTTCAATCTCTCATCAACTAGCTGTTTTTGCAGAATGTCAAAAATAGGATAGTTATTCACTACTCATACTAACTGTTATTTCCATTATCTGAAGTAATTTATTCATCAACTGGTTATTACAAAGCAGCATGACATGCAGGCGCTAAAGGTTTGTCAGAAGTGGGATTCGAACCCACGCCTCCAGGGGAGACTGCGACCTAAACACAGCGCCTTAGACCGCTCGGCCATCCTGACTACAAAAACATGTAGTTGGGTATCGGGATGAACAGTATCTGGTAAAAGTAGGATTAGGCTTGCTGGTGCTAGTGTCTTCAGAATATGTGTCTGGAAGTATCGACAACCGTCAGGGTAAGAGTGCCAACAGGTCCACATGTCAAAATGGGGGAAATCTTAGCAAATGGCTTAGTGGTGATTCATGAAAATTGTTTTATTGTTGTTTTTTAGGGTTTATCAAGGGATCTTACCTGTAACCTGGGCTTGACGTTAAATGCGGCCAGTTCCGATTCCCCTGCAGACTATATTTTTTCACTGACAAAGACCGAAGAGTTGTACGTTCCGAGATCCTTTCGTTATTTGCCTGTTTGTGTCCCGCCTGTGAGCTTGCGTGATTCTTGCAATTGTCTTTCAATCTCTCATCAACTAGCTGTTTTTGCAGAATGTCAAAAATAGGATAGTTATTCACTACTCATACTAACTGTTATTTCCATTATCTGAAGTAATTTATTCATCAACTGGTTATTACAAAGCAGCATGACATGCAGGCGCTAAAGGTTTGTCAGAAGTGGGATTCGAACCCACGCCTCCAGGGGAGACTGCGACCTAAACACAGCGCCTTAGACCGCTCGGCCATCCTGACTACAAAAACATGTAGTTGGGTATCGGGATGAACAGTATCTGGTAAAATTAGGATTAGGCTTGCTGGTGCTAGTGTCTTCAGAATATGTGTCTGGAAGTATCGACAACCGTCAGGGTAAGAGTGCCAACAGGTCCACATGTCAAAATGGGGGAAATCTTAGCAAATGGCTTAGTGGTGATTGATAAGAATCGTTTCTTTTTTTCTTTTTTAGGGTTTATCAAGGGATCTTACCTGTAACCTGTGGCTTGACTTTAAATGCGGCGAGTTCCGATTCTCCTGCAGAGTATCTTTTTTCGCTGACAAAGACCGAAGAGTTGTGCGTTCCGAGATCCTTTCGTTATTTGCCTGTTTGTGGCCCACCTGTGAGCTTGCGTGATTCTTGCAATTCTCTTTCAACCTCTCTTCAACTAGCTGTTTTTGCAGAATGTAAAAAATAGGATAGCTATTCACTACACATACTAACCGTTATTTCCATTATCTGAAGTAATTTGTTCATCAATTGGTTATTTCAAAGCAGCATTACACGCATGCGCTAAAGGTTTGTCAGAAGAGGGATTTGAACCCACGCCTCCAGGGGAGACTGCGACCTAAACACAGCGCCTTAGACCGCTCGGCCATCCTGACTACACACAACTTAGTTGGGTGTGGGGATGAACGGTATCGGGTAAAAGAAGGATTAGGCTTGCTGATGCTAGTGTCTTCAGAATATGTGTCTGGAAGTATCGACAACCGTCAGGGTAAGAGTGCCAACAGGTCCACATGTCAAAATGGGGGAAATCTTAGCAAATGGCTTAGTGGTGATTCATGAAAATTGTTTTATTGTTGTTTTTTAGGGTTTATCAAGGGATCTTACCTGTAACCTGGGCTTGACGTTAAATGCGGCGAGTTCCGATTCTCCTGCAGAGTATCTTTTTTCGCTGACAAAGACCGAAGAGTTGTGCGTTCCGAGATCCTTTCGTTATTTGCCTGTTTGTGGCCCACCTGTGAGCTTGCGTGATTCTTGCAATTTTCTTTCAACCTCTCTTCAACTAGCTGTTTTTGCAGAATGTAAAAAATAGGATAGTTATTCACTACTCATACTAACTGTTATTTCCATTATCTGAAGTAATTTATTCATCAACTGGTTATTACAAAGCAGCATGACATGCAGGCGCTAAAGTTTTGTCAGAAGTGGGATTCGAACCCACGCCTCCAGGGGAGACTGCTACCTAAACACAGCGCCTTAGACTACTCTGCCATCCTGACTACAAAAACATGTAGTTGAGTATAGGGATGAACAGTATCTGGTAAAATTAGGATTAGGCTTGCTGGTGCTAGTGTCTTCAGAATATGTGTCTGGAAGTATCGACAACCGTCAGGGTAAGAGTGCCAACAGGTCCACATGTCAAAATGGGGGAAATCTTAGCAAATGGCTTAGTGGTGATTGATAAGAATCGTTTATTTTTTTATTTTTTAGGGTTTATCAAGGGATCTTACCTGTAACCTGTGGCTTGACTTTAAATGCGGCGAGTTCCGATTCTCCTGCAGAGTATCTTTTTTCGCTGACAAAGACCGAAGAGTTGTGCGTTCCGAGATCCTTTCGTTATTTGCCTGTTTGTAGCCCACCTGTGAGCTTGCGTGATTCTTGCAATTCTCTTTCAACCTCTCTTCAACTAGCTGTTTTTGCAGAATGTAAAAAATAGGATAGCTATTCACTACACATACTAACCGTTATTTCCATTATCTGAAGTAATTTGTTCATCAATTGGTTATTACAAAGCAGCATTACACGCATGCGCTAAAGGTTTGTCAGAAGAGGGATTTGAACCCACGCCTCCAGGGGAGACTGCGACCTAAACACAGCGCCTTAGACCGCTCGGCCATCCTGACTACACACAACTTAGTTGGGTGTGGGGATGAACGGAATCGGGTAAAAGAAGGATTAGGCTTGCTGATGCTAGTGTCTTCAGAATATGTGTCTGGAAGTATCGACAACCGTCAGGGTAAGAGTGCCAACAGGTCCACATGTCAAAATGGGGGAAATCTTAGCAAATGGCTTAGTGGTGATTCATGAAAATTGTTTTATTGTTGTTTTTTAGGGTTTATCAAGGGATCTTACCTGTAACCTGGGCTTGACGTTAAATGCGGCCAGTTCCGATTCCCCTGCAGACTATATTTTTTCACTGACAAAGACCGAAGAGTTGTACGTTCCGAGATCCTTTCGTTATTTGCCTGTTTGTGTCCCGCCTGTGAGCTTGCGTGATTCTTGCAATTGTCTTTCAATCTCTCATCAACTAGCTGTTTTTGCAGAATGTCAAAAATAGGATAGTTATTCACTACTCATACTAACTGTTATTTCCATTATCTGAAGTAATTTATTCATCAACTGGTTATTACAAAGCAGCATGACATGCAGGCGCTAAAGGTTTGTCAGAAGTGGGATTCGAACCCACGCCTCCAGGGGAGACTGCGACCTAAACACAGCGCCTTAGACCGCTCGGCCATCCTGACTACAAAAACATGTAGTTGGGTATCGGGATGAACAGTATCTGGTAAAAGTAGGATTAGGCTTGCTGGTGCTAGTGTCTTCAGAATATGTGTCTGGAAGTATCGACAACCGTCAGGGTAAGAGTGCCAACAGGTCCACATGTCAAAATGGGGGAAATCTTAGCAAATGGCTTAGTGGTGATTGATAAGAATCGTTTATTTTTTATTTTTTAGGGTTTATCAAGGGATCTTACCTGTAACCTGTGGCTTGACTTTAAATGCGGCGAGTTCCGATTCTCCTGCAGAGTATCTTTTTTCGCTGACAAAGACCGAAGAGTTGTGCGTTCCGAGATCCTTTCGTTATTTGCCTGTTTGTGGCCCACCTGTGAGCTTGCGTGATTCTTGCAATTCTCTTTCAACCTCTCTTCAACTAGCTGTTTTTGCAGAATGTAAAAAAAAGGATAGTTATTCACTACACATACTAACCGTTATTTCCATTATCTGAAGTAATTTGTTAATCAATTGGTTATTACAAAGCAGCATTACACGCATGCGCTAAAGGTTTGTCAGAAGTGGGATTCGAACCCACGCCTCCAGGGGAGACTGCGACCTAAACACAGCGCCTTAGACCGCTCGGCCATCCTGACTACAAAAACATGTAGTTGGGTATCGGGATGAACAGTATCTGGTAAAAGTAGGATTAGGCTTGCTGGTGCTAGTGTCTTCAGAATATGTGTCTGGAAGTATCGACAACCGTCAGGGTAAGAGTGCCAACAGGTCCACATGTCAAAATGGGGGAAATCTTAGCAAATGGCTTAGTGGTGATTGATAAGAATTGTTTATTTTTTATTTTTTAGGGTTTATCAAGGGATCTTACCTGTAACCTGTGGCTTGACTTTAAATGCGGCGAGTTCCAATTCTCCTGCAGAGTATCTTTTTTCACTGACAAACACGGACCAGTTGTGCATTCCGAGATCCTTTTGTTATTTTTCTGTATGTGGCCCGCCTGTGAGCTTGCGTGATTCTTGCAATTGTCTTTCAATCTCTCATCAACTAGCTGATTTTGCAGAATGTCAAAAATAGGATAGTTATTCACTACTCATACTAACCGTTATTTCCATTATCTGAAGTAATTTGTTCATCAATTGGTTATTACAAAGCAGCATTACACGCAGGTGCTAAAGGTTTTTCAGAAGTGGGATTCAAACCCACGCCTCCAGGGGAGACTGCGACCTAAACACAGCGCCTTAGACCGCTCGGTCATCCTGACTACACACAACTTAGTTGGGTGTGGGGATGAACGGAATCGGGTAAAAGAAGGATTAGGGTTGCTGATGCTAGTGTCTTCAGAATATGTGTCTGGAAGTATCGACAACCGTCAGGGTAAGAGTGCCAACAGGTCCACATGTCAAAATGGGGGAAATCTTAGCAAATGGCTTAGTGGTGATTGATAAGAATCGTTTTTTTTTTTTTTTTAGGGTTTATCAAGGGATCTTACCTGTAACCTGTGGCTTGACGTTAAATGCGGCGAGTTCCGATTCTCCTGCAGAGTATCTTTTTTCGCTGACAAAGACCGAAGAGTTGTGCGTTCCGAGATCCTTTCGTTATTTGCCTGTTTGTGGCCCACCTGTGAGCTTGCGTGATTCTCGCAATTCTCTTTCAACCTCTCTTCAACTAGCTGTTTTTGCAGAATGTAAAAAATAGGATAGTTATTCACTACACATACTAACCGTTATTTCCATTATCTGAAGTAATTTGTTCATCAATTGGTTATTACAAAGCAGCATTACACGCATGCGCTAAAGGTTTGTCAGAAGTGGGATTTGAACCCACGCCTCCAGGGGAGACTGCGACCTAAACACAGCGCCTTAGACCGCTCGGCCATCCTGACTACACACAACTTAGTTGGGTGTGGGGATGAACGGAATCGGGTAAAAGAAGGATTAGGCTTGCTGATGCTAGTGTCTTCAGAACATTTGTCTGGAAGTATCGACAACCGTCAGGGTAAGAGTGCCAACAGGTCCACATGTCAAAATGGGGGAAATCTTAGCAAATGGCTTAGTGGTGATTCATAAGAATCTTTTTTTTTGTTTTTTTTTAGGGTTTATCAAGGGATCTTACCTGTAGCCTGTGGCTTGACTTTAAATGCGGCGAGTTGCGATTCTCCTGCAGAGTATCTTTTTTCACTGACAAACACCGACCAGTTGTGCATTCCGAGATCCTTTTGTTATTTTTCTGTATGTGGCCCGCCTGTGAGCTTGCGTGATTCTTGCAATTGTCTTTCAATCTCTCATCAACTAGCTGATTTTGCAGAATGTCAAAAATAGGACAGTTATTCACTACTCATACTAACCGTTATCTGAAGTAATTTGTTCATCAATTGGTTATTACAAAGCAGCATTACACGCAGGTGCTAAAGGTTTTTCAGAAGTGGGATTCGAACCCACGCCTCCAGGGGAGACTGCGACCTAAACACAGCGCCTTAGACCGCTCGGCCATCCTGACTACAAAAACATTTAGTTGGGTATCGGGATGAACAGTATCTGGTAAAAGTAGGATTAGGCTTGCTGGTGCTAGTGTCTTCAGAATATGTGTCTGGAAGTATCGACAACCGTCAGGGTAAGAGTGCCAACAGGTCCACATGTCAAAATGGGGGAAATCTTAGCAAATGGCTTAGTGGTGATTGATAAGAATCGTTTTTTTTTTTTTTTTAGAGTTTATCAAGGGATCTTACCTGTAACCTGTGGCTTGACGTTAAATGCGGCGAGTTCCGATTCTCCTGCAGAGTATCTTTTTTCACTGACAAACACCGACCAGTTGTGCATTCCGAGATCCTTTTGTTATTTTTCTGTATGTGGCCCGCCTGTGAGCTTGCGTGATTCTTGCAATTGTCTTTCAATCTCTCATCAACTAGCTGATTTTGCAGAATGTCAAAAATAGGACAGTTATTCACTACTCATACTAACCGTTATCTGAAGTAATTTGTTAATCAATTGGTTATTACAAAGCAGCATTACACGCAGGTGCTAAAGGTTTTTCAGAAGTGGGATTCGAACCCACGCCTCCAGGGGAGACTGCGACCTAAACACAGCGCCTTAGACCGCTCGGCCATCCTGACTACAAAAACATTTAGTTGGGTATCGGGATGAACAGTATCTGGTAAAAGTAGGATTAGGCTTGCTGGTGCTAGTGTCTTCAGAATATGTGTCTGGAAGTATCGACAACCGTCAGGGTAAGAGTGCCAACAGGTCCACATGTCAAAATGGGGGAAATCTTAGCAAATGGCTTAGTGGTGATTGATAAGAATCGTTTTTTTTTTTTTTTTAGAGTTTATCAAGGGATCTTACCTGTAACCTGTGGCTTGACGTTAAATGCGGCGAGTTCCGATTCTCCTGCAGAGTATCTTTTTTCACTGACAAACACCGACCAGTTGTGCATTCCGAGATCCTTTTGTTATTTTTCTGTATGTGGCCCGCCTGTGAGCTTGCGTGATTCTTGCAATTGTCTTTCAATCTCTCATCAACTAGCTGATTTTGCAGAATGTCAAAAATAGGACAGTTATTCACTACTCATACTAACCGTTATCTGAAGTAATTTGTTCATCAATTGGTTATTACAAAGCAGCATTACACGCAGGTGCTAAAGGTTTTTCAGAAGTGGGATTCGAACCCACGCCTCCAGGGGAGACTGCGACCTAAACACAGCGCCTTAGACCGCTCGGCCATCCTGACTACAAAAACATTTAGTTGGGTATCGGGATGAACAGTATCTGGTAAAAGTAGGATTAGGCTTGCTGGTGCTAGTGTCTTCAGAATATGTGTCTGGAAGTATCGACAACCGTCAGGGTAAGAGTGCCAACAGGTCCACATGTCAAAATGGGGGAAATCTTAGCAAATGGCTTAGTGGTGATTGATAAGAATCGTTTTTTTTTTTTTTTTAGAGTTTATCAAGGGATCTTACCTGTAACCTGTGGCTTGACGTTAAATGCGGCGAGTTCCGATTCTCCTGCAGAGTATCTTTTTTCGCTGACAAAGACCGAAAAGTTGTGCGTTCCGAGATCCTTTCGTTATTTGCCTGTTTGTGGCCCACCTGTGAGCTTGCGTGATTCTTGCAATTCTCTTTCAACCTCTCTTCAACTAGCTGTTTTTGCAGAATGTAAAAAATAGGATAGCTATTCACTACACATACTAACCGTTATTTCCATTATCTGAAGTAATTTGTTCATCAATTGGTTATTACAAAGCAGCATTACACGCATGCGCTAAAGGTTTGTCAGAAGAGGGATTTGAACCCACGCCTCCAGGGGAGACTGCGACCTAAACACAGCGTCTTAGACCGCTCGGCCATCCTGACTACACACAACTTAGTTGGGTGTGGGGATGAACGGAATCGGGTAAAAGAAGGATTAGGCTTGCTGATGCTAGTGTCTTCAGAATATGTGTCTGGAAGTATCGACAACCGTCAGGGTAAGAGTGCCAACAGGTCCACATGTCAAAATGGGGGAAATCTTAGCAAATGGCTTAGTGGTGATTCATGAAAATCGTTTTATTGTTGTTTTTTAGGGTTTATCAAGGGATCTTACCTGTAACCTGGGCTTGACGTTAAATGCGGCGAGTTCCGATTCCCCTGCAGACTATATTTTTTCACTGACAAAGACCGAAGAGTTGTACGTTCCGAGATCCTTTCGTTATTTGCCTGTTTGTGTCCCGCCTGTGAGCTTGCGTGATTCTTGCAATTGTCTTTCAATCTCTCATCAACTAGCTGTTTTTGCAGAATGTCAAAAATAGGATAGTTATTCACTACTCATACTAACTGTTATTTCCATTAACTGAAGTAATTTATTCATCAACTGGTTATTACAAAGCAGCATGACATGCAGGCGCTAAAGGTTTGTCAGAAGTGGGATTCGAACCCACGCCTCCAGGGGAGACTGCGACCTAAACACAGCGCCTTAGACCGCTCGGCCATCCTGACTACAAAAACATGTAGTTGGGTATCGGGATGAACAGTATCTGGTAAAAGTAGGATTAGGCTTGCTGGTGCTAGTGTCTTCAGAATATGTGTCTGGAAGTATCGACAACCGTCAGGGTAAGAGTGCCAACAGGTCCACATGTCAAAATGGGGGAAATCTTAGCAAATGGCTTAGTGGTGATTGATAAGAATCGTTTATTTTTTATTTTTTAGGGTTTATCAAGGGATCTTACCTGTAACCTGTGGCTTGACTTTAAATGCGGCGAGTTCCGATTCTCCTGCAGAGTATCTTTTTTCGCTGACAAAGACCGAAGAGTTGTGCGTTCCGAGATCCTTTCGTTATTTGCCTGTTTGTGGCCCACCTGTGAGCTTGCGTGATTCTTGCAATTCTCTTTCAACCTCTCTTCAACTAGCTGTTTTTGCAGAATGTAAAAAAAAGGATAGTTATTCACTACACATACTAACCGTTATTTCCATTATCTGAAGTAATTTGTTAATCAATTGGTTATTACAAAGCAGCATTACACGCATGCGCTAAAGGTTTGTCAGAAGTGGGATTCGAACCCACGCCTCCAGGGGAGACTGCGACCTAAACACAGCGCCTTAGACCGCTCGGCCATCCTGACTACACACAACTTAGTTGGGTGTGGGGATGAACGGAATCGGGTAAAAGAAGGATTAGGTTTGCTGATGCTAGTGTCTTCAGAATATTTGTCTGGAAGTATCGACAACCGTCAGGGTAAGAGTGCCAACAGGTCCACATGTCAAAATGGGGGAAATCTTAGCAAATGGCTTAGTGGTGATTCATAAGAATCTTTTTTTTTTTTTTTTTTTAGGGTTTATCAAGGGATCTTACCTGTAGCCTGTGGCTTGACTTTAAATGCGGCGAGTTGCGATTCTCCTGCAGAGTATCTTTTTTCACTGACAAACACCGACCAGTTGTGCATTCCGAGATCCTTTTGTTATTTTTCTGTATGTGGCCCGCCTGTGAGCTTGCGTGATTCTTGCAATTGTCTTTCAATCTCTCATCAACTAGCTGATTTTGCAGAATGTCAAAAATAGGACAGTTATTCACTACTCATACTAACCGTTATCTGAAGTAATTTGTTCATCAATTGGTTATTACAAAGCAGCATTACACGCAGGTGCTAAAGGTTTTTCAGAAGTGGGATTCGAACCCACGCCTCCAGGGGAGACTGCGACCTAAACACAGCGCCTTAGACCGCTCGGCCATCCTGACTACAAAAACATTTAGTTGGGTATCGGGATGAACAGTATCTGGTAAAAGTAGGATTAGGCTTGCTGGTGCTAGTGTCTTCAGAATATGTGTCTGGAAGTATCGACAACCGTCAGGGTAAGAGTGCCAACAGGTCCACATGTCAAAATGGGGGAAATCTTAGCAAATGGCTTAGTGGTGATTGATAAGAATCGTTTTTTTTTTTTTTTTTAGAGTTTATCAAGGGATCTTACCTGTAACCTGTGGCTTGACGTTAAATGCGGCGAGTTCCGATTCTCCTGCAGAGTATCTTTTTTCGCTGACAAAGACCGAAAAGTTGTGCGTTCCGAGATCCTTTCGTTATTTGCCTGTTTGTGGCCCACCTGTGAGCTTGCGTGATTCTTGCAATTCTCTTTCAACCTCTCTTCAACTAGCTGTTTTTGCAGAATGTAAAAAATAGGATAGCTATTCACTACACATACTAACCGTTATTTCCATTATCTGAAGTAATTTGTTCATCAATTGGTTATTACAAAGCAGCATTACACGCATGCGCTAAAGGTTTGTCAGAAGAGGGATTTGAACCCACGCCTCCAGGGGAGACTGCGACCTAAACACAGCGCCTTAGACCGCTCGGCCATCCTGACTACACACAACTTAGTTGGGTGTGGGGATGAACGGAATCGGGTAAAAGAAGGATTAGGCTTGCTGATGCTAGTGTCTTCAGAATATGTGTCTGGAAGTATCGACAACCGTCAGGGTAAGAGTGCCAACAGGTCCACATGTCAAAATGGGGGAAATCTTAGCAAATGGCTTAGTGGTGATTCATGAAAATCGTTTTATTGTTGTTTTTTAGGGTTTATCAAGGGATCTTACCTGTAACCTGGGCTTGACGTTAAATGCGGCGAGTTCCGATTCCCCTGCAGACTATATTTTTTCACTGACAAAGACCGAAGAGTTGTACGTTCCGAGATCCTTTCGTTATTTGCCTGTTTGTGTCCCGCCTGTGAGCTTGCGTGATTCTTGCAATTGTCTTTCAATCTCTCATCAACTAGCTGTTTTTGCAGAATGTCAAAAATAGGATAGTTATTCACTACTCATACTAACTGTTATTTCCATTAACTGAAGTAATTTATTCATCAACTGGTTATTACAAAGCAGCATGACATGCAGGCGCTAAAGGTTTGTCAGAAGTGGGATTCGAACCCACGCCTCCAGGGGAGACTGCGACCTAAACACAGCGCCTTAGACCGCTCGGCCATCCTGACTACGAAAACATGTAGTTGGGTATCGGGATGAACAGTATCTGGTAAAAGTAGGATTAGGCTTGCTGGTGCTAGTGTCTTCAGAATATGTGTCTGGAAGTATCGACAACCGTCAGGGTAAGAGTGCCAACAGGTCCACATGTCAAAATGGGGGAAATCTTAGCAAATGGCTTAGTGGTGATTGATAAGAATCGTTTATTTTTTATTTTTTAGGGTTTATCAAGGGATCTTACCTGTAACCTGTGGCTTGACTTTAAATGCGGCGAGTTCCGATTCTCCTGCAGAGTATCTTTTTTCGCTGACAAAGACCGAAGAGTTGTGCGTTCCGAGATCCTTTCGTTATTTGCCTGTTTGTGGCCCACCTGTGAGCTTGCGTGATTCTTGCAATTCTCTTTCAACCTCTCTTCAACTAGCTGTTTTTGCAGAATGTAAAAAAAAGGATAGTTATTCACTACACATACTAACCGTTATTTCCATTATCTGAAGTAATTTGTTAATCAATTGGTTATTACAAAGCAGCATTACACGCATGCGCTAAAGGTTTGTCAGAAGTGGGATTCAAACCCACGCCTCCAGGGGAGACTGCGACCTAAACACAGCACCTTAGACCGCTCGGCCATCCTGACTACACACAACTTAGTTGGGTGTGGGGATGAACGGAATCGGGTAAAAGAAGGATTAGGCTTGCTGATGCTAGTGTCTTCAGAATATTTGTCTGGAAGTATCGACAACCGTCAGGGTAAGAGTGCCAACAGGTCCACATGTCAAAATGGGGGAAATCTTAGCAAATGGCTTAGTGGTGATTCATAAGAATCTTTTTTTTTTTTTTTTTTTAGGGTTTATCAAGGGATCTTACCTGTAGCCTGTGGCTTGACTTTAAATGCGGCGAGTTGCGATTCTCCTGCAGAGTATCTTTTTTCACTGACAAACACCGACCAGTTGTGCATTCCGAGATCCTTTTGTTATTTTTCTGTATGTGGCCCGCCTGTGAGCTTGCGTGATTCTTGCAATTGTCTTTCAATCTCTCATCAACTAGCTGATTTTGCAGAATGTCAAAAATAGGACAGTTATTCACTACTCATACTAACCGTTATTTCCATTATCTGAAGTAATTTGTTCATCAATTGGTTATTACAAAGCAGCATTACACGCAGGTGCTAAAGGTTTTTCAGAAGTGGGATTCAAACCCACGCCTCCAGGGGAGACTGCGACCTAAACACAGCGCCTTAGACCGCTCGGCCATCCTGACTACAAAAAATTTAGTTGGGTATCGGGATGAACAGTATCTGGTAAAAGTAGGATTAGGCTTGCTGGTGCTAGTGTCTTCAGAATATGTGTCTGGAAGTATCGACAACCGTCAGGGTAAGAGTGCCAACAGGTCCACATGTCAAAATGGGGGAAATCTTAGCAAATGGCTTAGTGGTGATTGATAAGAATCGTTTATTTTTTATTTTTTAGGGTTTATCAAGGGATCTTACCTGTAACCTGTGGCTTGACTTTAAATGCGGCGAGTTCCGATTCTCCTGCAGAGTATCTTTTTTCGCTGACAAAGACCGAAGAGTTGTGCGTTCCGAGATCCTTTCGTTATTTGCCTGTTTGTGGCCCACCTGTGAGCTTGCGTGATTCTCGCAATTCTCTTTCAACCTCTCTTCAACTAGCTGTTTTTGCAGAATGTAAAAAATAGGATAGTTATTCACTACACATACTAACCGTTATTTCCATTATCTGAAGTAATTTGTTCATCAATTGGTTATTACAAAGCAGCATTACACGCATGCGCTAAAGGTTTGTCAGAAGTGGGATTTGAACCCACGCCTCCAGGGGAGACTGCGACCTAAACACAGCGCCTTAGACCGCTCGGCCATCCTGACTACACGCAACTTAGTTGGGTGTGGGGATGAACGGAATCGGGTAAAAGAAGGATTAGGCTTGCTGATGCTAGTGTCTTCAGAATATGTGTCTGGAAGTATCGACAACCGTCAGGGTAAGAGTGCCAACAGGTCCACATGTCAAAATGGGGGAAATCTTAGCAAATGGCTTAGTGGTGATTCATGAAAATCGTTTTATTGTTGTTTTTTAGGGTTTATCAAGGGATCTTACCTGTAACCTGGGCTTGACGTTAAATGCGGCGAGTTCCGATTCCCCTGCAGACTATATTTTTTCGCTGACAAAGACCGAAGAGTTGTGCGTTCCGAGATCCTTTCGTTATTTGCCTGTTTGTGGCCCACCTGTGAGCTTGCGTGATTCTCGCAATTCTCTTTCAACCTCTCTTCAACTAGCTGTTTTTGCAGAATGTAAAAAATAGGATAGTTATTCACTACACATACTAACCGTTATTTCCATTATCTGAAGTAATTTGTTCATCAATTGGTTATTACAAAGCAGCATTACACGCATGCGCTAAAGGTTTGTCAGAAGTGGGATTTGAACCCACGCCTCCAGGGGAGACTGCGACCTAAACACAGCGCCTTAGACCGCTCGGCCATCCTGACTACACACAACTTAGTTGGGTGTGGGGATGAACGGAATCGGGTAAAAGAAGGATTAGGCTTGCTGATGCTAGTGTCTTCAGAACATTTGTCTGGAAGTATCGACAACCGTCAGGGTAAGAGTGCCAACAGGTCCACATGTCAAAATGGGGGAAATCTTAGCAAATGGCTTAGTGGTGATTCATAAGAATCTTTTTTTAATTTTTTTTTTAGGGTTTATCAAGGGATCTTACCTGTAGCCTGTGGCTTGACTTTAAATGCGGCGAGTTGCGATTCTCCTGCAGAGTATCTTTTTTCACTGACAAACACCGACCAGTTGTGCATTCCGAGATCCTTTTGTTATTTTTCTGTATGTGGCCCGCCTGTGAGCTTGCGTGATTCTTGCAATTGTCTTTCAATCTCTCATCAACTAGCTGATTTTGCAGAATGTCAAAAATAGGACAGTTATTCACTACTCATACTAACCGTTATCTGAAGTAATTTGTTCATCAATTGGTTATTACAAAGCAGCATTACACGCAGGTGCTAAAGGTTTTTCAGAAGTGGGATTCGAACCCACGCCTCCAGGGGAGACTGCGACCTAAACACAGCGCCTTAGACCGCTCGGCCATCCTGACTACAAAAACATTTAGTTGGGTATCGGGATGAACAGTATCTGGTAAAAGTAGGATTAGGCTTGCTGGTGCTAGTGTCTTCAGAATATGTGTCTGGAAGTATCGACAACCGTCAGGGTAAGAGTGCCAACAGGTCCACATGTCAAAATGGGGGAAATCTTAGCAAATGGCTTAGTGGTGATTGATAAGAATCGTTTTTTTTTTTTTTTTTAGAGTTTATCGAGGGATCTTACCTGTAACCTGTGGCTTGACGTTAAATGCGGCGAGTTCCGATTCTCCTGCAGAGTATCTTTTTTCGCTGACAAAGACCGAAAAGTTGTGCGTTCCGAGATCCTTTCGTTATTTGCCTGTTTGTGGCCCACCTGTGAGCTTGCGTGATTCTTGCAATTCTCTTTCAACCTCTCTTCAACTAGCTGTTTTTGCAGAATGTAAAAAATAGGATAGCTATTCACTACACATACTAACCGTTATTTCCATTATCTGAAGTAATTTGTTCATCAATTGGTTATTACAAAGCAGCATTACACGCATGCGCTAAAGGTTTGTCAGAAGAGGGATTTGAACCCACGCCTCCAGGGGAGACTGCGACCTAAACACAGCGCCTTAGACCGCTCGGCCATCCTGACTACACACAACTTAGTTGGGTGTGGGGATGAACGGAATCAGGTAAAAGAAGGATTAGGCTTGCTGATGCTAGTGTCTTCAGAATATGTGTCTGGAAGTATCGGCAACCGTCAGGGTAAGAGTGCCAACAGGTCCACATGTCAAAATGGGGGAAATCTTAGCAAATGGCTTAGTGGTGATTCATGAAAATCGTTTTATTGTTGTTTTTTAGGGTTTATCAAGGGATCTTACCTGTAACCTGGGCTTGACGTTAAATGCGGCGAGTTCCGATTCCCCTGCAGACTATATTTTTTCACTGACAAAGACCGAAGAGTTGTACGTTCCGAGATCCTTTCGTTATTTGCCTGTTTGTGTCCCGCCTGTGAGCTTGCGTGATTCTTGCAATTGTCTTTCAATCTCTCATCAACTAGCTGTTTTTGCAGAATGTCAAAAATAGGATAGTTATTCACTACTCATACTAACTGTTATTTCCATTAACTGAAGTAATTTATTCATCAACTGGTTATTACAAAGCAGCATGACATGCAGGCGCTAAAGGTTTGTCAGAAGTGGGATTCGAACCCACGCCTCCAGGGGAGACTGCGACCTAAACACAGCGCCTTAGACCGCTCGGCCATCCTGACTACAAAAACATGTAGTTGGGTATCGGGATGAACAGTATCTGGTAAAAGTAGGATTAGGCTTGCTGGTGCTAGTGTCTTCAGAATATGTGTCTGGAAGTATCGACAACCGTCAGGGTAAGAGTGCCAACAGGTCCACATGTCAAAATGGGGGAAATCTTAGCAAATGGCTTAGTGGTGATTGATAAGAATCGTTTATTTTTTATTTTTTAGGGTTTATCAAGGGATCTTACCTGTAACCTGTGGCTTGACTTTAAATGCGGCGAGTTCCGATTCTCCTGCAGAGTATCTTTTTTCGCTGACAAAGACCGAAGAGTTGTGCGTTCCGAGATCCTTTCGTTATTTGCCTGTTTGTGGCCCACCTGTGAGCTTGCGTGATTCTTGCAATTCTCTTTCAACCTCTCTTCAACTAGCTGTTTTTGCAGAATGTAAAAAAAAGGATAGTTATTCACTACACATACTAACCGTTATTTCCATTATCTGAAGTAATTTGTTAATCAATTGGTTATTACAAAGCAGCATTACACGCATGCGCTAAAGGTTTGTCAGAAGTGGGATTCGAACCCACGCCTCCAGGGGAGACTGCGACCTAAACACAGCGCCTTAGACCGCTCGGCCATCCTGACTACACACAACTTAGTTGGGTGTGGGGATGAACGGAATCGGGTAAAAGAAGGATTAGGCTTGCTGATGCTAGTGTCTTCAGAATATTTGTCTGGAAGTATCGACAACCGTCAGGGTAAGAGTGCCAACAGGTCCACATGTCAAAATGGGGGAAATCTTAGCAAATGGCTTAGTGGTGATTCATAAGAATCTTTTTTTTTTTTTTTTTTTAGGGTTTATCAAGGGATCTTACCTGTAGCCTGTGGCTTGACTTTAAATGCGGCGAGTTGCGATTCTCCTGCAGAGTATCTTTTTTCACTGACAAACACCGACCAGTTGTGCATTCCGAGATCCTTTTGTTATTTTTCTGTATGTGGCCCGCCTGTGAGCTTGCGTGATTCTTGCAATTGTCTTTCAATCTCTCATCAACTAGCTGTTTTTGCAGAATGTAAAAAATAGGACAGTTATTCACTACTCATACTAACCGTTATTTCCATTATCTGAAGTATTTTATTCATCAATTGGTTATTACAAAGCAGCATTACACGCATGCGCTAAAGATTTTTCAGAAGTGGGATTTGAACCCACGCCTCCAGGGGAGACTTCGACCTAAACACAGCGCCTTAGACCGCTCGGTCATCCTGACTACACACAACTTAGTTGGGTGTGGGGATGAACGGAATCGGGTAAAAGAAGGATTAGGCTTGCTGATGCTAGTGTCTTCAGAATATGTGTCTGGAAGTATCGACAACCGTCAGGGTAAGAGTGCCAACAGGTCCACATGTCAAAATGGGGGAAATCTTAGCAAATGGCTTAGTGGTGATTCATGAAAATCGTTTTATTGTTGTTTTTTAGGGTTTATCAAGGGATCTTACCTGTAACCTGGGCTTGACGTTAAATGCGGCGAGTTCCGATTCCCCTGCAGACTATATTTTTTCACTGACAAAGACCGAAGAGTTGTACGTTCCGAGATCATTTCGTTATTTGCCTGTTTGTGTCCCGCCTGTGAGCTTGCGTGATTCTTGCAATTGTCTTTCAATCTCTCATCAACTAGCTGTTTTTGCAGAATGTCAAAAATAGGATAGTTATTCACTACTCATACTAACTGTTATTTCCATTATCTGAAGTAATTTATTCATCAACTGGTTATTACAAAGCAGCATGACATGCAGGCGCTAAAGGTTTGTCAGAAGTGGGATTCGAACCCACGCCTCCAGGGGAGACTGCTACCTAAACACAGCGCCTTAGACCGCTCAGCCATCCTGACTACAAAAACATGTAGTTGGGTATCGGGATGAACAGTATCTGGTAAAAGTAGGATTAGGCTTGCTGGTGCTAGTGTCTTCAGAATATGTGTCTGGAAGTATCGACAACCGTCAGGGTAAGAGTGCCAACAGGTCCACATGTCAAAATGGGGGAAATCTTAGCAAATGGCTTAGTGGTGATTGATAAGAATCGTTTTTTTTTTTTTTTTAGGGTTTATCAAGGGATCTTACCTGTAACCTGTGGCTTGACGTTAAATGCGGCGAGTTCCGATTCTCCTGCAGAGTATCTTTTTTCGCTGACAAAGACCGAAGAGTTGTACGTTCCGAGATCCTTTTGTTATTTGCCTGTTTGTGTCCCGCCTGTGAGCTTGCGTGATTCTTGCAATTGTCTTTCAATCTCTCATCAACTAGCTGTTTTTGCAGAATGTCAAAAATAGGATAGTTATTCACTACTCATACTAACTGTTATTTCCATTATCTGAAGTAATTTATTCATCAACTGGTTATTACAAAGCAGCATGACATGCAGGCGCTAAAGGTTTGTCAGAAGTGGGATTCGTACCCACGCCTCCAGGGGAGACTGCTACCTAAACACAGCGCCTTAGACCGCTCTGCCATCCTGACTACGAAAACATGTAGTTGAGTATAGGGATGAACAGTATCTGGTAAAATTAGGATTAGGCTTGCTGGTGCTAGTGTCTTCAGAATATGTGTCTGGAAGTATCGACAACCGTCAGGGTAAGAGTGCCAACAGGTCCACATGTCAAAATGGGGGAAATCTTAGCAAATGGCTTAGTGGTGATTGATAAGAATCGTTTATTATTTTATTTTTTAGGGTTTATCAAGGGATCTTACCTGTAACCTGTGGCTTGACTTTAAATGCAGCGAGTTCCGATTCTCCTGCAGAGTATCTTTTTTCGCTGACAAAGACCGAAGAGTTGTGCGTTCCGAGATCCTTTCGTTATTTGCCTGTTTGTGGCCCACCTGTGAGCTTGCGTGATTCTTGCAATTCTCTTTCAACCTCTCTTCAACTAGCTGTTTTTGCAGAATGTAAAAAATAGGATAGCTATTCACTATACATACTAACCGTTATTTCCATTATCTGAAGTAATTTGTTCATCAATTGGTTATTACAAAGCAGCATTACACGCATGCGCTAAAGGTTTGTCAGAAGAGGGATTTGAACCCACGCCTCCAGGGGAGACTGCGACCTAAACACAGCGCCTTAGACCGCTTGGCCATCCTGACTACACACAACGTAGTTGGGTGTGGGGATGAACGGTATCGGGTAAAAGAAGGATTAGGCTTGCTGATGCTAGTGTCTTCAGAATATGTGTCTGGAAGTATCGACAACCGTCAGGGTAAGAGTGCCAACAGGTCCACATGTCAAAATGGGGGAAATCTTAGCAAATGGCTTAGTGGTGATTCATGAAAATTGTTTTATTGTTGTTTTTTAGGGTTTATCAAGGGATCTTACCTGTAACCTGGGCTTGACGTTAAATGCGGCGAGTTCCGATTCTCCTGCAGAGTATCTTTTTTCGCTGACAAAGACCGAAGAGTTGTGCGTTCCGAGATCCTTTCATTATTTGCCTGTTTGTGGCCCACCTGTGAGCTTGCGTGATTCTTGCAATTCTCTTTCAACCTCTCTTCAACTAGCTGTTTTTGCAGAATGTAAAAAATAGGATAGTTATTCACTACTCATACGAACTGTTATTTCCATTATCTGAAGTAATTTATTCATCAACTGGTTATTACAAAGCAGCATGACATGCAGGCGCTAAAGGTTTGTCAGAAGTGGGATTCGAACCCACGCCTCCAGGGGAGAGTGCTACCTAAACACAGCGCCTTAGACCACTCTGCCTTCCTGACTACAAAAACATGTAGTTGAGTATAGGGATGAACAGTATCTGGTAAAATTAGGATTAGGCTTGCTGGTGCTAGTGTCTTCAGAATATGTGTCTGGAAGTATCGACAACCGTCAGGGTAAGAGTGCCAACAGGTCCACATGTCAAAATGGGGGAAATCTTAGCAAATGGCTTAGTGGTGATTCATGAAAATTGTTTTATTGTTGTTTTTTAGGGTTTATCAAGGGATCTTACCTGTAACCTGGGCTTGACGTTAAATGCGGCGAGTTCCGATTCTCCTGCAGAGTATCTTTTTTCGCTGACAAAGACCGAAGAGTTGTGCGTTCCGAGATCCTTTCATTATTTGCCTGTTTGTGGCCCACCTGTGAGCTTGCGTGATTCTTGCAATTCTCTTTCAACCTCTCTTCAACTAGCTGTTTTTGCAGAATGTAAAAAATAGGATAGTTATTCACTACTCATACGAACTGTTATTTCCATTATCTGAAGTAATTTATTCATCAACTGGTTATTACAAAGCAGCATGACATGCAGGCGCTAAAGGTTTGTCAGAAGTGGGATTCGAACCCACGCCTCCAGGGGAGACTGCTACCTAAACACAGCGCCTTAGACCACTCTGCCTTCCTGACTA
This sequence comes from Coregonus lavaretus, assembly GCF_964263955.1. NCBI lineage: Eukaryota > Metazoa > Chordata > Actinopteri > Salmoniformes > Salmonidae > Coregonus > Coregonus lavaretus. Next base: position 13,126,921 of record NC_140022.1, on the reverse strand, counting down.
CAAAAACATGTAGTTGAGTATAGGGATGAACAGTATCTGGTAAAATTAGGATTAGGCTTGCTGGTGCTAGTGTCTTCAGAATATGTGTCTGGAAGTATCGACAACCGTCAGGGTAAGAGTGCCAACAGGTCCACATGTCAAAATGGGGGAAATCTTAGCAAATGGCTTAGTGGTGATTGATAAAAATCGTTTTTTTTTTTTTTTTTTGGGGTTTATCAAGGGATCTTACCTGTAACCTGTGGCTTGACTTTAAATGCGGCGAGTTCCGATTCTCCTGCAGAGTATCTTTTTTCGCTGACAAAGACCGAAGAGTTGTGCGTTCCGAGATCCTTTCGTTATTTGCCTGTTTGTGGCCCACCTGTGAGCTTGCGTGATTCTTGCAATTCTCTTTCAACCTCTCTTCAACTAGCTGTTTTTGCAGAATGTAAAAAATAGGATAGCTATTCACTATACATACTAACCGTTATTTCCATTATCTGAAGTAATTTGTTCATCAATTGGTTATTACAAAGCAGCATTACACGCATGCGCTAAAGGTTTGTCAGAAGAGGGATTTGAACCCACGCCTCCAGGGGAGACTGCGACCTAAACACAGCGCCTTAGACCGCTCGGCCATCCTGACTACACACAACTTAGTTGGGTGTGGGGATGAACGGTATCGGGTAAAAGAAGGATTAGGCTTGCTGATGCTAGTGTCTTCAGAATATGTGTCTGGAAGTATCGACAACCGTCAGGGTAAGAGTGCCAACAGGTCCACATGTCAAAATGGGGGAAATCTTAGCAAATGGCTTAGTGGTGATTCATGAAAATTGTTTTATTGTTGTTTTTTAGGGTTTATCAAGGGATCTTACCTGTAACCTGGGCTTGACGTTAAATGCGGCGAGTTCCGATTCTCCTGCAGAGTATCTTTTTTCGCTGACAAAGACCGAAGAGTTGTGCGTTCCGAGATCCTTTCATTATTTGCCTGTTTGTGGCCCACCTGTGAGCTTGCGTGATTCTTGCAATTCTCTTTCAACCTCTCTTCAACTAGCTGTTTTTGCAGAATGTAAAAAATAGGATAGTTATTCACTACTCATACTAACTGTTATTTCCATTATCTGAAGTAATTTATTCATCAACTGGTTATTACAAAGCAGCATGACATGCAGGCGCTAAAGGTTTGTCAGAAGTGGGATTCGAACCCACGCCTCCAGGGGAGACTGCTACCTAAACACAGCGCCTTAGACCACTCTGCCTTCCTGACTACAAAAACATGTAGTTGAGTATAGGGATGAACAGTATCTGGTAAAATTAGGATTAGGCTTGCTGGTGCTAGTGTCTTCAGAATATGTGTCTGGAAGTATCGACAACCGTCAGGGTAAGAGTGCCAACAGGTCCACATGTCAAAATGGGGGAAATCTTAGCAAATGGCTTAGTGGTGATTGATAAGAATCGTTTTTTTTTTTTTTTTGGGGGGTTTATCAAGGGATCTTACCTGTAACCTGTGGCTTGACTTTAAATGCGGCGAGTTCCGATTCTCCTGCAGAGTATCTTTTTTCGCTGACAAAGACCGAAGAGTTGTGCGTTCCGAGATCCTTTCGTTATTTGCCTGTTTGTGGCCCACCTGTGAGCTTGCGTGATTCTTGCAATTCTCTTTCAACCTCTCTTCAACTAGCTGTTTTTGCAGAATGTAAAAAATAGGATAGCTATTCACTACACATACTAACCGTTATTTCCATTATCTGAAGTAATTTGTTCATCAATTGGTTATTACAAAGCAGCATTACACGCATGCGCTAAAGGTTTGTCAGAAGAGGGATTTGAACCCACACCTCCAGGGGAGACTGCGACCTAAACACAGCGCCTTAGACCGCTTGGCCATCCTGACTACACACAACTTAGTTGGGTGTGGGGATGAACGGTATCGGGTAAAAGAAGGATTAGGCTTGCTGATGCTAGTGTCTTCAGAATATGTGTCTGGAAGTATCGACAACCGTCAGGGTAAGAGTGCCAACAGGTCCACATGTCAAAATGGGGGAAATCTTAGCAAATGGCTTAGTGGTGATTCATGAAAATTGTTTTATTGTTGTTTTTTAGGGTTTATCAAGGGATCTTACCTGTAACCTGGGCTTGACGTTAAATGCGGCGAGTTCCGATTCTCCTGCAGAGTATCTTTTTTCGCTGACAAAGACCGAAGAGTTGTGCGTTCCGAGATCCTTTCATTATTTGCCTGTTTGTGGCCCACCTGTGAGCTTGCGTGATTCTTGCAATTCTCTTTCAACCTCTCTTCAACTAGCTGTTTTTGCAGAATGTAAAAAATAGGATAGTTATTCACTACTCATACGAACTGTTATTTCCATTATCTGAAGTAATTTATTCATCAACTGGTTATTACAAAGCAGCATGACATGCAGGCGCTAAAGGTTTGTCAGAAGTGGGATTCGAACCCACGCCTCCAGGGGAGAGTGCTACCTAAACACAGCGCCTTAGACCACTCTGCCTTCCTGACTACAAAAACATGTAGTTGAGTATAGGGATGAACAGTATCTGGTAAAATTAGGATTAGGCTTGCTGGTGCTAGTGTCTTCAGAATATGTGTCTGGAAGTATCGACAACCGTCAGGGTAAGAGTGCCAACAGGTCCACATGTCAAAATGGGGGAAATCTTAGCAAATGGCTTAGTGGTGATTCATGAAAATTGTTTTATTGTTGTTTTTTAGGGTTTATCAAGGGATCTTACCTGTAACCTGGGCTTGACGTTAAATGCGGCGAGTTCCGATTCTCCTGCAGAGTATCTTTTTTCGCTGACAAAGACCGAAGAGTTGTGCGTTCCGAGATCCTTTCATTATTTGCCTGTTTGTGGCCCACCTGTGAGCTTGCGTGATTCTTGCAATTCTCTTTCAACCTCTCTTCAACTAGCTGTTTTTGCAGAATGTAAAAAATAGGATAGTTATTCACTACTCATACGAACTGTTATTTCCATTATCTGAAGTAATTTATTCATCAACTGGTTATTACAAAGCAGCATGACATGCAGGCGCTAAAGGTTTGTCAGAAGTGGGATTCGAACCCACGCCTCCAGGGGAGACTGCTACCTAAACACAGCGCCTTAGACCACTCTGCCTTCCTGACTACAAAAACATGTAGTTGAGTATAGGGATGAACAGTATCTGGTAAAATTAGGATTAGGCTTGCTGGTGCTAGTGTCTTCAGAATATGTGTCTGGAAGTATCGACAACCGTCAGGGTAAGAGTGCCAACAGGTCCACATGTCAAAATGGGGGAAATCTTAGCAAATGGCTTAGTGGTGATTGATAAAAATCGTTTTTTTTTTTTTTTTTTGGGGTTTATCAAGGGATCTTACCTGTAACCTGTGGCTTGACTTTAAATGCGGCGAGTTCCGATTCTCCTGCAGAGTATCTTTTTTCGCTGACAAAGACCGAAGAGTTGTGCGTTCCGAGATCCTTTCGTTATTTGCCTGTTTGTGGCCCACCTGTGAGCTTGCGTGATTCTTGCAATTCTCTTTCAACCTCTCTTCAACTAGCTGTTTTTGCAGAATGTAAAAAATAGGATAGCTATTCACTATACATACTAACCGTTATTTCCATTATCTGAAGTAATTTGTTCATCAATTGGTTATTACAAAGCAGCATTACACGCATGCGCTAAAGGTTTGTCAGAAGAGGGATTTGAACCCACGCCTCCAGGGGAGACTGCGACCTAAACACAGCGCCTTAGACCGCTCGGCCATCCTGACTACACACAACTTAGTTGGGTGTGGGGATGAACGGTATCGGGTAAAAGAAGGATTAGGCTTGCTGATGCTAGTGTCTTCAGAATATGTGTCTGGAAGTATCGACAACCGTCAGGGTAAGAGTGCCAACAGGTCCACATGTCAAAATGGGGGAAATCTTAGCAAATGGCTTAGTGGTGATTCATGAAAATTGTTTTATTGTTGTTTTTTAGGGTTTATCAAGGGATCTTACCTGTAACCTGGGCTTGACGTTAAATGCGGCGAGTTCCGATTCTCCTGCAGAGTATCTTTTTTCGCTGACAAAGACCGAAGAGTTGTGCGTTCCGAGATCCTTTCATTATTTGCCTGTTTGTGGCCCACCTGTGAGCTTGCGTGATTCTTGCAATTCTCTTTCAACCTCTCTTCAACTAGCTGTTTTTGCAGAATGTAAAAAATAGGATAGTTATTCACTACTCATACTAACTGTTATTTCCATTATCTGAAGTAATTTATTCATCAACTGGTTATTACAAAGCAGCATGACATGCAGGCGCTAAAGGTTTGTCAGAAGTGGGATTCGAACCCACGCCTCCAGGGGAGACTGCTACCTAAACACAGCGCCTTAGACCACTCTGCCTTCCTGACTACAAAAACATGTAGTTGAGTATAGGGATGAACAGTATCTGGTAAAATTAGGATTAGGCTTGCTGGTGCTAGTGTCTTCAGAATATGTGTCTGGAAGTATCGACAACCGTCAGGGTAAGAGTGCCAACAGGTCCACATGTCAAAATGGGGGAAATCTTAGCAAATGGCTTAGTGGTGATTGATAAGAATCGTTTTTTTTTTTTTTTTTTGGGGTTTATCAAGGGATCTTACCTGTAACCTGTGGCTTGACTTTAAATGCGGCGAGTTCCGATTCTCCTGCAGAGTATCTTTTTTCGCTGACAAAGACCGAAGAGTTGTGCGTTCCGAGATCCTTTCGTTATTTGCCTGTTTGTGGCCCACCTGTGAGCTTGCGTGATTCTTGCAATTCTCTTTCAACCTCTCTTCAACTAGCTGTTTTTGCAGAATGTAAAAAATAGGATAGCTATTCACTACACATACTAACCGTTATTTCCATTATCTGAAGTAATTTGTTCATCAATTGGTTATTACAAAGCAGCATTACACGCATGCGCTAAAGGTTTGTCAGAAGAGGGATTTGAACCCACGCCTCCAGGGGAGACTGCGACCTAAACACAGCGCCTTAGACCGCTCGGCCATCCTGACTACACACAACTTAGTTGGGTGTGGGGATGAACGGAATCGGGTAAAAGAAGGATTAGGCTTGCTGATGCTAGTGTCTTCAGAATATGTGTCTGGAAGTATCGACAACCGTCAGGGTAAGAGTGCCAACAGGTCCACATGTCAAAATGGGGGAAATCTTAGCAAATGGCTTAGTGGTGATTCATGAAAATCGTTTTATTGTTGTTTTTTAGGGTTTATCAAGGGATCTTACCTGTAACCTGGGCTTGACGTTAAATGCGGCGAGTTCCGATTCCCCTGCAGACTATATTTTTTCACTGACAAAGACCGAAGAGTTGTACGTTCCGAGATCCTTTCGTTATTTGCCTGTTTGTGTCCCGCCTGTGAGCTTGCGTGATTCTTGCAATTGTCTTTCAATCTCTCATCAACTAGCTGTTTTTGCAGAATGTCAAAAATAGGATAGTTATTCACTACTCATACTAACTGTTATTTCCATTATCTGAAGTAATTTATTCATCAACTGGTTATTACAAAGCAGCATGACATGCAGGCGCTAAAGGTTTGTCAGAAGTGGGATTCGAACCCACGCCTCCAGGGGAGACTGCGACCTAAACACAGCGCCTTAGACCGCTCGGCCATCCTGACTACAAAAACATGTAGTTGGGTATCGGGATGAACAGTATCTGGTAAAAGTAGGATTAGGCTTGCTGGTGCTAGTGTCTTCAGAATATGTATCTGGAAGTATCGACAACCGTCAGGGTAAGAGTGCCAACAGGTCCACATGTCAAAATGGGGGAAATCTTAGCAAATGGCTTAGTGGTGATTGATAAGAATCGTTTATTTTTTATTTTTTAGGGTTTATCAAGGGATCTTACCTGTAACCTGTGGCTTGACTTTAAATGCGGCGAGTTCCGATTCTCCTGCAGAGTATCTTTTTTCGCTGACAAAGACCGAAGAGTTGTGCGTTCCGAGATCCTTTCGTTATTTGCCTGTTTGTGGCCCACCTGTGAGCTTGCGTGATTCTTGCAATTCTCTTTCAACCTCTCTTCAACTAGCTGTTTTTGCAGAATGTAAAAAATAGGATAGTTATTCACTACACATACTAACCGTTATTTCCATTATCTGAAGTAATTTGTTCATCAATTGGTTATTACAAAGCAGCATTACACGCATGCGCTAAAGGTTTGTCAGAAGAGGGATTTGAACCCACGCCTCCAGGGGAGACTGCGACCTAAACACAGCGCCTTAGACCGCTCGGCCATCCTGACTACACACAACTTAGTTGGGTGTGGGGATGAACGGTATCGGGTAAAAGAAGGATTAGGCTTGCTGATGCTAGTGTCTTCAGAATATGTGTCTGGAAGTATCGACAACCGTCAGGGTAAGAGTGCCAACAGGTCCACATGTCAAAATGGGGGAAATCTTAGCAAATGGCTTAGTGGTGATTCATGAAAATTGTTTTATTGTTGTTTTTTAGGGTTTATCAAGGGATCTTACCTGTAACCTGGGCTTGACGTTAAATGCGGCGAGTTCCGATTCTCCTGCAGAGTATCTTTTTTCGCTGACAAAGACCGAAGAGTTGTGCGTTCCGAGATCCTTTCATTATTTGCCTGTTTGTGGCCCACCTGTGAGCTTGCGTGATTCTTGCAATTCTCTTTCAACCTCTCTTCAACTAGCTGTTTTTGCAGAATGTAAAAAATAGGATAGTTATTCACTACTCATACGAACTGTTATTTCCATTATCTGAAGTAATTTATTCATCAACTGGTTATTACAAAGCAGCATGACATGCAGGCGCTAAAGGTTTGTCAGAAGTGGGATTCGAACCCACGCCTCCAGGGGAGACTGCTACCTAAACACAGCGCCTTAGACCACTCTGCCTTCCTGACTACAAAAACATGTAGTTGAGTATAGGGATGAACAGTATCTGGTAAAATTAGGATTAGGCTTGCTGGTGCTAGTGTCTTCAGAATATGTGTCTGGAAGTATCGACAACCGTCAGGGTAAGAGTGCCAACAGGTCCACATGTCAAAATGGGGGAAATCTTAGCAAATGGCTTAGTGGTGATTGATAAGAATCGTTTTTTTTTTTTTTTTGGGGGGTTTATCAAGGGATCTTACCTGTAACCTGTGGCTTGACTTTAAATGCGGCGAGTTCCGATTCTCCTGCAGAGTATCTTTTTTCGCTGACAAAGACCGAAGAGTTGTGCGTTCCGAGATCCTTTCGTTATTTGCCTGTTTGTGGCCCACCTGTGAGCTTGCGTGATTCTTGCAATTCTCTTTCAACCTCTCTTCAACTAGCTGTTTTTGCAGAATGTAAAAAATAGGATAGCTATTCACTATACATACTAACCGTTATTTCCATTATCTGAAGTAATTTGTTCATCAATTGGTTATTACAAAGCAGCATTACACGCATGCGCTAAAGGTTTGTCAGAAGAGGGATTTGAACCCACGCCTCCAGGGGAGACTGCGACCTAAACACAGCGCCTTAGACCGCTCGGCCATCCTGACTACACACAACTTAGTTGGGTGTGGGGATGAACGGTATCGGGTAAAAGAAGGATTAGGCTTGCTGATGCTAGTGTCTTCAGAATATGTGTCTGGAAGTATCGACAACCGTCAGGGTAAGAGTGCCAACAGGTCCACATGTCAAAATGGGGGAAATCTTAGCAAATGGCTTAGTGGTGATTCATGAAAATTGTTTTATTGTTGTTTTTTAGGGTTTATCAAGGGATCTTACCTGTAACCTGGGCTTGACGTTAAATGCGGCGAGTTCCGATTCTCCTGCAGAGTATCTTTTTTCGCTGACAAAGACCGAAGAGTTGTGCGTTCCGAGATCCTTTCATTATTTGCCTGTTTGTGGCCCACCTGTGAGCTTGCGTGATTCTTGCAATTCTCTTTCAACCTCTCTTCAACTAGCTGTTTTTGCAGAATGTAAAAAATAGGATAGTTATTCACTACTCATACTAACTGTTATTTCCATTATCTGAAGTAATTTATTCATCAACTGGTTATTACAAAGCAGCATGACATGCAGGCGCTAAAGGTTTGTCAGAAGTGGGATTCGAACCCACGCCTCCAGGGGAGACTGCTACCTAAACACAGCGCCTTAGACCACTCTGCCTTCCTGACTACAAAAACATGTAGTTGAGTATAGGGATGAACAGTATCTGGTAAAATTAGGATTAGGCTTGCTGGTGCTAGTGTCTTCAGAATATGTGTCTGGAAGTATCGACAACCGTCAGGGTAAGAGTGCCAACAGGTCCACATGTCAAAATGGGGGAAATCTTAGCAAATGGCTTAGTGGTGATTGATAAGAATCGTTTTTTTTTTTTTTTGGGGGGGTTTATCAAGGGATCTTACCTGTAACCTGTGGCTTGACTTTAAATGCGGCGAGTTCCGATTCTCCTGCAGAGTATCTTTTTTCGCTGACAAAGACCGAAGAGTTGTGCGTTCCGAGATCCTTTCGTTATTTGCCTGTTTGTGGCCCACCTGTGAGCTTGCGTGATTCTTGCAATTCTCTTTCAACCTCTCTTCAACTAGCTGTTTTTGCAGAATGTAAAAAATAGGATAGCTATTCACTACACATACTAACCGTTATTTCCATTATCTGAAGTAATTTGTTCATCAATTGGTTATTACAAAGCAGCATTACACGCATGCGCTAAAGGTTTGTCAGAAGAGGGATTTGAACCCACGCCTCCAGGGGAGACTGCGACCTAAACACAGCGCCTTAGACCGCTCGGCCATCCTGACTACACACAACTTAGTTGGGTGTGGGGATGAACGGAATCGGGTAAAAGAAGGATTAGGCTTGCTGATGCTAGTGTCTTCAGAATATGTGTCTGGAAGTATCGACAACCGTCAGGGTAAGAGTGCCAACAGGTCCACATGTCAAAATGGGGGAAATCTTAGCAAATGGCTTAGTGGTGATTCATGAAAATCGTTTTATTGTTGTTTTTTAGGGTTTATCAAGGGATCTTACCTGTAACCTGGGCTTGACGTTAAATGCGGCGAGTTCCGATTCCCCTGCAGACTATATTTTTTCACTGACAAAGACCGAAGAGTTGTACGTTCCGAGATCCTTTCGTTATTTGCCTGTTTGTGTCCCGCCTGTGAGCTTGCGTGATTCTTGCAATTGTCTTTCAATCTCTCATCAACTAGCTGTTTTTGCAGAATGTCAAAAATAGGATAGTTATTCACTACACATACTAACCGTTATTTCCATTATCTGAAGTAATTTGTTCATCAATTGGTTATTACAAAGCAGCATGACATGCAGGCGCTAAAGGTTTGTCAGAAGTGGGATTCGAACCCACGCCTCCAGGGGAGACTGCGACCTAAACACAGCGCCTTAGACCGCTCGGCCATCCTGACTACAAAAACATGTAGTTGGGTATCGGGATGAACAGTATCTGGTAAAAGTAGGATTAGGCTTGCTGGTGCTAGTGTCTTCAGAATATGTGTCTGGAAGTATCGACAACCGTCAGGGTAAGAGTGCCAACAGGTCCACATGTCAAAATGGGGGAAATCTTAGCAAATGGCTTAGTGGTGATTGATAAGAATCGTTTATTTTTTATTTTTTAGGGTTTATCAAGGGATCTTACCTGTAACCTGTGGCTTGACTTTAAATGCGGCGAGTTCCGATTCTCCTGCAGAGTATCTTTTTTCGCTGACAAAGACCGAAGAGTTGTGCGTTCCGAGATCCTTTCGTTATTTGCCTGTTTGTGGCCCACCTGTGAGCTTGCGTGATTCTTGCAATTCTCTTTCAACCTCTCTTCAACTAGCTGTTTTTGCAGAATGTAAAAAATAGGATAGTTATTCACTACACATACTAACCGTTATTTCCATTATCTGAAGTAATTTGTTCATCAATTGGTTATTACAAAGCAGCATTACACGCATGCGCTAAAGGTTTGTCAGAAGAGGGATTTGAACCCACGCCTCCAGGGGAGACTGCGACCTAAACACAGCGCCTTAGACCGCTCGGCCATCCTGACTACACACAACTTAGTTGGGTGTGGGGATGAACGGTATCGGGTAAAAGAAGGATTAGGCTTGCTGATGCTAGTGTCTTCAGAATATGTGTCTGGAAGTATCGACAACCGTCAGGGTAAGAGTGCCAACAGGTCCACATGTCAAAATGGGGGAAATCTTAGCAAATGGCTTAGTGGTGATTCATGAAAATTGTTTTATTGTTGTTTTTTAGGGTTTATCAAGGGATCTTACCTGTAACCTGGGCTTGACGTTAAATGCGGCGAGTTCCGATTCTCCTGCAGAGTATCTTTTTTCGCTGACAAAGACCGAAGAGTTGTGCGTTCCGAGATCCTTTCGTTATTTGCCTGTTTGTGGCCCACCTGTGAGCTTGCGTGATTCTTGCAATTCTCTTTCAACCTCTCTTCAACTAGCTGTTTTTGCAGAATGTAAAAAATAGGATAGTTATTCACTACTCATACTAACTGTTATTTCCATTATCTGAAGTAATTTATTCATCAACTGGTTATTACAAAGCAGCATGACATGCAGGCGCTAAAGGTTTGTCAGAAGTGGGATTCGAACCCACGCCTCCAGGGGAGACTGCTACCTAAACACAGCGCCTTAGACCACTCTGCCATCCTGACTACAAAAACATGTAGTTGAGTATAGGGATGAACAGTATCTGGTAAAATTAGGATTAGGCTTGCTGGTGCTAGTGTCTTCAGAATATGTGTCTGGAAGTATCGACAACCGTCAGGGTAAGAGTGCCAACAGGTCCACATGTCAAAATGGGGGAAATCTTAGCAAATGGCTTAGTGGTGATTGATAAGAATCGTTTATTTTTTTATTTTTTAGGGTTTATCAAGGGATCTTACCTGTAACCTGTGGCTTGACTTTAAATGCGGCGAGTTCCGATTCTCCTGCAGAGTATCTTTTTTCGCTGACAAAGACCGAAGAGTTGTGCGTTCCGAGATCCTTTCGTTATTTGCCTGTTTGTGGCCCACCTGTGAGCTTGCGTGATTCTTGCAATTCTCTTTCAACCTCTCTTCAACTAGCTGTTTTTGCAGAATGTAAAAAATAGGATAGCTATTCACTACACATACTAACCGTTATTTCCATTATCTGAAGTAATTTGTTCATCAATTGGTTATTACAAAGCAGCATGACATGCAGGCGCTAAAGGTTTGTCAGAAGTGGGATTCGAACCCACGCCTCCAGGGGAGACTGCGACCTAAACACAGCGCCTTAGACCGCTCGGCCATCCTGACTACAAAAACATGTAGTTGGGTATCGGGATGAACAGTATCTGGTAAAAGTAGGATTAGGCTTGCTGGTGCTAGTGTCTTCAGAATATGTGTCTGGAAGTATCGACAACCGTCAGGGTAAGAGTGCCAACAGGTCCACATGTCAAAATGGGGGAAATCTTAGCAAATGGCTTAGTGGTGATTGATAAGAATCGTTTATTTTTTATTTTTTAGGGTTTATCAAGGGATCTTACCTGTAACCTGTGGCTTGACTTTAAATGCGGCGAGTTCCGATTCTCCTGCAGAGTATCTTTTTTCGCTGACAAAGACCGAAGAGTTGTGCGTTCCGAGATCCTTTCGTTATTTGCCTGTTTGTGGCCCACCTGTGAGCTTGCGTGATTCTTGCAATTCTCTTTCAACCTCTCTTCAACTAGCTGTTTTTGCAGAATGTAAAAAAAAGGATAGTTATTCACTACACATACTAACCGTTATTTCCATTATCTGAAGTAATTTGTTAATCAATTGGTTATTACAAAGCAACATTACACGCATGCGCTAAAGGTTTGTCAGAAGTGGGATTCGAACCCACGCCTCCAGGGGAGACTGCGACCTAAACACAGCGCCTTAGACCGCTCGGCCATCCTGACTACACACAACTTAGTTGGGTGTGGGGATGAACGGAATCGGGTAAAAGAAGGATTAGGCTTGCTGATGCTAGTGTCTTCAGAATATTTGTCTGGAAGTATCGACAACCGTCAGGGTAAGAGTGCCAACAGGTCCACATGTCAAAATGGGGGAAATCTTAGCAAATGGCTTAGTGGTGATTCATAAGAATCTTTTTTTTTTTTTTTTTTTAGGGTTTATCAAGGGATCTTACCTGTAGCCTGTGGCTTGACTTTAAATGCGGCGAGTTGCGATTCTCCTGCAGAGTATCTTTTTTCACTGACAAACACCGACCAGTTGTGCATTCCGAGATCCTTTTGTTATTTTTCTGTATGTGGCCCGCCTGTGAGCTTGCGTGATTCTTGCAATTGTCTTTCAATCTCTCATCAACTAGCTGATTTTGCAGAATGTCAAAAATAGGACAGTTATTCACTACTCATACTAACCGTTATTTCCATTATCTGAAGTAATTTGTTCATCAATTGGTTATTACAAAGCAGCATTACACGGAGGTGCTAAAGGTTTTTCAGAAGTGGGATTCGAACCCACGCCTCCAGGGGAGACTGCAACCTAAACACAGCGCCTTAGACCGCTCAGCCATCCTGACTACACACAACTTAGTTGGGTGTGGGGATGAACGGAATCGGGTAAAAGAAGGATTAGGCTTGCTGATGCTAGTGTCTTCAGAATATGTGTCTGGAAGTATCGACAACCGTCAGGGTAAGAGTGCCAACAGGTCCACATGTCAAAATGGGGGAAATCTTAGCAAATGGCTTAGTGGTGATTCATGAAAATCGTTTTATTGTTGTTTTTTAGGGTTTATCAAGGGATCTTACCTGTAACCTGGGCTTGACGTTAAATGCGGCGAGTTCCGATTCCCCTGCAGACTATATTTTTTCACTGACAAAGACCGAAGAGTTGTACGTTCCGAGATCATTTCGTTATTTGCCTGTTTGTGTCCCGCCTGTGAGCTTGCGTGATTCTTGCAATTGTCTTTCAATCTCTCATCAACTAGCTGTTTTTGCAGAATGTCAAAAATAGGATAGTTATTCACTACTCATACTAACTGTTATTTCCATTATCTGAAGTAATTTATTCATCAACTGGTTATTACAAAGCAGCATGACATGCAGGCGCTAAAGGTTTGTCAGAAGTGGGATTCGAACCCACGCCTCCAGGGGAGACTGCTACCTAAACACAGCGCCTTAGACCACTCTGCCATCCTGACTACAAAAACATGTAGTTGAGTATAGGGATGAACAGTATCTGGTAAAATTAGGATTAGGCTTGCTGGTGCTAGTGTCTTCAGAATATGTGTCTGGAAGTATCGACAACCGTCAGGGTAAGAGTGCCAACAGGTCCACATGTCAAAATGGGGGAAATCTTAGCAAATGGCTTAGTGGTGATTGATAAGAATCGTTTATTTTTTTATTTTTTAGGGTTTATCAAGGGATCTTACCTGTAACCTGTGGCTTGACTTTAAATGCGGCGAGTTCCGATTCTCCTGCAGAGTATCTTTTTTCGCTGACAAAGACCGAAGAGTTGTGCGTTCCGAGATCCTTTCGTTATTTGCCTGTTTGTGGCCCACCTGTGAGCTTGCGTGATTCTTGCAATTCTCTTTCAACCTCTCTTCAACTAGCTGTTTTTGCAGAATGTAAAAAATAGGATAGCTATTCACTACACATACTAACCGTTATTTCCATTATCTGAAGTAATTTGTTCATCAATTGGTTATTACAAAGCAGCATGACATGCAGGCGCTAAAGGTTTGTCAGAAGTGGGATTCGAACCCACGCCTCCAGGGGAGACTGCGACCTAAACACAGCGCCTTAGACCGCTCGGCCATCCTGACTACAAAAACATGTAGTTGGGTATCGGGATGAACAGTATCTGGTAAAAGTAGGATTAGGCTTGCTGGTGCTAGTGTCTTCAGAATATGTGTCTGGAAGTATCGACAACCGTCAGGGTAAGAGTGCCAACAGGTCCACATGTCAAAATGGGGGAAATCTTAGCAAATGGCTTAGTGGTGATTGATAAGAATCGTTTATTTTTTATTTTTTAGGGTTTATCAAGGGATCTTACCTGTAACCTGTGGCTTGACTTTAAATGCGGCGAGTTCCGATTCTCCTGCAGAGTATCTTTTTTCGCTGACAAAGACCGAAGAGTTGTGCGTTCCGAGATCCTTTCGTTATTTGCCTGTTTGTGGCCCACCTGTGAGCTTGCGTGATTCTTGCAATTCTCTTTCAACCTCTCTTCAACTAGCTGTTTTTGCAGAATGTAAAAAAAAGGATAGTTATTCACTACACATACTAACCGTTATTTCCATTATCTGAAGTAATTTGTTAATCAATTGGTTATTACAAAGCAACATTACACGCATGCGCTAAAGGTTTGTCAGAAGTGGGATTCGAACCCACGCCTCCAGGGGAGACTGCGACCTAAACACAGCGCCTTAGACCGCTCGGCCATCCTGACTACACACAACTTAGTTGGGTGTGGGGATGAACGGAATCGGGTAAAAGAAGGATTAGGCTTGCTGATGCTAGTGTCTTCAGAATATTTGTCTGGAAGTATCGACAACCGTCAGGGTAAGAGTGCCAACAGGTCCACATGTCAAAATGGGGGAAATCTTAGCAAATGGCTTAGTGGTGATTCATAAGAATCTTTTTTTTTTTTTTTTTTTAGGGTTTATCAAGGGATCTTACCTGTAGCCTGTGGCTTGACTTTAAATGCGGCGAGTTGCGATTCTCCTGCAGAGTATCTTTTTTCACTGACAAACACCGACCAGTTGTGCATTCCGAGATCCTTTTGTTATTTTTCTGTATGTGGCCCGCCTGTGAGCTTGCGTGATTCTTGCAATTGTCTTTCAATCTCTCATCAACTAGCTGATTTTGCAGAATGTCAAAAATAGGACAGTTATTCACTACTCATACTAACCGTTATTTCCATTATCTGAAGTAATTTGTTCATCAATTGGTTATTACAAAGCAGCATTACACGCAGGTGCTAAAGGTTTTTCAGAAGTGGGATTCGAACCCACGCCTCCAGGGGAGACTGCAACCTAAACACAGCGCCTTAGACCGCTCAGCCATCCTGACTACACACAACTTAGTTGGGTGTGGGGATGAACGGAATCGGGTAAAAGAAGGATTAGGCTTGCTGATGCTAGTGTCTTCAGAATATGTGTCTGGAAGTATCGACAACCGTCAGGGTAAGAGTGCCAACAGGTCCACATGTCAAAATGGGGGAAATCTTAGCAAATGGCTTAGTGGTGATTCATGAAAATCGTTTTATTGTTGTTTTTTAGGGTTTATCAAGGGATCTTACCTGTAACCTGGGCTTGACGTTAAATGCGGCGAGTTCCGATTCCCCTGCAGACTATATTTTTTCACTGACAAAGACCGAAGAGTTGTACGTTCCGAGATCATTTCGTTATTTGCCTGTTTGTGTCCCGCCTGTGAGCTTGCGTGATTCTTGCAATTGTCTTTCAATCTCTCATCAACTAGCTGTTTTTGCAGAATGTCAAAAATAGGATAGTTATTCACTACTCATACTAACTGTTATTTCCATTATCTGAAGTAATTTATTCATCAACTGGTTATTACAAAGCAGCATGACATGCAGGCGCTAAAGTTTTGTCAGAAGTGGGATTCGTACCCACGCCTCCAGGGGAGACTGCTACCTAATCACAGCGCCTTAGACCGCTCTGCCATCCTGACTACGAAAACATGTAGTTGAGTATAGGGATGAACAGTATCTGGTAAAATTAGGATTAGGCTTGCTGGTGCTAGTGTCTTCAGAATATGTGTCTGGAAGTATCGACAACCGTCAGGGTAAGAGTGCCAACAGGTCCACATGTCAAAATGGGGGAAATCTTAGCAAATGGCTTAGTGGTGATTGATAAGAATCGTTTATTATTTTATTTTTTAGGGTTTATCAAGGGATCTTACCTGTAACCTGTGGCTTGACTTTAAATGCAGCGAGTTCCGATTCTCCTGCAGAGTATCTTTTTTCGCTGACAAAGACCGAAGAGTTGTGCGTTCCGAGATCCTTTCGTTATTTGCCTGTTTGTGGCCCACCTGTGAGCTTGCGTGATTCTTGCAATTCTCTTTCAACCTCTCTTCAACTAGCTGTTTTTGCAGAATGTAAAAAATAGGATAGCTATTCACTATACATACTAACCGTTATTTCCATTATCTGAAGTAATTTGTTCATCAATTGGTTATTACAAAGCAGCATTACACGCATGCGCTAAAGGTTTGTCAGAAGAGGGATTTGAACCCACGCCTCCAGGGGAGACTGCGACCTAAACACAGCGCCTTAGACCGCTTGGCCATCCTGACTACACACAACTTAGTTGGGTGTGGGGATGAACGGTATCGGGTAAAAGAAGGATTAGGCTTGCTGATGCTAGTGTCTTCAGAATATGTGTCTGGAAGTATCGACAACCGTCAGGGTAAGAGTGCCAACAGGTCCACATGTCAAAATGGGGGAAATCTTAGCAAATGGCTTAGTGGTGATTCATGAAAATTGTTTTATTGTTGTTTTTTAGGGTTTATCAAGGGATCTTACCTGTAACCTGGGCTTGACGTTAAATGCGGCGAGTTCCGATTCTCCTGCAGAGTATCTTTTTTCGCTGACAAAGACCGAAGAGTTGTGCGTTCCGAGATCCTTTCATTATTTGCCTGTTTGTGGCCCACCTGTGAGCTTGCGTGATTCTTGCAATTCTCTTTCAACCTCTCTTCAACTAGCTGTTTTTGCAGAATGTAAAAAATAGGATAGTTATTCACTACTCATACGAACTGTTATTTCCATTATCTGAAGTAATTTATTCATCAACTGGTTATTACAAAGCAGCATGACATGCAGGCGCTAAAGGTTTGTCAGAAGTGGGATTCGAACCCACACCTCCAGGGGAGACTGCTACCTAAACACAGCGCCTTAGACCACTCTGCCTTCCTGACTACAAAAACATGTAGTTGAGTATAGGGATGAACAGTATCTGGTAAAATTAGGATTAGGCTTGCTGGTGCTAGTGTCTTCAGAATATGTGTCTGGAAGTATCGACAACCGTCAGGGTAAGAGTGCCAACAGGTCCACATGTCAAAATGGGGGAAATCTTAGCAAATGGCTTAGTGGTGATTGATAAGAATCGTTTTTTTTTTTTTTTTTTGGGGTTTATCAAGGGATCTTACCTGTAACCTGTGGCTTGACTTTAAATGCGGCGAGTTCCGATTCTCCTGCAGAGTATCTTTTTTAGCTGACAAAGACCGAAGAGTTGTGCGTTCCGAGATCCTTTCGTTATTTGCCTGTTTGTGGCCCACCTGTGAGCTTGCGTGATTCTTGCAATTCTCTTTCAACCTCTCTTCAACTAGCTGTTTTTGCAGAATGTAAAAAATAGGATAGCTATTCACTACACATACTAACCGTTATTTCCATTATCTGAAGTAATTTGTTCATCAATTGGTTATTACAAAGCAGCATTACACGCATGCGCTAAAGGTTTGTCAGAAGAGGGATTTGAACCCACGCCTCCAGGGGAGACTGCGACCTAAACACAGCGCCTTAGACCGCTCGGCCATCCTGACTACACACAACTTAGTTGGGTGAGGGGATGAACGGAATCGGGTAAAAGAAGGATTAGGCTTGCTGATGCTAGTGTCTTCAGAATATGTGTCTGGAAGTATCGACAACCGTCAGGGTAAGAGTGCCAACAGGTCCACATGTCAAAATGGGGGAAATCTTAGCAAATGGCTTAGTGGTGATTCATGAAAATCGTTTTATTGTTGTTTTTTAGGGTTTATCAAGGGATCTTACCTGTAACCTGGGCTTGACGTTAAATGCGGCGAGTTCCGATTCCCCTGCAGACTATATTTTTTCACTGACAAAGACCGAAGAGTTGTACGTTCCGAGATCCTTTCGTTATTTGCCTGTTTGTGTCCCGCCTGTGAGCTTGCGTGATTCTTGCAATTGTCTTTCAATCTCTCATCAACTAGCTGTTTTTGCAGAATGTCAAAAATAGGATAGTTATTCACTACTCATACTAACTGTTATTTCCATTATCTGAAGTAATTTATTCATCAACTGGTTATTACAAAGCAGCATGACATGCAGGCGCTAAAGGTTTGTCAGAAGTGGGATTCGAACCCACGCCTCCAGGGGAGACTGCGACCTAAACACAGCGCCTTAGACCGCTCGGCCATCCTGACTACAAAAACATGTAGTTGGGTATCGGGATGAACAGTATCTGGTAAAAGTAGGATTAGGCTTGCTGGTGCTAGTGTCTTCAGAATATGTATCTGGAAGTATCGACAACCGTCAGGGTAAGAGTGCCAACAGGTCCACATGTCAAAATGGGGGAAATCTTAGCAAATGGCTTAGTGGTGATTGATAAGAATCGTTTATTTTTTATTTTTTAGGGTTTATCAAGGGATCTTACCTGTAACCTGTGGCTTGACTTTAAATGCGGCGAGTTCCGATTCTCCTGCAGAGTATCTTTTTTCGCTGACAAAGACCGAAGAGTTGTGCGTTCCGAGATCCTTTCGTTATTTGCCTGTTTGTGGCCCACCTGTGAGCTTGCGTGATTCTTGCAATTCTCTTTCAACCTCTCTTCAACTAGCTGTTTTTGCAGAATGTAAAAAATAGGATAGTTATTCACTACACATACTAACCGTTATTTCCATTATCTGAAGTAATTTGTTCATCAATTGGTTATTACAAAGCAGCATTACACGCATGCGCTAAAGGTTTGTCAGAAGAGGGATTTGAACCCACGCCTCCAGGGGAGACTGCGACCTAAACACAGCGCCTTAGACCGCTCGGCCATCCTGACTACACACAACTTAGTTGGGTGTGGGGATGAACGGTATCGGGTAAAAGAAGGATTAGGCTTGCTGATGCTAGTGTCTTCAGAATATGTGTCTGGAAGTATCGACAACCGTCAGGGTAAGAGTGCCAACAGGTCCACATGTCAAAATGGGGGAAATCTTAGCAAATGGCTTAGTGGTGATTCATGAAAATTGTTTTATTGTTGTTTTTTAGGGTTTATCAAGGGATCTTACCTGTAACCTGGGCTTGACGTTAAATGCGGCGAGTTCCGATTCTCCTGCAGAGTATCTTTTTTCGCTGACAAAGACCGAAGAGTTGTGCGTTCCGAGATCCTTTCGTTATTTGCCTGTTTGTGGCCCACCTGTGAGCTTGCGTGATTCTTGCAATTCTCTTTCAACCTCTCTTCAACTAGCTGTTTTTGCAGAATGTAAAAAATAGGATAGTTATTCACTACTCATACTAACTGTTATTTCCATTATCTGAAGTAATTTATTCATCAACTGGTTATTACAAAGCAGCATGACATGCAGGCGCTAAAGGTTTGTCAGAAGTGGGATTCGAACCCACGCCTCCAGGGGAGACTGCTACCTAAACACAGCGCCTTAGACCACTCTGCCATCCTGACTACAAAAACATGTAGTTGAGTATAGGGATGAACAGTATCTGGTAAAATTAGGATTAGGCTTGCTGGTGCTAGTGTCTTCAGAATATGTGTCTGGAAGTATCGACAACCGTCAGGGTAAGAGTGCCAACAGGTCCACATGTCAAAATGGGGGAAATCTTAGCAAATGGCTTAGTGGTGATTGATAAGAATCGTTTATTTTTTTATTTTTTAGGGTTTATCAAGGGATCTTACCTGTAACCTGTGGCTTGACTTTAAATGCGGCGAGTTCCGATTCTCCTGCAGAGTATCTTTTTTCGCTGACAAAGACCGAAGAGTTGTGCGTTCCGAGATCCTTTCGTTATTTGCCTGTTTGTGGCCCACCTGTGAGCTTGCGTGATTCTTGCAATTCTCTTTCAACCTCTCTTCAACTAGCTGTTTTTGCAGAATGTAAAAAATAGGATAGCTATTCACTACACATACTAACCGTTATTTCCATTATCTGAAGTAATTTGTTCATCAATTGGTTATTACAAAGCAGCATTACACGCATGCGCTAAAGGTTTGTCAGAAGAGGGATTTGAACCCACGCCTCCAGGGGAGACTGCGACCTAAACACAGCGCCTTAGACCGCTCGGCCATCCTGACTACACACAACTTAGTTGGGTGTGGGGATGAACGGAATCGGGTAAAAGAAGGATTAGGCTTGCTGATGCTAGTGTCTTCAGAATATGTGTCTGGAAGTATCGACAACCGTCAGGGTAAGAGTGCCAACAGGTCCACATGTCAAAATGGGGGAAATCTTAGCAAATGGCTTAGTGGTGATTCATGAAAATTGTTTTATTGTTGTTTTTTAGGGTTTATCAAGGGATCTTACCTGTAACCTGGGCTTGACGTTAAATGCGGCGAGTTCCGATTCTCCTGCAGAGTATCTTTTTTCGCTGACAAAGACCGAAGAGTTGTGCGTTCCGAGATCCTTTCGTTATTTGCCTGTTTGTGGCCCACCTGTGAGCTTGCGTGATTCTTGCAATTCTCTTTCAACCTCTCTTCAACTAGCTGTTTTTGCAGAATGTAAAAAATAGGATAGTTATTCACTACTCATACTAACTGTTATTTCCATTATCTGAAGTAATTTATTAATCAACTGGTTATTACAAAGCAGCATGACATGCAGGCGCTAAAGGTTTGTCAGAAGTGGGATTCAAACCCACGCCTCCAGGGGAGACTGCTACCTAAACACAGCGCCTTAGACCACTCTGCCATCCTGACTACAAAAACATGTAGTTGAGTATAGGGATGAACAGTATCTGGTAAAATTAGGATTAGGCTTGCTGGTGCTAGTGTCTTCAGAATATGTGTCTGGAAGTATCGACAACCGTCAGGGTAAGAGTGCCAACAGGTCCACATGTCAAAATGGGGGAAATCTTAGCAAATGGCTTAGTGGTGATTGATAAGAATCGTTTATTTTTTTATTTTTTAGGGTTTATCAAGGGATCTTACCTGTAACCTGTGGCTTGACTTTAAATGCGGCGAGTTCCGATTCTCCTGCAGAGTATCTTTTTTCGCTGACAAAGACCGAAGAGTTGTGCGTTCCGAGATCCTTTCGTTATTTGCCTGTTTGTGGCCCACCTGTGAGCTTGCGTGATTCTTGCAATTCTCTTTCAACCTCTCTTCAACTAGCTGTTTTTGCAGAATGTAAAAAATAGGATAGCTATTCACTACACATACTAACCGTTATTTCCATTATCTGAAGTAATTTGTTCATCAATTGGTTATTACAAAGCAGCATTACACGCATGCGCTAAAGGTTTGTCAGAAGAGGGATTTGAACCCACGCCTCCAGGGGAGACTGCGACCTAAACACAGCGCCTTAGACCGCTCGGCCATCCTGACTACACACAACTTAGTTGGGTGTGGGGATGAACGGAATCGGGTAAAAGAAGGATTAGGCTTGCTGATGCTAGTGTCTTCAGAATATGTGTCTGGAAGTATCGACAACCGTCAGGGTAAGAGTGCCAACAGGTCCACATGTCAAAATGGGGGAAATCTTAGCAAATGGCTTAGTGGTGATTCATGAGAATCGTTTTGTTGTTGTTTTTTAGGGTTTATCAAGGGATCTTACCTGTAACCTGTGGCTTGACTTTCAATGCGGCGAGTTCCGATTCCCTTGCAGACTATCTTTTTTCACTGACAAACACCGACCAGTTGTGCATTCCGAGATCCTTTTGTTATTTGCCTGTTTGTGGCCGCCTGTGAGCTTGCGTGATTCTTGCAATTTTCTTTCAACCTCTCATCAACTAGCTGTTTTTGCAGAATGTCAAAAATAGGATAGTTATTCACTACTCATACTAACTGTTATTTCCATTATGTGAAGTAATTTATTCATCAACTGGTTATTACAAAGCAGCATGACATGCAGGCGCTAAAGGTTTGTCAGAAGTGGGATTTGAACCCACTTCTCCAGGGGAGACTGCGACCTGAACGCAGCGCCTTAGACCGCTCGGCCATCCTGACTACATACAATTTAGTTGGGTATCGGGATGAACAGTATCGGTTAAAAGTAGGATTAGGTTTGCTGGTGCTAGTGTCTTCAGAATATGTGTCTGGAAGTATCCACAACCGTCAGGGTAAGAGTGCCAACAGGTCCACATGTCAAAATGGGGGAAATCTTAGCAAATGGCTTAGTGGTGATTCATGAGAATCGTTTTGTTGTTGTTTTTTAGGGTTTATCAAGGGATCTTACCTGTAACCTGTGGCTTGACTTTCAATGCGGCGAGTTCCGATTCCCTTGCAGACTATCTTTTTTCACTGACAAACACCGACCAGTTGTGCATTCCGAGATCCTTTTGTTATTTGCCTGTTTGTGGCCGCCTGTGAGCTTGCGTGATTCTTGCAATTTTCTTTCAACCTCTCATCAACTAGCTGTTTTTGCAGAATGTCAAAAATAGGATAGTTATTCACTACTCATACTAACTGTTATTTCCATTATCTGAAGTAATTTATTCATCAACTGGTTATTACAAAGCAGCATGACATGCAGGCGCTTAAGGTTTGTCAGAAGTGGGATTCGAACCCACGCCTCCAGGGGAGACTGCGACCTGAACGCAGCGCCTTCGACCGCTCGGCAATCCTGACTACATACAATTTAGTTGGGTATCGGGATGAACAGTATCGGTTAAAAGTAGGATTAGGTTTGCTGGTGCTAGTGTCTTCAGAATATGTGTCTGGAAGTATCGAAAACCGTCAGGGTAAGAGTGCCAACAGGTCCACATGTCAAAATGGGGGAAATCTTAGCAAATGGCTTAGTGGTGATTCATGAGAATCGTTTTGTTGTTGTTTTTTAGGGTTTATCAAGGGATCTTACCTGTAACCTGTGGCTTGACTTTCAATGCGGCGAGTTCCGATTCCCTTGCAGACTATCTTTTTTCACTGACAAACACCGACCAGTTGTGCATTCCGAGATCCTTTTGTTATTTGCCTGTTTGTGGCCGCCTGTGAGCTTGCGTGATTCTTGCAATTTTCTTTCAACCTCTCATCAACTAGCTGTTTTTGCAGAATGTCAAAAATAGGATAGTTATTCACTACTCATACTAACTGTTATTTCCATTATCTGAAGTAATTTATTCATCAACTGGTTATTACAAAGCAGCATGACATGCAGGCGCTAAAGGTTTGTCAGAAGTGGGATTTGAACCCACTTCTCCAGGGGAGACTGCGACCTGAACGCAGCGCCTTAGACCGCTCTGCCATCCTGACTACATACAATTTAGTTGGGTATCGGGATGAACAGTATCGGTTAAAAGTAGGATTAGGTTTGCTGGTGCTAGTGTCTTCAGAATATGTGTCTGGAAGTATCCACAACCGTCAGGGTAAGAGTGCCAACAGGTCCACATGTCAAAATGGGGGAAATCTTAGCAAATGGCTTAGTGGTGATTCATGAGAATCGTTTTGTTGTTGTTTTTTAGGGTTTATCAAGGGATCTTACCTGTAACCTGTGGCTTGACTTTCAATGCGGCGAGTTCCGATTCCCTTGCAGACTATCTTTTTTCACTGACAAACACCGACCAGTTGTGCATTCCGAGATCCTTTTGTTATTTGCCTGTTTGTGGCCGCCTGTGAGCTTGCGTGATTCTTGCAATTTTCTTTCAACCTCTCATCAACTAGCTGTTTTTGCAGAATGTCAAAAATAGGATAGTTATTCACTACTCATACTAACTGTTATTTCCATTATCTGAAGTAATTTATTCATCAACTGGTTATTACAAAGCAGCATGACATGCAGGCGCTTAAGGTTTGTCAGAAGTGGGATTCGAACCCACGCCTCCAGGGGAGACTGCGACCTGAACGCAGCGCCTTCGACCGCTCGGCAATCCTGACTACATACAATTTAGTTGGGTATCGGGATGAACAGTATCGGTTAAAAGTAGGATTAGGTTTGCTGGTGCTAGTGTCTTCAGAATATGTGTCTGGAAGTATCCACAACCGTCAGGGTAAGAGTGCCAACAGGTCCACATGTCAAAATGGGGGAAATCTTAGCAAATGGCTTAGTGGTGATTCATGAGAATCGTTTTGTTGTTGTTTTTTAGGGTTTATCAAGGGATCTTACCTGTAACCTGTGGCTTGACTTTCAATGCGGCGAGTTCCGATTCCCTTGCAGACTATCTTTTTTCACTGACAAACACCGACCAGTTGTGCATTCCGAGATCCTTTTGTTATTTGCCTGTTTGTGGCCGCCTGTGAGCTTGCGTGATTCTTGCAATTTTCTTTCAACCTCTCATCAACTAGCTGTTTTTGCAGAATGTCAAAAATAGGATAGTTATTCACTACTCATACTAACTGTTATTTCCATTATCTGAAGTAATTTATTCATCAACTGGTTATTACAAAGCAGCATGACATGCAGGCGCTTAAGGTTTGTCAGAAGTGGGATTCGAACCCACGCCTCCAGGGGAGACTGCGACCTGAACGCAGCGCCTTAGACCGCTCGGCCATCCTGACTACATACAATATAGTTGGGTATCGGGATGAACAGTATCGGTTAAAAGTAGGATTAGGTTTGCTGGTGCTAGTGTCTTCAGAATATGTGTCTGGAAGTATCGACAACCGTCAGGGTAAGAGTGCCAACAGGTCCACATGTCAAAATGGGGGAAATCTTAGCAAATGGCTTAGTGGTGATTCATGAGAATCTTTTTTTTTTTTTTTTTTAGGGTTTATCAAGGGATCTTACCTGTAACCTGTGGCTTGACTTTCAATGCGGCGAGTTCCGATTCCCTTGCAGACTATCTTTTTTCACTGACAAACACCGACCAGTTGTGCATTCCGAGATCCTTTTGTTATTTGCCTGTTTGTGGCCGCCTGTGAGCTTGCGTGATTCTTGCAATTTTCTTTCAACCTCTCATCAACTAGCTGTTTTTGCAGAATGTCAAAAATAGGATAGTTATTCACTACTCATACTAACTGTTATTTCCATTATCTGAAGTAATTTATTCATCAACTGGTTATTACAAAGCAGCATGACATGCAGGCGCTAAAGGTTTGTCAGAAGTGGGTTTTGAACCCACTTCTCCAGGGGAGACTGCAACCTGAACGCAGCGCCTTAGACCGCTCGGCCATCCTGACTACATACAATTTAGTTGGGTATCGGGATGAACAGTATCGGTTAAAAGTAGGATTAGGTTTGCTGGTGCTAGTGTCTTCAGAATATGTGTCTGGAAGTATCCACTACCGTCAGGGTAAGAGTGCCAACAGGTCCACATGTCAAAATGGGGGAAATCTTAGCAAATGGCTTAGTGGTGATTCATGAGAATCGTTTTGTTGTTGTTTTTTAGGGTTTATCAAGGGATCTTACCTGTAACCTGTGGCTTGACTTTCAATGCGGCGAGTTCCGATTCCCTTGCAGACTATCTTTTTTCACTGACAAACACCGACCAGTTGTGCATTCCGAGATCCTTTTGTTATTTGCCTGTTTGTGGCCGCCTGTGAGCTTGCGTGATTCTTGCAATTTTCTTTCAACCTCTCATCAACTAGCTGTTTTTGCAGAATGTCAAAAATAGGATAGTTATTCACTACTCATACTAACTGTTATTTCCATTATCTGAAGTAATTTATTCATCAACTGGTTATTACAAAGCAGCATGACATGCAGGCGCTTAAGGTTTGTCAGAAGTGGGATTCGAACCCACGCCTCCAGGGGAGACTGCGACCTGAACGCAGCGCCTTAGACCGCTCGGCCATCCTGACTACATACAATATAGTTGGGTATCGGGATGAACAGTATCGGTTAAAAGTAGGATTAGGTTTGCTGGTGCTAGTGTCTTCAGAATATGTGTCTGGAAGTATCGACAACCGTCAGGGTAAGAGTGCCAACAGGTCCACATGTCAAAATGGGGGAAATCTTAGCAAATGGCTTAGTGGTGATTCATGAGAATCTTTTTTTTTTTTTTTTTTAGGGTTTATCAAGGGATCTTACCTGTAACCTGTGGCTTGACTTTCAATGCGGCGAGTTCCGATTCCCTTGCAGACTATCTTTTTTCACTGACAAACACCGACCAGTTGTGCATTCCGAGATCCTTTTGTTATTTGCCTGTTTGTGGCCGCCTGTGAGCTTGCGTGATTCTTGCAATTTTCTTTCAACCTCTCATCAACTAGCTGTTTTTGCAGAATGTCAAAAATAGGATAGTTATTCACTACTCATACTAACTGTTATTTCCATTATCTGAAGTAATTTATTCATCAACTGGTTATTACAAAGCAGCATGACATGCAGGCGCTAAAGGTTTGTCAGAAGTGGGTTTTGAACCCACTTCTCCAGGGGAGACTGCAACCTGAACGCAGCGCCTTAGACCGCTCGGCCATCCTGACTACATACAATTTAGTTGGGTATCGGGATGAACAGTATCGGTTAAAAGTAGGATTAGGTTTGCTGGTGCTAGTGTCTTCAGAATATGTGTCTGGAAGTATCCACTACCGTCAGGGTAAGAGTGCCAACAGGTCCACATGTCAAAATGGGGGAAATCTTAGCAAATGGCTTAGTGGTGATTCATGAGAATCGTTTTGTTGTTGTTTTTTAGGGTTTATCAAGGGATCTTACCTGTAACCTGTGGCTTGACTTTCAATGCGGCGAGTTCCGATTCCCTTGCAGACTATCTTTTTTCACTGACAAACACCGACCAGTTGTGCATTCCGAGATCCTTTTGTTATTTGCCTGTTTGTGGCCGCCTGTGAGCTTGCGTGATTCTTGCAATTTTCTTTCAACCTCTCATCAACTAGCTGTTTTTGCAGAATGTCAAAAATAGGATAGTTATTCACTACTCATACTAACTGTTATTTCCATTATCTGAAGTAATTTATTCATCAACTGGTTATTACAAAGCAGCATGACATGCAGGCGCTAAAGGTTTGTCAGAAGTGGGATTCGAACCCACGCCTCCAGGGGAGACTGCGACCTGAACGCAGCGCCTTAGACCGCTCGGCCATCCTGACTACATACAATATAGTTGGGTATCGGGATGAACAGTATCGGTTAAAAGTAGGATTAGGTTTGCTGGTGCTAGTGTCTTCAGAATATGTGTCTGGAAGTATCGACAACCGTCAGGGTAAGAGTGCCAACAGGTCCACATGTCAAAATGGGGGAAATCTTAGCAAATGGCTTAGTGGTGATTCATGAGAATCTTTTTTTTTTTTTTTTTTAGGGTTTATCAAGGGATCTTACCTGTAACCTGTGGCTTGACTTTCAATGCGGCGAGTTCCGATTCCCTTGCAGACTATCTTTTTTCACTGACAAACACCGACCAGTTGTCCATTCCGAGATCCTTTTGTTATTTGCCTGTTTGTGGCCGCCTGTGAGCTTGCGTGATTCTTGCAATTTTCTTTCAACCTCTCATCAACTAGCTGTTTTTGCAGAATGTCAAAAATAGGATAGTTATTCACTACTCATACTAACTGTTATTTCCATTATCTGAAGTAATTTATTCATCAACTGGTTATTACAAAGCAGCATGACATGCAGGCGCTAAAGGTTTGTCAGAAGTGGGATTCGAACCCACGCCTCCAGGGGAGACTGCAACCTGAACGCAGCGCCTTAGACCGCTCGGCCATCCTGACTACATACAATTTAGTTGGGTATCGGGATGAACAGTATCGGTTAAAAGTAGGATTAGGTTTGCTGGTGCTAGTGTCTTCAGAATATGTGTCTGGAAGTATCGACAACCGTCAGGGTAAGAGTGCCAACAGGTCCACATGTCAAAATGGGGGAAATCTTAGCAAATGGCTTAGTGGTGATTCATGAGAATCGTTTTGTTGTTGTTTTTTAGGGTTTATCAAGGGATCTTACCTGTAACCTGTGGCTTGACTTTCAATGCGGCGAGTTCCGATTCCCTTGCAGACTATCTTTTTTCACTGACAAACACCGACCAGTTGTGCATTCCGAGATCCTTTTGTTATTTGCCTGTTTGTGGCCGCCTGTGAGCTTGCGTGATTCTTGCAATTTTCTTTCAACCTCTCATCAACTAGCTGTTTTTGCAGAATGTCAAAAATAGGATAGTTATTCACTACTCATACTAACTGTTATTTCCATTATCTGAAGTAATTTATTCATCAACTGGTTATTACAAAGCAGCATGACATGCAGGCGCTAAAGGTTTGTCAGAAGTGGGATTCGAACCCACGCCTCCAGGGGAGACTGCGACCTGAACGCAGCGCCTTAGACCGCTCGGCCATCCTGACTACATACAATTTAGTTGGGTATCGGGATGAACAGTATCGGTTAAAAGTAGGATTAGGTTTGCTGGTGCTAGTGTCTTCAGAATATGTGTCTGGAAGTATCGACAACCGTCAGGGTAAGAGTGCCAACAGGTCCACATGTCAAAATGGGGGAAATCTTAGCAAATGGCTTAGTGGTGATTCATGAGAATCGTTTTGTTGTTGTTTTTTAGGGTTTATCAAGGGATCTTACCTGTAACCTGTGGCTTGACTTTCAATGCGGCGAGTTCCGATTCCCTTGCAGACTATCTTTTTTCACTGACAAACACCGACCAGTTGTGCATTCCGAGATCCTTTTGTTATTTGCCTGTTTGTGGCCGCCTGTGAGCTTGCGTGATTCTTGCAATTTTCTTTCAACCTCTCATCAACTAGCTGTTTTTGCAGAATGTCAAAAATAGGATAGTTATTCACTACTCATACTAACTGTTATTTCCATTATCTGAAGTAATTTATTCATCAACTGGTTATTACAAAGCAGCATGACATGCAGGCGCTAAAGGTTTGTCAGAAGTGGGATTCGAACCCACGCCTCCAGGGGAGACTGCGACCTGAACGCAGCGCCTTAGACAGCTCGACCATCCTGACTACATACAATTTAGTTGGGTATCGGGATGAACAGTATCGGTTAAAAGTAGGATTAGGTTTGCTGGTGCTAGTGTCTT
This sequence comes from Coregonus lavaretus, assembly GCF_964263955.1. Classification (NCBI taxonomy): domain Eukaryota; kingdom Metazoa; phylum Chordata; class Actinopteri; order Salmoniformes; family Salmonidae; genus Coregonus; species Coregonus lavaretus. The sequence goes on along the minus strand of NC_140022.1, from coordinate 13,098,229 downwards.
CAGAATATGTGTCTGGAAGTATCGACAACCGTCAGGGTAAGAGTGCCAACAGGTCCACATGTCAAAATGGGGGAAATCTTAGCAAATGGCTTAGTGGTGATTCATGAGAATCGTTTTGTTGTTGTTTTTTAGGGTTTATCAAGGGATCTTACCTGTAACCTGTGGCTTGACTTTCAATGCGGCGAGTTCCGATTCCCTTGCAGACTATCTTTTTTCACTGACAAACACCGACCAGTTGTGCATTCCGAGATCCTTTTGTTATTTGCCTGTTTGTGGCCGCCTGTGAGCTTGCGTGATTCTTGCAATTTTCTTTCAACCTCTCATCAACTAGCTGTTTTTGCAGAATGTCAAAAATAGGATAGTTATTCACTACTCATACTAACTGTTATTTCCATTATCTGAAGTAATTTATTCATCAACTGGTTATTACAAAGCAGCATGACATGCAGGCGCTAAAGGTTTGTCAGAAGTGGGATTCGAACCCACGCCTCCAGGGGAGACTGCGACCTGAACGCAGCGCCTTAGACCGCTCGGCCATCCTGACTACATACAATATAGTTGGGTATCGGGATGAACAGTATCGGTTAAAAGTAGGATTAGGTTTGCTGGTGCTAGTGTCTTCAGAATATGTGTCTGGAAGTATCGACAACCGTCAGGGTAAGAGTGCCAACAGGTCCACATGTCAAAATGGGGGAAATCTTAGCAAATGGCTTAGTGGTGATTCATGAGAATCTTTTTTTTTTTTTTTTTTTAGGGTTTATCAAGGGATCTTACCTGTAACCTGTGGCTTGACTTTCAATGCGGCGAGTTCCGATTCCCTTGCAGACTATCTTTTTTCACTGACAAACACCGACCAGTTGTCCATTCCGAGATCCTTTTGTTATTTGCCTGTTTGTGGCCGCCTGTGAGCTTGCGTGATTCTTGCAATTTTCTTTCAACCTCTCATCAACTAGCTGTTTTTGCAGAATGTCAAAAATAGGATAGTTATTCACTACTCATACTAACTGTTATTTCCATTATCTGAAGTAATTTATTCATCAACTGGTTATTACAAAGCAGCATGACATGCAGGCGCTAAAGGTTTGTCAGAAGTGGGATTCGAACCCACGCCTCCAGGGGAGACTGCAACCTGAACGCAGCGCCTTAGACCGCTCGGCCATCCTGACTACATACAATTTAGTTGGGTATCGGGATGAACAGTATCGGTTAAAAGTAGGATTAGGTTTGCTGGTGCTAGTGTCTTCAGAATATGTGTCTGGAAGTATCGACAACCGTCAGGGTAAGAGTGCAAACAGGTCCACATGTCAAAATGGGGGAAATCTTAGCAAATGGCTTAGTGGTGATTCATGAGAATCTTTTTTTTTTTTTTTTTTAGGGTTTATCAAGGGATCTTACCTGTAACCTGTGGCTTGACTTTCAATGCGGCGAGTTCCGATTCCCTTGCAGACTATCTTTTTTCACTGACAAACACCGACCAGTTGTCCATTCCGAGATCCTTTTGTTATTTGCCTGTTTGTGGCCGCCTGTGAGCTTGCGTGATTCTTGCAATTTTCTTTCAACCTCTCATCAACTAGCTGTTTTTGCAGAATGTCAAAAACAGGATAGTTATTCACTACTCATACTAACTGTTATTTCCATTATCTGAAGTAATTTATTCATCAACTGGTTATTACAAAGCAGCATGACATGCAGGCGCTAAAGGTTTGTCAGAAGTGGGATTCGAACCCACGCCTCCAGGGGAGACTGCGACCTGAACGCAGCGCCTTAGACAGCTCGGCCATCCTGACTACATACAATTTAGTTGGGTATCGGGATGAACAGTATCGGTTAAAAGTAGGATTAGGTTTGCTGGTGCTAGTGTCTTCAGAATATGTGTCTGGAAGTATCGACAACCGTCAGGGTAAGAGTGCCAACAGGTCCACATGTCAAAATGGGGGAAATCTTAGCAAATGGCTTAGTGGTGATTCATGAGAATCGTTTTGTTGTTGTTTTTTAGGGTTTATCAAGGGATCTTACCTGTAACCTGTGGCTTGACTTTCAATGCGGCGAGTTCCGATTCCCTTGCAGACTATCTTTTTTCACTGACAAACACCGACCAGTTGTGCATTCCGAGATCCTTTTGTTATTTGCCTGTTTGTGGCCGCCTGTGAGCTTGCGTGATTCTTGCAATTTTCTTTCAACCTCTCATCAACTAGCTGTTTTTGCAGAATGTCAAAAATAGGATAGTTATTCACTACTCATACTAACTGTTATTTCCATTATCTGAAGTAATTTATTCATCAACTGGTTATTACAAAGCAGCATGACATGCAGGCGCTAAAGGTTTGTCAGAAGTGGGATTCGAACCCACGCCTCCAGGGGAGACTGCGACCTGAACGCAGCGCCTTAGACCGCTCGGCCATCCTGACTACATACAATTTAGTTGGGTATCGGGATGAACAGTATCGGTTAAAAGTAGGATTAGGTTTGCTGGTGCTAGTGTCTTCAGAATATGTGTCTGGAAGTATCGACAACCGTCAGGGTAAGAGTGCCAACAGGTCCACATGTCAAAATGGGGGAAATCTTAGCAAATGGCTTAGTGGTGATTCATGAGAATCGTTTTGTTGTTGTTTTTTAGGGTTTATCAAGGGATCTTACCTGTAACCTGTGGCTTGACTTTCAATGCGGCGAGTTCCGATTCCCTTGCAGACTATCTTTTTTCACTGACAAACACCGACCAGTTGTGCATTCCGAGATCCTTTTGTTATTTGCCTGTTTGTGGCCGCCTGTGAGCTTGCGTGATTCTTGCAATTTTCTTTCAACCTCTCATCAACTAGCTGTTTTTGCAGAATGTCAAAAATAGGATAGTTATTCACTACTCATACTAACTGTTATTTCCATTATCTGAAGTAATTTATTCATCAACTGGTTATTACAAAGCAGCATGACATGCAGGCGCTAAAGGTTTGTCAGAAGTGGGATTCGAACCCACGCCTCCAGGGGAGACTGCGACCTGAACGCAGCGCCTTAGACAGCTCGGCCATCCTGACTACATACAATTTAGTTGGGTATCGGGATGAACAGTATCGGTTAAAAGTAGGATTAGGTTTGCTGGTGCTAGTGTCTTCAGAATATGTGTCTGGAAGTATCGACAACCGTCAGGGTAAGAGTGCCAACAGGTCCACATGTCAAAATGGGGGAAATCTTAGCAAATGGCTTAGTGGTGATTCATGAGAATCGTTTTGTTGTTATTTTTTAGGGTTTATCAAGGGATCTTACCTGTAACCTGTGGCTTGACTTTCAATGCGGCGAGTTCCGATTCCCTTGCAGACTATCTTTTTTCACTGACAAACACCGACCAGTTGTGCATTCCGAGATCCTTTTGTTATTTGCCTGTTTGTGGCCGCCTGTGAGCTTGCGTGATTCTTGCAATTTTCTTTCAACCTCTCATCAACTAGCTGTTTTTGCAGAATGTCAAAAATAGGATAGTTATTCACTACTCATACTAACTGTTATTTCCATTATCTGAAGTAATTTATTCATCAACTGGTTATTACAAAGCAGCATGACATGCAGGCGCTAAAGGTTTGTCAGAAGTGGGATTCGAACCCACGCCTCCAGGGGAGACTGCGACCTGAACGCAGCGCCTTAGACCGCTCGGCCATCCTGACTACATACAATTTAGTTGGGTATCGGGATGAACAGTATCGGTTAAAAGTAGGATTAGGTTTGCTGGTGCTAGTGTCTTCAGAATATGTGTCTGGAAGTATCGACAACCGTCAGGGTAAGAGTGCCAACAGGTCCACATGTCAAAATGGGGGAAATCTTAGCAAATGGCTTAGTGGTGATTCATGAGAATCGTTTTGTTGTTGTTTTTTAGGGCTTATCAAGGGATCTTACCTGTAACCTGTGGCTTGACTTTCAATGCGGCGAGTTCCGATTCCCTTGCAGACTATCTTTTTTCACTGACAAACACCGACCAGTTGTGCATTCCGAGATCCTTTTGTTATTTGCCTGTTTGTGGCCGCCTGTGAGCTTGCGTGATTCTTGCAATTTTCTTTCAACCTCTCATCAACTAGCTGTTTTTGCAGAATGTCAAAAATAGGATAGTTATTCACTACTCATACTAACTGTTATTTCCATTATCTGAAGTAATTTATTCATCAACTGGTTATTACAAAGCAGCATGACATGCAGGCGCTAAAGGTTTGTCAGAAGTGGGATTCGAACCCACGCCTCCAGGGGAGACTGCGACCTGAACGCAGCGCCTTAGACCGCTCGGCCATCCTGACTACATACAATTTAGTTGGGTATCGGGATGAACAGTATCGGTTAAAAGTAGGATTAGGTTTGCTGGTGCTAGTGTCTTCAGAATATGTGTCTGGAAGTATCGACAACCGTCAGGGTAAGAGTGCCAACAGGTCCACATGTCAAAATGGGGGAAATCTTAGCAAATGGCTTAGTGGTGATTCATGAGAATCGTTTTGTTGTTGTTTTTTAGGGTTTATCAAGGGATCTTACCTGTAACCTGTGGCTTGACTTTCAATGCGGCGAGTTCCGATTCCCTTGCAGACTATCTTTTTTCACTGACAAACACCGACCAGTTGTGCATTCCGAGATCCTTTTGTTATTTGCCTGTTTGTGGCCGCCTGTGAGCTTGCGTGATTCTTGCAATTTTCTTTCAACCTCTCATCAACTAGCTGTTTTTGCAGAATGTCAAAAATAGGATAGTTATTCACTACTCATACTAACTGTTATTTCCATTATGTGAAGTAATTTATTCATCAACTGGTTATTACAAAGCAGCATGACATGCAGGCGCTAAAGGTTTGTCAGAAGTGGGATTTGAACCCACTTCTCCAGGGGAGACTGCGACCTGAACGCAGCGCCTTAGACCGCTCGGCCATCCTGACTACATACAATTTAGTTGGGTATCGGGATGAACAGTATCGGTTAAAAGTAGGATTAGGTTTGCTGGTGCTAGTGTCTTCAGAATATGTGTCTGGAAGTATCGACAACCGTCAGGGTAAGAGTGCCAACAGGTCCACATGTCAAAATGGGGGAAATCTTAGCAAATGGCTTAGTGGTGATTCATGAGAATCGTTTTGTTGTTGTTTTTTAGGGTTTATCAAGGGATCTTACCTGTAACCTGTGGCTTGACTTTCAATGCGGCGAGTTCCGATTCCCTTGCAGACTATCTTTTTTCACTGACAAACACCGACCAGTTGTGCATTCCGAGATCCTTTTGTTATTTGCCTGTTTGTGGCCGCCTGTGAGCTTGCGTGATTCTTGCAATTTTCTTTCAACCTCTCATCAACTAGCTGTTTTTGCAGAATGTCAAAAATAGGATAGTTATTCACTACTCATACTAACTGTTATTTCCATTATCTGAAGTAATTTATTCATCAACTGGTTATTACAAAGCAGCATGACATGCAGGCGCTAAAGGTTTGTCAGAAGTGGGATTCGAACCCACGCCTCCAGGGGAGACTGCGACCTGAACGCCGCGCCTTAGACCGCTCGGCCATCCTGACTACATACAATATAGTTGGGTATCGGGATGAACAGTATCGGTTAAAAGTAGGATTAGGTTTGCTGGTGCTAGTGTCTTCAGAATATGTGTCTGGAAGTATCGACAACCGTCAGGGTAAGAGTGCCAACAGGTCCACATGTCAAAATGGGGGAAATCTTAGCAAATGGCTTAGTGGTGATTCATGAGAATCTTTTTTTTTTTTTTTTTTAGGGTTTATCAAGGGATCTTACCTGTAACCTGTGGCTTGACTTTCAATGCGGCGAGTTCCGATTCCCTTGCAGACTATCTTTTTTCACTGACAAACACCGACCAGTTGTCCATTCCGAGATCCTTTTGTTATTTGCCTGTTTGTGGCCGCCTGTGAGCTTGCGTGATTCTTGCAATTTTCTTTCAACCTCTCATCAACTAGCTGTTTTTGCAGAATGTCAAAAATAGGATAGTTATTCACTACTCATACTAACTGTTATTTCCATTATCTGAAGTAATTTATTCATCAACTGGTTATTACAAAGCAGCATGACATGCAGGCGCTAAAGGTTTGTCAGAAGTGGGATTCGAACCCACGCCTCCAGGGGAGACTGCGTCCTGAACGCAGCGCCTTAGACCGCTCGTCCATCCTGACTACATACAATTTAGTTGGGTATCGGGATGAACAGTATCGGTTAAAAGTAGGATTAGGTTTGCTGGTGCTAGTGTCTTCAGAATATGTGTCTGGAAGTATCGACAACCGTCAGGGTAAGAGTGCCAACAGGTCCACATGTCAAAATGGGGGAAATCTTAGCAAATGGCTTAGTGGTGATTCATGAGAATCGTTTTGTTGTTGTTTTTTAGGGTTTATCAAGGGATCTTACCTGTAACCTGTGGCTTGACTTTCAATGCGGCGAGTTCCGATTCCCTTGCAGACTATCTTTTTTCACTGACAAACACCGACCAGTTGTGCATTCCGAGATCCTTTTGTTATTTGCCTGTTTGTGGCTGCCTGTGAGCTTGCGTGATTCTTGCAATTTTCTTTCAACCTCTCATCAACTAGCTGTTTTTGCAGAATGTCAAAAATAGGATAGTTATTCACTACTCATACTAACTGTTATTTCCATTATCTGAAGTAATTTATTCATCAACTGGTTATTACAAAGCAGCATGACATGCAGGCGCTAAAGGTTTGTCAGAAGTGGGATTCGAACCCACACCTCCAGGGGAGACTGCGACCTGAACGCAGCGCCTTAGACCGCTCGGCCATCCTGACTACATACAATTTAGTTGGGTATCGGGATGAACAGTATCGGTTAAAAGTAGGATTAGGTTTGCTGGTGCTAGTGTCTTCAGAATATGTGTCTGGAAGTATCGACAACCGTCAGGGTAAGAGTGCCAACAGGTCCACATGTCAAAATGGGGGAAATCTTAGCAAATGGCTTAGTGGTGATTCATGAGAATCGTTTTGTTGTTGTTTTTTAGGGTTTATCAAGGGATCTTACCTGTAACCTGTGGCTTGACTTTCAATGCGGCGAGTTCCGATTCCCTTGCAGACTATCTTTTTTCACTGACAAACACCGACCAGTTGTGCATTCCGAGATCCTTTTGTTATTTGCCTGTTTGTGGCCGCCTGTGAGCTTGCGTGATTCTTGCAATTTTCTTTCAACCTCTCATCAACTAGCTGTTTTTGCAGAATGTCAAAAATAGGATAGTTATTCACTACTCATACTAACTGTTATTTCCATTATCTGAAGTAATTTATTCATCAACTGGTTATTACAAAGCAGCATGACATGCAGGCGCTAAAGGTTTGTCAGAAGTGGGATTCGAACCCACGCCTCCAGGGGAGACTGCGACCTGAACGCAGCGCCTTAGACCGCTCGGCCATCCTGACTACATACAATTTAGTTGGGTATCGGGATGAACAGTATCGGTTAAAAGTAGGATTAGGTTTGCTGGTGCTAGTGTCTTCAGAATATGTGTCTGGAAGTATCGACAACCGTCAGGGTAAGAGTGCCAACAGGTCCACATGTCAAAATGGGGGAAATCTTAGCAAATGGCTTAGTGGTGATTCATGAGAATCGTTTTGTTGTTGTTTTTTAGGGTTTATCAAGGGATCTTACCTGTAACCTGTGGCTTGACTTTCAATGCGGCGAGTTCCGATTCCCTTGCAGACTATCTTTTTTCACTGACAAACACCGACCAGTTGTGCATTCCGAGATCCTTTTGTTATTTGCCTGTTTGTGGCCGCCTGTGAGCTTGCGTGATTCTTGCAATTTTCTTTCAACCTCTCATCAACTAGCTGTTTTTGCAGAATGTCAAAAATAGGATAGTTATTCACTACTCATACTAACTGTTATTTCCATTATCTGAAGTAATTTATTCATCAACTGGTTATTACAAAGCAGCATGACATGCAGGCGCTAAAGGTTTGTCAGAAGTGGGATTCGAACCCACGCCTCCAGGGGAGACTGCGACCTGAACGCAGCGCCTTAGACAGCTCGGCCATCCTGACTACATACAATTTAGTTGGGTATCGGGATGAACAGTATCGGTTAAAAGTAGGATTAGGTTTGCTGGTGCTAGTGTCTTCAGAATATGTGTCTGGAAGTATCGACAACCGTCAGGGTAAGAGTGCCAACAGGTCCACATGTCAAAATGGGGGAAATCTTAGCAAATGGCTTAGTGGTGATTCATGAGAATCGTTTTGTTGTTATTTTTTAGGGTTTATCAAGGGATCTTACCTGTAACCTGTGGCTTGACTTTCAATGCGGCGAGTTCCGATTCCCTTGCAGACTATCTTTTTTCACTGACAAACACCGACCAGTTGTGCATTCCGAGATCCTTTTGTTATTTGCCTGTTTGTGGCCGCCTGTGAGCTTGCGTGATTCTTGCAATTTTCTTTCAACCTCTCATCAACTAGCTGTTTTTGCAGAATGTCAAAAATAGGATAGTTATTCACTACTCATACTAACTGTTATTTCCATTATCTGAAGTAATTTATTCATCAACTGGTTATTACAAAGCAGCATGACATGCAGGCGCTAAAGGTTTGTCAGAAGTGGGATTCGAACCCACGCCTCCAGGGGAGACTGCGACCTGAACGCAGCGCCTTAGACCGCTCGGCCATCCTGACTACATACAATTTAGTTGGGTATCGGGATGAACAGTATCGGTTAAAAGTAGGATTAGGTTTGCTGGTGCTAGTGTCTTCAGAATATGTGTCTGGAAGTATCGACAACCGTCAGGGTAAGAGTGCCAACAGGTCCACATGTCAAAATGGGGGAAATCTTAGCAAATGGCTTAGTGGTGATTCATGAGAATCGTTTTGTTGTTGTTTTTTAGGGTTTATCAAGGGATCTTACCTGTAACCTGTGGCTTGACTTTCAATGCGGCGAGTTCCGATTCCCTTGCAGACTATCTTTTTTCACTGACAAACACCGACCAGTTGTGCATTCCGAGATCCTTTTGTTATTTGCCTGTTTGTGGCCGCCTGTGAGCTTGCGTGATTCTTGCAATTTTCTTTCAACCTCTCATCAACTAGCTGTTTTTGCAGAATGTCAAAAATAGGATAGTTATTCACTACTCATACTAACTGTTATTTCCATTATCTGAAGTAATTTATTCATCAACTGGTTATTACAAAGCAGCATGACATGCAGGCGCTAAAGGTTTGTCAGAAGTGGGATTCGAACCCACGCCTCCAGGGGAGACTGCGACCTGAACGCAGCGCCTTAGACCGCTCGGCCATCCTGACTACATACAATTTAGTTGGGTATCGGGATGAACAGTATCGGTTAAAAGTAGGATTAGGTTTGCTGGTGCTAGTGTCTTCAGAATATGTGTCTGGAAGTATCGACAACCGTCAGGGTAAGAGTGCCAACAGGTCCACATGTCAAAATGGGGGAAATCTTAGCAAATGGCTTAGTGGTGATTCATGAGAATCGTTTTGTTGTTGTTTTTTAGGGTTTATCAAGGGATCTTACCTGTAACCTGTGGCTTGACTTTCAATGCGGCGAGTTCCGATTCCCTTGCAGACTATCTTTTTTCACTGACAAACACCGACCAGTTGTGCATTCCGAGATCCTTTTGTTATTTGCCTGTTTGTGGCCGCCTGTGAGCTTGCGTGATTCTTGCAATTTTCTTTCAACCTCTCATCAACTAGCTGTTTTTGCAGAATGTCAAAAATAGGATAGTTATTCACTACTCATACTAACTGTTATTTCCATTATGTGAAGTAATTTATTCATCAACTGGTTATTACAAAGCAGCATGACATGCAGGCGCTAAAGGTTTGTCAGAAGTGGGATTTGAACCCACTTCTCCAGGGGAGACTGCGACCTGAACACAGCGCCTTAGACCGCTCGGCCATCCTGACTACATACAATTTAGTTGGGTATCGGGATGAACAGTATCGGTTAAAAGTAGGATTAGGTTTGCTGGTGCTAGTGTCTTCAGAATATGTGTCTGGAAGTATCGACAACCGTCAGGGTAAGAGTGCCAACAGGTCCACATGTCAAAATGGGGGAAATCTTAGCAAATGGCTTAGTGGTGATTCATGAGAATCGTTTTGTTGTTGTTTTTTAGGGTTTATCAAGGGATCTTACCTGTAACCTGTGGCTTGACTTTCAATGCGGCGAGTTCCGATTCCCTTGCAGACTATCTTTTTTCACTGACAAACACCGACCAGTTGTGCATTCCGAGATCCTTTTGTTATTTGCCTGTTTGTGGCCGCCTGTGAGCTTGCGTGATTCTTGCAATTTTCTTTCAACCTCTCATCAACTAGCTGTTTTTGCAGAATGTCAAAAATAGGATAGTTATTCACTACTCATACTAACTGTTATTTCCATTATCTGAAGTAATTTATTCATCAACTGGTTATTACAAAGCAGCATGACATGCAGGCGCTAAAGGTTTGTCAGAAGTGGGATTCGAACCCACGCCTCCAGGGGAGACTGCGACCTGAACGCCGCGCCTTAGACCGCTCGGCCATCCTGACTACATACAATATAGTTGGGTATCGGGATGAACAGTATCGGTTAAAAGTAGGATTAGGTTTGCTGGTGCTAGTGTCTTCAGAATATGTGTCTGGAAGTATCGACAACCGTCAGGGTAAGAGTGCCAACAGGTCCACATGTCAAAATGGGGGAAATCTTAGCAAATGGCTTAGTGGTGATTCATGAGAATCTTTTTTTTTTTTTTTTTTAGGGTTTATCAAGGGATCTTACCTGTAACCTGTGGCTTGACTTTCAATGCGGCGAGTTCCGATTCCCTTGCAGACTATCTTTTTTCACTGACAAACACCGACCAGTTGTCCATTCCGAGATCCTTTTGTTATTTGCCTGTTTGTGGCCGCCTGTGAGCTTGCGTGATTCTTGCAATTTTCTTTCAACCTCTCATCAACTAGCTGTTTTTGCAGAATGTCAAAAATAGGATAGTTATTCACTACTCATACTAACTGTTATTTCCATTATCTGAAGTAATTTATTCATCAACTGGTTATTACAAAGCAGCATGACATGCAGGCGCTAAAGGTTTGTCAGAAGTGGGATTCGAACCCACGCCTCCAGGGGAGACTGCGTCCTGAACGCAGCGCCTTAGACCTCTCGTCCATCCTGACTACATACAATTTAGTTGGGTATCGGGATGAACAGTATCGGTTAAAAGTAGGATTAGGTTTGCTGGTGCTAGTGTCTTCAGAATATGTGTCTGGAAGTATCGACAACCGTCAGGGTAAGAGTGCCAACAGGTCCACATGTCAAAATGGGGGAAATCTTAGCAAATGGCTTAGTGGTGATTCATGAGAATCGTTTTGTTGTTGTTTTTTAGGGTTTATCAAGGGATCTTACCTGTAACCTGTGGCTTGACTTTCAATGCGGCGAGTTCCGATTCCCTTGCAGACTATCTTTTTTCACTGACAAACACCGACCAGTTGTGCATTCCGAGATCCTTTTGTTATTTGCCTGTTTGTGGCTGCCTGTGAGCTTGCGTGATTCTTGCAATTTTCTTTCAACCTCTCATCAACTAGCTGTTTTTGCAGAATGTCAAAAATAGGATAGTTATTCACTACTCATACTAACTGTTATTTCCATTATCTGAAGTAATTTATTCATCAACTGGTTATTACAAAGCAGCATGACATGCAGGCGCTAAAGGTTTGTCAGAAGTGGGATTCGAACCCACACCTCCAGGGGAGACTGCGACCTGAACGCAGCGCCTTAGACCGCTCGGCCATCCTGACTACATACAATTTAGTTGGGTATCGGGATGAACAGTATCGGTTAAAAGTAGGATTAGGTTTGCTGGTGCTAGTGTCTTCAGAATATGTGTCTGGAAGTATCGACAACCGTCAGGGTAAGAGTGCCAACAGGTCCACATGTCAAAATGGGGGAAATCTTAGCAAATGGCTTAGTGGTGATTCATGAGAATCGTTTTGTTGTTGTTTTTTAGGGTTTATCAAGGGATCTTACCTGTAACCTGTGGCTTGACTTTCAATGCGGCGAGTTCCGATTCCCTTGCAGACTATCTTTTTTCACTGACAAACACCGACCAGTTGTGCATTCCGAGATCCTTTTGTTATTTGCCTGTTTGTGGCCGCCTGTGAGCTTGCGTGATTCTTGCAATTTTCTTTCAACCTCTCATCAACTAGCTGTTTTTGCAGAATGTCAAAAATAGGATAGTTATTCACTACTCATACTAACTGTTATTTCCATTATCTGAAGTAATTTATTCATCAACTGGTTATTACAAAGCAGCATGACATGCAGGCGCTAAAGGTTTGTCAGAAGTGGGATTCGAACCCACGCCTCCAGGGGAGACTGCGACCTGAACGCCGCGCCTTAGACCGCTCGGCCATCCTGACTACATACAATTTAGTTGGGTATCGGGATGAACAGTATCGGTTAAAAGTAGGATTAGGTTTGCTGGTGCTAGTGTCTTCAGAATATGTGTCTGGAAGTATCGACAACCGTCAGGGTAAGAGTGCCAACAGGTCCACATGTCAAAATGGGGGAAATCTTAGCAAATGGCTTAGTGGTGATTCATGAGAATCTTTTTTTTTTTTTTTTTTAGGGTTTATCAAGGGATCTTACCTGTAACCTGTGGCTTGACTTTCAATGCGGCGAGTTCCGATTCCCTTGCAGACTATCTTTTTTCACTGACAAACACCGACCAGTTGTCCATTCCGAGATCCTTTTGTTATTTGCCTGTTTGTGGCCGCCTGTGAGCTTGCGTGATTCTTGCAATTTTCTTTCAACCTCTCATCAACTAGCTGTTTTTGCAGAATGTCAAAAATAGGATAGTTATTCACTACTCATACTAACTGTTATTTCCATTATGTGAAGTAATTTATTCATCAACTGGTTATTACAAAGCAGCATGACATGCAGGCGCTAAAGGTTTGTCAGAAGTGGGATTTGAACCCACTTCTCCAGGGGAGACTGCGACCTGAACGCAGCGCCTTAGACCGCTCGGCCATCCTGACTACATACAATTTAGTTGGGTATCGGGATGAACAGTATCGGTTAAAAGTAGGATTAGGTTTGCTGGTGCTAGTGTCTTCAGAATATGTGTCTGGAAGTATCGACAACCGTCAGGGTAAGAGTGCCAACAGGTCCACATGTCAAAATGGGGGAAATCTTAGCAAATGGCTTAGTGGTGATTCATGAGAATCGTTTTGTTGTTGTTTTTTAGGGTTTATCAAGGGATCTTACCTGTAACCTGTGGCTTGACTTTCAATGCGGCGAGTTCCGATTCCCTTGCAGACTATCTTTTTTCACTGACAAACACCGACCAGTTGTGCATTCCGAGATCCTTTTGTTATTTGCCTGTTTGTGGCCACCTGTGAGCTTGCGTGATTCTTGCAATTTTCTTTCAACCTCTCATCAACTAGCTGTTTTTGCAGAATGTCAAAAATAGGATAGTTATTCACTACTCATACTAACTGTTATTTCCATTATCTGAAGTAATTTATTCATCAACTGGTTATTACAAAGCAGCATGACATGCAGGCGCTAAAGGTTTGTCAGAAGTGGGATTCGAACCCACGCCTCCAGGGGAGACTGCGACCTGAACGCCGCGCCTTAGACCGCTCAGCCATCCTGACTACATACAATATAGTTGGGTATCGGGATGAACAGTATCGGTTAAAAGTAGGATTAGGTTTGCTGGTGCTAGTGTCTTCAGAATATGTGTCTGGAAGTATCGACAACCGTCAGGGTAAGAGTGCCAACAGGTCCACATGTCAAAATGGGGGAAATCTTAGCAAATGGCTTAGTGGTGATTCATGAGAATCTTTTTTTTTTTTTTTTTTAGGGTTTATCAAGGGATCTTACCTGTAACCTGTGGCTTGACTTTCAATGCGGCGAGTTCCGATTCCCTTGCAGACTATCTTTTTTCACTGACAAACACCGACCAGTTGTCCATTCCGAGATCCTTTTGTTATTTGCCTGTTTGTGGCCGCCTGTGAGCTTGCGTGATTCTTGCAATTTTCTTTCAACCTCTCATCAACTAGCTGTTTTTGCAGAATGTCAAAAATAGGATAGTTATTCACTACTCATACTAACTGTTATTTCCATTATCTGAAGTAATTTATTCATCAACTGGTTATTACAAAGCAGCATGACATGCAGGCGCTAAAGGTTTGTCAGAAGTGGGATTCGAACCCACGCCTCCAGGGGAGACTGCGACCTGAACGCAGCGCCTTAGACCGCTCGGCCATCCTGACTACATACAATTTAGTTGGGTATCGGGATGAACAGTATCGGTTAAAAGTAGGATTAGGTTTGCTGGTGCTAGTGTCTTCAGAATATGTGTCTGGAAGTATCGACAACCGTCAGGGTAAGAGTGCCAACAGGTCCACATGTCAAAATGGGGGAAATCTTAGCAAATGGCTTAGTGGTGATTCATGAGAATCTTTTTTTTTTTTTTTTTTAGGGTTTATCAAGGGATCTTACCTGTAACCTGTGGCTTGACTTTCAATGCGGCGAGTTCCGATTCCCTTGCAGACTATCTTTTTTCACTGACAAACACCGACCAGTTGTCCATTCCGAGATCCTTTTGTTATTTGCCTGTTTGTGGCCGCCTGTGAGCTTGCGTGATTCTTGCAATTTTCTTTCAACCTCTCATCAACTAGCTGTTTTTGCAGAATGTCAAAAATAGGATAGTTATTCACTACTCATACTAACTGTTATTTCCATTATCTGAAGTAATTTATTCATCAACTGGTTATTACAAAGCAGCATGACATGCAGGCGCTAAAGGTTTGTCAGAAGTGGGATTCGAACCCACGCCTCCAGGGGAGACTGCGACCTGAACGCAGCGCCTTAGACCGCTCGGCCATCCTGACTACATACAATTTAGTTGGGTATCGGGATGAACAGTATCGGTTAAAAGTAGGATTAGGTTTGCTGGTGCTAGTGTCTTCAGAATATGTGTCTGGAAGTATCGACAACCGTCAGGGTAAGAGTGCCAACAGGTCCACATGTCAAAATGGGGGAAATCTTAGCAAATGGCTTAGTGGTGATTCATGAGAATCTTTTTTTTTTTTTTTTTTAGGGTTTATCAAGGGATCTTACCTGTAACCTGTGGCTTGACTTTCAATGCGGCGAGTTCCGATTCCCTTGCAGACTATCTTTTTTCACTGACAAACACCGACCAGTTGTCCGTTCCGAGATCCTTTTGTTATTTGCCTGTTTGTGGCCGCCTGTGAGCTTGCGTGATTCTTGCAATTTTCTTTCAACCTCTCATCAACTAGCTGTTTTTGCAGAATGTCAAAAACAGGATAGTTATTCACTACTCATACTAACTGTTATTTCCATTATCTGAAGTAATTTATTCATCAACTGGTTATTACAAAGCAGCATGACATGCAGGCGCTAAAGGTTTGTCAGAAGTGGGATTCGAACCCACGCCTCCAGGGGAGACTGCGACCTGAACCCAGCGCCTTAGACCGCTCGGCCATCCTGACTACATACAATTTAGTTGGGTATCGGGATGAACAGTATCGGTTAAAAGTAGGATTAGGTTTGCTGGTGCTAGTGTCTTCAGAATATGTGTCTGGAAGTATCGACAACCGTCAGGGTAAGAGTGCCAACAGGTCCACATGTCAAAATGGGGGAAATCTTAGCAAATGGCTTAGTGGTGATTCATGAGAATCGTTTTGTTGTTGTTTTTTAGGGTTTATCAAGGGATCTTACCTGTAACCTGTGGCTTGACTTTCAATGCGGCGAGTTCCGATTCCCTTGCAGACTATCTTTTTTCACTGACAAACACCGACCAGTTGTGCATTCCGAGATCCTTTTGTTATTTGCCTGTTTGTGGCTGCCTGTGAGCTTGCGTGATTCTTGCAATTTTCTTTCAACCTCTCATCAACTAGCTGTTTTTGCAGAATGTCACAAATAGGATAGTTATTCACTACTCATACTAACTGTTATTTCCATTATCTGAAGTAATTTATTCATCAACTGGTTATTACAAAGCAGCATGACATGCAGGCGCTAAAGGTTTGTCAGAAGTGGGATTCGAACCCACGCCTCCAGGGGAGACTGCGACCTGAACGCAGCGCCTTAGACCGCTCGGCCATCCTGACTACATACAATTTAGTTGGGTATCGGGATGAACAGTATCGGTTAAAAGTAGGATTAGGTTTGCTGGTGCTAGTGTCTTCAGAATATGTGTCTGGAAGTATCGACAACCGTCAGGGTAAGAGTGCCAACAGGTCCACATGTCAAAATGGGGGAAATCTTAGCAAATGGCTTAGTGGTGATTCATGAGAATCGTTTTGTTGTTGTTTTTTAGGGTTTATCAAGGGATCTTACCTGTAACCTGTGGCTTGACTTTCAATGCGGCGAGTTCCGATTCCCTTGCAGACTATCTTTTTTCACTGACAAACACCGACCAGTTGTGCATTCCGAGATCCTTTTGTTATTTGCCTGTTTGTGGCCGCCTGTGAGCTTGCGTGATTCTTGCAATTTTCTTTCAACCTCTCATCAACTAGCTGTTTTTGCAGAATGTCAAAAATAGGATAGTTATTCACTACTCATACTAACTGTTATTTCCATTATGTGAAGTAATTTATTCATCAACTGGTTATTACAAAGCAGCATGACATGCAGGCGCTAAAGGTTTGTCAGAAGTGGGATTTGAACCCACTTCTCCAGGGGAGACTGCGACCTGAACGCAGCGCCTTAGACCGCTCGGCCATCCTGACTACATACAATTTAGTTGGGTATCGGGATGAACAGTATCGGTTAAAAGTAGGATTAGGTTTGCTGGTGCTAGTGTCTTCAGAATATGTGTCTGGAAGTATCGACAACCGTCAGGGTAAGAGTGCCAACAGGTCCACATGTCAAAATGGGGGAAATCTTAGCAAATGGCTTAGTGGTGATTCATGAGAATCGTTTTGTTGTTGTTTTTTAGGGTTTATCAAGGGATCTTACCTGTAACCTGTGGCTTGACTTTCAATGCGGCGAGTTCCGATTCCCTTGCAGACTATCTTTTTTCACTGACAAACACCGACCAGTTGTGCATTCCGAGATCCTTTTGTTATTTGCCTGTTTGTGGCCGCCTGTGAGCTTGCGTGATTCTTGCAATTTTCTTTCAACCTCTCATCAACTAGCTGTTTTTGCAGAATGTCAAAAATAGGATAGTTATTCACTACTCATACTAACTGTTATTTCCATTATCTGAAGTAATTTATTCATCAACTGGTTATTACAAAGCAGCATGACATGCAGGCGCTAAAGGTTTGTCAGAAGTGGGATTCGAACCCACGCCTCCAGGGGAGACTGCGACCTGAACGCCGCGCCTTAGACCGCTCGGCCATCCTGACTACATACAATTTAGTTGGGTATCGGGATGAACAGTATCGGTTAAAAGTAGGATTAGGTTTGCTGGTGCTAGTGTCTTCAGAATATGTGTCTGGAAGTATCGACAACCGTCAGGGTAAGAGTGCCAACAGGTCCACATGTCAAAATGGGGGAAATCTTAGCAAATGGCTTAGTGGTGATTCATGAGAATCTTTTTTTTTTTTTTTTTAGGGTTTATCAAGGGATCTTACCTGTAACCTGTGGCTTGACTTTCAATGCGGCGAGTTCCGATTCCCTTGCAGACTATCTTTTTTCACTGACAAACACCGACCAGTTGTCCATTCCGAGATCCTTTTGTTATTTGCCTGTTTGTGGCCGCCTGTGAGCTTGCGTGATTCTTGCAATTTTCTTTCAACCTCTCATCAACTAGCTGTTTTTGCAGAATGTCAAAAATAGGATAGTTATTCACTACTCATACTAACTGTTATTTCCATTATGTGAAGTAATTTATTCATCAACTGGTTATTACAAAGCAGCATGACATGCAGGCGCTAAAGGTTTGTCAGAAGTGGGATTTGAACCCACTTCTCCAGGGGAGACTGCGACCTGAACGCAGCGCCTTAGACCGCTCGGCCATCCTGACTACATACAATATAGTTGGGTATCGGGATGAACAGTATCGGTTAAAAGTAGGATTAGGTTTGCTGGTGCTAGTGTCTTCAGAATATGTGTCTGGAAGTATCGACAACCGTCAGGGTAAGAGTGCCAACAGGTCCACATGTCAAAATGGGGGAAATCTTAGCAAATGGCTTAGTGGTGATTCATGAGAATCGTTTTGTTGTTGTTTTTTAGGGTTTATCAAGGGATCTTACCTGTAACCTGTGGCTTGACTTTCAATGCGGCGAGTTCCGATTCCCTTGCAGACTATCTTTTTTCACTGACAAACACCGACCAGTTGTGCATTCCGAGATCCTTTTGTTATTTGCCTGTTTGTGGCTGCCTGTGAGCTTGCGTGATTCTTGCAATTTTCTTTCAACCTCTCATCAACTAGCTGTTTTTGCAGAATGTCACAAATAGGATAGTTATTCACTACTCATACTAACTGTTATTTCCATTATCTGAAGTAATTTATTCATCAACTGGTTATTACAAAGCAGCATGACATGCAGGCGCTAAAGGTTTGTCAGAAGTGGGATTCGAACCCACGCCTCCAGGGGAGACTGCGACCTGAACGCAGCGCCTTAGACCGCTCGGCCATCCTGACTACATACAATTTAGTTGGGTATCGGGATGAACAGTATCGGTTAAAAGTAGGATTAGGTTTGCTGGTGCTAGTGTCTTCAGAATATGTGTCTGGAAGTATCGACAACCGTCAGGGTAAGAGTGCCAACAGGTCCACATGTCAAAATGGGGGAAATCTTAGCAAATGGCTTAGTGGTGATTCATGAGAATCGTTTTGTTGTTGTTTTTTAGGGTTTATCAAGGGATCTTACCTGTAACCTGTGGCTTGACTTTCAATGCGGCGAGTTCCGATTCCCTTGCAGACTATCTTTTTTCACTGACAAACACCGACCAGTTGTGCATTCCGAGATCCTTTTGTTATTTGCCTGTTTGTGGCCGCCTGTGAGCTTGCGTGATTCTTGCAATTTTCTTTCAACCTCTCATCAACTAGCTGTTTTTGCAGAATGTCAAAAATAGGATAGTTATTCACTACTCATACTAACTGTTATTTCCATTATGTGAAGTAATTTATTCATCAACTGGTTATTACAAAGCAGCATGACATGCAGGCGCTAAAGGTTTGTCAGAAGTGGGATTTGAACCCACTTCTCCAGGGGAGACTGCGACCTGAACGCAGCGCCTTAGACCGCTCGGCCATCCTGACTACATACAATTTAGTTGGGTATCGGGATGAACAGTATCGGTTAAAAGTAGGATTAGGTTTGCTGGTGCTAGTGTCTTCAGAATATGTGTCTGGAAGTATCGACAACCGTCAGGGTAAGAGTGCCAACAGGTCCACATGTCAAAATGGGGGAAATCTTAGCAAATGGCTTAGTGGTGATTCATGAGAATCGTTTTGTTGTTGTTTTTTAGGGTTTATCAAGGGATCTTACCTGTAACCTGTGGCTTGACTTTCAATGCGGCGAGTTCCGATTCCCTTGCAGACTATCTTTTTTCACTGACAAACACCGACCAGTTGTGCATTCCGAGATCCTTTTGTTATTTGCCTGTTTGTGGCCGCCTGTGAGCTTGCGTGATTCTTGCAATTTTCTTTCAACCTCTCATCAACTAGCTGTTTTTGCAGAATGTCAAAAATAGGATAGTTATTCACTACTCATACTAACTGTTATTTCCATTATCTGAAGTAATTTATTCATCAACTGGTTATTACAAAGCAGCATGACATGCAGGCGCTAAAGGTTTGTCAGAAGTGGGATTCGAACCCACGCCTCCAGGGGAGACTGCGACCTGAACGCCGCGCCTTAGACCGCTCGGCCATCCTGACTACATACAATTTAGTTGGGTATCGGGATGAACAGTATCGGTTAAAAGTAGGATTAGGTTTGCTGGTGCTAGTGTCTTCAGAATATGTGTCTGGAAGTATCGACAACCGTCAGGGTAAGAGTGCCAACAGGTCCACATGTCAAAATGGGGGAAATCTTAGCAAATGGCTTAGTGGTGATTCATGAGAATCTTTTTTTTTTTTTTTTTTAGGGTTTATCAAGGGATCTTACCTGTAACCTGTGGCTTGACTTTCAATGCGGCGAGTTCCGATTCCCTTGCAGACTATCTTTTTTCACTGACAAACACCGACCAGTTGTCCATTCCGAGATCCTTTTGTTATTTGCCTGTTTGTGGCCGCCTGTGAGCTTGCGTGATTCTTGCAATTTTCTTTCAACCTCTCATCAACTAGCTGTTTTTGCAGAATGTCAAAAATAGGATAGTTATTCACTACTCATACTAACTGTTATTTCCATTATGTGAAGTAATTTATTCATCAACTGGTTATTACAAAGCAGCATGACATGCAGGCGCTAAAGGTTTGTCAGAAGTGGGATTTGAACCCACTTCTCCAGGGGAGACTGCGACCTGAACGCAGCGCCTTAGACCGCTCGGCCATCCTGACTACATACAATATAGTTGGGTATCGGGATGAACAGTATCGGTTAAAAGTAGGATTAGGTTTGCTGGTGCTAGTGTCTTCAGAATATGTGTCTGGAAGTATCGACAACCGTCAGGGTAAGAGTGCCAACAGGTCCACATGTCAAAATGGGGGAAATCTTAGCAAATGGCTTAGTGGTGATTCATGAGAATCTTTTTTTTTTTTTTTTTTAGGGTTTATCAAGGGATCTTACCTGTAACCTGTGGCTTGACTTTCAATGCGGCGAGTTCCGATTCCCTTGCAGACTATCTTTTTTCACTGACAAACACCGACCAGTTGTCCATTCCGAGATCCTTTTGTTATTTGCCTGTTTGTGGCCGCCTGTGAGCTTGCGTGATTCTTGCAATTTTCTTTCAACCTCTCATCAACTAGCTGTTTTTGCAGAATGTCAAAAATAGGATAGTTATTCACTACTCATACTAACTGTTATTTCCATTATCTGAAGTAATTTATTCATCAACTGGTTATTACAAAGCAGCATGACATGCAGGCGCTAAAGGTTTGTCAGAAGTGGGATTCGAACCCACGCCTCCAGGGGAGACTGCGACCTGAACGCCGCGCCTTAGACCGCTCGGCCATCCTGACTACATACAATATAGTTGGGTATCGGGATGAACAGTATCGGTTAAAAGTAGGATTAGGTTTGCTGGTGCTAGTGTCTTCAGAATATGTGTCTGGAAGTATCGACAACCGTCAGGGTAAGAGTGCCAACAGGTCCACATGTCAAAATGGGGGAAATCTTAGCAAATGGCTTAGTGGTGATTCATGAGAATCTTTTTTTTTTTTTTTTTTAGGGTTTATCAAGGGATCTTACCTGTAACCTGTGGCTTGACTTTCAATGCGGCGAGTTCCGATTCCCTTGCAGACTATCTTTTTTCACTGACAAACACCGACCAGTTGTCCATTCCGAGATCCTTTTGTTATTTGCCTGTTTGTGGCCGCCTGTGAGCTTGCGTGATTCTTGCAATTTTCTTTCAACCTCTCATCAACTAGCTGTTTTTGCAGAATGTCAAAAATAGGATAGTTATTCACTACTCATACTAACTGTTATTTCCATTATCTGAAGTAATTTATTCATCAACTGGTTATTACAAAGCAGCATGACATGCAGGCGCTAAAGGTTTGTCAGAAGTGGGATTCGAACCCACGCCTCCAGGGGAGACTGCGACCTGAACGCAGCGCCTTAGACCGCTCGGCCATCCTGACTACATACAATTTAGTTGGGTATCGGGATGAACAGTATCGGTTAAAAGTAGGATTAGGTTTGCTGGTGCTAGTGTCTTCAGAATATGTGTCTGGAAGTATCGACAACCGTCAGGGTAAGAGTGCCAACAGGTCCACATGTCAAAATGGGGGAAATCTTAGCAAATGGCTTAGTGGTGATTCATGAGAATCTTTTTTTTTTTTTTTTTTAGGGTTTATCAAGGGATCTTACCTGTAACCTGTGGCTTGACTTTCAATGCGGCGAGTTCCGATTCCCTTGCAGACTATCTTTTTTCACTGACAAACACCGACCAGTTGTCCGTTCCGAGATCCTTTTGTTATTTGCCTGTTTGTGGCCGCCTGTGAGCTTGCGTGATTCTTGCAATTTTCTTTCAACCTCTCATCAACTAGCTGTTTTTGCAGAATGTCAAAAACAGGATAGTTATTCACTACTCATACTAACTGTTATTTCCATTATCTGAAGTAATTTATTCATCAACTGGTTATTACAAAGCAGCATGACATGCAGGCGCTAAAGGTTTGTCAGAAGTGGGATTCGAACCCACGCCTCCAGGGGAGACTGCGACCTGAACGCAGCGCCTTAGACCGCTCGGCCATCCTGACTACATACAATTTAGTTGGGTATCGGGATGAACAGTATCGGTTAAAAGTAGGATTAGGTTTGCTGGTGCTAGTGTCTTCAGAATATGTGTCTGGAAGTATCGACAACCGTCAGGGTAAGAGTGCCAACAGGTCCACATGTCAAAATGGGGGAAATCTTAGCAAATGGCTTAGTGGTGATTCATGAGAATCGTTTTGTTGTTGTTTTTTAGGGTTTATCAAGGGATCTTACCTGTAACCTGTGGCTTGACTTTCAATGCGGCGAGTTCCGATTCCCTTGCAGACTATCTTTTTTCACTGACAAACACCGACCAGTTGTGCATTCCGAGATCCTTTTGTTATTTGCCTGTTTGTGGCTGCCTGTGAGTTTGCGTGATTCTTGCAATTTTCTTTCAACCTCTCATCAACTAGCTGTTTTTGCAGAATGTCAAAAATAGGATAGTTATTCACTACTCATACTAACTGTTATTTCCATTATCTGAAGTAATTTATTCATCAACTGGTTATTACAAAGCAGCATGACATGCAGGCGCTAAAGGTTTGTCAGAAGTGGGATTCGAACCCACGCCTCCAGGGGAGACTGCGACCTGAACGCAGCGCCTTAGACCGCTCGGCCATCCTGACTACATACAATTTAGTTGGGTATCGGGATGAACAGTATCGGTTAAAAGTAGGATTAGGTTTGCTGGTGCTAGTGTCTTCAGAATATGTGTCTGGAAGTATCGACAACCGTCAGGGTAAGAGTGCCAACAGGTCCACATGTCAAAATGGGGGAAATCTTAGCAAATGGCTTAGTGGTGATTCATGAGAATCGTTTTGTTGTTGTTTTTTAGGGTTTATCAAGGGATCTTACCTGTAACCTGTGGCTTGACTTTCAATGCGGCGAGTTCCGATTCCCTTGCAGACTATCTTTTTTCACTGACAAACACCGACCAGTTGTGCATTCCGAGATCCTTTTGTTATTTGCCTGTTTGTGGCCGCCTGTGAGCTTGCGTGATTCTTGCAATTTTCTTTCAACCTCTCATCAACTAGCTGTTTTTGCAGAATGTCAAAAATAGGATAGTTATTCACTACTCATACTAACTGTTATTTCCATTATGTGAAGTAATTTATTCATCAACTGGTTATTACAAAGCAGCATGACATGCAGGCGCTAAAGGTTTGTCAGAAGTGGGATTTGAACCCACTTCTCCAGGGGAGACTGCGACCTGAACGCAGCGCCTTAGACCGCTCGGCCATCCTGACTACATACAATTTAGTTGGGTATCGGGATGAACAGTATCGGTTAAAAGTAGGATTAGGTTTGCTGGTGCTAGTGTCTTCAGAATATGTGTCTGGAAGTATCGACAACCGTCAGGGTAAGAGTGCCAACAGGTCCACATGTCAAAATGGGGGAAATCTTAGCAAATGGCTTAGTGGTGATTCATGAGAATCGTTTTGTTGTTGTTTTTTAGGGTTTATCAAGGGATCTTACCTGTAACCTGTGGCTTGACTTTCAATGCGGCGAGTTCCGATTCCCTTGCAGACTATCTTTTTTCACTGACAAACACCGACCAGTTGTGCATTCCGAGATCCTTTTGTTATTTGCCTGTTTGTGGCCGCCTGTGAGCTTGCGTGATTCTTGCAATTTTCTTTCAACCTCTCATCAACTAGCTGTTTTTGCAGAATGTCAAAAATAGGATAGTTATTCACTACTCATACTAACTGTTATTTCCATTATCTGAAGTAATTTATTCATCAACTGGTTATTACAAAGCAGCATGACATGCAGGCGCTAAAGGTTTGTCAGAAGTGGGATTCGAACCCACGCCTCCAGGGGAGACTGCGACCTGAACGCCGCGCCTTAGACCGCTCGGCCATCCTGACTACATACAATTTAGTTGGGTATCGGGATGAACAGTATCGGTTAAAAGTAGGATTAGGTTTGCTGGTGCTAGTGTCTTCAGAATATGTGTCTGGAAGTATCGACAACCGTCAGGGTAAGAGTGCCAACAGGTCCACATGTCAAAATGGGGGAAATCTTAGCAAATGGCTTAGTGGTGATTCATGAGAATCTTTTTTTTTTTTTTTTTTAGGGTTTATCAAGGGATCTTACCTGTAACCTGTGGCTTGACTTTCAATGCGGCGAGTTCCGATTCCCTTGCAGACTATCTTTTTTCACTGACAAACACCGACCAGTTGTCCATTCCGAGATCCTTTTGTTATTTGCCTGTTTGTGGCCGCCTGTGAGCTTGCGTGATTCTTGCAATTTTCTTTCAACCTCTCATCAACTAGCTGTTTTTGCAGAATGTCAAAAATAGGATAGTTATTCACTACTCATACTAACTGTTATTTCCATTATGTGAAGTAATTTATTCATCAACTGGTTATTACAAAGCAGCATGACATGCAGGCGCTAAAGGTTTGTCAGAAGTGGGATTTGAACCCACTTCTCCAGGGGAGACTGCGACCTGAACGCAGCGCCTTAGACCGCTCGGCCATCCTGACTACATACAATATAGTTGGGTATCGGGATGAACAGTATCGGTTAAAAGTAGGATTAGGTTTGCTGGTGCTAGTGTCTTCAGAATATGTGTCTGGAAGTATCGACAACCGTCAGGGTAAGAGTGCCAACAGGTCCACATGTCAAAATGGGGGAAATCTTAGCAAATGGCTTAGTGGTGATTCATGAGAATCTTTTTTTTTTTTTTTTTTAGGGTTTATCAAGGGATCTTACCTGTAACCTGTGGCTTGACTTTCAATGCGGCGAGTTCCGATTCCCTTGCAGACTATCTTTTTTCACTGACAAACACCGACCAGTTGTGCATTCCGAGATCCTTTTGTTATTTGCCTGTTTGTGGCCGCCTGTGAGCTTGCGTGATTCTTGCAATTTTCTTTCAACCTCTCATCAACTAGCTGTTTTTGCAGAATGTCAAAAATAGGATAGTTATTCACTACTCATACTAACTGTTATTTCCATTATGTGAAGTAATTTATTCATCAACTGGTTATTACAAAGCAGCATGACATGCAGGCGCTAAAGGTTTGTCAGAAGTGGGTTTTGAACCCACTTCTCCAGGGGAGACTGCGACCTGAACGCAGCGCCTTAGA
The DNA here is from genome assembly GCF_964263955.1 of Coregonus lavaretus. Taxonomy (NCBI): domain Eukaryota; kingdom Metazoa; phylum Chordata; class Actinopteri; order Salmoniformes; family Salmonidae; genus Coregonus; species Coregonus lavaretus. Next base: position 13,072,863 of record NC_140022.1, on the reverse strand, counting down.
CCGCTCGGCCATCCTGACTACATACAATTTAGTTGGGTATCGGGATGAACAGTATCGGTTAAAAGTAGGATTAGGTTTGCTGGTGCTAGTGTCTTCAGAATATGTGTCTGGAAGTATCCACTACCGTCAGGGTAAGAGTGCCAACAGGTCCACATGTCAAAATGGGGGAAATCTTAGCAAATGGCTTAGTGGTGATTCATGAGAATCGTTTTGTTGTTGTTTTTTAGGGTTTATCAAGGGATCTTACCTGTAACCTGTGGCTTGACTTTCAATGCGGCGAGTTCCGATTCCCTTGCAGACTATCTTTTTTCACTGACAAACACCGACCAGTTGTGCATTCCGAGATCCTTTTGTTATTTGCCTGTTTGTGGCCGCCTGTGAGCTTGCGTGATTCTTGCAATTTTCTTTCAACCTCTCATCAACTAGCTGTTTTTGCAGAATGTCAAAAATAGGATAGTTATTCACTACTCATACTAACTGTTATTTCCATTATCTGAAGTAATTTATTCATCAACTGGTTATTACAAAGCAGCATGACATGCAGGCGCTAAAGGTTTGTCAGAAGTGGGATTCGAACCCACGCCTCCAGGGGAGACTGCGACCTGAACGCAGCGCCTTAGACCGCTCGGCCATCCTGACTACATACAATATAGTTGGGTATCGGGATGAACAGTATCGGTTAAAAGTAGGATTAGGTTTGCTGGTGCTAGTGTCTTCAGAATATGTGTCTGGAAGTATCGACAACCGTCAGGGTAAGAGTGCCAACAGGTCCACATGTCAAAATGGGGGAAATCTTAGCAAATGGCTTAGTGGTGATTCATGAGAATCTTTTTTTTTTTTTTTTTTAGGGTTTATCAAGGGATCTTACCTGTAACCTGTGGCTTGACTTTCAATGCGGCGAGTTCCGATTCCCTTGCAGACTATCTTTTTTCACTGACAAACACCGACCAGTTGTCCATTCCGAGATCCTTTTGTTATTTGCCTGTTTGTGGCCGCCTGTGAGCTTGCGTGATTCTTGCAATTTTCTTTCAACCTCTCATCAACTAGCTGTTTTTGCAGAATGTCAAAAATAGGATAGTTATTCACTACTCATACTAACTGTTATTTCCATTATCTGAAGTAATTTATTCATCAACTGGTTATTACAAAGCAGCATGACATGCAGGCGCTAAAGGTTTGTCAGAAGTGGGATTCGAACCCACGCCTCCAGGGGAGACTGCAACCTGAACGCAGCGCCTTAGACCGCTCGGCCATCCTGACTACATACAATTTAGTTGGGTATCGGGATGAACAGTATCGGTTAAAAGTAGGATTAGGTTTGCTGGTGCTAGTGTCTTCAGAATATGTGTCTGGAAGTATCGACAACCGTCAGGGTAAGAGTGCAAACAGGTCCACATGTCAAAATGGGGGAAATCTTAGCAAATGGCTTAGTGGTGATTCATGAGAATCTTTTTTTTTTTTTTTTTTAGGGTTTATCAAGGGATCTTACCTGTAACCTGTGGCTTGACTTTCAATGCGGCGAGTTCCGATTCCCTTGCAGACTATCTTTTTTCACTGACAAACACCGACCAGTTGTCCATTCCGAGATCCTTTTGTTATTTGCCTGTTTGTGGCCGCCTGTGAGCTTGCGTGATTCTTGCAATTTTCTTTCAACCTCTCATCAACTAGCTGTTTTTGCAGAATGTCAAAAACAGGATAGTTATTCACTACTCATACTAACTGTTATTTCCATTATCTGAAGTAATTTATTCATCAACTGGTTATTACAAAGCAGCATGACATGCAGGCGCTAAAGGTTTGTCAGAAGTGGGATTCGAACCCACGCCTCCAGGGGAGACTGCGACCTGAACGCAGCGCCTTAGACAGCTCGGCCATCCTGACTACATACAATTTAGTTGGGTATCGGGATGAACAGTATCGGTTAAAAGTAGGATTAGGTTTGCTGGTGCTAGTGTCTTCAGAATATGTGTCTGGAAGTATCGACAACCGTCAGGGTAAGAGTGCCAACAGGTCCACATGTCAAAATGGGGGAAATCTTAGCAAATGGCTTAGTGGTGATTCATGAGAATCGTTTTGTTGTTGTTTTTTAGGGTTTATCAAGGGATCTTACCTGTAACCTGTGGCTTGACTTTCAATGCGGCGAGTTCCGATTCCCTTGCAGACTATCTTTTTTCACTGACAAACACCGACCAGTTGTGCATTCCGAGATCCTTTTGTTATTTGCCTGTTTGTGGCCGCCTGTGAGCTTGCGTGATTCTTGCAATTTTCTTTCAACCTCTCATCAACTAGCTGTTTTTGCAGAATGTCAAAAATAGGATAGTTATTCACTACTCATACTAACTGTTATTTCCATTATCTGAAGTAATTTATTCATCAACTGGTTATTACAAAGCAGCATGACATGCAGGCGCTAAAGGTTTGTCAGAAGTGGGATTCGAACCCACGCCTCCAGGGGAGACTGCGACCTGAACGCAGCGCCTTAGACAGCTCGGCCATCCTGACTACATACAATTTAGTTGGGTATCGGGATGAACAGTATCGGTTAAAAGTAGGATTAGGTTTGCTGGTGCTAGTGTCTTCAGAATATGTGTCTGGAAGTATCGACAACCGTCAGGGTAAGAGTGCCAACAGGTCCACATGTCAAAATGGGGGAAATCTTAGCAAATGGCTTAGTGGTGATTCATGAGAATCGTTTTGTTGTTGTTTTTTAGGGTTTATCAAGGGATCTTACCTGTAACCTGTGGCTTGACTTTCAATGCGGCGAGTTCCGATTCCCTTGCAGACTATCTTTTTTCACTGACAAACACCGACCAGTTGTGCATTCCGAGATCCTTTTGTTATTTGCCTGTTTGTGGCCGCCTGTGAGCTTGCGTGATTCTTGCAATTTTCTTTCAACCTCTCATCAACTAGCTGTTTTTGCAGAATGTCAAAAATAGGATAGTTATTCACTACTCATACTAACTGTTATTTCCATTATCTGAAGTAATTTATTCATCAACTGGTTATTACAAAGCAGCATGACATGCAGGCGCTAAAGGTTTGTCAGAAGTGGGATTCGAACCCACGCCTCCAGGGGAGACTGCGACCTGAACGCAGCGCCTTAGACCGCTCGGCCATCCTGACTACATACAATTTAGTTGGGTATCGGGATGAACAGTATCGGTTAAAAGTAGGATTAGGTTTGCTGGTGCTAGTGTCTTCAGAATATGTGTCTGGAAGTATCGACAACCGTCAGGGTAAGAGTGCCAACAGGTCCACATGTCAAAATGGGGGAAATCTTAGCAAATGGCTTAGTGGTGATTCATGAGAATCGTTTTGTTGTTGTTTTTTAGGGTTTATCAAGGGATCTTACCTGTAACCTGTGGCTTGACTTTCAATGCGGCGAGTTCCGATTCCCTTGCAGACTATCTTTTTTCACTGACAAACACCGACCAGTTGTGCATTCCGAGATCCTTTTGTTATTTGCCTGTTTGTGGCCGCCTGTGAGCTTGCGTGATTCTTGCAATTTTCTTTCAACCTCTCATCAACTAGCTGTTTTTGCAGAATGTCAAAAATAGGATAGTTATTCACTACTCATACTAACTGTTATTTCCATTATCTGAAGTAATTTATTCATCAACTGGTTATTACAAAGCAGCATGACATGCAGGCGCTAAAGGTTTGTCAGAAGTGGGATTCGAACCCACGCCTCCAGGGGAGACTGCGACCTGAACGCAGCGCCTTAGACCGCTCGGCCATCCTGACTACATACAATTTAGTTGGGTATCGGGATGAACAGTATCGGTTAAAAGTAGGATTAGGTTTGCTGGTGCTAGTGTCTTCAGAATATGTGTCTGGAAGTATCGACAACCGTCAGGGTAAGAGTGCCAACAGGTCCACATGTCAAAATGGGGGAAATCTTAGCAAATGGCTTAGTGGTGATTCATGAGAATCGTTTTGTTGTTGTTTTTTAGGGTTTATCAAGGGATCTTACCTGTAACCTGTGGCTTGACTTTCAATGCGGCGAGTTCCGATTCCCTTGCAGACTATCTTTTTTCACTGACAAACACCGACCAGTTGTGCATTCCGAGATCCTTTTGTTATTTGCCTGTTTGTGGCCGCCTGTGAGCTTGCGTGATTCTTGCAATTTTCTTTCAACCTCTCATCAACTAGCTGTTTTTGCAGAATGTCAAAAATAGGATAGTTATTCACTACTCATACTAACTGTTATTTCCATTATGTGAAGTAATTTATTCATCAACTGGTTATTACAAAGCAGCATGACATGCAGGCGCTAAAGGTTTGTCAGAAGTGGGATTTGAACCCACTTCTCCAGGGGAGACTGCGACCTGAACGCAGCGCCTTAGACCGCTCGGCCATCCTGACTACATACAATTTAGTTGGGTATCGGGATGAACAGTATCGGTTAAAAGTAGGATTAGGTTTGCTGGTGCTAGTGTCTTCAGAATATGTGTCTGGAAGTATCGACAACCGTCAGGGTAAGAGTGCCAACAGGTCCACATGTCAAAATGGGGGAAATCTTAGCAAATGGCTTAGTGGTGATTCATGAGAATCGTTTTGTTGTTGTTTTTTAGGGTTTATCAAGGGATCTTACCTGTAACCTGTGGCTTGACTTTCAATGCGGCGAGTTCCGATTCCCTTGCAGACTATCTTTTTTCACTGACAAACACCGACCAGTTGTGCATTCCGAGATCCTTTTGTTATTTGCCTGTTTGTGGCCGCCTGTGAGCTTGCGTGATTCTTGCAATTTTCTTTCAACCTCTCATCAACTAGCTGTTTTTGCAGAATGTCAAAAATAGGATAGTTATTCACTACTCATACTAACTGTTATTTCCATTATCTGAAGTAATTTATTCATCAACTGGTTATTACAAAGCAGCATGACATGCAGGCGCTAAAGGTTTGTCAGAAGTGGGATTCGAACTCACGCCTCCAGGGGAGACTGCGACCTGAACGCCGCGCCTTAGACCGCTCGGCCATCCTGACTACATACAATATAGTTGGGTATCGGGATGAACAGTATCGGTTAAAAGTAGGATTAGGTTTGCTGGTGCTAGTGTCTTCAGAATATGTGTCTGGAAGTATCGACAACCGTCAGGGTAAGAGTGCCAACAGGTCCACATGTCAAAATGGGGGAAATCTTAGCAAATGGCTTAGTGGTGATTCATGAGAATCTTTTTTTTTTTTTTTTTTAGGGTTTATCAAGGGATCTTACCTGTAACCTGTGGCTTGACTTTCAATGCGGCGAGTTCCGATTCCCTTGCAGACTATCTTTTTTCACTGACAAACACCGACCAGTTGTCCATTCCGAGATCCTTTTGTTATTTGCCTGTTTGTGGCCGCCTGTGAGCTTGCGTGATTCTTGCAATTTTCTTTCAACCTCTCATCAACTAGCTGTTTTTGCAGAATGTCAAAAATAGGATAGTTATTCACTACTCATACTAACTGTTATTTCCATTATCTGAAGTAATTTATTCATCAACTTGTTATTACAAAGCAGCATGACATGCAGGCGCTAAAGGTTTGTCAGAAGTGGGATTCGAACCCACGCCTCCAGGGGAGACTGCGACCTGAACGCAGCGCCTTAGACCGCTCGTCCATCCTGACTACATACAATTTAGTTGGGTATCGGGATGAACAGTATCGGTTAAAAGTAGGATTAGGTTTGCTGGTGCTAGTGTCTTCAGAATATGTGTCTGGAAGTATCGACAACCGTCAGGGTAAGAGTGCCAACAGGTCCACATGTCAAAATGGGGGAAATCTTAGCAAATGGCTTAGTGGTGATTCATGAGAATCGTTTTGTTGTTGTTTTTTAGGGTTTATCAAGGGATCTTACCTGTAACCTGTGGCTTGACTTTCAATGCGGCGAGTTCCGATTCCCTTGCAGACTATCTTTTTTCACTGACAAACACCGACCAGTTGTGCATTCCGAGATCCTTTTGTTATTTGCCTGTTTGTGGCCGCCTGTGAGCTTGCGTGATTCTTGCAATTTTCTTTCAACCTCTCATCAACTAGCTGTTTTTGCAGAATGTCAAAAATAGGATAGTTATTCACTACTCATACTAACTGTTATTTCCATTATCTGAAGTAATTTATTCATCAACTGGTTATTACAAAGCAGCATGACATGCAGGCGCTAAAGGTTTGTCAGAAGTGGGATTCGAACCCACGCCTCCAGGGGAGACTGCGACCTGAACGCCGCGCCTTAGACCGCTCGGCCATCCTGACTACATACAATATAGTTGGGTATCGGGATGAACAGTATCGGTTAAAAGTAGGATTAGGTTTGCTGGTGCTAGTGTCTTCAGAATATGTGTCTGGAAGTATCGACAACCGTCAGGGTAAGAGTGCCAACAGGTCCACATGTCAAAATGGGGGAAATCTTAGCAAATGGCTTAGTGGTGATTCATGAGAATCTTTTTTTTTTTTTTTTTTAGGGTTTATCAAGGGATCTTACCTGTAACCTGTGGCTTGACTTTCAATGCGGCGAGTTCCGATTCCCTTGCAGACTATCTTTTTTCACTGACAAACACCGACCAGTTGTCCATTCCGAGATCCTTTTGTTATTTGCCTGTTTGTGGCCGCCTGTGAGCTTGCGTGATTCTTGCAATTTTCTTTCAACCTCTCATCAACTAGCTGTTTTTGCAGAATGTCAAAAATAGGATAGTTATTCACTACTCATACTAACTGTTATTTCCATTATCTGAAGTAATTTATTCATCAACTGGTTATTACAAAGCAGCATGACATGCAGGCGCTAAAGGTTTGTCAGAAGTGGGATTCGAACCCACGCCTCCAGGGGAGACTGCGACCTGAACGCAGCGCCTTAGACCGCTCGTCCATCCTGACTACATACAATTTAGTTGGGTATCGGGATGAACAGTATCGGTTAAAAGTAGGATTAGGTTTGCTGGTGCTAGTGTCTTCAGAATATGTGTCTGGAAGTATCGACAACCGTCAGGGTAAGAGTGCCAACAGGTCCACATGTCAAAATGGGGGAAATCTTAGCAAATGGCTTAGTGGTGATTCATGAGAATCGTTTTGTTGTTGTTTTTTAGGGTTTATCAAGGGATCTTACCTGTAACCTGTGGCTTGACTTTCAATGCGGCGAGTTCCGATTCCCTTGCAGACTATCTTTTTTCACTGACAAACACCGACCAGTTGTGCATTCCGAGATCCTTTTGTTATTTGCCTGTTTGTGGCTGCCTGTGAGCTTGCGTGATTCTTGCAATTTTCTTTCAACCTCTCATCAACTAGCTGTTTTTGCAGAATGTCAAAAATAGGATAGTTATTCACTACTCATACTAACTGTTATTTCCATTATCTGAAGTAATTTATTCATCAACTGGTTATTACAAAGCAGCATGACATGCAGGCGCTAAAGGTTTGTCAGAAGTGGGATTCGAACCCACGCCTCCAGGGGAGACTGCGACCTGAACGCAGCGCCTTAGACCGCTCGGCCATCCTGACTACATACAATTTAGTTGGGTATCGGGATGAACAGTATCGGTTAAAAGTAGGATTAGGTTTGCTGGTGCTAGTGTCTTCAGAATATGTGTCTGGAAGTATCGACAACCGTCAGGGTAAGAGTGCCAACAGGTCCACATGTCAAAATGGGGGAAATCTTAGCAAATGGCTTAGTGGTGATTCATGAGAATCGTTTTGTTGTTGTTTTTTAGGGTTTATCAAGGGATCTTACCTGTAACCTGTGGCTTGACTTTCAATGCGGCGAGTTCCGATTCCCTTGCAGACTATCTTTTTTCACTGACAAACACCGACCAGTTGTGCATTCCGAGATCCTTTTGTTATTTGCCTGTTTGTGGCCGCCTGTGAGCTTGCGTGATTCTTGCAATTTTCTTTCAACCTCTCATCAACTAGCTGTTTTTGCAGAATGTCAAAAATAGGATAGTTATTCACTACTCATACTAACTGTTATTTCCATTATCTGAAGTAATTTATTCATCAACTGGTTATTACAAAGCAGCATGACATGCAGGCGCTAAAGGTTTGTCAGAAGTGGGATTCGAACCCACGCCTCCAGGGGAGACTGCGACCTGAACGCCGCGCCTTAGACCGCTCGGCCATCCTGACTACATACAATTTAGTTGGGTATCGGGATGAACAGTATCGGTTAAAAGTAGGATTAGGTTTGCTGGTGCTAGTGTCTTCAGAATATGTGTCTGGAAGTATCGACAACCGTCAGGGTAAGAGTGCCAACAGGTCCACATGTCAAAATGGGGGAAATCTTAGCAAATGGCTTAGTGGTGATTCATGAGAATCGTTTTGTTGTTGTTTTTTAGGGTTTATCAAGGGATCTTACCTGTAACCTGTGGCTTGACTTTCAATGCGGCGAGTTCCGATTCCCTTGCAGACTATCTTTTTTCACTGACAAACACCGACCAGTTGTGCATTCCGAGATCCTTTTGTTATTTGCCTGTTTGTGGCCGCCTGTGAGCTTGCGTGATTCTTGCAATTTTCTTTCAACCTCTCATCAACTAGCTGTTTTTGCAGAATGTCAAAAATAGGATAGTTATTCACTACTCATACTAACTGTTATTTCCATTATCTGAAGTAATTTATTCATCAACTGGTTATTACAAAGCAGCATGACATGCAGGCGCTAAAGGTTTGTCAGAAGTGGGATTCGAACCCACGCCTCCAGGGGAGACTGCGACCTGAACGCCGCGCCTTAGACCGCTCGGCCATCCTGACTACATACAATATAGTTGGGTATCGGGATGAACAGTATCGGTTAAAAGTAGGATTAGGTTTGCTGGTGCTAGTGTCTTCAGAATATGTGTCTGGAAGTATCGACAACCGTCAGGGTAAGAGTGCCAACAGGTCCACATGTCAAAATGGGGGAAATCTTAGCAAATGGCTTAGTGGTGATTCATGAGAATCTTTTTTTTTTTTTTTTTTAGGGTTTATCAAGGGATCTTACCTGTAACCTGTGGCTTGACTTTCAATGCGGCGAGTTCCGATTCCCTTGCAGACTATCTTTTTTCACTGACAAACACCGACCAGTTGTCCATTCCGAGATCCTTTTGTTATTTGCCTGTTTGTGGCCGCCTGTGAGCTTGCGTGATTCTTGCAATTTTCTTTCAACCTCTCATCAACTAGCTGTTTTTGCAGAATGTCAAAAATAGGATAGTTATTCACTACTCATACTAACTGTTATTTCCATTATCTGAAGTAATTTATTCATCAACTGGTTATTACAAAGCAGCATGACATGCAGGCGCTAAAGGTTTGTCAGAAGTGGGATTCGAACCCACGCCTCCAGGGGAGACTGCGACCTGAACGCAGCGCCTTAGACCGCTCGTCCATCCTGACTACATACAATTTAGTTGGGTATCGGGATGAACAGTATCGGTTAAAAGTAGGATTAGGTTTGCTGGTGCTAGTGTCTTCAGAATATGTGTCTGGAAGTATCGACAACCGTCAGGGTAAGAGTGCCAACAGGTCCACATGTCAAAATGGGGGAAATCTTAGCAAATGGCTTAGTGGTGATTCATGAGAATCGTTTTGTTGTTGTTTTTTAGGGTTTATCAAGGGATCTTACCTGTAACCTGTGGCTTGACTTTCAATGCGGCGAGTTCCGATTCCCTTGCAGACTATCTTTTTTCACTGACAAACACCGACCAGTTGTGCATTCCGAGATCCTTTTGTTATTTGCCTGTTTGTGGCCGCCTGTGAGCTTGCGTGATTCTTGCAATTTTCTTTCAACCTCTCATCAACTAGCTGTTTTTGCAGAATGTCAAAAATAGGATAGTTATTCACTACTCATACTAACTGTTATTTCCATTATCTGAAGTAATTTATTCATCAACTGGTTATTACAAAGCAGCATGACATGCAGGCGCTAAAGGTTTGTCAGAAGTGGGATTCGAACCCACGCCTCCAGGGGAGACTGCGACCTGAACGCCGCGCCTTAGACCGCTCGGCCATCCTGACTACATACAATATAGTTGGGTATCGGGATGAACAGTATCGGTTAAAAGTAGGATTAGGTTTGCTGGTGCTAGTGTCTTCAGAATATGTGTCTGGAAGTATCGACAACCGTCAGGGTAAGAGTGCCAACAGGTCCACATGTCAAAATGGGGGAAATCTTAGCAAATGGCTTAGTGGTGATTCATGAGAATCTTTTTTTTTTTTTTTTTTAGGGTTTATCAAGGGATCTTACCTGTAACCTGTGGCTTGACTTTCAATGCGGCGAGTTCCGATTCCCTTGCAGACTATCTTTTTTCACTGACAAACACCGACCAGTTGTCCATTCCGAGATCCTTTTGTTATTTGCCTGTTTGTGGCCGCCTGTGAGCTTGCGTGATTCTTGCAATTTTCTTTCAACCTCTCATCAACTAGCTGTTTTTGCAGAATGTCAAAAATAGGATAGTTATTCACTACTCATACTAACTGTTATTTCCATTATCTGAAGTAATTTATTCATCAACTGGTTATTACAAAGCAGCATGACATGCAGGCGCTAAAGGTTTGTCAGAAGTGGGATTCGAACCCACGCCTCCAGGGGAGACTGCGACCTGAACGCAGCGCCTTAGACCGCTCGTCCATCCTGACTACATACAATTTAGTTGGGTATCGGGATGAACAGTATCGGTTAAAAGTAGGATTAGGTTTGCTGGTGCTAGTGTCTTCAGAATATGTGTCTGGAAGTATCGACAACCGTCAGGGTAAGAGTGCCAACAGGTCCACATGTCAAAATGGGGGAAATCTTAGCAAATGGCTTAGTGGTGATTCATGAGAATCGTTTTGTTGTTGTTTTTTAGGGTTTATCAAGGGATCTTACCTGTAACCTGTGGCTTGACTTTCAATGCGGCGAGTTCCGATTCCCTTGCAGACTATCTTTTTTCACTGACAAACACCGACCAGTTGTGCATTCCGAGATCCTTTTGTTATTTGCCTGTTTGTGGCTGCCTGTGAGCTTGCGTGATTCTTGCAATTTTCTTTCAACCTCTCATCAACTAGCTGTTTTTGCAGAATGTCAAAAATAGGATAGTTATTCACTACTCATACTAACTGTTATTTCCATTATCTGAAGTAATTTATTCATCAACTGGTTATTACAAAGCAGCATGACATGCAGGCGCTAAAGGTTTGTCAGAAGTGGGATTCGAACCCACGCCTCCAGGGGAGACTGCGACCTGAACGCAGCGCCTTAGACCGCTCGGCCATCCTGACTACATACAATTTAGTTGGGTATCGGGATGAACAGTATCGGTTAAAAGTAGGATTAGGTTTGCTGGTGCTAGTGTCTTCAGAATATGTGTCTGGAAGTATCGACAACCGTCAGGGTAAGAGTGCCAACAGGTCCACATGTCAAAATGGGGGAAATCTTAGCAAATGGCTTAGTGGTGATTCATGAGAATCGTTTTGTTGTTGTTTTTTAGGGTTTATCAAGGGATCTTACCTGTAACCTGTGGCTTGACTTTCAATGCGGCGAGTTCCGATTCCCTTGCAGACTATCTTTTTTCACTGACAAACACCGACCAGTTGTGCATTCCGAGATCCTTTTGTTATTTGCCTGTTTGTGGCCGCCTGTGAGCTTGCGTGATTCTTGCAATTTTCTTTCAACCTCTCATCAACTAGCTGTTTTTGCAGAATGTCAAAAATAGGATAGTTATTCACTACTCATACTAACTGTTATTTCCATTATCTGAAGTAATTTATTCATCAACTGGTTATTACAAAGCAGCATGACATGCAGGCGCTAAAGGTTTGTCAGAAGTGGGATTCGAACCCACGCCTCCAGGGGAGACTGCGACCTGAACGCCGCGCCTTAGACCGCTCGGCCATCCTGACTACATACAATTTAGTTGGGTATCGGGATGAACAGTATCGGTTAAAAGTAGGATTAGGTTTGCTGGTGCTAGTGTCTTCAGAATATGTGTCTGGAAGTATCGACAACCGTCAGGGTAAGAGTGCCAACAGGTCCACATGTCAAAATGGGGGAAATCTTAGCAAATGGCTTAGTGGTGATTCATGAGAATCGTTTTGTTGTTGTTTTTTAGGGTTTATCAAGGGATCTTACCTGTAACCTGTGGCTTGACTTTCAATGCGGCGAGTTCCGATTCCCTTGCAGACTATCTTTTTTCACTGACAAACACCGACCAGTTGTGCATTCCGAGATCCTTTTGTTATTTGCCTGTTTGTGGCCGCCTGTGAGCTTGCGTGATTCTTGCAATTTTCTTTCAACCTCTCATCAACTAGCTGTTTTTGCAGAATGTCAAAAATAGGATAGTTATTCACTACTCATACTAACTGTTATTTCCATTATCTGAAGTAATTTATTCATCAACTGGTTATTACAAAGCAGCATGACATGCAGGCGCTAAAGGTTTGTCAGAAGTGGGATTCGAACCCACGCCTCCAGGGGAGACTGCGACCTGAACGCCGCGCCTTAGACCGCTCGGCCATCCTGACTACATACAATATAGTTGGGTATCGGGATGAACAGTATCGGTTAAAAGTAGGATTAGGTTTGCTGGTGCTAGTGTCTTCAGAATATGTGTCTGGAAGTATCGACAACCGTCAGGGTAAGAGTGCCAACAGGTCCACATGTCAAAATGGGGGAAATCTTAGCAAATGGCTTAGTGGTGATTCATGAGAATCTTTTTTTTTTTTTTTTTTAGGGTTTATCAAGGGATCTTACCTGTAACCTGTGGCTTGACTTTCAATGCGGCGAGTTCCGATTCCCTTGCAGACTATCTTTTTTCACTGACAAACACCGACCAGTTGTCCATTCCGAGATCCTTTTGTTATTTGCCTGTTTGTGGCCGCCTGTGAGCTTGCGTGATTCTTGCAATTTTCTTTCAACCTCTCATCAACTAGCTGTTTTTGCAGAATGTCAAAAATAGGATAGTTATTCACTACTCATACTAACTGTTATTTCCATTATCTGAAGTAATTTATTCATCAACTGGTTATTACAAAGCAGCATGACATGCAGGCGCTAAAGGTTTGTCAGAAGTGGGATTCGAACCCACGCCTCCAGGGGAGACTGCGACCTGAACGCAGCGCCTTAGACCGCTCGGCCATCCTGACTACATACAATTTAGTTGGGTATCGGGATGAACAGTATCGGTTAAAAGTAGGATTAGGTTTGCTGGTGCTAGTGTCTTCAGAATATGTGTCTGGAAGTATCGACAACCGTCAGGGTAAGAGTGCCAACAGGTCCACATGTCAAAATGGGGGAAATCTTAGCAAATGGCTTAGTGGTGATTCATGAGAATCGTTTTGTTGTTGTTTTTTAGGGTTTATCAAGGGATCTTACCTGTAACCTGTGGCTTGACTTTCAATGCGGCGAGTTCCGATTCCCTTGCAGACTATCTTTTTTCACTGACAAACACCGACCAGTTGTGCATTCCGAGATCCTTTTGTTATTTGCCTGTTTGTGGCCGCCTGTGAGCTTGCGTGATTCTTGCAATTTTCTTTCAACCTCTCATCAACTAGCTGTTTTTGCAGAATGTCAAAAATAGGATAGTTATTCACTACTCATACTAACTGTTATTTCCATTATCTGAAGTAATTTATTCATCAACTGGTTATTACAAAGCAGCATGACATGCAGGCGCTAAAGGTTTGTCAGAAGTGGGATTCGAACCCACGCCTCCAGGGGAGACTGCGACCTGAACGCCGCGCCTTAGACCGCTCGGCCATCCTGACTACATACAATTTAGTTGGGTATCGGGATGAACAGTATCGGTTAAAAGTAGGATTAGGTTTGCTGGTGCTAGTGTCTTCAGAATATGTGTCTGGAAGTATCGACAACCGTCAGGGTAAGAGTGCCAACAGGTCCACATGTCAAAATGGGGGAAATCTTAGCAAATGGCTTAGTGGTGATTCATGAGAATCGTTTTGTTGTTGTTTTTTAGGGTTTATCAAGGGATCTTACCTGTAACCTGTGGCTTGACTTTCAATGCGGCGAGTTCCGATTCCCTTGCAGACTATCTTTTTTCACTGACAAACACCGACCAGTTGTGCATTCCGAGATCCTTTTGTTATTTGCCTGTTTGTGGCCGCCTGTGAGCTTGCGTGATTCTTGCAATTTTCTTTCAACCTCTCATCAACTAGCTGTTTTTGCAGAATGTCAAAAATAGGATAGTTATTCACTACTCATACTAACTGTTATTTCCATTATCTGAAGTAATTTATTCATCAACTGGTTATTACAAAGCAGCATGACATGCAGGCGCTAAAGGTTTGTCAGAAGTGGGATTCGAACCCACGCCTCCAGGGGAGACTGCGACCTGAACGCCGCGCCTTAGACCGCTCGGCCATCCTGACTACATACAATATAGTTGGGTATCGGGATGAACAGTATCGGTTAAAAGTAGGATTAGGTTTGCTGGTGCTAGTGTCTTCAGAATATGTGTCTGGAAGTATCGACAACCGTCAGGGTAAGAGTGCCAACAGGTCCACATGTCAAAATGGGGGAAATCTTAGCAAATGGCTTAGTGGTGATTCATGAGAATCTTTTTTTTTTTTTTTTTTAGGGTTTATCAAGGGATCTTACCTGTAACCTGTGGCTTGACTTTCAATGCGGCGAGTTCCGATTCCCTTGCAGACTATCTTTTTTCACTGACAAACACCGACCAGTTGTCCATTCCGAGATCCTTTTGTTATTTGCCTGTTTGTGGCCGCCTGTGAGCTTGCGTGATTCTTGCAATTTTCTTTCAACCTCTCATCAACTAGCTGTTTTTGCAGAATGTCAAAAATAGGATAGTTATTCACTACTCATACTAACTGTTATTTCCATTATCTGAAGTAATTTATTCATCAACTGGTTATTACAAAGCAGCATGACATGCAGGCGCTAAAGGTTTGTCAGAAGTGGGATTCGAACCCACGCCTCCAGGGGAGACTGCGACCTGAACGCAGCGCCTTAGACCGCTCGGCCATCCTGACTACATACAATTTAGTTGGGTATCGGGATGAACAGTATCGGTTAAAAGTAGGATTAGGTTTGCTGGTGCTAGTGTCTTCAGAATATGTGTCTGGAAGTATCGACAACCGTCAGGGTAAGAGTGCCAACAGGTCCACATGTCAAAATGGGGGAAATCTTAGCAAATGGCTTAGTGGTGATTCATGAGAATCTTTTTTTTTTTTTTTTTTAGGGTTTATCAAGGGATCTTACCTGTAACCTGTGGCTTGACTTTCAATGCGGCGAGTTCCGATTCCCTTGCAGACTATCTTTTTTCACTGACAAACACCGACCAGTTGTCCGTTCCGAGATCCTTTTGTTATTTGCCTGTTTGTGGCCGCCTGTGAGCTTGCGTGATTCTTGCAATTTTCTTTCAACCTCTCATCAACTAGCTGTTTTTGCAGAATGTCAAAAACAGGATAGTTATTCACTACTCATACTAACTGTTATTTCCATTATCTGAAGTAATTTATTCATCAACTGGTTATTACAAAGCAGCATGACATGCAGGCGCTAAAGGTTTGTCAGAAGTGGGATTCGAACCCACGCCTCCAGGGGAGACTGCGACCTGAACGCAGCGCCTTAGACCGCTCGGCCATCCTGACTACATACAATTTAGTTGGGTATCGGGATGAACAGTATCGGTTAAAAGTAGGATTAGGTTTGCTGGTGCTAGTGTCTTCAGAATATGTGTCTGGAAGTATCGACAACCGTCAGGGTAAGAGTGCCAACAGGTCCACATGTCAAAATGGGGGAAATCTTAGCAAATGGCTTAGTGGTGATTCATGAGAATCGTTTTGTTGTTGTTTTTTAGGGTTTATCAAGGGATCTTACCTGTAACCTGTGGCTTGACTTTCAATGCGGCGAGTTCCGATTCCCTTGCAGACTATCTTTTTTCACTGACAAACACCGACCAGTTGTGCATTCCGAGATCCTTTTGTTATTTGCCTGTTTGTGGCCGCCTGTGAGCTTGCGTGATTCTTGCAATTTTCTTTCAACCTCTCATCAACTAGCTGTTTTTGCAGAATGTCAAAAATAGGATAGTTATTCACTACTCATACTAACTGTTATTTCCATTATCTGAAGTAATTTATTCATCAACTGGTTATTACAAAGCAGCATGACATGCAGGCGCTAAAGGTTTGTCAGAAGTGGGATTCGAACCCACGCCTCCAGGGGAGACTGCGACCTGAACGCAGCGCCTTAGACCGCTCGGCCATCCTGACTACATACAATTTAGTTGGGTATCGGGATGAACAGTATCGGTTAAAAGTAGGATTAGGTTTGCTGGTGCTAGTGTCTTCAGAATATGTGTCTGGAAGTATCGACAACCGTCAGGGTAAGAGTGCCAACAGGTCCACATGTCAAAATGGGGGAAATCTTAGCAAATGGCTTAGTGGTGATTCATGAGAATCTTTTTTTTTTTTTTTTTTAGGGTTTATCAAGGGATCTTACCTGTAACCTGTGGCTTGACTTTCAATGCGGCGAGTTCCGATTCCCTTGCAGACTATCTTTTTTCACTGACAAACACCGACCAGTTGTCCGTTCCGAGATCCTTTTGTTATTTGCCTGTTTGTGGCCGCCTGTGAGCTTGCGTGATTCTTGCAATTTTCTTTCAACCTCTCATCAACTAGCTGTTTTTGCAGAATGTCAAAAACAGGATAGTTATTCACTACTCATACTAACTGTTATTTCCATTATCTGAAGTAATTTATTCATCAACTGGTTATTACAAAGCAGCATGACATGCAGGCGCTAAAGGTTTGTCAGAAGTGGGATTCGAACCCACGCCTCCAGGGGAGACTGCGACCTGAACGCAGCGCCTTAGACCGCTCGGCCATCCTGACTACATACAATTTAGTTGGGTATCGGGATGAACAGTATCGGTTAAAAGTAGGATTAGGTTTGCTGGTGCTAGTGTCTTCAGAATATGTGTCTGGAAGTATCGACAACCGTCAGGGTAAGAGTGCCAACAGGTCCACATGTCAAAATGGGGGAAATCTTAGCAAATGGCTTAGTGGTGATTCATGAGAATCGTTTTGTTGTTGTTTTTTAGGGTTTATCAAGGGATCTTACCTGTAACCTGTGGCTTGACTTTCAATGCGGCGAGTTCCGATTCCCTTGCAGACTATCTTTTTTCACTGACAAACACCGACCAGTTGTGCATTCCGAGATCCTTTTGTTATTTGCCTGTTTGTGGCCGCCTGTGAGCTTGCGTGATTCTTGCAATTTTCTTTCAACCTCTCATCAACTAGCTGTTTTTGCAGAATGTCAAAAATAGGATAGTTATTCACTACTCATACTAACTGTTATTTCCATTATCTGAAGTAATTTATTCATCAACTGGTTATTACAAAGCAGCATGACATGCAGGCGCTAAAGGTTTGTCAGAAGTGGGATTCGAACCCACGCCTCCAGGGGAGACTGCGACCTGAACGCAGCGCCTTAGACCGCTCGGCCATCCTGACTACATACAATTTAGTTGGGTATCGGGATGAACAGTATCGGTTAAAAGTAGGATTAGGTTTGCTGGTGCTAGTGTCTTCAGAATATGTGTCTGGAAGTATCGACAACCGTCAGGGTAAGAGTGCCAACAGGTCCACATGTCAAAATGGGGGAAATCTTAGCAAATGGCTTAGTGGTGATTCATGAGAATCGTTTTGTTGTTGTTTTTTAGGGTTTATCAAGGGATCTTACCTGTAACCTGTGGCTTGACTTTCAATGCGGCGAGTTCCGATTCCCTTGCAGACTATCTTTTTTCACTGACAAACACCGACCAGTTGTGCATTCCGAGATCCTTTTGTTATTTGCCTGTTTGTGGCCGCCTGTGAGCTTGCGTGATTCTTGCAATTTTCTTTCAACCTCTCATCAACTAGCTGTTTTTGCAGAATGTCAAAAATAGGATAGTTATTCACTACTCATACTAACTGTTATTTCCATTATGTGAAGTAATTTATTCATCAACTGGTTATTACAAAGCAGCATGACATGCAGGCGCTAAAGGTTTGTCAGAAGTGGGATTTGAACCCACTTCTCCAGGGGAGACTGCGACCTGAACGCAGCGCCTTAGACCGCTCGGCCATCCTGACTACATACAATTTAGTTGGGTATCGGGATGAACAGTATCGGTTAAAAGTAGGATTAGGTTTGCTGGTGCTAGTGTCTTCAGAATATGTGTCTGGAAGTATCGACAACCGTCAGGGTAAGAGTGCCAACAGGTCCACATGTCAAAATGGGGGAAATCTTAGCAAATGGCTTAGTGGTGATTCATGAGAATCGTTTTGTTGTTGTTTTTTAGGGTTTATCAAGGGATCTTACCTGTAACCTGTGGCTTGACTTTCAATGCGGCGAGTTCCGATTCCCTTGCAGACTATCTTTTTTCACTGACAAACACCGACCAGTTGTGCATTCCGAGATCCTTTTGTTATTTGCCTGTTTGTGGCCGCCTGTGAGCTTGCGTGATTCTTGCAATTTTCTTTCAACCTCTCATCAACTAGCTGTTTTTGCAGAATGTCAAAAATAGGATAGTTATTCACTACTCATACTAACTGTTATTTCCATTATCTGAAGTAATTTATTCATCAACTGGTTATTACAAAGCAGCATGACATGCAGGCGCTAAAGGTTTGTCAGAAGTGGGATTCGAACCCACGCCTCCAGGGGAGACTGCGACCTGAACGCCGCGCCTTAGACCGCTCGGCCATCCTGACTACATACAATTTAGTTGGGTATCGGGATGAACAGTATCGGTTAAAAGTAGGATTAGGTTTGCTGGTGCTAGTGTCTTCAGAATATGTGTCTGGAAGTATCGACAACCGTCAGGGTAAGAGTGCCAACAGGTCCACATGTCAAAATGGGGGAAATCTTAGCAAATGGCTTAGTGGTGATTCATGAGAATCTTTTTTTTTTTTTTTTTTAGGGTTTATCAAGGGATCTTACCTGTAACCTGTGGCTTGACTTTCAATGCGGCGAGTTCCGATTCCCTTGCAGACTATCTTTTTTCACTGACAAACACCGACCAGTTGTCCATTCCGAGATCCTTTTGTTATTTGCCTGTTTGTGGCCGCCTGTGAGCTTGCGTGATTCTTGCAATTTTCTTTCAACCTCTCATCAACTAGCTGTTTTTGCAGAATGTCAAAAATAGGATAGTTATTCACTACTCATACTAACTGTTATTTCCATTATGTGAAGTAATTTATTCATCAACTGGTTATTACAAAGCAGCATGACATGCAGGCGCTAAAGGTTTGTCAGAAGTGGGATTTGAACCCACTTCTCCAGGGGAGACTGCGACCTGAACGCAGCGCCTTAGACCGCTCGGCCATCCTGACTACATACAATATAGTTGGGTATCGGGATGAACAGTATCGGTTAAAAGTAGGATTAGGTTTGCTGGTGCTAGTGTCTTCAGAATATGTGTCTGGAAGTATCGACAACCGTCAGGGTAAGAGTGCCAACAGGTCCACATGTCAAAATGGGGGAAATCTTAGCAAATGGCTTAGTGGTGATTCATGAGAATCTTTTTTTTTTTTTTTTTTAGGGTTTATCAAGGGATCTTACCTGTAACCTGTGGCTTGACTTTCAATGCGGCGAGTTCCGATTCCCTTGCAGACTATCTTTTTTCACTGACAAACACCGACCAGTTGTCCATTCCGAGATCCTTTTGTTATTTGCCTGTTTGTGGCCGCCTGTGAGCTTGCGTGATTCTTGCAATTTTCTTTCAACCTCTCATCAACTAGCTGTTTTTGCAGAATGTCAAAAATAGGATAGTTATTCACTACTCATACTAACTGTTATTTCCATTATCTGAAGTAATTTATTCATCAACTGGTTATTACAAAGCAGCATGACATGCAGGCGCTAAAGGTTTGTCAGAAGTGGGATTCGAACCCACGCCTCCAGGGGAGACTGCGACCTGAACGCCGCGCCTTAGACCGCTCGGCCATCCTGACTACATACAATATAGTTGGGTATCGGGATGAACAGTATCGGTTAAAAGTAGGATTAGGTTTGCTGGTGCTAGTGTCTTCAGAATATGTGTCTGGAAGTATCGACAACCGTCAGGGTAAGAGTGCCAACAGGTCCACATGTCAAAATGGGGGAAATCTTAGCAAATGGCTTAGTGGTGATTCATGAGAATCTTTTTTTTTTTTTTTTTTAGGGTTTATCAAGGGATCTTACCTGTAACCTGTGGCTTGACTTTCAATGCGGCGAGTTCCGATTCCCTTGCAGACTATCTTTTTTCACTGACAAACACCGACCAGTTGTCCATTCCGAGATCCTTTTGTTATTTGCCTGTTTGTGGCCGCCTGTGAGCTTGCGTGATTCTTGCAATTTTCTTTCAACCTCTCATCAACTAGCTGTTTTTGCAGAATGTCAAAAATAGGATAGTTATTCACTACTCATACTAACTGTTATTTCCATTATCTGAAGTAATTTATTCATCAACTGGTTATTACAAAGCAGCATGACATGCAGGCGCTAAAGGTTTGTCAGAAGTGGGATTCGAACCCACGCCTCCAGGGGAGACTGCGACCTGAACGCAGCGCCTTAGACCGCTCGGCCATCCTGACTACATACAATTTAGTTGGGTATCGGGATGAACAGTATCGGTTAAAAGTAGGATTAGGTTTGCTGGTGCTAGTGTCTTCAGAATATGTGTCTGGAAGTATCGACAACCGTCAGGGTAAGAGTGCCAACAGGTCCACATGTCAAAATGGGGGAAATCTTAGCAAATGGCTTAGTGGTGATTCATGAGAATCTTTTTTTTTTTTTTTTTTAGGGTTTATCAAGGGATCTTACCTGTAACCTGTGGCTTGACTTTCAATGCGGCGAGTTCCGATTCCCTTGCAGACTATCTTTTTTCACTGACAAACACCGACCAGTTGTCCGTTCCGAGATCCTTTTGTTATTTGCCTGTTTGTGGCCGCCTGTGAGCTTGCGTGATTCTTGCAATTTTCTTTCAACCTCTCATCAACTAGCTGTTTTTGCAGAATGTCAAAAACAGGATAGTTATTCACTACTCATACTAACTGTTATTTCCATTATCTGAAGTAATTTATTCATCAACTGGTTATTACAAAGCAGCATGACATGCAGGCGCTAAAGGTTTGTCAGAAGTGGGATTCGAACCCACGCCTCCAGGGGAGACTGCGACCTGAACGCAGCGCCTTAGACCGCTCGGCCATCCTGACTACATACAATTTAGTTGGGTATCGGGATGAACAGTATCGGTTAAAAGTAGGATTAGGTTTGCTGGTGCTAGTGTCTTCAGAATATGTGTCTGGAAGTATCGACAACCGTCAGGGTAAGAGTGCCAACAGGTCCACATGTCAAAATGGGGGAAATCTTAGCAAATGGCTTAGTGGTGATTCATGAGAATCGTTTTGTTGTTGTTTTTTAGGGTTTATCAAGGGATCTTACCTGTAACCTGTGGCTTGACTTTCAATGCGGCGAGTTCCGATTCCCTTGCAGACTATCTTTTTTCACTGACAAACACCGACCAGTTGTGCATTCCGAGATCCTTTTGTTATTTGCCTGTTTGTGGCTGCCTGTGAGCTTGCGTGATTCTTGCAATTTTCTTTCAACCTCTCATCAACTAGCTGTTTTTGCAGAATGTCAAAAATAGGATAGTTATTCACTACTCATACTAACTGTTATTTCCATTATCTGAAGTAATTTATTCATCAACTGGTTATTACAAAGCAGCATGACATGCAGGCGCTAAAGGTTTGTCAGAAGTGGGATTCGAACCCACGCCTCCAGGGGAGACTGCGACCTGAACGCAGCGCCTTAGACCGCTCGGCCATCCTGACTACATACAATTTAGTTGGGTATCGGGATGAACAGTATCGGTTAAAAGTAGGATTAGGTTTGCTGGTGCTAGTGTCTTCAGAATATGTGTCTGGAAGTATCGACAACCGTCAGGGTAAGAGTGCCAACAGGTCCACATGTCAAAATGGGGGAAATCTTAGCAAATGGCTTAGTGGTGATTCATGAGAATCGTTTTGTTGTTGTTTTTTAGGGTTTATCAAGGGATCTTACCTGTAACCTGTGGCTTGACTTTCAATGCGGCGAGTTCCGATTCCCTTGCAGACTATCTTTTTTCACTGACAAACACCGACCAGTTGTGCATTCCGAGATCCTTTTGTTATTTGCCTGTTTGTGGCCGCCTGTGAGCTTGCGTGATTCTTGCAATTTTCTTTCAACCTCTCATCAACTAGCTGTTTTTGCAGAATGTCAAAAATAGGATAGTTATTCACTACTCATACTAACTGTTATTTCCATTATGTGAAGTAATTTATTCATCAACTGGTTATTACAAAGCAGCATGACATGCAGGCGCTAAAGGTTTGTCAGAAGTGGGATTTGAACCCACTTCTCCAGGGGAGACTGCGACCTGAACGCAGCGCCTTAGACCGCTCGGCCATCCTGACTACATACAATTTAGTTGGGTATCGGGATGAACAGTATCGGTTAAAAGTAGGATTAGGTTTGCTGGTGCTAGTGTCTTCAGAATATGTGTCTGGAAGTATCGACAACCGTCAGGGTAAGAGTGCCAACAGGTCCACATGTCAAAATGGGGGAAATCTTAGCAAATGGCTTAGTGGTGATTCATGAGAATCGTTTTGTTGTTGTTTTTTAGGGTTTATCAAGGGATCTTACCTGTAACCTGTGGCTTGACTTTCAATGCGGCGAGTTCCGATTCCCTTGCAGACTATCTTTTTTCACTGACAAACACCGACCAGTTGTGCATTCCGAGATCCTTTTGTTATTTGCCTGTTTGTGGCCGCCTGTGAGCTTGCGTGATTCTTGCAATTTTCTTTCAACCTCTCATCAACTAGCTGTTTTTGCAGAATGTCAAAAATAGGATAGTTATTCACTACTCATACTAACTGTTATTTCCATTATCTGAAGTAATTTATTCATCAACTGGTTATTACAAAGCAGCATGACATGCAGGCGCTAAAGGTTTGTCAGAAGTGGGATTCGAACCCACGCCTCCAGGGGAGACTGCGACCTGAACGCCGCGCCTTAGACCGCTCGGCCATCCTGACTACATACAATTTAGTTGGGTATCGGGATGAACAGTATCGGTTAAAAGTAGGATTAGGTTTGCTGGTGCTAGTGTCTTCAGAATATGTGTCTGGAAGTATCGACAACCGTCAGGGTAAGAGTGCCAACAGGTCCACATGTCAAAATGGGGGAAATCTTAGCAAATGGCTTAGTGGTGATTCATGAGAATCTTTTTTTTTTTTTTTTTTAGGGTTTATCAAGGGATCTTACCTGTAACCTGTGGCTTGACTTTCAATGCGGCGAGTTCCGATTCCCTTGCAGACTATCTTTTTTCACTGACAAACACCGACCAGTTGTCCATTCCGAGATCCTTTTGTTATTTGCCTGTTTGTGGCCGCCTGTGAGCTTGCGTGATTCTTGCAATTTTCTTTCAACCTCTCATCAACTAGCTGTTTTTGCAGAATGTCAAAAATAGGATAGTTATTCACTACTCATACTAACTGTTATTTCCATTATGTGAAGTAATTTATTCATCAACTGGTTATTACAAAGCAGCATGACATGCAGGCGCTAAAGGTTTGTCAGAAGTGGGATTTGAACCCACTTCTCCAGGGGAGACTGCGACCTGAACGCAGCGCCTTAGACCGCTCGGCCATCCTGACTACATACAATTTAGTTGGGTATCGGGATGAACAGTATCGGTTAAAAGTAGGATTAGGTTTGCTGGTGCTAGTGTCTTCAGAATATGTGTCTGGAAGTATCGACAACCGTCAGGGTAAGAGTGCCAACAGGTCCACATGTCAAAATGGGGGAAATCTTAGCAAATGGCTTAGTGGTGATTCATGAGAATCGTTTTGTTGTTGTTTTTTAGGGTTTATCAAGGGATCTTACCTGTAACCTGTGGCTTGACTTTCAATGCGGCGAGTTCCGATTCCCTTGCAGACTATCTTTTTTCACTGACAAACACCGACCAGTTGTGCATTCCGAGATCCTTTTGTTATTTGCCTGTTTGTGGCCGCCTGTGAGCTTGCGTGATTCTTGCAATTTTCTTTCAACCTCTCATCAACTAGCTGTTTTTGCAGAATGTCAAAAATAGGATAGTTATTCACTACTCATACTAACTGTTATTTCCATTATCTGAAGTAATTTATTCATCAACTGGTTATTACAAAGCAGCATGACATGCAGGCGCTAAAGGTTTGTCAGAAGTGGGATTCGAACCCACGCCTCCAGGGGAGACTGCGACCTGAACGCCGCGCCTTAGACCACTCGGCCATCCTGACTACATACAATATAGTTGGGTATCGGGATGAACAGTATCGGTTAAAAGTAGGATTAGGTTTGCTGGTGCTAGTGTCTTCAGAATATGTGTCTGGAAGTATCGACAACCGTCAGGGTAAGAGTGCCAACAGGTCCACATGTCAAAATGGGGGAAATCTTAGCAAATGGCTTAGTGGTGATTCATGAGAATCTTTTTTTTTTTTTTTTTTAGGGTTTATCAAGGGATCTTACCTGTAACCTGTGGCTTGACTTTCAATGCGGCGAGTTCCGATTCCCTTGCAGACTATCTTTTTTCACTGACAAACACCGACCAGTTGTCCATTCCGAGATCCTTTTGTTATTTGCCTGTTTGTGGCCGCCTGTGAGCTTGCGTGATTCTTGCAATTTTCTTTCAACCTCTCATCAACTAGCTGTTTTTGCAGAATGTCAAAAATAGGATAGTTATTCACTACTCATACTAACTGTTATTTCCATTATCTGAAGTAATTTATTCATCAACTGGTTATTACAAAGCAGCATGACATGCAGGCGCTAAAGGTTTGTCAGAAGTGGGATTCGAACCCACGCCTCCAGGGGAGACTGCGACCTGAACGCAGCGCCTTAGACCGCTCGGCCATCCTGACTACATACAATTTAGTTGGGTATCGGGATGAACAGTATCGGTTAAAAGTAGGATTAGGTTTGCTGGTGCTAGTGTCTTCAGAATATGTGTCTGGAAGTATCGACAACCGTCAGGGTAAGAGTGCCAACAGGTCCACATGTCAAAATGGGGGAAATCTTAGCAAATGGCTTAGTGGTGATTCATGAGAATCTTTTTTTTTTTTTTTTTTAGGGTTTATCAAGGGATCTTACCTGTAACCTGTGGCTTGACTTTCAATGCGGCGAGTTCCGATTCCCTTGCAGACTATCTTTTTTCACTGACAAACACCGACCAGTTGTCCGTTCCGAGATCCTTTTGTTATTTGCCTGTTTGTGGCCGCCTGTGAGCTTGCGTGATTCTTGCAATTTTCTTTCAACCTCTCATCAACTAGCTGTTTTTGCAGAATGTCAAAAACAGGATAGTTATTCACTACTCATACTAACTGTTATTTCCATTATCTGAAGTAATTTATTCATCAACTGGTTATTACAAAGCAGCATGACATGCAGGCGCTAAAGGTTTGTCAGAAGTGGGATTCGAACCCACGCCTCCAGGGGAGACTGCGACCTGAACGCAGCGCCTTAGACCGCTCGGCCATCCTGACTACATACAATTTAGTTGGGTATCGGGATGAACAGTATCGGTTAAAAGTAGGATTAGGTTTGCTGGTGCTAGTGTCTTCAGAATATGTGTCTGGAAGTATCGACAACCGTCAGGGTAAGAGTGCCAACAGGTCCACATGTCAAAATGGGGGAAATCTTAGCAAATGGCTTAGTGGTGATTCATGAGAATCGTTTTGTTGTTGTTTTTTAGGGTTTATCAAGGGATCTTACCTGTAACCTGTGGCTTGACTTTCAATGCGGCGAGTTCCGATTCCCTTGCAGACTATCTTTTTTCACTGACAAACACCGACCAGTTGTGCATTCCGAGATCCTTTTGTTATTTGCCTGTTTGTGGCTGCCTGTGAGCTTGCGTGATTCTTGCAATTTTCTTTCAACCTCTCATCAACTAGCTGTTTTTGCAGAATGTCAAAAATAGGATAGTTATTCACTACTCATACTAACTGTTATTTCCATTATCTGAAGTAATTTATTCATCAACTGGTTATTACAAAGCAGCATGACATGCAGGCGCTAAAGGTTTGTCAGAAGTGGGATTCGAACCCACGCCTCCAGGGGAGACTGCGACCTGAACGCAGCGCCTTAGACCGCTCGGCCATCCTGACTACATACAATTTAGTTGGGTATCGGGATGAACAGTATCGGTTAAAAGTAGGATTAGGTTTGCTGGTGCTAGTGTCTTCAGAATATGTGTCTGGAAGTATCGACAACCGTCAGGGTAAGAGTGCCAACAGGTCCACATGTCAAAATGGGGGAAATCTTAGCAAATGGCTTAGTGGTGATTCATGAGAATCGTTTTGTTGTTGTTTTTTAGGGTTTATCAAGGGATCTTACCTGTAACCTGTGGCTTGACTTTCAATGCGGCGAGTTCCGATTCCCTTGCAGACTATCTTTTTTCACTGACAAACACCGACCAGTTGTGCATTCCGAGATCCTTTTGTTATTTGCCTGTTTGTGGCCGCCTGTGAGCTTTTTTGATTCTTGCAATTTTCTTTCAACCTCTCATCAACTAGCTGTTTTTGCAGAATGTCAAAAATAGGATAGTTATTCACTACTCATACTAACTGTTATTTCCATTATCTGAAGTAATTTATTCATCAACTGGTTATTACAAAGCAGCATGACATGCAGGCGCTAAAGGTTTGTCAGAAGTGGGATTCGAACCCACGCCTCCAGGGGAGACTGCGACCTGAACGCAGCGCCTTAGACCGCTCGGCCATCCTGACTACATACAATTTAGTTGGGTATCGGGATGAACAGTATCGGTTAAAAGTAGGATTAGGTTTGCTGGTGCTAGTGTCTTCAGAATATGTGTCTGGAAGTATCGACAACCGTCAGGGTAAGAGTGCCAACAGGTCCACATGTCAAAATGGGGGAAATCTTAGCAAATGGCTTAGTGGTGATTCATGAGAATCGTTTTGTTGTTGTTTTTTAGGGTTTATCAAGGGATCTTACCTGTAACCTGTGGCTTGACTTTCAATGCGGCGAGTTCCGATTCCCTTGCAGACTATCTTTTTTCACTGACAAACACCGACCAGTTGTGCATTCCGAGATCCTTTTGTTATTTGCCTGTTTGTGGCCGCCTGTGAGCTTGCGTGATTCTTGCAATTTTCTTTCAACCTCTCATCAACTAGCTGTTTTTGCAGAATGTCAAAAATAGGATAGTTATTCACTACTCATACTAACTGTTATTTCCATTATGTGAAGTAATTTATTCATCAACTGGTTATTACAAAGCAGCATGACATGCAGGCGCTAAAGGTTTGTCAGAAGTGGGATTTGAACC
This sequence comes from Coregonus lavaretus, assembly GCF_964263955.1. Classification (NCBI taxonomy): domain Eukaryota; kingdom Metazoa; phylum Chordata; class Actinopteri; order Salmoniformes; family Salmonidae; genus Coregonus; species Coregonus lavaretus. The sequence goes on along the minus strand of NC_140022.1, from coordinate 13,045,582 downwards.
CACTTCTCCAGGGGAGACTGCGACCTGAACGCAGCGCCTTAGACCGCTCGGCCATCCTGACTACATACAATTTAGTTGGGTATCGGGATGAACAGTATCGGTTAAAAGTAGGATTAGGTTTGCTGGTGCTAGTGTCTTCAGAATATGTGTCTGGAAGTATCGACAACCGTCAGGGTAAGAGTGCCAACAGGTCCACATGTCAAAATGGGGGAAATCTTAGCAAATGGCTTAGTGGTGATTCATGAGAATCGTTTTGTTGTTGTTTTTTAGGGTTTATCAAGGGATCTTACCTGTAACCTGTGGCTTGACTTTCAATGCGGCGAGTTCCGATTCCCTTGCAGACTATCTTTTTTCACTGACAAACACCGACCAGTTGTGCATTCCGAGATCCTTTTGTTATTTGCCTGTTTGTGGCCGCCTGTGAGCTTGCGTGATTCTTGCAATTTTCTTTCAACCTCTCATCAACTAGCTGTTTTTGCAGAATGTCAAAAATAGGATAGTTATTCACTACTCATACTAACTGTTATTTCCATTATCTGAAGTAATTTATTCATCAACTGGTTATTACAAAGCAGCATGACATGCAGGCGCTAAAGGTTTGTCAGAAGTGGGATTCGAACCCACGCCTCCAGGGGAGACTGCGACCTGAACGCCGCGCCTTAGACCGCTCGGCCATCCTGACTACATACAATTTAGTTGGGTATCGGGATGAACAGTATCGGTTAAAAGTAGGATTAGGTTTGCTGGTGCTAGTGTCTTCAGAATATGTGTCTGGAAGTATCGACAACCGTCAGGGTAAGAGTGCCAACAGGTCCACATGTCAAAATGGGGGAAATCTTAGCAAATGGCTTAGTGGTGATTCATGAGAATCTTTTTTTTTTTTTTTTTTAGGGTTTATCAAGGGATCTTACCTGTAACCTGTGGCTTGACTTTCAATGCGGCGAGTTCCGATTCCCTTGCAGACTATCTTTTTTCACTGACAAACACCGACCAGTTGTCCATTCCGAGATCCTTTTGTTATTTGCCTGTTTGTGGCCGCCTGTGAGCTTGCGTGATTCTTGCAATTTTCTTTCAACCTCTCATCAACTAGCTGTTTTTGCAGAATGTCAAAAATAGGATAGTTATTCACTACTCATACTAACTGTTATTTCCATTATCTGAAGTAATTTATTCATCAACTGGTTATTACAAAGCAGCATGACATGCAGGCGCTAAAGGTTTGTCAGAAGTGGGATTCGAACCCACGCCTCCAGGGGAGACTGCGACCTGAACGCAGCGCCTTAGACCGCTCGGCCATCCTGACTACATACAATTTAGTTGGGTATCGGGATGAACAGTATCGGTTAAAAGTAGGATTAGGTTTGCTGGTGCTAGTGTCTTCAGAATATGTGTCTGGAAGTATCGACAACCGTCAGGGTAAGAGTGCCAACAGGTCCACATGTCAAAATGGGGGAAATCTTAGCAAATGGCTTAGTGGTGATTCATGAGAATCGTTTTGTTGTTGTTTTTTAGGGTTTATCAAGGGATCTTACCTGTAACCTGTGGCTTGACTTTCAATGCGGCGAGTTCCGATTCCCTTGCAGACTATCTTTTTTCACTGACAAACACCGACCAGTTGTGCATTCCGAGATCCTTTTGTTATTTGCCTGTTTGTGGCTGCCTGTGAGCTTGCGTGATTCTTGCAATTTTCTTTCAACCTCTCATCAACTAGCTGTTTTTGCAGAATGTCAAAAATAGGATAGTTATTCACTACTCATACTAACTGTTATTTCCATTATCTGAAGTAATTTATTCATCAACTGGTTATTACAAAGCAGCATGACATGCAGGCGCTAAAGGTTTGTCAGAAGTGGGATTCGAACCCACGCCTCCAGGGGAGACTGCGACCTGAACGCAGCGCCTTAGACCGCTCGGCCATCCTGCCTACATACAATTTAGTTGGGTATCGGGATGAACAGTATCGGTTAAAAGTAGGATTAGGTTTGCTGGTGCTAGTGTCTTCAGAATATGTGTCTGGAAGTATCGACAACCGTCAGGGTAAGAGTGCCAACAGGTCCACATGTCAAAATGGGGGAAATCTTAGCAAATGGCTTAGTGGTGATTCATGAGAATCTTTTTTTTTTTTTTTTTTAGGGTTTATCAAGGGATCTTACCTGTAACCTGTGGCTTGACTTTCAATGCGGCGAGTTCCGATTCCCTTGCAGACTATCTTTTTTCACTGACAAACACCGACCAGTTGTCCATTCCGAGATCCTTTTGTTATTTGCCTGTTTGTGGCCGCCTGTGAGCTTGCGTGATTCTTGCAATTTTCTTTCAACCTCTCATCAACTAGCTGTTTTTGCAGAATGTCAAAAATAGGATAGTTATTCACTACTCATACTAACTGTTATTTCCATTATGTGAAGTAATTTATTCATCAACTGGTTATTACAAAGCAGCATGACATGCAGGCGCTAAAGGTTTGTCAGAAGTGGGATTTGAACCCACTTCTCCAGGGGAGACTGCGACCTGAACGCAGCGCCTTAGACCGCTCGGCCATCCTGACTACATACAATTTAGTTGGGTATCGGGATGAACAGTATCGGTTAAAAGTAGGATTAGGTTTGCTGGTGCTAGTGTCTTCAGAATATGTGTCTGGAAGTATCGACAACCGTCAGGGTAAGAGTGCCAACAGGTCCACATGTCAAAATGGGGGAAATCTTAGCAAATGGCTTAGTGGTGATTCATGAGAATCGTTTTGTTGTTGTTTTTTAGGGTTTATCAAGGGATCTTACCTGTAACCTGTGGCTTGACTTTCAATGCGGCGAGTTCCGATTCCCTTGCAGACTATCTTTTTTCACTGACAAACACCGACCAGTTGTGCATTCCGAGATCCTTTTGTTATTTGCCTGTTTGTGGCCGCCTGTGAGCTTGCGTGATTCTTGCAATTTTCTTTCAACCTCTCATCAACTAGCTGTTTTTGCAGAATGTCAAAAATAGGATAGTTATTCACTACTCATACTAACTGTTATTTCCATTATCTGAAGTAATTTATTCATCAACTGGTTATTACAAAGCAGCATGACATGCAGGCGCTAAAGGTTTGTCAGAAGTGGGATTCGAACCCACGCCTCCAGGGGAGACTGCGACCTGAACGCCGCGCCTTAGACCACTCGGCCATCCTGACTACATACAATATAGTTGGGTATCGGGATGAACAGTATCGGTTAAAAGTAGGATTAGGTTTGCTGGTGCTAGTGTCTTCAGAATATGTGTCTGGAAGTATCGACAACCGTCAGGGTAAGAGTGCCAACAGGTCCACATGTCAAAATGGGGGAAATCTTAGCAAATGGCTTAGTGGTGATTCATGAGAATCTTTTTTTTTTTTTTTTTTAGGGTTTATCAAGGGATCTTACCTGTAACCTGTGGCTTGACTTTCAATGCGGCGAGTTCCGATTCCCTTGCAGACTATCTTTTTTCACTGACAAACACCGACCAGTTGTCCATTCCGAGATCCTTTTGTTATTTGCCTGTTTGTGGCCGCCTGTGAGCTTGCGTGATTCTTGCAATTTTCTTTCAACCTCTCATCAACTAGCTGTTTTTGCAGAATGTCAAAAATAGGATAGTTATTCACTACTCATACTAACTGTTATTTCCATTATCTGAAGTAATTTATTCATCAACTGGTTATTACAAAGCAGCATGACATGCAGGCGCTAAAGGTTTGTCAGAAGTGGGATTCGAACCCACGCCTCCAGGGGAGACTGCGACCTGAACGCAGCGCCTTAGACCGCTCGGCCATCCTGACTACATACAATTTAGTTGGGTATCGGGATGAACAGTATCGGTTAAAAGTAGGATTAGGTTTGCTGGTGCTAGTGTCTTCAGAATATGTGTCTGGAAGTATCGACAACCGTCAGGGTAAGAGTGCCAACAGGTCCACATGTCAAAATGGGGGAAATCTTAGCAAATGGCTTAGTGGTGATTCATGAGAATCTTTTTTTTTTTTTTTTTTAGGGTTTATCAAGGGATCTTACCTGTAACCTGTGGCTTGACTTTCAATGCGGCGAGTTCCGATTCCCTTGCAGACTATCTTTTTTCACTGACAAACACCGACCAGTTGTCCGTTCCGAGATCCTTTTGTTATTTGCCTGTTTGTGGCCGCCTGTGAGCTTGCGTGATTCTTGCAATTTTCTTTCAACCTCTCATCAACTAGCTGTTTTTGCAGAATGTCAAAAACAGGATAGTTATTCACTACTCATACTAACTGTTATTTCCATTATCTGAAGTAATTTATTCATCAACTGGTTATTACAAAGCAGCATGACATGCAGGCGCTAAAGGTTTGTCAGAAGTGGGATTCGAACCCACGCCTCCAGGGGAGACTGCGACCTGAACGCAGCGCCTTAGACCGCTCGGCCATCCTGACTACATACAATTTAGTTGGGTATCGGGATGAACAGTATCGGTTAAAAGTAGGATTAGGTTTGCTGGTGCTAGTGTCTTCAGAATATGTGTCTGGAAGTATCGACAACCGTCAGGGTAAGAGTGCCAACAGGTCCACATGTCAAAATGGGGGAAATCTTAGCAAATGGCTTAGTGGTGATTCATGAGAATCGTTTTGTTGTTGTTTTTTAGGGTTTATCAAGGGATCTTACCTGTAACCTGTGGCTTGACTTTCAATGCGGCGAGTTCCGATTCCCTTGCAGACTATCTTTTTTCACTGACAAACACCGACCAGTTGTGCATTCCGAGATCCTTTTGTTATTTGCCTGTTTGTGGCTGCCTGTGAGCTTGCGTGATTCTTGCAATTTTCTTTCAACCTCTCATCAACTAGCTGTTTTTGCAGAATGTCAAAAATAGGATAGTTATTCACTACTCATACTAACTGTTATTTCCATTATCTGAAGTAATTTATTCATCAACTGGTTATTACAAAGCAGCATGACATGCAGGCGCTAAAGGTTTGTCAGAAGTGGGATTCGAACCCACGCCTCCAGGGGAGACTGCGACCTGAACGCAGCGCCTTAGACCGCTCGGCCATCCTGACTACATACAATTTAGTTGGGTATCGGGATGAACAGTATCGGTTAAAAGTAGGATTAGGTTTGCTGGTGCTAGTGTCTTCAGAATATGTGTCTGGAAGTATCGACAACCGTCAGGGTAAGAGTGCCAACAGGTCCACATGTCAAAATGGGGGAAATCTTAGCAAATGGCTTAGTGGTGATTCATGAGAATCGTTTTGTTGTTGTTTTTTAGGGTTTATCAAGGGATCTTACCTGTAACCTGTGGCTTGACTTTCAATGCGGCGAGTTCCGATTCCCTTGCAGACTATCTTTTTTCACTGACAAACACCGACCAGTTGTGCATTCCGAGATCCTTTTGTTATTTGCCTGTTTGTGGCCGCCTGTGAGCTTTTTTGATTCTTGCAATTTTCTTTCAACCTCTCATCAACTAGCTGTTTTTGCAGAATGTCAAAAATAGGATAGTTATTCACTACTCATACTAACTGTTATTTCCATTATCTGAAGTAATTTATTCATCAACTGGTTATTACAAAGCAGCATGACATGCAGGCGCTAAAGGTTTGTCAGAAGTGGGATTCGAACCCACGCCTCCAGGGGAGACTGCGACCTGAACGCAGCGCCTTAGACCGCTCGGCCATCCTGACTACATACAATTTAGTTGGGTATCGGGATGAACAGTATCGGTTAAAAGTAGGATTAGGTTTGCTGGTGCTAGTGTCTTCAGAATATGTGTCTGGAAGTATCGACAACCGTCAGGGTAAGAGTGCCAACAGGTCCACATGTCAAAATGGGGGAAATCTTAGCAAATGGCTTAGTGGTGATTCATGAGAATCGTTTTGTTGTTGTTTTTTAGGGTTTATCAAGGGATCTTACCTGTAACCTGTGGCTTGACTTTCAATGCGGCGAGTTCCGATTCCCTTGCAGACTATCTTTTTTCACTGACAAACACCGACCAGTTGTGCATTCCGAGATCCTTTTGTTATTTGCCTGTTTGTGGCCGCCTGTGAGCTTGCGTGATTCTTGCAATTTTCTTTCAACCTCTCATCAACTAGCTGTTTTTGCAGAATGTCAAAAATAGGATAGTTATTCACTACTCATACTAACTGTTATTTCCATTATGTGAAGTAATTTATTCATCAACTGGTTATTACAAAGCAGCATGACATGCAGGCGCTAAAGGTTTGTCAGAAGTGGGATTTGAACCCACTTCTCCAGGGGAGACTGCGACCTGAACGCAGCGCCTTAGACCGCTCGGCCATCCTGACTACATACAATTTAGTTGGGTATCGGGATGAACAGTATCGGTTAAAAGTAGGATTAGGTTTGCTGGTGCTAGTGTCTTCAGAATATGTGTCTGGAAGTATCGACAACCGTCAGGGTAAGAGTGCCAACAGGTCCACATGTCAAAATGGGGGAAATCTTAGCAAATGGCTTAGTGGTGATTCATGAGAATCGTTTTGTTGTTGTTTTTTAGGGTTTATCAAGGGATCTTACCTGTAACCTGTGGCTTGACTTTCAATGCGGCGAGTTCCGATTCCCTTGCAGACTATCTTTTTTCACTGACAAACACCGACCAGTTGTGCATTCCGAGATCCTTTTGTTATTTGCCTGTTTGTGGCCGCCTGTGAGCTTGCGTGATTCTTGCAATTTTCTTTCAACCTCTCATCAACTAGCTGTTTTTGCAGAATGTCAAAAATAGGATAGTTATTCACTACTCATACTAACTGTTATTTCCATTATCTGAAGTAATTTATTCATCAACTGGTTATTACAAAGCAGCATGACATGCAGGCGCTAAAGGTTTGTCAGAAGTGGGATTCGAACCCACGCCTCCAGGGGAGACTGCGACCTGAACGCCGCGCCTTAGACCGCTCGGCCATCCTGACTACATACAATTTAGTTGGGTATCGGGATGAACAGTATCGGTTAAAAGTAGGATTAGGTTTGCTGGTGCTAGTGTCTTCAGAATATGTGTCTGGAAGTATCGACAACCGTCAGGGTAAGAGTGCCAACAGGTCCACATGTCAAAATGGGGGAAATCTTAGCAAATGGCTTAGTGGTGATTCATGAGAATCTTTTTTTTTTTTTTTTTTAGGGTTTATCAAGGGATCTTACCTGTAACCTGTGGCTTGACTTTCAATGCGGCGAGTTCCGATTCCCTTGCAGACTATCTTTTTTCACTGACAAACACCGACCAGTTGTCCATTCCGAGATCCTTTTGTTATTTGCCTGTTTGTGGCCGCCTGTGAGCTTGCGTGATTCTTGCAATTTTCTTTCAACCTCTCATCAACTAGCTGTTTTTGCAGAATGTCAAAAATAGGATAGTTATTCACTACTCATACTAACTGTTATTTCCATTATCTGAAGTAATTTATTCATCAACTGGTTATTACAAAGCAGCATGACATGCAGGCGCTAAAGGTTTGTCAGAAGTGGGATTCGAACCCACGCCTCCAGGGGAGACTGCGACCTGAACGCAGCGCCTTAGACCGCTCGGCCATCCTGACTACATACAATTTAGTTGGGTATCGGGATGAACAGTATCGGTTAAAAGTAGGATTAGGTTTGCTGGTGCTAGTGTCTTCAGAATATGTGTCTGGAAGTATCGACAACCGTCAGGGTAAGAGTGCCAACAGGTCCACATGTCAAAATGGGGGAAATCTTAGCAAATGGCTTAGTGGTGATTCATGAGAATCGTTTTGTTGTTGTTTTTTAGGGTTTATCAAGGGATCTTACCTGTAACCTGTGGCTTGACTTTCAATGCGGCGAGTTCCGATTCCCTTGCAGACTATCTTTTTTCACTGACAAACACCGACCAGTTGTGCATTCCGAGATCCTTTTGTTATTTGCCTGTTTGTGGCTGCCTGTGAGCTTGCGTGATTCTTGCAATTTTCTTTCAACCTCTCATCAACTAGCTGTTTTTGCAGAATGTCAAAAATAGGATAGTTATTCACTACTCATACTAACTGTTATTTCCATTATCTGAAGTAATTTATTCATCAACTGGTTATTACAAAGCAGCATGACATGCAGGCGCTAAAGGTTTGTCAGAAGTGGGATTCGAACCCACGCCTCCAGGGGAGACTGCGACCTGAACGCAGCGCCTTAGACCGCTCGGCCATCCTGACTACATACAATTTAGTTGGGTATCGGGATGAACAGTATCGGTTAAAAGTAGGATTAGGTTTGCTGGTGCTAGTGTCTTCAGAATATGTGTCTGGAAGTATCGACAACCGTCAGGGTAAGAGTGCCAACAGGTCCACATGTCAAAATGGGGGAAATCTTAGCAAATGGCTTAGTGGTGATTCATGAGAATCGTTTTGTTGTTGTTTTTTAGGGTTTATCAAGGGATCTTACCTGTAACCTGTGGCTTGACTTTCAATGCGGCGAGTTCCGATTCCCTTGCAGACTATCTTTTTTCACTGACAAACACCGACCAGTTGTGCATTCCGAGATCCTTTTGTTATTTGCCTGTTTGTGGCCGCCTGTGAGCTTTTTTGATTCTTGCAATTTTCTTTCAACCTCTCATCAACTAGCTGTTTTTGCAGAATGTCAAAAATAGGATAGTTATTCACTACTCATACTAACTGTTATTTCCATTATCTGAAGTAATTTATTCATCAACTGGTTATTACAAAGCAGCATGACATGCAGGCGCTAAAGGTTTGTCAGAAGTGGGATTCGAACCCACGCCTCCAGGGGAGACTGCGACCTGAACGCAGCGCCTTAGACCGCTCGGCCATCCTGACTACATACAATTTAGTTGGGTATCGGGATGAACAGTATCGGTTAAAAGTAGGATTAGGTTTGCTGGTGCTAGTGTCTTCAGAATATGTGTCTGGAAGTATCGACAACCGTCAGGGTAAGAGTGCCAACAGGTCCACATGTCAAAATGGGGGAAATCTTAGCAAATGGCTTAGTGGTGATTCATGAGAATCGTTTTGTTGTTGTTTTTTAGGGTTTATCAAGGGATCTTACCTGTAACCTGTGGCTTGACTTTCAATGCGGCGAGTTCCGATTCCCTTGCAGACTATCTTTTTTCACTGACAAACACCGACCAGTTGTGCATTCCGAGATCCTTTTGTTATTTGCCTGTTTGTGGCCGCCTGTGAGCTTTTTTGATTCTTGCAATTTTCTTTCAACCTCTCATCAACTAGCTGTTTTTGCAGAATGTCAAAAATAGGATAGTTATTCACTACTCATACTAACTGTTATTTCCATTATCTGAAGTAATTTATTCATCAACTGGTTATTACAAAGCAGCATGACATGCAGGCGCTAAAGGTTTGTCAGAAGTGGGATTCGAACCCACGCCTCCAGGGGAGACTGCGACCTGAACGCAGCGCCTTAGACCGCTCGGCCATCCTGACTACATACAATTTAGTTGGGTATCGGGATGAACAGTATCGGTTAAAAGTAGGATTAGGTTTGCTGGTGCTAGTGTCTTCAGAATATGTGTCTGGAAGTATCGACAACCGTCAGGGTAAGAGTGCCAACAGGTCCACATGTCAAAATGGGGGAAATCTTAGCAAATGGCTTAGTGGTGATTCATGAGAATCGTTTTGTTGTTGTTTTTTAGGGTTTATCAAGGGATCTTACCTGTAACCTGTGGCTTGACTTTCAATGCGGCGAGTTCCGATTCCCTTGCAGACTATCTTTTTTCACTGACAAACACCGACCAGTTGTGCATTCCGAGATCCTTTTGTTATTTGCCTGTTTGTGGCCGCCTGTGAGCTTGCGTGATTCTTGCAATTTTCTTTCAACCTCTCATCAACTAGCTGTTTTTGCAGAATGTCAAAAATAGGATAGTTATTCACTACTCATACTAACTGTTATTTCCATTATGTGAAGTAATTTATTCATCAACTGGTTATTACAAAGCAGCATGACATGCAGGCGCTAAAGGTTTGTCAGAAGTGGGATTTGAACCCACTTCTCCAGGGGAGACTGCGACCTGAACGCAGCGCCTTAGACCGCTCGGCCATCCTGACTACATACAATTTAGTTGGGTATCGGGATGAACAGTATCGGTTAAAAGTAGGATTAGGTTTGCTGGTGATAGTGTCTTCAGAATATGTGTCTGGAAGTATCGACAACCGTCAGGGTAAGAGTGCCAACAGGTCCACATGTCAAAATGGGGGAAATCTTAGCAAATGGCTTAGTGGTGATTCATGAGAATCGTTTTGTTGTTGTTTTTTAGGGTTTATCAAGGGATCTTACCTGTAACCTGTGGCTTGACTTTCAATGCGGCGAGTTCCGATTCCCTTGCAGACTATCTTTTTTCACTGACAAACACCGACCAGTTGTGCATTCCGAGATCCTTTTGTTATTTGCCTGTTTGTGGCCGCCTGTGAGCTTGCGTGATTCTTGCAATTTTCTTTCAACCTCTCATCAACTAGCTGTTTTTGCAGAATGTCAAAAATAGGATAGTTATTCACTACTCATACTAACTGTTATTTCCATTATCTGAAGTAATTTATTCATCAACTGGTTATTACAAAGCAGCATGACATGCAGGCGCTAAAGGTTTGTCAGAAGTGGGATTCGAACCCACGCCTCCAGGGGAGACTGCGACCTGAACGCCGCGCCTTAGACCGCTCGGCCATCCTGACTACATACAATTTAGTTGGGTATCGGGATGAACAGTATCGGTTAAAAGTAGGATTAGGTTTGCTGGTGCTAGTGTCTTCAGAATATGTGTCTGGAAGTATCGACAACCGTCAGGGTAAGAGTGCCAACAGGTCCACATGTCAAAATGGGGGAAATCTTAGCAAATGGCTTAGTGGTGATTCATGAGAATCTTTTTTTTTTTTTTTTTTAGGGTTTATCAAGGGATCTTACCTGTAACCTGTGGCTTGACTTTCAATGCGGCGAGTTCCGATTCCCTTGCAGACTATCTTTTTTCACTGACAAACACCGACCAGTTGTCCATTCCGAGATCCTTTTGTTATTTGCCTGTTTGTGGCCGCCTGTGAGCTTGCGTGATTCTTGCAATTTTCTTTCAACCTCTCATCAACTAGCTGTTTTTGCAGAATGTCAAAAATAGGATAGTTATTCACTACTCATACTAACTGTTATTTCCATTATCTGAAGTAATTTATTCATCAACTGGTTATTACAAAGCAGCATGACATGCAGGCGCTAAAGGTTTGTCAGAAGTGGGATTCGAACCCACGCCTCCAGGGGAGACTGCGACCTGAACGCAGCGCCTTAGACCGCTCGGCCATCCTGACTACATACAATTTAGTTGGGTATCGGGATGAACAGTATCGGTTAAAAGTAGGATTAGGTTTGCTGGTGCTAGTGTCTTCAGAATATGTGTCTGGAAGTATCGACAACCGTCAGGGTAAGAGTGCCAACAGGTCCACATGTCAAAATGGGGGAAATCTTAGCAAATGGCTTAGTGGTGATTCATGAGAATCTTTTTTTTTTTTTTTTTTAGGGTTTATCAAGGGATCTTACCTGTAACCTGTGGCTTGACTTTCAATGCGGCGAGTTCCGATTCCCTTGCAGACTATCTTTTTTCACTGACAAACACCGACCAGTTGTCCGTTCCGAGATCCTTTTGTTATTTGCCTGTTTGTGGCCGCCTGTGAGCTTGCGTGATTCTTGCAATTTTCTTTCAACCTCTCATCAACTAGCTGTTTTTGCAGAATGTCAAAAACAGGATAGTTATTCACTACTCATACTAACTGTTATTTCCATTATCTGAAGTAATTTATTCATCAACTGGTTATTACAAAGCAGCATGACATGCAGGCGCTAAAGGTTTGTCAGAAGTGGGATTCGAACCCACGCCTCCAGGGGAGACTGCGACCTGAACGCAGCGCCTTAGACCGCTCGGCCATCCTGACTACATACAATTTAGTTGGGTATCGGGATGAACAGTATCGGTTAAAAGTAGGATTAGGTTTGCTGGTGCTAGTGTCTTCAGAATATGTGTCTGGAAGTATCGACAACCGTCAGGGTAAGAGTGCCAACAGGTCCACATGTCAAAATGGGGGAAATCTTAGCAAATGGCTTAGTGGTGATTCATGAGAATCGTTTTGTTGTTGTTTTTTAGGGTTTATCAAGGGATCTTACCTGTAACCTGTGGCTTGACTTTCAATGCGGCGAGTTCCGATTCCCTTGCAGACTATCTTTTTTCACTGACAAACACCGACCAGTTGTCCATTCCGAGATCCTTTTGTTATTTGCCTGTTTGTGGCCGCCTGTGAGCTTGCGTGATTCTTGCAATTTTCTTTCAACCTCTCATCAACTAGCTGTTTTTGCAGAATGTCAAAAATAGGATAGTTATTCACTACTCATACTAACTGTTATTTCCATTATCTGAAGTAATTTATTCATCAACTGGTTATTACAAAGCAGCATGACATGCAGGCGCTAAAGGTTTGTCAGAAGTGGGATTCGAACCCACGCCTCCAGGGGAGACTGCGACCTGAACGCAGCGCCTTAGACCGCTCGGCCATCCTGACTACATACAATTTAGTTGGGTATCGGGATGAACAGTATCGGTTAAAAGTAGGATTAGGTTTGCTGGTGCTAGTGTCTTCAGAATATGTGTCTGGAAGTATCGACAACCGTCAGGGTAAGAGTGCCAACAGGTCCACATGTCAAAATGGGGGAAATCTTAGCAAATGGCTTAGTGGTGATTCATGAGAATCGTTTTGTTGTTGTTTTTTAGGGTTTATCAAGGGATCTTACCTGTAACCTGTGGCTTGACTTTCAATGCGGCGAGTTCCGATTCCCTTGCAGACTATCTTTTTTCACTGACAAACACCGACCAGTTGTGCATTCCGAGATCCTTTTGTTATTTGCCTGTTTGTGGCTGCCTGTGAGCTTGCGTGATTCTTGCAATTTTCTTTCAACCTCTCATCAACTAGCTGTTTTTGCAGAATGTCAAAAATAGGATAGTTATTCACTACTCATACTAACTGTTATTTCCATTATCTGAAGTAATTTATTCATCAACTGGTTATTACAAAGCAGCATGACATGCAGGCGCTAAAGGTTTGTCAGAAGTGGGATTCGAACCCACGCCTCCAGGGGAGACTGCGACCTGAACGCAGCGCCTTAGACCGCTCGGCCATCCTGACTACATACAATTTAGTTGGGTATCGGGATGAACAGTATCGGTTAAAAGTAGGATTAGGTTTGCTGGTGCTAGTGTCTTCAGAATATGTGTCTGGAAGTATCGACAACCGTCAGGGTAAGAGTGCCAACAGGTCCACATGTCAAAATGGGGGAAATCTTAGCAAATGGCTTAGTGGTGATTCATGAGAATCGTTTTGTTGTTGTTTTTTAGGGTTTATCAAGGGATCTTACCTGTAACCTGTGGCTTGACTTTCAATGCGGCGAGTTCCGATTCCCTTGCAGACTATCTTTTTTCACTGACAAACACCGACCAGTTGTGCATTCCGAGATCCTTTTGTTATTTGCCTGTTTGTGGCCGCCTGTGAGCTTTTTTGATTCTTGCAATTTTCTTTCAACCTCTCATCAACTAGCTGTTTTTGCAGAATGTCAAAAATAGGATAGTTATTCACTACTCATACTAACTGTTATTTCCATTATCTGAAGTAATTTATTCATCAACTGGTTATTACAAAGCAGCATGACATGCAGGCGCTAAAGGTTTGTCAGAAGTGGGATTCGAACCCACGCCTCCAGGGGAGACTGCGACCTGAACGCAGCGCCTTAGACCGCTCGGCCATCCTGACTACATACAATTTAGTTGGGTATCGGGATGAACAGTATCGGTTAAAAGTAGGATTAGGTTTGCTGGTGCTAGTGTCTTCAGAATATGTGTCTGGAAGTATCGACAACCGTCAGGGTAAGAGTGCCAACAGGTCCACATGTCAAAATGGGGGAAATCTTAGCAAATGGCTTAGTGGTGATTCATGAGAATCGTTTTGTTGTTGTTTTTTAGGGTTTATCAAGGGATCTTACCTGTAACCTGTGGCTTGACTTTCAATGCGGCGAGTTCCGATTCCCTTGCAGACTATCTTTTTTCACTGACAAACACCGACCAGTTGTGCATTCCGAGATCCTTTTGTTATTTGCCTGTTTGTGGCCGCCTGTGAGCTTTTTTGATTCTTGCAATTTTCTTTCAACCTCTCATCAACTAGCTGTTTTTGCAGAATGTCAAAAATAGGATAGTTATTCACTACTCATACTAACTGTTATTTCCATTATCTGAAGTAATTTATTCATCAACTGGTTATTACAAAGCAGCATGACATGCAGGCGCTAAAGGTTTGTCAGAAGTGGGATTCGAACCCACGCCTCCAGGGGAGACTGCGACCTGAACGCAGCGCCTTAGACCGCTCGGCCATCCTGACTACATACAATTTAGTTGGGTATCGGGATGAACAGTATCGGTTAAAAGTAGGATTAGGTTTGCTGGTGCTAGTGTCTTCAGAATATGTGTCTGGAAGTATCGACAACCGTCAGGGTAAGAGTGCCAACAGGTCCACATGTCAAAATGGGGGAAATCTTAGCAAATGGCTTAGTGGTGATTCATGAGAATCGTTTTGTTGTTGTTTTTTAGGGTTTATCAAGGGATCTTACCTGTAACCTGTGGCTTGACTTTCAATGCGGCGAGTTCCGATTCCCTTGCAGACTATCTTTTTTCACTGACAAACACCGACCAGTTGTGCATTCCGAGATCCTTTTGTTATTTGCCTGTTTGTGGCCGCCTGTGAGCTTGCGTGATTCTTGCAATTTTCTTTCAACCTCTCATCAACTAGCTGTTTTTGCAGAATGTCAAAAATAGGATAGTTATTCACTACTCATACTAACTGTTATTTCCATTATGTGAAGTAATTTATTCATCAACTGGTTATTACAAAGCAGCATGACATGCAGGCGCTAAAGGTTTGTCAGAAGTGGGATTTGAACCCACTTCTCCAGGGGAGACTGCGACCTGAACGCAGCGCCTTAGACCGCTCGGCCATCCTGACTACATACAATTTAGTTGGGTATCGGGATGAACAGTATCGGTTAAAAGTAGGATTAGGTTTGCTGGTGATAGTGTCTTCAGAATATGTGTCTGGAAGTATCGACAACCGTCAGGGTAAGAGTGCCAACAGGTCCACATGTCAAAATGGGGGAAATCTTAGCAAATGGCTTAGTGGTGATTCATGAGAATCGTTTTGTTGTTGTTTTTTAGGGTTTATCAAGGGATCTTACCTGTAACCTGTGGCTTGACTTTCAATGCGGCGAGTTCCGATTCCCTTGCAGACTATCTTTTTTCACTGACAAACACCGACCAGTTGTGCATTCCGAGATCCTTTTGTTATTTGCCTGTTTGTGGCCGCCTGTGAGCTTGCGTGATTCTTGCAATTTTCTTTCAACCTCTCATCAACTAGCTGTTTTTGCAGAATGTCAAAAATAGGATAGTTATTCACTACTCATACTAACTGTTATTTCCATTATCTGAAGTAATTTATTCATCAACTGGTTATTACAAAGCAGCATGACATGCAGGCGCTAAAGGTTTGTCAGAAGTGGGATTCGAACCCACGCCTCCAGGGGAGACTGCGACCTGAACGCCGCGCCTTAGACCGCTCGGCCATCCTGACTACATACAATTTAGTTGGGTATCGGGATGAACAGTATCGGTTAAAAGTAGGATTAGGTTTGCTGGTGCTAGTGTCTTCAGAATATGTGTCTGGAAGTATCGACAACCGTCAGGGTAAGAGTGCCAACAGGTCCACATGTCAAAATGGGGGAAATCTTAGCAAATGGCTTAGTGGTGATTCATGAGAATCTTTTTTTTTTTTTTTTTTAGGGTTTATCAAGGGATCTTACCTGTAACCTGTGGCTTGACTTTCAATGCGGCGAGTTCCGATTCCCTTGCAGACTATCTTTTTTCACTGACAAACACCGACCAGTTGTCCATTCCGAGATCCTTTTGTTATTTGCCTGTTTGTGGCCGCCTGTGAGCTTGCGTGATTCTTGCAATTTTCTTTCAACCTCTCATCAACTAGCTGTTTTTGCAGAATGTCAAAAATAGGATAGTTATTCACTACTCATACTAACTGTTATTTCCATTATCTGAAGTAATTTATTCATCAACTGGTTATTACAAAGCAGCATGACATGCAGGCGCTAAAGGTTTGTCAGAAGTGGGATTCGAACCCACGCCTCCAGGGGAGACTGCGACCTGAACGCAGCGCCTTAGACCGCTCGGCCATCCTGACTACATACAATTTAGTTGGGTATCGGGATGAACAGTATCGGTTAAAAGTAGGATTAGGTTTGCTGGTGCTAGTGTCTTCAGAATATGTGTCTGGAAGTATCGACAACCGTCAGGGTAAGAGTGCCAACAGGTCCACATGTCAAAATGGGGGAAATCTTAGCAAATGGCTTAGTGGTGATTCATGAGAATCTTTTTTTTTTTTTTTTTTAGGGTTTATCAAGGGATCTTACCTGTAACCTGTGGCTTGACTTTCAATGCGGCGAGTTCCGATTCCCTTGCAGACTATCTTTTTTCACTGACAAACACCGACCAGTTGTCCGTTCCGAGATCCTTTTGTTATTTGCCTGTTTGTGGCCGCCTGTGAGCTTGCGTGATTCTTGCAATTTTCTTTCAACCTCTCATCAACTAGCTGTTTTTGCAGAATGTCAAAAACAGGATAGTTATTCACTACTCATACTAACTGTTATTTCCATTATCTGAAGTAATTTATTCATCAACTGGTTATTACAAAGCAGCATGACATGCAGGCGCTAAAGGTTTGTCAGAAGTGGGATTCGAACCCACGCCTCCAGGGGAGACTGCGACCTGAACGCAGCGCCTTAGACCGCTCGGCCATCCTGACTACATACAATTTAGTTGGGTATCGGGATGAACAGTATCGGTTAAAAGTAGGATTAGGTTTGCTGGTGCTAGTGTCTTCAGAATATGTGTCTGGAAGTATCGACAACCGTCAGGGTAAGAGTGCCAACAGGTCCACATGTCAAAATGGGGGAAATCTTAGCAAATGGCTTAGTGGTGATTCATGAGAATCGTTTTGTTGTTGTTTTTTAGGGTTTATCAAGGGATCTTACCTGTAACCTGTGGCTTGACTTTCAATGCGGCGAGTTCCGATTCCCTTGCAGACTATCTTTTTTCACTGACAAACACCGACCAGTTGTGCATTCCGAGATCCTTTTGTTATTTGCCTGTTTGTGGCTGCCTGTGAGCTTGCGTGATTCTTGCAATTTTCTTTCAACCTCTCATCAACTAGCTGTTTTTGCAGAATGTCAAAAATAGGATAGTTATTCACTACTCATACTAACTGTTATTTCCATTATCTGAAGTAATTTATTCATCAACTGGTTATTACAAAGCAGCATGACATGCAGGCGCTAAAGGTTTGTCAGAAGTGGGATTCGAACCCACGCCTCCAGGGGAGACTGCGACCTGAACGCAGCGCCTTAGACCGCTCGGCCATCCTGACTACATACAATTTAGTTGGGTATCGGGATGAACAGTATCGGTTAAAAGTAGGATTAGGTTTGCTGGTGCTAGTGTCTTCAGAATATGTGTCTGGAAGTATCGACAACCGTCAGGGTAAGAGTGCCAACAGGTCCACATGTCAAAATGGGGGAAATCTTAGCAAATGGCTTAGTGGTGATTCATGAGAATCGTTTTGTTGTTGTTTTTTAGGGTTTATCAAGGGATCTTACCTGTAACCTGTGGCTTGACTTTCAATGCGGCGAGTTCCGATTCCCTTGCAGACTATCTTTTTTCACTGACAAACACCGACCAGTTGTGCATTCCGAGATCCTTTTGTTATTTGCCTGTTTGTGGCCGCCTGTGAGCTTTTTTGATTCTTGCAATTTTCTTTCAACCTCTCATCAACTAGCTGTTTTTGCAGAATGTCAAAAATAGGATAGTTATTCACTACTCATACTAACTGTTATTTCCATTATCTGAAGTAATTTATTCATCAACTGGTTATTACAAAGCAGCATGACATGCAGGCGCTAAAGGTTTGTCAGAAGTGGGATTCGAACCCACGCCTCCAGGGGAGACTGCGACCTGAACGCAGCGCCTTAGACCGCTCGGCCATCCTGACTACATACAATTTAGTTGGGTATCGGGATGAACAGTATCGGTTAAAAGTAGGATTAGGTTTGCTGGTGCTAGTGTCTTCAGAATATGTGTCTGGAAGTATCGACAACCGTCAGGGTAAGAGTGCCAACAGGTCCACATGTCAAAATGGGGGAAATCTTAGCAAATGGCTTAGTGGTGATTCATGAGAATCGTTTTGTTGTTGTTTTTTAGGGTTTATCAAGGGATCTTACCTGTAACCTGTGGCTTGACTTTCAATGCGGCGAGTTCCGATTCCCTTGCAGACTATCTTTTTTCACTGACAAACACCGACCAGTTGTGCATTCCGAGATCCTTTTGTTATTTGCCTGTTTGTGGCCGCCTGTGAGCTTGCGTGATTCTTGCAATTTTCTTTCAACCTCTCATCAACTAGCTGTTTTTGCAGAATGTCAAAAATAGGATAGTTATTCACTACTCATACTAACTGTTATTTCCATTATGTGAAGTAATTTATTCATCAACTGGTTATTACAAAGCAGCATGACATGCAGGCGCTAAAGGTTTGTCAGAAGTGGGATTTGAACCCACTTCTCCAGGGGAGACTGCGACCTGAACGCAGCGCCTTAGACCGCTCGGCCATCCTGACTACATACAATTTAGTTGGGTATCGGGATGAACAGTATCGGTTAAAAGTAGGATTAGGTTTGCTGGTGCTAGTGTCTTCAGAATATGTGTCTGGAAGTATCGACAACCGTCAGGGTAAGAGTGCCAACAGGTCCACATGTCAAAATGGGGGAAATCTTAGCAAATGGCTTAGTGGTGATTCATGAGAATCGTTTTGTTGTTGTTTTTTAGGGTTTATCAAGGGATCTTACCTGTAACCTGTGGCTTGACTTTCAATGCGGCGAGTTCCGATTCCCTTGCAGACTATCTTTTTTCACTGACAAACACCGACCAGTTGTGCATTCCGAGATCCTTTTGTTATTTGCCTGTTTGTGGCCGCCTGTGAGCTTGCGTGATTCTTGCAATTTTCTTTCAACCTCTCATCAACTAGCTGTTTTTGCAGAATGTCAAAAATAGGATAGTTATTCACTACTCATACTAACTGTTATTTCCATTATCTGAAGTAATTTATTCATCAACTGGTTATTACAAAGCAGCATGACATGCAGGCGCTAAAGGTTTGTCAGAAGTGGGATTCGAACCCACGCCTCCAGGGGAGACTGCGACCTGAACGCCGCGCCTTAGACCGCTCGGCCATCCTGACTACATACAATTTAGTTGGGTATCGGGATGAACAGTATCGGTTAAAAGTAGGATTAGGTTTGCTGGTGCTAGTGTCTTCAGAATATGTGTCTGGAAGTATCGACAACCGTCAGGGTAAGAGTGCCAACAGGTCCACATGTCAAAATGGGGGAAATCTTAGCAAATGGCTTAGTGGTGATTCATGAGAATCTTTTTTTTTTTTTTTTTTAGGGTTTATCAAGGGATCTTACCTGTAACCTGTGGCTTGACTTTCAATGCGGCGAGTTCCGATTCCCTTGCAGACTATCTTTTTTCACTGACAAACACCGACCAGTTGTCCATTCCGAGATCCTTTTGTTATTTGCCTGTTTGTGGCCGCCTGTGAGCTTGCGTGATTCTTGCAATTTTCTTTCAACCTCTCATCAACTAGCTGTTTTTGCAGAATGTCAAAAATAGGATAGTTATTCACTACTCATACTAACTGTTATTTCCATTATCTGAAGTAATTTATTCATCAACTGGTTATTACAAAGCAGCATGACATGCAGGCGCTAAAGGTTTGTCAGAAGTGGGATTCGAACCCACGCCTCCAGGGGAGACTGCGACCTGAACGCAGCGCCTTAGACCGCTCGGCCATCCTGACTACATACAATTTAGTTGGGTATCGGGATGAACAGTATCGGTTAAAAGTAGGATTAGGTTTGCTGGTGCTAGTGTCTTCAGAATATGTGTCTGGAAGTATCGACAACCGTCAGGGTAAGAGTGCCAACAGGTCCACATGTCAAAATGGGGGAAATCTTAGCAAATGGCTTAGTGGTGATTCATGAGAATCGTTTTGTTGTTGTTTTTTAGGGTTTATCAAGGGATCTTACCTGTAACCTGTGGCTTGACTTTCAATGCGGCGAGTTCCGATTCCCTTGCAGACTATCTTTTTTCACTGACAAACACCGACCAGTTGTGCATTCCGAGATCCTTTTGTTATTTGCCTGTTTGTGGCTGCCTGTGAGCTTTTTTGATTCTTGCAATTTTCTTTCAACCTCTCATCAACTAGCTGTTTTTGCAGAATGTCAAAAATAGGATAGTTATTCACTACTCATACTAACTGTTATTTCCATTATCTGAAGTAATTTATTCATCAACTGGTTATTACAAAGCAGCATGACATGCAGGCGCTAAAGGTTTGTCAGAAGTGGGATTCGAACCCACGCCTCCAGGGGAGACTGCGACCTGAACGCAGCGCCTTAGACCGCTCGGCCATCCTGACTACATACAATTTAGTTGGGTATCGGGATGAACAGTATCGGTTAAAAGTAGGATTAGGTTTGCTGGTGCTAGTGTCTTCAGAATATGTGTCTGGAAGTATCGACAACCGTCAGGGTAAGAGTGCCAACAGGTCCACATGTCAAAATGGGGGAAATCTTAGCAAATGGCTTAGTGGTGATTCATGAGAATCGTTTTGTTGTTGTTTTTTAGGGTTTATCAAGGGATCTTACCTGTAACCTGTGGCTTGACTTTCAATGCGGCGAGTTCCGATTCCCTTGCAGACTATCTTTTTTCACTGACAAACACCGACCAGTTGTGCATTCCGAGATCCTTTTGTTATTTGCCTGTTTGTGGCCGCCTGTGAGCTTTTTTGATTCTTGCAATTTTCTTTCAACCTCTCATCAACTAGCTGTTTTTGCAGAATGTCAAAAATAGGATAGTTATTCACTACTCATACTAACTGTTATTTCCATTATCTGAAGTAATTTATTCATCAACTGGTTATTACAAAGCAGCATGACATGCAGGCGCTAAAGGTTTGTCAGAAGTGGGATTCGAACCCACGCCTCCAGGGGAGACTGCGACCTGAACGCAGCGCCTTAGACCGCTCGGCCATCCTGACTACATACAATTTAGTTGGGTATCGGGATGAACAGTATCGGTTAAAAGTAGGATTAGGTTTGCTGGTGCTAGTGTCTTCAGAATATGTGTCTGGAAGTATCGACAACCGTCAGGGTAAGAGTGCCAACAGGTCCACATGTCAAAATGGGGGAAATCTTAGCAAATGGCTTAGTGGTGATTCATGAGAATCGTTTTGTTGTTGTTTTTTAGGGTTTATCAAGGGATCTTACCTGTAACCTGTGGCTTGACTTTCAATGCGGCGAGTTCCGATTCCCTTGCAGACTATCTTTTTTCACTGACAAACACCGACCAGTTGTGCATTCCGAGATCCTTTTGTTATTTGCCTGTTTGTGGCCGCCTGTGAGCTTGCGTGATTCTTGCAATTTTCTTTCAACCTCTCATCAACTAGCTGTTTTTGCAGAATGTCAAAAATAGGATAGTTATTCACTACTCATACTAACTGTTATTTCCATTATGTGAAGTAATTTATTCATCAACTGGTTATTACAAAGCAGCATGACATGCAGGCGCTAAAGGTTTGTCAGAAGTGGGATTTGAACCCACTTCTCCAGGGGAGACTGCGACCTGAACGCAGCGCCTTAGACCGCTCGGCCATCCTGACTACATACAATTTAGTTGGGTATCGGGATGAACAGTATCGGTTAAAAGTAGGATTAGGTTTGCTGGTGATAGTGTCTTCAGAATATGTGTCTGGAAGTATCGACAACCGTCAGGGTAAGAGTGCCAACAGGTCCACATGTCAAAATGGGGGAAATCTTAGCAAATGGCTTAGTGGTGATTCATGAGAATCGTTTTGTTGTTGTTTTTTAGGGTTTATCAAGGGATCTTACCTGTAACCTGTGGCTTGACTTTCAATGCGGCGAGTTCCGATTCCCTTGCAGACTATCTTTTTTCACTGACAAACACCGACCAGTTGTGCATTCCGAGATCCTTTTGTTATTTGCCTGTTTGTGGCCGCCTGTGAGCTTGCGTGATTCTTGCAATTTTCTTTCAACCTCTCATCAACTAGCTGTTTTTGCAGAATGTCAAAAATAGGATAGTTATTCACTACTCATACTAACTGTTATTTCCATTATCTGAAGTAATTTATTCATCAACTGGTTATTACAAAGCAGCATGACATGCAGGCGCTAAAGGTTTGTCAGAAGTGGGATTCGAACCCACGCCTCCAGGGGAGACTGCGACCTGAACGCCGCGCCTTAGACCGCTCGGCCATCCTGACTACATACAATTTAGTTGGGTATCGGGATGAACAGTATCGGTTAAAAGTAGGATTAGGTTTGCTGGTGCTAGTGTCTTCAGAATATGTGTCTGGAAGTATCGACAACCGTCAGGGTAAGAGTGCCAACAGGTCCACATGTCAAAATGGGGGAAATCTTAGCAAATGGCTTAGTGGTGATTCATGAGAATCTTTTTTTTTTTTTTTTTTAGGGTTTATCAAGGGATCTTACCTGTAACCTGTGGCTTGACTTTCAATGCGGCGAGTTCCGATTCCCTTGCAGACTATCTTTTTTCACTGACAAACACCGACCAGTTGTCCATTCCGAGATCCTTTTGTTATTTGCCTGTTTGTGGCCGCCTGTGAGCTTGCGTGATTCTTGCAATTTTCTTTCAACCTCTCATCAACTAGCTGTTTTTGCAGAATGTCAAAAATAGGATAGTTATTCACTACTCATACTAA
Organism: Coregonus lavaretus; assembly: GCF_964263955.1. Taxonomy (NCBI): domain Eukaryota; kingdom Metazoa; phylum Chordata; class Actinopteri; order Salmoniformes; family Salmonidae; genus Coregonus; species Coregonus lavaretus. The sequence goes on along the minus strand of NC_140022.1, from coordinate 13,022,706 downwards.
CTGTTATTTCCATTATCTGAAGTAATTTATTCATCAACTGGTTATTACAAAGCAGCATGACATGCAGGCGCTAAAGGTTTGTCAGAAGTGGGATTCGAACCCACGCCTCCAGGGGAGACTGCGACCTGAACGCAGCGCCTTAGACCGCTCGGCCATCCTGACTACATACAATTTAGTTGGGTATCGGGATGAACAGTATCGGTTAAAAGTAGGATTAGGTTTGCTGGTGCTAGTGTCTTCAGAATATGTGTCTGGAAGTATCGACAACCGTCAGGGTAAGAGTGCCAACAGGTCCACATGTCAAAATGGGGGAAATCTTAGCAAATGGCTTAGTGGTGATTCATGAGAATCGTTTTGTTGTTGTTTTTTAGGGTTTATCAAGGGATCTTACCTGTAACCTGTGGCTTGACTTTCAATGCGGCGAGTTCCGATTCCCTTGCAGACTATCTTTTTTCACTGACAAACACCGACCAGTTGTGCATTCCGAGATCCTTTTGTTATTTGCCTGTTTGTGGCTGCCTGTGAGCTTGCGTGATTCTTGCAATTTTCTTTCAACCTCTCATCAACTAGCTGTTTTTGCAGAATGTCAAAAATAGGATAGTTATTCACTACTCATACTAACTGTTATTTCCATTATCTGAAGTAATTTATTCATCAACTGGTTATTACAAAGCAGCATGACATGCAGGCGCTAAAGGTTTGTCAGAAGTGGGATTCGAACCCACGCCTCCAGGGGAGACTGCGACCTGAACGCAGCGCCTTAGACCGCTCGGCCATCCTGACTACATACAATTTAGTTGGGTATCGGGATGAACAGTATCGGTTAAAAGTAGGATTAGGTTTGCTGGTGCTAGTGTCTTCAGAATATGTGTCTGGAAGTATCGACAACCGTCAGGGTAAGAGTGCCAACAGGTCCACATGTCAAAATGGGGGAAATCTTAGCAAATGGCTTAGTGGTGATTCATGAGAATCTTTTTTTTTTTTTTTTTTAGGGTTTATCAAGGGATCTTACCTGTAACCTGTGGCTTGACTTTCAATGCGGCGAGTTCCGATTCCCTTGCAGACTATCTTTTTTCACTGACAAACACCGACCAGTTGTCCGTTCCGAGATCCTTTTGTTATTTGCCTGTTTGTGGCCGCCTGTGAGCTTGCGTGATTCTTGCAATTTTCTTTCAACCTCTCATCAACTAGCTGTTTTTGCAGAATGTCAAAAACAGGATAGTTATTCACTACTCATACTAACTGTTATTTCCATTATCTGAAGTAATTTATTCATCAACTGGTTATTACAAAGCAGCATGACATGCAGGCGCTAAAGGTTTGTCAGAAGTGGGATTCGAACCCACGCCTCCAGGGGAGACTGCGACCTGAACGCAGCGCCTTAGACCGCTCGGCCATCCTGACTACATACAATTTAGTTGGGTATCGGGATGAACAGTATCGGTTAAAAGTAGGATTAGGTTTGCTGGTGCTAGTGTCTTCAGAATATGTGTCTGGAAGTATCGACAACCGTCAGGGTAAGAGTGCCAACAGGTCCACATGTCAAAATGGGGGAAATCTTAGCAAATGGCTTAGTGGTGATTCATGAGAATCGTTTTGTTGTTGTTTTTTAGGGTTTATCAAGGGATCTTACCTGTAACCTGTGGCTTGACTTTCAATGCGGCGAGTTCCGATTCCCTTGCAGACTATCTTTTTTCACTGACAAACACCGACCAGTTGTGCATTCCGAGATCCTTTTGTTATTTGCCTGTTTGTGGCTGCCTGTGAGCTTGCGTGATTCTTGCAATTTTCTTTCAACCTCTCATCAACTAGCTGTTTTTGCAGAATGTCAAAAATAGGATAGTTATTCACTACTCATACTAACTGTTATTTCCATTATCTGAAGTAATTTATTCATCAACTGGTTATTACAAAGCAGCATGACATGCAGGCGCTAAAGGTTTGTCAGAAGTGGGATTCGAACCCACGCCTCCAGGGGAGACTGCGACCTGAACGCAGCGCCTTAGACCGCTCGGCCATCCTGACTACATACAATTTAGTTGGGTATCGGGATGAACAGTATCGGTTAAAAGTAGGATTAGGTTTGCTGGTGCTAGTGTCTTCAGAATATGTGTCTGGAAGTATCGACAACCGTCAGGGTAAGAGTGCCAACAGGTCCACATGTCAAAATGGGGGAAATCTTAGCAAATGGCTTAGTGGTGATTCATGAGAATCTTTTTTTTTTTTTTTTTTAGGGTTTATCAAGGGATCTTACCTGTAACCTGTGGCTTGACTTTCAATGCGGCGAGTTCCGATTCCCTTGCAGACTATCTTTTTTCACTGACAAACACCGACCAGTTGTCCGTTCCGAGATCCTTTTGTTATTTGCCTGTTTGTGGCCGCCTGTGAGCTTGCGTGATTCTTGCAATTTTCTTTCAACCTCTCATCAACTAGCTGTTTTTGCAGAATGTCAAAAACAGGATAGTTATTCACTACTCATACTAACTGTTATTTCCATTATCTGAAGTAATTTATTCACCAACTGGTTATTACAAAGCAGCATGACATGCAGGCGCTAAAGGTTTGTCAGAAGTGGGATTCGAACCCACGCCTCCAGGGGAGACTGCGACCTGAACGCAGCGCCTTAGACCGCTCGGCCATCCTGACTACATACAATTTAGTTGGGTATCGGGATGAACAGTATCGGTTAAAAGTAGGATTAGGTTTGCTGGTGCTAGTGTCTTCAGAATATGTGTCTGGAAGTATCGACAACCGTCAGGGTAAGAGTGCCAACAGGTCCACATGTCAAAATGGGGGAAATCTTAGCAAATGGCTTAGTGGTGATTCATGAGAATCGTTTTGTTGTTGTTTTTTAGGGTTTATCAAGGGATCTTACCTGTAACCTGTGGCTTGACTTTCAATGCGGCGAGTTCCGATTCCCTTGCAGACTATCTTTTTTCACTGACAAACACCGACCAGTTGTGCATTCCGAGATCCTTTTGTTATTTGCCTGTTTGTGGCTGCCTGTGAGCTTGCGTGATTCTTGCAATTTTCTTTCAACCTCTCATCAACTAGCTGTTTTTGCAGAATGTCAAAAATAGGATAGTTATTCACTACTCATACTAACTGTTATTTCCATTATCTGAAGTAATTTATTCATCAACTGGTTATTACAAAGCAGCATGACATGCAGGCGCTAAAGGTTTGTCAGAAGTGGGATTCGAACCCACGCCTCCAGGGGAGACTGCGACCTGAACGCAGCGCCTTAGACCGCTCGGCCATCCTGACTACATACAATTTAGTTGGGTATCGGGATGAACAGTATCGGTTAAAAGTAGGATTAGGTTTGCTGGTGCTAGTGTCTTCAGAATATGTGTCTGGAAGTATCGACAACCGTCAGGGTAAGAGTGCCAACAGGTCCACATGTCAAAATGGGGGAAATCTTAGCAAATGGCTTAGTGGTGATTCATGAGAATCTTTTTTTTTTTTTTTTTTAGGGTTTATCAAGGGATCTTACCTGTAACCTGTGGCTTGACTTTCAATGCGGCGAGTTCCGATTCCCTTGCAGACTATCTTTTTTCACTGACAAACACCGACCAGTTGTCCGTTCCGAGATCCTTTTGTTATTTGCCTGTTTGTGGCCGCCTGTGAGCTTGCGTGATTCTTGCAATTTTCTTTCAACCTCTCATCAACTAGCTGTTTTTGCAGAATGTCAAAAACAGGATAGTTATTCACTACTCATACTAACTGTTATTTCCATTATCTGAAGTAATTTATTCACCAACTGGTTATTACAAAGCAGCATGACATGCAGGCGCTAAAGGTTTGTCAGAAGTGGGATTCGAACCCACGCCTCCAGGGGAGACTGCGACCTGAACGCAGCGCCTTAGACCGCTCGGCCATCCTGACTACATACAATTTAGTTGGGTATCGGGATGAACAGTATCGGTTAAAAGTAGGATTAGGTTTGCTGGTGCTAGTGTCTTCAGAATATGTGTCTGGAAGTATCGACAACCGTCAGGGTAAGAGTGCCAACAGGTCCACATGTCAAAATGGGGGAAATCTTAGCAAATGGCTTAGTGGTGATTCATGAGAATCGTTTTGTTGTTGTTTTTTAGGGTTTATCAAGGGATCTTACCTGTAACCTGTGGCTTGACTTTCAATGCGGCGAGTTCCGATTCCCTTGCAGACTATCTTTTTTCACTGACAAACACCGACCAGTTGTGCATTCCGAGATCCTTTTGTTATTTGCCTGTTTGTGGCTGCCTGTGAGCTTGCGTGATTCTTGCAATTTTCTTTCAACCTCTCATCAACTAGCTGTTTTTGCAGAATGTCAAAAATAGGATAGTTATTCACTACTCATACTAACTGTTATTTCCATTATCTGAAGTAATTTATTCATCAACTGGTTATTACAAAGCAGCATGACATGCAGGCGCTAAAGGTTTGTCAGAAGTGGGATTCGAACCCACGCCTCCAGGGGAGACTGCGACCTGAACGCAGCGCCTTAGACCGCTCGGCCATCCTGACTACATACAATTTAGTTGGGTATCGGGATGAACAGTATCGGTTAAAAGTAGGATTAGGTTTGCTGGTGCTAGTGTCTTCAGAATATGTGTCTGGAAGTATCGACAACCGTCAGGGTAAGAGTGCCAACAGGTCCACATGTCAAAATGGGGGAAATCTTAGCAAATGGCTTAGTGGTGATTCATGAGAATCGTTTTGTTGTTGTTTTTTAGGGTTTATCAAGGGATCTTACCTGTAACCTGTGGCTTGACTTTCAATGCGGCGAGTTCCGATTCCCTTGCAGACTATCTTTTTTCACTGACAAACACCGACCAGTTGTGCATTCCGAGATCCTTTTGTTATTTGCCTGTTTGTGGCCGCCTGTGAGCTTGCGTGATTCTTGCAATTTTCTTTCAACCTCTCATCAACTAGCTGTTTTTGCAGAATGTCAAAAATAGGATAGTTATTCACTACTCATACTAACTGTTATTTCCATTATCTGAAGTAATTTATTCATCAACTGGTTATTACAAAGTAGCATGACATGCAGGCGCTAAAGGTTTGTCAGAAGTGGGATTCGAACCCACGCCTCCAGGGGAGACTGCGACCTGAACGCAGCGCCTTAGACCGCTCGGCCATCCTGACTACATACAATTTAGTTGGGTATCGGGATGAACAGTATCGGTTAAAAGTAGGATTAGGTTTGCTGGTGCTAGTGTCTTCAGAATATGTGTCTGGAAGTATCGACAACCGTCAGGGTAAGAGTGCCAACAGGTCCACATGTCAAAATGGGGGAAATCTTAGCAAATGGCTTAGTGGTGATTCATGAGAATCGTTTTGTTGTTGTTTTTTAGGGTTTATCAAGGGATCTTACCTGTAACCTGTGGCTTGACTTTCAATGCGGCAAGTTCCGATTCCCTTGCAGACTATCTTTTTTCACTGACAAACACCGACCAGTTGTGCATTCCGAGATCCTTTTGTTATTTGCCTGTTTGTGGCCGCCTGTGAGCTTGCGTGATTCTTGCAATTTTCTTTCAACCTCTCATCAACTAGCTGTTTTTGCAGAATGTCAAAAATAGGATAGTTATTCACTACTCATACTAACTGTTATTTCCATTATCTGAAGTAATTTATTCATCAACTGGTTATTACAAAGCAGCATGACATGTAGGCGCTAAAGGTTTGTCAGAAATGGGATTTGAACCCACGCCTCCAGGGGAGACTGCGACCTGAACGCAGCGCCTTAGACCGCTCGGCCATCGTGACTACATACAATTTAGTTGGGTATCGGGATGAACAGTATCGGTTAAAAATAGGATTAGGTTTGCTGGTGCTAGTGTCTTCAGAATATGTGTCTGGAAGTATCGACAACCGTCAGGGTAAGAGTGCCAACAGGTCCACATGTCAAAATGGGGGAAATCTTAGCAAATGGCTTAGTGGTGATTCATGAGAATCGTTTTGTTGTTGTTTTTTAGGGTTTATCAAAGGATCTTACCTGTAACCTGTGGCTTGACTTTCAATGCGGCGAGTTCCGATTCCCTTGCAGACTATCTTTTTTCACTGACAAACACCGACCAGTTGTGCATTCCGAGATCCTTTTGTTATTTGCCTGTTTGTGGCCGCCTGTGAGCTTGCGTGATTCTTGCAATTTTCTTTCAACCTCTCATCAACTAGCTGTTTTTGCAAAATGTCAAAAATACGATAGTTATTCACTACTCATACTAACTGTTATTTCCATTATCTGAAGTAATTTATTCATCAACTGGTTATTACAAAGCAGCATGACATGCAGGCGCTAAAGGTTTGTCAGAAGTGGAATTCGAACCCACGCCTCCAGGGGAGACTGCGACCTGAACGCAGCGCCTTAGACCGCTCCGCCATCCTGACTACATACAATTTAGTTGGGTATCGGGATGAACAGTATCGGTTAAAAGTAGGATTAGGTTTGCTGGTGCTAGTGTCTTCAGAATATGTGTCTGGAAGTATCGACAACCGTCAGGGTAAGAGTGCCAACAGGTCCACATGTCAAAATGGGGGAAATCTTAGCAAATGGCTTAGTGGTGATTCATGAGAATCGTTTTGTTGTTGTTTTTTAGGGTTTATCAAGGGATCTTACCTGTAACCTGTGGCTTGACTTTCAATGCGGCGAGTTCCGATTCCCTTGCAGACTATCTTTTTTCACTGACAAACACCGACCAGTTGTGCATTCCGAGATCCTTTTGTTATTTGCCTGTTTGTGGCCGCCTGTGAGCTTGCGTGATTCTTGCAATTTTCTTTCAACCTCTCATCAACTAGCTGTTTTTGCAGAATGTCAAAAATAGGATAGTTATTCACTACTCATACTAACTGTTATTTCCATTATCTGAAGTAATTTATTCATCAACTGGTTATTACAAAGCAGCATGACATGCAGGCGCTAAAGGTTTGTCAGAAGTGGGATTCGAACCCACGCCTCCAGGGGAGACTGCGACCTGAACGCAGCGCCTTAGACCGCTCGGCCATCCTGACTACATACAATTTAGTTGGGTATCGGGATGAACAGTATCGGTTAAAAGTAGGATTAGGTTTGCTGGTGCTAGTGTCTTCAGAATATGTGTCTGGAAGTATCGACAACCGTCAGGGTAAGAGTGCCAACAGGTCCACATGTCAAAATGGGGGAAATCTTAGCAAATGGCTTAGTGGTGATTCATGAGAATCTTTTTTTTTTTTTTTTTTAGGGTTTATCAAGGGATCTTACCTGTAACCTGTGGCTTGACTTTCAATGCGGCGAGTTCCGATTCCCTTGCAGACTATCTTTTTTCACTGACAAACACCGACCAGTTGTGCATTCCGAGATCCTTTTGTTATTTGCCTGTTTGTGGCCGCCTGTGAGCTTGCGTGATTCTTGCAATTTTCTTTCAACCTCTCATCAACTAGCTGTTTTTGCAGAATGTCAAAAATAGGATAGTTATTCACTACTCATACTAAATGTTATTTCCATTATCTGAAGTAATTTATTCATCAACTGGTTATTACAAAGCAGCATGACATGCAGGCGCTAAATGTTTGTCAGAAGTGGGATTCGAACCCACGCCTCCAGGGGAGACTGCGACCTGAACGCAGCACCTTAGACCGCTCGGCCATCCTGACTACATACAATTTAGTTGGGTATCGGGATGAACAGTATCGGTTAAAAGTAGGATTAGGTTTGCTGGTGCTAGTGTCTTCAGAATATGTGTCTGGAAGTATCGACAACCGTCAGGGTAAGAGTGCCAACAGGTCCACATGTCAAAATGGGGGAAATCTTAGCAAATGGCTTAGTGGTGATTCATGAGAATCGTTTTGTTGTTGTTTTTTAGGGTTTATCAAGGGATCTTACCTGTAACCTGTGGCTTGACTTTCAATGCGGCGAGTTCCGATTCCCTTGCAGACTATCTTTTTTCACTGACAAACACCGACCAGTTGTGCATTCCGAGATCCTTTTGTTATTTGCCTGTTTGTGGCCGCCTGTGAGCTTGCGTGATTCTTGCAATTTTCTTTCAACCTCTCATCAACTAGCTGTTTTTGCAGAATGTCAAAAATAGGATAGTTATTCACTACTCATACTAACTGTTATTTCCATTATCTGAAGTAATTTATTCATCAACTGGTTATTACAAAGTAGCATGACATGCAGGCGCTAAAGGTTTGTCAGAAGTGGGATTCGAACCCACGCCTCCAGGGGAGACTGCGACCTGAACGCAGCGCCTTAGACCGCTCGGCCATCCTGACTACATACAATTTAGTTGGGTATCGGGATGAACAGTATCGGTTAAAAGTAGGATTAGGTTTGCTGGTGCTAGTGTCTTCAGAATATGTGTCTGGAAGTATCGACAACCGTCAGGGTAAGAGTGCCAACAGGTCCACATGTCAAAATGGGGGAAATCTTAGCAAATGGCTTAGTGGTGATTCATGAGAATCGTTTTGTTGTTGTTTTTTAGGGTTTATCAAGGGATCTTACCTGTAACCTGTGGCTTGACTTTCAATGCGGCAAGTTCCGATTCCCTTGCAGACTATCTTTTTTCACTGACAAACACCGACCAGTTGTGCATTCCGAGATCCTTTTGTTATTTGCCTGTTTGTGGCCGCCTGTGAGCTTGCGTGATTCTTGCAATTTTCTTTCAACCTCTCATCAACTAGCTGTTTTTGCAGAATGTCAAAAATAGGATAGTTATTCACTACTCATACTAACTGTTATTTCCATTATCTGAAGTAATTTATTCATCAACTGGTTATTACAAAGCAGCATGACATGCAGGCGTTAAAGGTTTGTCAGAAGTGGGATTTGAACCCACGCCTCCAGGGGAGACTGCTACCTGAACGCAGCGCCTTAGACCGCTCGGCCATCCTGACTACATACAATTTAGTTGGGTATCGGGATGAACAGTATCGGTTAAAAGTAGGATTAGGTTTGCTGGTGCTAGTGTCTTCAGAATATGTGTCTGGAAGTATCGACAACCGTCAGGGTAAGAGTGCCAACAGGTCCACATGTCAAAATGGGGGAAATCTTAGCAAATGGCTTAGTGGTGATTCATGAGAATCGTTTTGTTGTTGTTTTTTAGGGTTTATCAAGGGATCTTACCTGTAACCTGTGGCTTGACTTTCAATGCGGCGAGTTCCGATTCCCTTGCAGACTATCTTTTTTCACTGACAAACACCGACCAGTTGTGCATTCCGAGATCCTTTTGTTATTTGCCTGTTTGTGGCCGCCTGTGAGCTTGCGTGATTCTTGCAATTTTCTTTCAACCTCTCATCAACTAGCTGTTTTTGCAGAATGTCAAAAATAGGATAGTTATTCACTACTCATACTAACTGTTATTTCCATTATCTGAAGTAATTTATTCATCAACTGGTTATTACAAAGTAGCATGACATGCAGGCGCTAAAGGTTTGTCAGAAGTGGGATTCGAACCCACGCCTCCAGGGGAGACTGCGACCTGAACGCAGCGCCTTAGACCGCTCGGCCATCCTGACTACATACAATTTAGTTGGGTATCGGGATGAACAGTATCGGTTAAAAGTAGGATTAGGTTTGCTGGTGCTAGTGTCTTCAGAATATGTGTCTGGAAGTATCGACAACCGTCAGGGTAAGAGTGCCAACAGGTCCACATGTCAAAATGGGGGAAATCTTAGCAAATGGCTTAGTGGTGATTCATGAGAATCGTTTTGTTGTTGTTTTTTAGGGTTTATCAAAGGATCTTACCTGTAACCTGTGGCTTGACTTTCAATGCGGCGAGTTCCGATTCCCTTGCAGACTATCTTTTTTCACTGACAAACACCGACCAGTTGTGCATTCCGAGATCCTTTTGTTATTTGCCTGTTTGTGGCCGCCTGTGAGCTTGCGTGATTCTTGCAATTTTCTTTCAACCTCTCATCAACTAGCTGTTTTTGCAGAATGTCAAAAATACGATAGTTATTCACTACTCATACTAACTGTTATTTCCATTATCTGAAGTAATTTATTCATCAACTGGTTATTACAAAGCAGCATGACATGCAGGCGCTAAAGGTTTGTCAGAAGTGGGATTCGAACCCACGCCTCCAGGGGAGACTGCGACCTGAACGCAGCGCCTTAGACCGCTCCGCCATCCTGACTACATACAATTTAGTTGGGTATCGGGATGAACAGTATCGGTTAAAAGTAGGATTAGGTTTGCTGGTGCTAGTGTCTTCAGAATATGTGTCTGGAAGTATCGACAACCGTCAGGGTAAGAGTGCCAACAGGTCCACATGTCAAAATGGGGGAAATCTTAGCAAATGGCTTAGTGGTGATTCATGAGAATCGTTTTGTTGTTGTTTTTTAGGGTTTATCAAGGGATCTTACCTGTAACCTGTGGCTTGACTTTCAATGCGGCGAGTTCCGATTCCCTTGCAGACTATCTTTTTTCACTGACAAACACCGACCAGTTGTGCATTCCGAGATCCTTTTGTTATTTGCCTGTTTGTGGCCGCCTGTGAGCTTGCGTGATTCTTGCAATTTTCTTTCAACCTCTCATCAACTAGCTGTTTTTGCAGAATGTCAAAAATAGGATAGTTATTCACTACTCATACTAACTGTTATTTCCATTATCTGAAGTAATTTATTCATCAACTGGTTATTACAAAGCAGCATGACATGCAGGCGCTAAAGGTTTGTCAGAAGTGGGATTCGAACCCACGCCTCCAGGGGAGACTGCGACCTGAACGCAGCGCCTTAGACCGCTCGGCCATCCTGACTACATACAATATAGTTGGGTATCGGGATGAACAGTATCGGTTAAAAGTAGGATTAGGTTTGCTGGTGCTAGTGTCTTCAGAATATGTGTCTGGAAGTATCGACAACCGTCAGGGTAAGAGTGCCAACAGGTCCACATGTCAAAATGGGGGAAATCTTAGCAAATGGCTTAGTGGTGATTCATGAGAATCTTTTTTTTTTTTTTTTTTAGGGTTTATCAAGGGATCTTACCTGTAACCTGTGGCTTGACTTTCAATGCGGCGAGTTCCGATTCCCTTGCAGACTATCTTTTTTCACTGACAAACACCGACCAGTTGTGCATTCCGAGATCCTTTTGTTATTTGCCTGTTTGTGGCCGCCTGTGAGCTTGCGTGATTCTTGCAATTTTCTTTCAACCTCTCATCAACTAGCTGTTTTTGCAGAATGTCAAAAATAGGATAGTTATTCACTACTCATACTAAATGTTATTTCCATTATCTGAAGTAATTTATTCATCAACTGGTTATTACAAAGCAGCATGACATGCAGGCGCTAAATGTTTGTCAGAAGTGGGATTCGAACCCACGCCTCCAGGGGAGACTGCGACCTGAACGCAGCACCTTAGACCGCTCGGCCATCCTGACTACATACAATTTAGTTGGGTATCGGGATGAACAGTATCGGTTAAAAGTAGGATTAGGTTTGCTGGTGCTAGTGTCTTCAGAATATGTGTCTGGAAGTATCGACAACCGTCAGGGTAAGAGTGCCAACAGGTCCACATGTCAAAATGGGGGAAATCTTAGCAAATGGCTTAGTGGTGATTCATGAGAATCGTTTTGTTGTTGTTTTTTAGGGTTTATCAAGGGATCTTACCTGTAACCTGTGGCTTGACTTTCAATGCGGCGAGTTCCGATTCCCTTGCAGACTATCTTTTTTCACTGACAAACACCGACCAGTTGTGCATTCCGAGATCCTTTTGTTATTTGCCTGTTTGTGGCCGCCTGTGAGCTTGCGTGATTCTTGCAATTTTCTTTCAACCTCTCATCAACTAGCTGTTTTTGCAGAATGTCAAAAATAGGATAGTTATTCACTACTCATACTAACTGTTATTTCCATTATCTGAAGTAATTTATTCATCAACTGGTTATTACAAAGTAGCATGACATGCAGGCGCTAAAGGTTTGTCAGAAGTGGGATTCGAACCCACGCCTCCAGGGGAGACTGCGACCTGAACGCAGCGCCTTAGACCACTCGGCCATCCTGACTACATACAATTTAGTTGGGTATCGGGATGAACAGTATCGGTTAAAAGTAGGATTAGGTTTGCTGGTGCTAGTGTCTTCAGAATATGTGTCTGGAAGTATCGACAACCGTCAGGGTAAGAGTGCCAACAGGTCCACATGTCAAAATGGGGGAAATCTTAGCAAATGGCTTAGTGGTGATTCATGAGAATCGTTTTGTTGTTGTTTTTTAGGGTTTATCAAGGGATCTTACCTGTAACCTGTGGCTTGACTTTCAATGCGGCAAGTTCCGATTCCCTTGCAGACTATCTTTTTTCACTGACAAACACCGACCAGTTGTGCATTCCGAGATCCTTTTGTTATTTGCCTGTTTGTGGCCGCCTGTGAGCTTGCGTGATTCTTGCAATTTTCTTTCAACCTCTCATCAACTAGCTGTTTTTGCAGAATGTCAAAAATAGGATAGTTATTCACTACTCATACTAACTGTTATTTCCATTATCTGAAGTAATTTATTCATCAACTGGTTATTACAAAGCAGCATGACATGCAGGCGTTAAAGGTTTGTCAGAAGTGGGATTTGAACCCACGCCTCCAGGGGAGACTGCTACCTGAACGCAGCGCCTTAGACCGCTCGGCCATCCTGACTACATACAATTTAGTTGGGTATCGGGATGAACAGTATCGGTTAAAAGTAGGATTAGGTTTGCTGGTGCTAGTGTCTTCAGAATATGTGTCTGGAAGTATCGACAACCGTCAGGGTAAGAGTGCCAACAGGTCCACATGTCAAAATGGGGGAAATCTTAGCAAATGGCTTAGTGGTGATTCATGAGAATCGTTTTGTTGTTGTTTTTTAGGGTTTATCAAGGGATCTTACCTGTAACCTGTGGCTTGACTTTCAATGCGGCGAGTTCCGATTCCCTTGCAGACTATCTTTTTTCACTGACAAACACCGACCAGTTGTGCATTCCGAGATCCTTTTGTTATTTGCCTGTTTGTGGCCGCCTGTGAGCTTGCGTGATTCTTGCAATTTTCTTTCAACCTCTCATCAACTAGCTGTTTTTGCAGAATGTCAAAAATAGGATAGTTATTCACTACTCATACTAACTGTTATTTCCATTATCTGAAGTAATTTATTCATCAACTGGTTATTACAAAGTAGCATGACATGCAGGCGCTAAAGGTTTGTCAGAAGTGGGATTCGAACCCACGCCTCCAGGGGAGACTGCGACCTGAACGCAGCGCCTTAGACCGCTCGGCCATCCTGACTACATACAATTTAGTTGGGTATCGGGATGAACAGTATCGGTTAAAAGTAGGATTAGGTTTGCTGGTGCTAGTGTCTTCAGAATATGTGTCTGGAAGTATCGACAACCGTCAGGGTAAGAGTGCCAACAGGTCCACATGTCAAAATGGGGGAAATCTTAGCAAATGGCTTAGTGGTGATTCATGAGAATCGTTTTGTTGTTGTTTTTTAGGGTTTATCAAGGGATCTTACCTGTAACCTGTGGCTTGACTTTCAATGCGGCAAGTTCCGATTCCCTTGCAGACTATCTTTTTTCACTGACAAACACCGACCAGTTGTGCATTCCGAGATCCTTTTGTTATTTGCCTGTTTGTGGCCGCCTGTGAGCTTGCGTGATTCTTGCAATTTTCTTTCAACCTCTCATCAACTAGCTGTTTTTGCAGAATGTCAAAAATAGGATAGTTATTCACTACTCATACTAACTGTTATTTCCATTATCTGAAGTAATTTATTCATCAACTGGTTATTACAAAGCAGCATGACATGCAGGCGTTAAAGGTTTGTCAGAAGTGGGATTTGAACCCACGCCTCCAGGGGAGACTGCGACCTGAACGCAGCGCCTTAGACCGCTCGGCCATCGTGACTACATACAATTTATTTGGGTATCGGGATGAACAGTATCGGTTAAAAGTAGGATTAGGTTTGCTGGTGCTAGTGTCTTCAGAATATGTGTCTGGAAGTATCGACAACCGTCAGGGTAAGAGTGCCAACAGGTCCACATGTCAAAATGGGGGAAATCTTAGCAAATGGCTTAGTGGTGATTCATGAGAATCGTTTTGTTGTTGTTTTTTAGGGTTTATCAAGGGATCTTACCTGTAACCTGTGGCTTGACTTTCAATGCGGCGAGTTCCGATTCCCTTGCAGACTATCTTTTTTCACTGACAAACACCGACCAGTTGTGCATTCCGAGATCCTTTTGTTATTTGCCTGTTTGTGGCCGCCTGTGAGCTTGCGTGATTCTTGCAATTTTCTTTCAACCTCTCATCAACTAGCTGTTTTTGCAGAATGTCAAAAATAGGATAGTTATTCACTACTCATACTAACTGTTATTTCCATTATCTGAAGTAATTTATTCATCAACTGGTTATTACAAAGCAGCATGACATGCAGGCGCTAAAGGTTTGTCAGAAGTGGGATTTGAACCCACGCCTCCAGGGGAGACTGCGACCTGAACGCAGCGCCTTAGACCGCTCGGCCATCGTGACTACATACAATTTATTTGGGTATCGGGATGAACAGTATCGGTTAAAAGTAGGATTAGGTTTGCTGGTGCTAGTGTCTTCAGAATATGTGTCTGGAAGTATCGACAACCGTCAGGGTAAGAGTGCCAACAGGTCCACATGTCAAAATGGGGGAAATCTTAGCAAATGGCTTAGTGGTGATTCATGAGAATCGTTTTGTTGTTGTTTTTTAGGGTTTATCAAGGGATCTTACCTGTAACCTGTGGCTTGACTTTCAATGCGGCGAGTTCCGATTCCCTTGCAGACTATCTTTTTTCACTGACAAACACCGACCAGTTGTGCATTCCGAGATCCTTTTGTTATTTGCCTGTTTGTGGCCGCCTGTGAGCTTGCGTGATTCTTGCAATTTTCTTTCAACCTCTCATCAACTAGCTGTTTTTGCAGAATGTCAAAAATAGGATAGTTATTCACTACTCATACTAACTGTTATTTCCATTATCTGAAGTAATTTATTCATCAACTGGTTATTACAAAGCAGCATGACATGCAGGCGCTAAAGGTTTGTCAGAAGTGGGATTCGAACCCACGCCTCCAGGGGAGACTGCGACCTGAACGCAGCGCCTTAGACCGCTCGGCCATCCTGACTACATACAATTTAGTTGGGTATCGGGATGAACAGTATCGGTTAAAAGTAGGATTAGGTTTGCTGGTGCTAGTGTCTTCAGAATATGTGTCTGGAAGTATCGACAACCGTCAGGGTAAGAGTGCCAACAGGTCCACATGTCAAAATGGGGGAAATCTTAGCAAATGGCTTAGTGGTGATTCATGAGAATCGTTTTGTTGTTGTTTTTTAGGGTTTATCAAGGGATCTTACCTGTAACCTGTGGCTTGACTTTCAATGCGGCAAGTTCCGATTCCCTTGCAGACTATCTTTTTTCACTGACAAACACCGACCAGTTGTGCATTCCGAGATCCTTTTGTTATTTGCCTGTTTGTGGCCGCCTGTGAGCTTGCGTGATTCTTGCAATTTTCTTTCAACCTCTCATCAACTAGCTGTTTTTGCAGAATGTCAAAAATAGGATAGTTATTCACTACTCATACTAACTGTTATTTCCATTATCTGAAGTAATTTATTCATCAACTGGTTATTACAAAGCAGCATGACATGCAGGCGTTAAAGGTTTGTCAGAAGTGGGATTTGAACCCACGCCTCCAGGGGAGACTGCGACCTGAACGCAGCGCCTTAGACCGCTCGGCCATCGTGACTACATACAATTTATTTGGGTATCGGGATGAACAGTATCGGTTAAAAGTAGGATTAGGTTTGCTGGTGCTAGTGTCTTCAGAATATGTGTCTGGAAGTATCGACAACCGTCAGGGTAAGAGTGCCAACAGGTCCACATGTCAAAATGGGGGAAATCTTAGCAAATGGCTTAGTGGTGATTCATGAGAATCGTTTTGTTGTTGTTTTTTAGGGTTTATCAAGGGATCTTACCTGTAACCTGTGGCTTGACTTTCAATGCGGCGAGTTCCGATTCCCTTGCAGACTATCTTTTTTCACTGACAAACACCGACCAGTTGTGCATTCCGAGATCCTTTTGTTATTTGCCTGTTTGTGGCCGCCTGTGAGCTTGCGTGATTCTTGCAATTTTCTTTCAACCTCTCATCAACTAGCTGTTTTTGCAGAATGTCAAAAATAGGATAGTTATTCACTACTCATACTAACTGTTATTTCCATTATCTGAAGTAATTTATTCATCAACTGGTTATTACAAAGCAGCATGACATGCAGGCGCTAAAGGTTTGTCAGAAGTGGGATTCGAACCCACGCCTCCAGGGGAGACTGCGACCTGAACGCAGCGCCTTAGACCGCTCGGCCATCCTGACTACATACAATTTAGTTGGGTATCGGGATGAACAGTATCGGTTAAAAGTAGGATTAGGTTTGCTGGTGCTAGTGTCTTCAGAATATGTGTCTGGAAGTATCGACAACCGTCAGGGTAAGAGTGCCAACAGGTCCACATGTCAAAATGGGGGAAATCTTAGCAAATGGCTTAGTGGTGATTCATGAGAATCGTTTTTTTTTTTTTTTTTAGGGTTTATCAAGGGATCTTACCTGTAACCTGTGGCTTGACTTTCAATGCGGCGAGTTCCGATTCCCTTGCAGACTATCTTTTTTCACTGACAAACACCGACCAGTTGTGCATTCCGAGATCCTTTTGTTATTTGCCTGTTTGTGGCCGCCTGTGAGCTTGCGTGATTCTTGCAATTTTCTTTCAACCTCTCATCAACTAGCTGTTTTTGCAGAATGTCAAAAATAGGATAGTTATTCACTACTCATACTAAATGTTATTTCAATTATCTGAAGTAATTTATTCATCAACTGGTTATTACAAAGCAGCATGACATGCAGGCGCTAAATGTTTGTCAGAAGTGGGATTCGAACCCACGCCTCCAGGGGAGACTGCGACCTGAACGCAGCACCTTAGACCGCTCGGCCATCCTGACTACATACAATTTAGTTGGGTATCGGGATGAACAGTATCGGTTAAAAGTAGGATTAGGTTTGCTGGTGCTAGTGTCTTCAGAATATGTGTCTGGAAGTATCGACAACCGTCAGGGTAAGAGTGCCAACAGGTCCACATGTCAAAATGGGGGAAATCTTAGCAAATGGCTTAGTGGTGATTCATGAGAATCGTTTTGTTGTTGTTTTTTAGGGTTTATCAAGGGATCTTACCTGTAACCTGTGGCTTGACTTTCAATGCGGCGAGTTCCGATTCCCTTGCAGACTATCTTTTTTCACTGACAAACACCGACCAGTTGTGCATTCCGAGATCCTTTTGTTATTTGCCTGTTTGTGGCCGCCTGTGAGCTTGCGTGATTCTTGCAATTTTCTTTCAACCTCTCATCAACTAGCTGTTTTTGCAGAATGTCAAAAATAGGATAGTTATTCACTACTCATACTAACTGTTATTTCCATTATCTGAAGTAATTTATTCATCAACTGGTTATTACAAAGCAGCATGACATGCAGGCGCTAAAGGTTTGTCAGAAGTGGGATTCGAACCCACGCCTCCAGGGGAGACTGCGACCTGAACGCAGCGCCTTAGACCGCTCGGCCATCCTGACTACATACAATTTAGTTGGGTATCGGGATGAACAGTATCGGTTAAAAGTAGGATTAGGTTTGCTGGTGCTAGTGTCTTCAGAATATGTGTCTGGAAGTATCGACAACCGTCAGGGTAAGAGTGCCAACAGGTCCACATGTCAAAATGGGGGAAATCTTAGCAAATGGCTTAGTGGTGATTCATGAGAATCTTTTTTTTTTTTTTTTTTAGGGTTTATCAAGGGATCTTACCTGTAACCTGTGGCTTGACTTTCAATGCGGCGAGTTCCGATTCCCTTGCAGACTATCTTTTTTCACTGACAAACACCGACCAGTTGTCCATTCCGAGATCCTTTTGTTATTTGCCTGTTTGTGGCCGCCTGTGAGCTTGCGTGATTCTTGCAATTTTCTTTCAACCTCTCATCAACTAGCTGTTTTTGCAGAATGTCAAAAATAGGATAGTTATTCACTACTCATACTAACTGTTATTTCCATTATCTGAAGTAATTTATTCATCAACTGGTTATTACAAAGCAGCATGACATGCAGGCGCTAAAGGTTTGTCAGAAGTGGGATTCGAACCCACGCCTCCAGGGGAGACTGCGACCTGAACGCAGCGCCTTAGACCGCTCAGCCATCCTGACTACATACAATTTAGTTGGGTATCGGGATGAACAGTATCGGTTAAAAGTAGGATTAGGTTTGCTGGTGCTAGTGTCTTCAGAATATGTGTCTGGAAGTATCGACAACCGTCAGGGTAAGAGTGCCAACAGGTCCACATGTCAAAATGGGGGAAATCTTAGCAAATGGCTTAGTGGTGATTCATGAGAATCTTTTTTTTTTTTTTTTTTAGGGTTTATCAAGGGATCTTACCTGTAACCTGTGGCTTGACTTTCAATGCGGCGAGTTCCGATTCCCTTGCAGACTATCTTTTTTCACTGACAAACACCGACCAGTTGTGCATTCCGAGATCCTTTTGTTATTTGCCTGTTTGTGGCCGCCTGTGAGCTTGCGTGATTCTTGCAATTTTCTTTCAACCTCTCATCAACTAGCTGTTTTTGCAGAATGTCAAAAATAGGATAGTTATTCACTACTCATACTAACTGTTATTTCCATTATCTGAAGTAATTTATTCATCAACTGGTTATTACAAAGCAGCATGACATGCAGGCGCTAAAGGTTTGTCAGAAGTGGGATTTGAACCCACGCCTCCAGGGGAGACTGCGATCTGAACGCAGCGCCTTAGACCGCTCGGCCATCGTGACTACATACAATTTATTTGGGTATCGGGATGAACAGTATCGGTTAAAAGTAGGATTAGGTTTGCTGGTGCTAGTGTCTTCAGAATATGTGTCTGGAAGTATCGACAACCGTCAGGGTAAGAGTGCCAACAGGTCCACATGTCAAAATGGGGGAAATCTTAGCAAATGGCTTAGTGGTGATTCATGAGAATCGTTTTGTTGTTGTTTTTTAGGGTTTATCAAGGGATCTTACCTGTAACCTGTGGCTTGACTTTCAATGCGGCGAGTTCCGATTCCCTTGCAGACTATCTTTTTTCACTGACAAACACCGACCAGTTGTGCATTCCGAGATCCTTTTGTTATTTGCCTGTTTGTGGCCGCCTGTGAGCTTGCGTGATTCTTGCAATTTTCTTTCAACCTCTCATCAACTAGCTGTTTTTGCAGAATGTCAAAAATAGGATAGTTATTCACTACTCATACTAACTGTTATTTCCATTATCTGAAGTAATTTATTCATCAACTGGTTATTACAAAGCAGCATGACATGCAGGCGCTAAAGGTTTGTCAGAAGTGGGATTTGAACCCACGCCTCCAGGGGAGACTGCGATCTGAACGCAGCGCCTTAGACCGCTCGGCCATCCTGACTACACACAACTTAGTTGGGTGTGGGGATGAACGGAATCGGGTAAAAGAAGGATTAGGCTTGCTGATGCTAGTGTCTTCAGAACATTTGTCTGGAAGTATCGACAACCGTCAGGGTAAGAGTGCCAACAGGTCCACATGTCAAAATGGGGGAAATCTTAGCAAATGGCTTAGTGGTGATTCATGAAAATCGTTTTATTGTTGTTTTTTAGGGTTTATCAAGGGATCTTACCTGTAACCTGGGCTTGACGTTAAATGCGGCGAGTTCCGATTCCCTTGCAGACTATCTTTTTTCACTGACAAACACCGACCAGTTGTGCATTCCGAGATCCTTTTGTTATTTGCCTGTTTGTGGCCGCCTGTGAGCTTGCGTGATTCTTGCAATTTTCTTTCAACCTCTCATCAACTAGCTGTTTTTGCAGAATGTCAAAAATAGGATAGTTATTCACTACTCATACTAACTGTTATTTCCATTATCTGAAGTAATTTATTCATCAACTGGTTATTACAAAGCAGCATGACATGTAGGCGCTAAAGGTTTGTCAGAAATGGGATTTGAACCCACGCCTCCAGGGGAGACTGCGACCTGAACGCAGCGCCTTAGACCGCTCGGCCATCGTGACTACATACAATTTAGTTGGGTATCGGGATGAACAGTATCGGTTAAAAATAGGATTAGGTTTGCTGGTGCTAGTGTCTTCAGAATATGTGTCTGGAAGTATCGACAACCGTCAGGGTAAGAGTGCCAACAGGTCCACATGTCAAAATGGGGGAAATCTTAGCAAATGGCTTAGTGGTGATTCATGAGAATCGTTTTGTTGTTGTTTTTTAGGGTTTATCAAAGGATCTTACCTGTAACCTGTGGCTTGACTTTCAATGCGGCGAGTTCCGATTCCCTTGCAGACTATCTTTTTTCACTGACAAACACCGACCAGTTGTGCATTCCGAGATCCTTTTGTTATTTGCCTGTTTGTGGCCGCCTGTGAGCTTGCGTGATTCTTGCAATTTTCTTTCAACCTCTCATCAACTAGCTGTTTTTGCAGAATGTCAAAAATACGATAGTTATTCACTACTCATACTAACTGTTATTTCTATTATCTGAAGTAATTTATTCATCAACTGGTTATTACAAAGCAGCATGACATGCAGGCGCTAAAGGTTTGTCAGAAGTGGGATTCGAACCCACGCCTCCAGGGGAGACTGCGACCTGAACGCAGCGCCTTAGACCGCTCCGCCATCCTGACTACATACAATTTAGTTGGGTATCGGGATGAACAGTATCGGTTAAAAGTAGGATTAGGTTTGCTGGTGCTAGTGTCTTCAGAATATGTGTCTGGAAGTATCGACAACCGTCAGGGTAAGAGTGCCAACAGGTCCACATGTCAAAATGGGGGAAATCTTAGCAAATGGCTTAGTGGTGATTCATGAGAATCGTTTTGTTGTTGTTTTTTAGGGTTTATCAAGGGATCTTACCTGTAACCTGTGGCTTGACTTTCAATGCGGCGAGTTCCGATTCCCTTGCAGACTATCTTTTTTCACTGACAAACACCGACCAGTTGTGCATTCCGAGATCCTTTTGTTATTTGCCTGTTTGTGGCCGCCTGTGAGCTTGCGTGATTCTTGCAAT
Organism: Coregonus lavaretus; assembly: GCF_964263955.1. Lineage (NCBI taxonomy): Eukaryota > Metazoa > Chordata > Actinopteri > Salmoniformes > Salmonidae > Coregonus > Coregonus lavaretus. The sequence continues at coordinate 13,001,669 of NC_140022.1, read as the reverse complement.
TTTCTTTCAACCTCTCATCAACTAGCTGTTTTTGCAGAATGTCAAAAATAGGATAGTTATTCACTACTCATACTAACTGTTATTTCCATTATCTGAAGTAATTTATTCATCAACTGGTTATTACAAAGCAGCATGACATGCAGGCGCTAAAGGTTTGTCAGAAGTGGGATTCGAACCCACGCCTCCAGGGGAGACTGCGACCTGAACGCAGCGCCTTAGACCGCTCGGCCATCCTGACTACATACAATTTAGTTGGGTATCGGGATGAACAGTATCGGTTAAAAGTAGGATTAGGTTTGCTGGTGCTAGTGTCTTCAGAATATGTGTCTGGAAGTATCGACAACCGTCAGGGTAAGAGTGCCAACAGGTCCACATGTCAAAATGGGGGAAATCTTAGCAAATGGCTTAGTGGTGATTCATGAGAATCTTTTTTTTTTTTTTTTTTAGGGTTTATCAAGGGATCTTACCTGTAACCTGTGGCTTGACTTTCAATGCGGCGAGTTCCGATTCCCTTGCAGACTATCTTTTTTCACTGACAAACACCGACCAGTTGTGCATTCCGAGATCCTTTTGTTATTTGCCTGTTTGTGGCCGCCTGTGAGCTTGCGTGATTCTTGCAATTTTCTTTCAACCTCTCATCAACTAGCTGTTTTTGCAGAATGTCAAAAATAGGATAGTTATTCACTACTCATACTAAATGTTATTTCCATTATCTGAAGTAATTTATTCATCAACTGGTTATTACAAAGCAGCATGACATGCAGGCGCTAAATGTTTGTCAGAAGTGGGATTCGAACCCACGCCTCCAGGGGAGACTGCGACCTGAACGCAGCACCTTAGACCGCTCGGCCATCCTGACTACATACAATTTAGTTGGGTATCGGGATGAACAGTATCGGTTAAAAGTAGGATTAGGTTTGCTGGTGCTAGTGTCTTCAGAATATGTGTCTGGAAGTATCGACAACCGTCAGGGTAAGAGTGCCAACAGGTCCACATGTCAAAATGGGGGAAATCTTAGCAAATGGCTTAGTGGTGATTCATGAGAATCGTTTTGTTGTTGTTTTTTAGGGTTTATCAAGGGATCTTACCTGTAACCTGTGGCTTGACTTTCAATGCGGCGAGTTCCGATTCCCTTGCAGACTATCTTTTTTCACTGACAAACACCGACCAGTTGTGCATTCCGAGATCCTTTTGTTATTTGCCTGTTTGTGGCCGCCTGTGAGCTTGCGTGATTCTTGCAATTTTCTTTCAACCTCTCATCAACTAGCTGTTTTTGCAGAATGTCAAAAATAGGATAGTTATTCACTACTCATACTAACTGTTATTTCCATTATCTGAAGTAATTTATTCATCAACTGGTTATTACAAAGTAGCATGACATGCAGGCGCTAAAGGTTTGTCAGAAGTGGGATTCGAACCCACGCCTCCAGGGGAGACTGCGACCTGAACGCAGCGCCTTAGACCGCTCGGCCATCCTGACTACATACAATTTAGTTGGGTATCGGGATGAACAGTATCGGTTAAAAGTAGGATTAGGTTTGCTGGTGCTAGTGTCTTCAGAATATGTGTCTGGAAGTATCGACAACCGTCAGGGTAAGAGTGCCAACAGGTCCACATGTCAAAATGGGGGAAATCTTAGCAAATGGCTTAGTGGTGATTCATGAGAATCGTTTTGTTGTTGTTTTTTAGGGTTTATCAAGGGATCTTACCTGTAACCTGTGGCTTGACTTTCAATGCGGCAAGTTCCGATTCCCTTGCAGACTATCTTTTTTCACTGACAAACACCGACCAGTTGTGCATTCCGAGATCCTTTTGTTATTTGCCTGTTTGTGGCCGCCTGTGAGCTTGCGTGATTCTTGCAATTTTCTTTCAACCTCTCATCAACTAGCTGTTTTTGCAGAATGTCAAAAATAGGATAGTTATTCACTACTCATACTAACTGTTATTTCCATTATCTGAAGTAATTTATTCATCAACTGGTTATTACAAAGCAGCATGACATGCAGGCGTTAAAGGTTTGTCAGAAGTGGGATTTGAACCCACGCCTCCAGGGGAGACTGCGACCTGAACGCAGCGCCTTAGACCGCTCGGCCATCGTGACTACATACAATTTATTTGGGTATCGGGATGAACAGTATCGGTTAAAAGTAGGATTAGGTTTGCTGGTGCTAGTGTCTTCAGAATATGTGTCTGGAAGTATCGACAACCGTCAGGGTAAGAGTGCCAACAGGTCCACATGTCAAAATGGGGGAAATCTTAGCAAATGGCTTAGTGGTGATTCATGAGAATCGTTTTTTTTTTTTTTTTTAGGGTTTATCAAGGGATCTTACCTGTAACCTGTGGCTTGACTTTCAATGCGGCGAGTTCCGATTCCCTTGCAGACTATCTTTTTTCACTGACAAACACCGACCAGTTGTGCATTCCGAGATCCTTTTGTTATTTGCCTGTTTGTGGCCGCCTGTGAGCTTGCGTGATTCTTGCAATTTTCTTTCAACCTCTCATCAACTAGCTGTTTTTGCAGAATGTCAAAAATAGGATAGTTATTCACTACTCATACTAAATGTTATTTCAATTATCTGAAGTAATTTATTCATCAACTGGTTATTACAAAGCAGCATGACATGCAGGCGCTAAATGTTTGTCAGAAGTGGGATTCGAACCCACGCCTCCAGGGGAGACTGCGACCTGAACGCAGCACCTTAGACCGCTCGGCCATCCTGACTACATACAATTTAGTTGGGTATCGGGATGAACAGTATCGGTTAAAAGTAGGATTAGGTTTGCTGGTGCTAGTGTCTTCAGAATATGTGTCTGGAAGTATCGACAACCGTCAGGGTAAGAGTGCCAACAGGTCCACATGTCAAAATGGGGGAAATCTTAGCAAATGGCTTAGTGGTGATTCATGAGAATCGTTTTGTTGTTGTTTTTTAGGGTTTATCAAGGGATCTTACCTGTAACCTGTGGCTTGACTTTCAATGCGGCGAGTTCCGATTCCCTTGCAGACTATCTTTTTTCACTGACAAACACCGACCAGTTGTGCATTCCGAGATCCTTTTGTTATTTGCCTGTTTGTGGCCGCCTGTGAGCTTGCGTGATTCTTGCAATTTTCTTTCAACCTCTCATCAACTAGCTGTTTTTGCAGAATGTCAAAAATAGGATAGTTATTCACTACTCATACTAACTGTTATTTCCATTATCTGAAGTAATTTATTCATCAACTGGTTATTACAAAGTAGCATGACATGCAGGCGCTAAAGGTTTGTCAGAAGTGGGATTCGAACCCACGCCTCCAGGGGAGACTGCGACCTGAACGCAGCGCCTTAGACCGCTCGGCCATCCTGACTACATACAATTTAGTTGGGTATCGGGATGAACAGTATCGGTTAAAAGTAGGATTAGGTTTGCTGGTGCTAGTGTCTTCAGAATATGTGTCTGGAAGTATCGACAACCGTCAGGGTAAGAGTGCCAACAGGTCCACATGTCAAAATGGGGGAAATCTTAGCAAATGGCTTAGTGGTGATTCATGAGAATCGTTTTGTTGTTGTTTTTTAGGGTTTATCAAGGGATCTTACCTGTAACCTGTGGCTTGACTTTCAATGCGGCAAGTTCCGATTCCCTTGCAGACTATCTTTTTTCACTGACAAACACCGACCAGTTGTGCATTCCGAGATCCTTTTGTTATTTGCCTGTTTGTGGCCGCCTGTGAGCTTGCGTGATTCTTGCAATTTTCTTTCAACCTCTCATCAACTAGCTGTTTTTGCAGAATGTCAAAAATAGGATAGTTATTCACTACTCATACTAACTGTTATTTCCATTATCTGAAGTAATTTATTCATCAACTGGTTATTACAAAGCAGCATGACATGCAGGCGTTAAAGGTTTGTCAGAAGTGGGATTTGAACCCACGCCTCCAGGGGAGACTGCGACCTGAACGCAGCGCCTTAGACCGCTCGGCCATCGTGACTACATACAATTTATTTGGGTATCGGGATGAACAGTATCGGTTAAAAGTAGGATTAGGTTTGCTGGTGCTAGTGTCTTCAGAATATGTGTCTGGAAGTATCGACAACCGTCAGGGTAAGAGTGCCAACAGGTCCACATGTCAAAATGGGGGAAATCTTAGCAAATGGCTTAGTGGTGATTCATGAGAATCGTTTTGTTGTTGTTTTTTAGGGTTTATCAAGGGATCTTACCTGTAACCTGTGGCTTGACTTTCAATGCGGCGAGTTCCGATTCCCTTGCAGACTATCTTTTTTCACTGACAAACACCGACCAGTTGTGCATTCCGAGATCCTTTTGTTATTTGCCTGTTTGTGGCCGCCTGTGAGCTTGCGTGATTCTTGCAATTTTCTTTCAACCTCTCATCAACTAGCTGTTTTTGCAGAATGTCAAAAATAGGATAGTTATTCACTACTCATACTAACTGTTATTTCCATTATCTGAAGTAATTTATTCATCAACTGGTTATTACAAAGCAGCATGACATGCAGGCGCTAAAGGTTTGTCAGAAGTGGGATTTGAACCCACGCCTCCAGGGGAGACTGCGACCTGAACGCAGCGCCTTAGACCGCTCGGCCATCGTGACTACATACAATTTATTTGGGTATCGGGATGAACAGTATCGGTTAAAAGTAGGATTAGGTTTGCTGGTGCTAGTGTCTTCAGAATATGTGTCTGGAAGTATCGACAACCGTCAGGGTAAGAGTGCCAACAGGTCCACATGTCAAAATGGGGGAAATCTTAGCAAATGGCTTAGTGGTGATTCATGAGAATCGTTTTGTTGTTGTTTTTTAGGGTTTATCAAGGGATCTTACCTGTAACCTGTGGCTTGACTTTCAATGCGGCGAGTTCCGATTCCCTTGCAGACTATCTTTTTTCACTGACAAACACCGACCAGTTGTGCATTCCGAGATCCTTTTGTTATTTGCCTGTTTGTGGCCGCCTGTGAGCTTGCGTGATTCTTGCAATTTTCTTTCAACCTCTCATCAACTAGCTGTTTTTGCAGAATGTCAAAAATAGGATAGTTATTCACTACTCATACTAACTGTTATTTCCATTATCTGAAGTAATTTATTCATCAACTGGTTATTACAAAGCAGCATGACATGCAGGCGCTAAAGGTTTGTCAGAAGTGGGATTCGAACCCACGCCTCCAGGGGAGACTGCGACCTGAACGCAGCGCCTTAGACCGCTCGGCCATCCTGACTACATACAATTTAGTTGGGTATCGGGATGAACAGTATCGGTTAAAAGTAGGATTAGGTTTGCTGGTGCTAGTGTCTTCAGAATATGTGTCTGGAAGTATCGACAACCGTCAGGGTAAGAGTGCCAACAGGTCCACATGTCAAAATGGGGGAAATCTTAGCAAATGGCTTAGTGGTGATTCATGAGAATCGTTTTGTTGTTGTTTTTTAGGGTTTATCAAGGGATCTTACCTGTAACCTGTGGCTTGACTTTCAATGCGGCAAGTTCCGATTCCCTTGCAGACTATCTTTTTTCACTGACAAACACCGACCAGTTGTGCATTCCGAGATCCTTTTGTTATTTGCCTGTTTGTGGCCGCCTGTGAGCTTGCGTGATTCTTGCAATTTTCTTTCAACCTCTCATCAACTAGCTGTTTTTGCAGAATGTCAAAAATAGGATAGTTATTCACTACTCATACTAACTGTTATTTCCATTATCTGAAGTAATTTATTCATCAACTGGTTATTACAAAGCAGCATGACATGCAGGCGTTAAAGGTTTGTCAGAAGTGGGATTTGAACCCACGCCTCCAGGGGAGACTGCGACCTGAACGCAGCGCCTTAGACCGCTCGGCCATCGTGACTACATACAATTTATTTGGGTATCGGGATGAACAGTATCGGTTAAAAGTAGGATTAGGTTTGCTGGTGCTAGTGTCTTCAGAATATGTGTCTGGAAGTATCGACAACCGTCAGGGTAAGAGTGCCAACAGGTCCACATGTCAAAATGGGGGAAATCTTAGCAAATGGCTTAGTGGTGATTCATGAGAATCGTTTTGTTGTTGTTTTTTAGGGTTTATCAAGGGATCTTACCTGTAACCTGTGGCTTGACTTTCAATGCGGCGAGTTCCGATTCCCTTGCAGACTATCTTTTTTCACTGACAAACACCGACCAGTTGTGCATTCCGAGATCCTTTTGTTATTTGCCTGTTTGTGGCCGCCTGTGAGCTTGCGTGATTCTTGCAATTTTCTTTCAACCTCTCATCAACTAGCTGTTTTTGCAGAATGTCAAAAATAGGATAGTTATTCACTACTCATACTAACTGTTATTTCCATTATCTGAAGTAATTTATTCACCAACTGGTTATTACAAAGCAGCATGACATGCAGGCGCTAAAGGTTTGTCAGAAGTGGGATTCGAACCCACGCCTCCAGGGGAGACTGCGACCTGAACGCAGCGCCTTAGACCGCTCGGCCATCCTGACTACATACAATTTAGTTGGGTATCGGGATGAACAGTATCGGTTAAAAGTAGGATTAGGTTTGCTGGTGCTAGTGTCTTCAGAATATGTGTCTGGAAGTATCGACAACCGTCAGGGTAAGAGTGCCAACAGGTCCACATGTCAAAATGGGGGAAATCTTAGCAAATGGCTTAGTGGTGATTCATGAGAATCGTTTTTTTTTTTTTTTTTAGGGTTTATCAAGGGATCTTACCTGTAACCTGTGGCTTGACTTTCAATGCGGCGAGTTCCGATTCCCTTGCAGACTATCTTTTTTCACTGACAAACACCGACCAGTTGTGCATTCCGAGATCCTTTTGTTATTTGCCTGTTTGTGGCCGCCTGTGAGCTTGCGTGATTCTTGCAATTTTCTTTCAACCTCTCATCAACTAGCTGTTTTTGCAGAATGTCAAAAATAGGATAGTTATTCACTACTCATACTAAATGTTATTTCAATTATCTGAAGTAATTTATTCATCAACTGGTTATTACAAAGCAGCATGACATGCAGGCGCTAAATGTTTGTCAGAAGTGGGATTCGAACCCACGCCTCCAGGGGAGACTGCGACCTGAACGCAGCACCTTAGACCGCTCGGCCATCCTGACTACATACAATTTAGTTGGGTATCGGGATGAACAGTATCGGTTAAAAGTAGGATTAGGTTTGCTGGTGCTAGTGTCTTCAGAATATGTGTCTGGAAGTATCGACAACCGTCAGGGTAAGAGTGCCAACAGGTCCACATGTCAAAATGGGGGAAATCTTAGCAAATGGCTTAGTGGTGATTCATGAGAATCGTTTTGTTGTTGTTTTTTAGGGTTTATCAAGGGATCTTACCTGTAACCTGTGGCTTGACTTTCAATGCGGCGAGTTCCGATTCCCTTGCAGACTATCTTTTTTCACTGACAAACACCGACCAGTTGTGCATTCCGAGATCCTTTTGTTATTTGCCTGTTTGTGGCCGCCTGTGAGCTTGCGTGATTCTTGCAATTTTCTTTCAACCTCTCATCAACTAGCTGTTTTTGCAGAATGTCAAAAATAGGATAGTTATTCACTACTCATACTAACTGTTATTTCCATTATCTGAAGTAATTTATTCATCAACTGGTTATTACAAAGCAGCATGACATGCAGGCGCTAAAGGTTTGTCAGAAGTGGGATTCGAACCCACGCCTCCAGGGGAGACTGCGACCTGAACGCAGCGCCTTAGACCGCTCGGCCATCCTGACTACATACAATTTAGTTGGGTATCGGGATGAACAGTATCGGTTAAAAGTAGGATTAGGTTTGCTGGTGCTAGTGTCTTCAGAATATGTGTCTGGAAGTATCGACAACCGTCAGGGTAAGAGTGCCAACAGGTCCACATGTCAAAATGGGGGAAATCTTAGCAAATGGCTTAGTGGTGATTCATGAGAATCTTTTTTTTTTTTTTTTTTAGGGTTTATCAAGGGATCTTACCTGTAACCTGTGGCTTGACTTTCAATGCGGCGAGTTCCGATTCCCTTGCAGACTATCTTTTTTCACTGACAAACACCGACCAGTTGTCCATTCCGAGATCCTTTTGTTATTTGCCTGTTTGTGGCCGCCTGTGAGCTTGCGTGATTCTTGCAATTTTCTTTCAACCTCTCATCAACTAGCTGTTTTTGCAGAATGTCAAAAATAGGATAGTTATTCACTACTCATACTAACTGTTATTTCCATTATCTGAAGTAATTTATTCATCAACTGGTTATTACAAAGCAGCATGACATGCAGGCGCTAAAGGTTTGTCAGAAGTGGGATTCGAACCCACGCCTCCAGGGGAGACTGCGACCTGAACGCAGCGCCTTAGACCGCTCGGCCATCCTGACTACATACAATTTAGTTGGGTATCGGGATGAACAGTATCGGTTAAAAGTAGGATTAGGTTTGCTGGTGCTAGTGTCTTCAGAATATGTGTCTGGAAGTATCGACAACCGTCAGGGTAAGAGTGCCAACAGGTCCACATGTCAAAATGGGGGAAATCTTAGCAAATGGCTTAGTGGTGATTCATGAGAATCTTTTTTTTTTTTTTTTTTAGGGTTTATCAAGGGATCTTACCTGTAACCTGTGGCTTGACTTTCAATGCGGCGAGTTCCGATTCCCTTGCAGACTATCTTTTTTCACTGACAAACACCGACCAGTTGTCCATTCCGAGATCCTTTTGTTATTTGCCTGTTTGTGGCCGCCTGTGAGCTTGCGTGATTCTTGCAATTTTCTTTCAACCTCTCATCAACTAGCTGTTTTTGCAGAATGTCAAAAATAGGATAGTTATTCACTACTCATACTAACTGTTATTTCCATTATCTGAAGTAATTTATTCATCAACTGGTTATTACAAAGCAGCATGACATGCAGGCGCTAAAGGTTTGTCAGAAGTGGGATTCGAACCCACGCCTCCAGGGGAGACTGCGACCTGAACGCAGCGCCTTAGACCGCTCGGCCATCCTGACTACATACAATTTAGTTGGGTATCGGGATGAACAGTATCGGTTAAAAGTAGGATTAGGTTTGCTGGTGCTAGTGTCTTCAGAATATGTGTCTGGAAGTATCGACAACCGTCAGGGTAAGAGTGCCAACAGGTCCACATGTCAAAATGGGGGAAATCTTAGCAAATGGCTTAGTGGTGATTCATGAGAATCTTTTTTTTTTTTTTTTTTAGGGTTTATCAAGGGATCTTACCTGTAACCTGTGGCTTGACTTTCAATGCGGCGAGTTCCGATTCCCTTGCAGACTATCTTTTTTCACTGACAAACACCGACCAGTTGTCCATTCCGAGATCCTTTTGTTATTTGCCTGTTTGTGGCCGCCTGTGAGCTTGCGTGATTCTTGCAATTTTCTTTCAACCTCTCATCAACTAGCTGTTTTTGCAGAATGTCAAAAATAGGATAGTTATTCACTACTCATACTAACTGTTATTTCCATTATCTGAAGTAATTTATTCATCAACTGGTTATTACAAAGCAGCATGACATGCAGGCGCTAAAGGTTTGTCAGAAGTGGGATTCGAACCCACGCCTCCAGGGGAGACTGCGACCTGAACGCAGCGCCTTAGACCGCTCAGCCATCCTGACTACATACAATTTAGTTGGGTATCGGGATGAACAGTATCGGTTAAAAGTAGGATTAGGTTTGCTGGTGCTAGTGTCTTCAGAATATGTGTCTGGAAGTATCGACAACCGTCAGGGTAAGAGTGCCAACAGGTCCACATGTCAAAATGGGGGAAATCTTAGCAAATGGCTTAGTGGTGATTCATGAGAATCTTTTTTTTTTTTTTTTTTAGGGTTTATCAAGGGATCTTACCTGTAACCTGTGGCTTGACTTTCAATGCGGCGAGTTCCGATTCCCTTGCAGACTATCTTTTTTCACTGACAAACACCGACCAGTTGTGCATTCCGAGATCCTTTTGTTATTTGCCTGTTTGTGGCCGCCTGTGAGCTTGCGTGATTCTTGCAATTTTCTTTCAACCTCTCATCAACTAGCTGTTTTTGCAGAATGTCAAAAATAGGATAGTTATTCACTACTCATACTAACTGTTATTTCCATTATCTGAAGTAATTTATTCATCAACTGGTTATTACAAAGCAGCATGACATGCAGGCGCTAAAGGTTTGTCAGAAGTGGGATTTGAACCCACGCCTCCAGGGGAGACTGCGATCTGAACGCAGCGCCTTAGACCGCTCGGCCATCGTGACTACATACAATTTATTTGGGTATCGGGATGAACAGTATCGGTTAAAAGTAGGATTAGGTTTGCTGGTGCTAGTGTCTTCAGAATATGTGTCTGGAAGTATCGACAACCGTCAGGGTAAGAGTGCCAACAGGTCCACATGTCAAAATGGGGGAAATCTTAGCAAATGGCTTAGTGGTGATTCATGAGAATCGTTTTGTTGTTGTTTTTTAGGGTTTATCAAGGGATCTTACCTGTAACCTGTGGCTTGACTTTCAATGCGGCGAGTTCCGATTCCCTTGCAGACTATCTTTTTTCACTGACAAACACCGACCAGTTGTGCATTCCGAGATCCTTTTGTTATTTGCCTGTTTGTGGCCGCCTGTGAGCTTGCGTGATTCTTGCAATTTTCTTTCAACCTCTCATCAACTAGCTGTTTTTGCAGAATGTCAAAAATAGGATAGTTATTCACTACTCATACTAACTGTTATTTCCATTATCTGAAGTAATTTATTCATCAACTGGTTATTACAAAGCAGCATGACATGCAGGCGCTAAAGGTTTGTCAGAAGTGGGATTTGAACCCACGCCTCCAGGGGAGACTGCGATCTGAACGCAGCGCCTTAGACCGCTCGGCCATCCTGACTACACACAACTTAGTTGGGTGTGGGGATGAACGGAATCGGGTAAAAGAAGGATTAGGCTTGCTGATGCTAGTGTCTTCAGAACATTTGTCTGGAAGTATCGACAACCGTCAGGGTAAGAGTGCCAACAGGTCCACATGTCAAAATGGGGGAAATCTTAGCAAATGGCTTAGTGGTGATTCATGAAAATCGTTTTATTGTTGTTTTTTAGGGTTTATCAAGGGATCTTACCTGTAACCTGGGCTTGACGTTAAATGCGGCGAGTTCCGATTCCCTTGCAGACTATCTTTTTTCACTGACAAACACCGACCAGTTGTGCATTCCGAGATCCTTTTGTTATTTGCCTGTTTGTGGCCGCCTGTGAGCTTGCGTGATTCTTGCAATTTTCTTTCAACCTCTCATCAACTAGCTGTTTTTGCAGAATGTCAAAAATAGGATAGTTATTCACTACTCATACTAACTGTTATTTCCATTATCTGAAGTAATTTATTCATCAACTGGTTATTACAAAGCAGCATGACATGTAGGCGCTAAAGGTTTGTCAGAAATGGGATTTGAACCCACGCCTCCAGGGGAGACTGCGACCTGAACACAGCGCCTTAGACCGCTCGGCCATCGTGACTACATACAATTTAGTTGGGTATCGGGATGAACAGTATCGGTTAAAAATAGGATTAGGTTTGCTGGTGCTAGTGTCTTCAGAATATGTGTCTGGAAGTATCGACAACCGTCAGGGTAAGAGTGCCAACAGGTCCACATGTCAAAATGGGGGAAATCTTAGCAAATGGCTTAGTGGTGATTCATGAGAATCGTTTTGTTGTTGTTTTTTAGGGTTTATCAAAGGATCTTACCTGTAACCTGTGGCTTGACTTTCAATGCGGCGAGTTCCGATTCCCTTGCAGACTATCTTTTTTCACTGACAAACACCGACCAGTTGTGCATTCCGAGATCCTTTTGTTATTTGCCTGTTTGTGGCCGCCTGTGAGCTTGCGTGATTCTTGCAATTTTCTTTCAACCTCTCATCAACTAGCTGTTTTTGCAGAATGTCAAAAATACGATAGTTATTCACTACTCATACTAACTGTTATTTCCATTATCTGAAGTAATTTATTCATCAACTGGTTATTACAAAGCAGCATGACATGCAGGCGCTAAAGGTTTGTCAGAAGTGGGATTCGAACCCACGCCTCCAGGGGAGACTGCGACCTGAACGCAGCGCCTTAGACCGCTCCGCCATCCTGACTACATACAATTTAGTTGGGTATCGGGATGAACAGTATCGGTTAAAAGTAGGATTAGGTTTGCTGGTGCTAGTGTCTTCAGAATATGTGTCTGGAAGTATCGACAACCGTCAGGGTAAGAGTGCCAACAGGTCCACATGTCAAAATGGGGGAAATCTTAGCAAATGGCTTAGTGGTGATTCATGAGAATCGTTTTGTTGTTGTTTTTTAGGGTTTATCAAGGGATCTTACCTGTAACCTGTGGCTTGACTTTCAATGCGGCGAGTTCCGATTCCCTTGCAGACTATCTTTTTTCACTGACAAACACCGACCAGTTGTGCATTCCGAGATCCTTTTGTTATTTGCCTGTTTGTGGCCGCCTGTGAGCTTGCGTGATTCTTGCAATTTTCTTTCAACCTCTCATCAACTAGCTGTTTTTGCAGAATGTCAAAAATAGGATAGTTATTCACTACTCATACTAACTGTTATTTCCATTATCTGAAGTAATTTATTCATCAACTGGTTATTACAAAGCAGCATGACATGCAGGCGCTAAAGGTTTGTCAGAAGTGGGATTCGAACCCACGCCTCCAGGGGAGACTGCGACCTGAACGCAGCGCCTTAGACCGCTCGGCCATCCTGACTACATACAATTTAGTTGGGTATCGGGATGAACAGTATCGGTTAAAAGTAGGATTAGGTTTGCTGGTGCTAGTGTCTTCAGAATATGTGTCTGGAAGTATCGACAACCGTCAGGGTAAGAGTGCCAACAGGTCCACATGTCAAAATGGGGGAAATCTTAGCAAATGGCTTAGTGGTGATTCATGAGAATCTTTTTTTTTTTTTTTTTTAGGGTTTATCAAGGGATCTTACCTGTAACCTGTGGCTTGACTTTCAATGCGGCGAGTTCCGATTCCCTTGCAGACTATCTTTTTTCACTGACAAACACCGACCAGTTGTGCATTCCGAGATCCTTTTGTTATTTGCCTGTTTGTGGCCGCCTGTGAGCTTGCGTGATTCTTGCAATTTTCTTTCAACCTCTCATCAACTAGCTGTTTTTGCAGAATGTCAAAAATAGGATAGTTATTCACTACTCATACTAAATGTTATTTCCATTATCTGAAGTAATTTATTCATCAACTGGTTATTACAAAGCAGCATGACATGCAGGCGCTAAATGTTTGTCAGAAGTGGGATTCGAACCCACGCCTCCAGGGGAGACTGCGACCTGAACGCAGCACCTTAGACCGCTCGGCCATCCTGACTACATACAATTTAGTTGGGTATCGGGATGAACAGTATCGGTTAAAAGTAGGATTAGGTTTGCTGGTGCTAGTGTCTTCAGAATATGTGTCTGGAAGTATCGACAACCGTCAGGGTAAGAGTGCCAACAGGTCCACATGTCAAAATGGGGGAAATCTTAGCAAATGGCTTAGTGGTGATTCATGAGAATCGTTTTGTTGTTGTTTTTTAGGGTTTATCAAGGGATCTTACCTGTAACCTGTGGCTTGACTTTCAATGCGGCGAGTTCCGATTCCCTTGCAGACTATCTTTTTTCACTGACAAACACCGACCAGTTGTGCATTCCGAGATCCTTTTGTTATTTGCCTGTTTGTGGCCGCCTGTGAGCTTGCGTGATTCTTGCAATTTTCTTTCAACCTCTCATCAACTAGCTGTTTTTGCAGAATGTCAAAAATAGGATAGTTATTCACTACTCATACTAACTGTTATTTCCATTATCTGAAGTAATTTATTCATCAACTGGTTATTACAAAGTAGCATGACATGCAGGCGCTAAAGGTTTGTCAGAAGTGGGATTCGAACCCACGCCTCCAGGGGAGACTGCGACCTGAACGCAGCGCCTTAGACCGCTCGGCCATCCTGACTACATACAATTTAGTTGGGTATCGGGATGAACAGTATCGGTTAAAAGTAGGATTAGGTTTGCTGGTGCTAGTGTCTTCAGAATATGTGTCTGGAAGTATCGACAACCGTCAGGGTAAGAGTGCCAACAGGTCCACATGTCAAAATGGGGGAAATCTTAGCAAATGGCTTAGTGGTGATTCATGAGAATCGTTTTGTTGTTGTTTTTTAGGGTTTATCAAGGGATCTTACCTGTAACCTGTGGCTTGACTTTCAATGCGGCAAGTTCCGATTCCCTTGCAGACTATCTTTTTTCACTGACAAACACCGACCAGTTGTGCATTCCGAGATCCTTTTGTTATTTGCCTGTTTGTGGCCGCCTGTGAGCTTGCGTGATTCTTGCAATTTTCTTTCAACCTCTCATCAACTAGCTGTTTTTGCAGAATGTCAAAAATAGGATAGTTATTCACTACTCATACTAACTGTTATTTCCATTATCTGAAGTAATTTATTCATCAACTGGTTATTACAAAGCAGCATGACATGCAGGCGTTAAAGGTTTGTCAGAAGTGGGATTTGAACCCACGCCTCCAGGGGAGACTGCGACCTGAACGCAGCGCCTTAGACCGCTCGGCCATCGTGACTACATACAATTTATTTGGGTATCGGGATGAACAGTATCGGTTAAAAGTAGGATTAGGTTTGCTGGTGCTAGTGTCTTCAGAATATGTGTCTGGAAGTATCGACAACCGTCAGGGTAAGAGTGCCAACAGGTCCACATGTCAAAATGGGGGAAATCTTAGCAAATGGCTTAGTGGTGATTCATGAGAATCGTTTTTTTTTTTTTTTTTAGGGTTTATCAAGGGATCTTACCTGTAACCTGTGGCTTGACTTTCAATGCGGCGAGTTCCGATTCCCTTGCAGACTATCTTTTTTCACTGACAAACACCGACCAGTTGTGCATTCCGAGATCCTTTTGTTATTTGCCTGTTTGTGGCCGCCTGTGAGCTTGCGTGATTCTTGCAATTTTCTTTCAACCTCTCATCAACTAGCTGTTTTTGCAGAATGTCAAAAATAGGATAGTTATTCACTACTCATACTAAATGTTATTTCAATTATCTGAAGTAATTTATTCATCAACTGGTTATTACAAAGCAGCATGACATGCAGGCGCTAAATGTTTGTCAGAAGTGGGATTCGAACCCACGCCTCCAGGGGAGACTGCGACCTGAACGCAGCACCTTAGACCGCTCGGCCATCCTGACTACATACAATTTAGTTGGGTATCGGGATGAACAGTATCGGTTAAAAGTAGGATTAGGTTTGCTGGTGCTAGTGTCTTCAGAATATGTGTCTGGAAGTATCGACAACCGTCAGGGTAAGAGTGCCAACAGGTCCACATGTCAAAATGGGGGAAATCTTAGCAAATGGCTTAGTGGTGATTCATGAGAATCGTTTTGTTGTTGTTTTTTAGGGTTTATCAAGGGATCTTACCTGTAACCTGTGGCTTGACTTTCAATGCGGCGAGTTCCGATTCCCTTGCAGACTATCTTTTTTCACTGACAAACACCGACCAGTTGTGCATTCCGAGATCCTTTTGTTATTTGCCTGTTTGTGGCCGCCTGTGAGCTTGCGTGATTCTTGCAATTTTCTTTCAACCTCTCATCAACTAGCTGTTTTTGCAGAATGTCAAAAATAGGATAGTTATTCACTACTCATACTAACTGTTATTTCCATTATCTGAAGTAATTTATTCATCAACTGGTTATTACAAAGTAGCATGACATGCAGGCGCTAAAGGTTTGTCAGAAGTGGGATTCGAACCCACGCCTCCAGGGGAGACTGCGACCTGAACGCAGCGCCTTAGACCGCTCGGCCATCCTGACTACATACAATTTAGTTGGGTATCGGGATGAACAGTATCGGTTAAAAGTAGGATTAGGTTTGCTGGTGCTAGTGTCTTCAGAATATGTGTCTGGAAGTATCGACAACCGTCAGGGTAAGAGTGCCAACAGGTCCACATGTCAAAATGGGGGAAATCTTAGCAAATGGCTTAGTGGTGATTCATGAGAATCGTTTTGTTGTTGTTTTTTAGGGTTTATCAAGGGATCTTACCTGTAACCTGTGGCTTGACTTTCAATGCGGCAAGTTCCGATTCCCTTGCAGACTATCTTTTTTCACTGACAAACACCGACCAGTTGTGCATTCCGAGATCCTTTTGTTATTTGCCTGTTTGTGGCCGCCTGTGAGCTTGCGTGATTCTTGCAATTTTCTTTCAACCTCTCATCAACTAGCTGTTTTTGCAGAATGTCAAAAATAGGATAGTTATTCACTACTCATACTAACTGTTATTTCCATTATCTGAAGTAATTTATTCATCAACTGGTTATTACAAAGCAGCATGACATGCAGGCGTTAAAGGTTTGTCAGAAGTGGGATTTGAACCCACGCCTCCAGGGGAGACTGCGACCTGAACGCAGCGCCTTAGACCGCTCGGCCATCGTGACTACATACAATTTATTTGGGTATCGGGATGAACAGTATCGGTTAAAAGTAGGATTAGGTTTGCTGGTGCTAGTGTCTTCAGAATATGTGTCTGGAAGTATCGACAACCGTCAGGGTAAGAGTGCCAACAGGTCCACATGTCAAAATGGGGGAAATCTTAGCAAATGGCTTAGTGGTGATTCATGAGAATCGTTTTGTTGTTGTTTTTTAGGGTTTATCAAGGGATCTTACCTGTAACCTGTGGCTTGACTTTCAATGCGGCGAGTTCCGATTCCCTTGCAGACTATCTTTTTTCACTGACAAACACCGACCAGTTGTGCATTCCGAGATCCTTTTGTTATTTGCCTGTTTGTGGCCGCCTGTGAGCTTGCGTGATTCTTGCAATTTTCTTTCAACCTCTCATCAACTAGCTGTTTTTGCAGAATGTCAAAAATAGGATAGTTATTCACTACTCATACTAACTGTTATTTCCATTATCTGAAGTAATTTATTCATCAACTGGTTATTACAAAGCAGCATGACATGCAGGCGCTAAAGGTTTGTCAGAAGTGGGATTTGAACCCACGCCTCCAGGGGAGACTGCGACCTGAACGCAGCGCCTTAGACCGCTCGGCCATCGTGACTACATACAATTTATTTGGGTATCGGGATGAACAGTATCGGTTAAAAGTAGGATTAGGTTTGCTGGTGCTAGTGTCTTCAGAATATGTGTCTGGAAGTATCGACAACCGTCAGGGTAAGAGTGCCAACAGGTCCACATGTCAAAATGGGGGAAATCTTAGCAAATGGCTTAGTGGTGATTCATGAGAATCGTTTTGTTGTTGTTTTTTAGGGTTTATCAAGGGATCTTACCTGTAACCTGTGGCTTGACTTTCAATGCGGCGAGTTCCGATTCCCTTGCAGACTATCTTTTTTCACTGACAAACACCGACCAGTTGTGCATTCCGAGATCCTTTTGTTATTTGCCTGTTTGTGGCCGCCTGTGAGCTTGCGTGATTCTTGCAATTTTCTTTCAACCTCTCATCAACTAGCTGTTTTTGCAGAATGTCAAAAATAGGATAGTTATTCACTACTCATACTAACTGTTATTTCCATTATCTGAAGTAATTTATTCATCAACTGGTTATTACAAAGCAGCATGACATGCAGGCGCTAAAGGTTTGTCAGAAGTGGGATTCGAACCCACGCCTCCAGGGGAGACTGCGACCTGAACGCAGCGCCTTAGACCGCTCGGCCATCCTGACTACATACAATTTAGTTGGGTATCGGGATGAACAGTATCGGTTAAAAGTAGGATTAGGTTTGCTGGTGCTAGTGTCTTCAGAATATGTGTCTGGAAGTATCGACAACCGTCAGGGTAAGAGTGCCAACAGGTCCACATGTCAAAATGGGGGAAATCTTAGCAAATGGCTTAGTGGTGATTCATGAGAATCGTTTTGTTGTTGTTTTTTAGGGTTTATCAAGGGATCTTACCTGTAACCTGTGGCTTGACTTTCAATGCGGCAAGTTCCGATTCCCTTGCAGACTATCTTTTTTCACTGACAAACACCGACCAGTTGTGCATTCCGAGATCCTTTTGTTATTTGCCTGTTTGTGGCCGCCTGTGAGCTTGCGTGATTCTTGCAATTTTCTTTCAACCTCTCATCAACTAGCTGTTTTTGCAGAATGTCAAAAATAGGATAGTTATTCACTACTCATACTAACTGTTATTTCCATTATCTGAAGTAATTTATTCATCAACTGGTTATTACAAAGCAGCATGACATGCAGGCGTTAAAGGTTTGTCAGAAGTGGGATTTGAACCCACGCCTCCAGGGGAGACTGCGACCTGAACGCAGCGCCTTAGACCGCTCGGCCATCGTGACTACATACAATTTATTTGGGTATCGGGATGAACAGTATCGGTTAAAAGTAGGATTAGGTTTGCTGGTGCTAGTGTCTTCAGAATATGTGTCTGGAAGTATCGACAACCGTCAGGGTAAGAGTGCCAACAGGTCCACATGTCAAAATGGGGGAAATCTTAGCAAATGGCTTAGTGGTGATTCATGAGAATCGTTTTGTTGTTGTTTTTTAGGGTTTATCAAGGGATCTTACCTGTAACCTGTGGCTTGACTTTCAATGCGGCGAGTTCCGATTCCCTTGCAGACTATCTTTTTTCACTGACAAACACCGACCAGTTGTGCATTCCGAGATCCTTTTGTTATTTGCCTGTTTGTGGCCGCCTGTGAGCTTGCGTGATTCTTGCAATTTTCTTTCAACCTCTCATCAACTAGCTGTTTTTGCAGAATGTCAAAAATAGGATAGTTATTCACTACTCATACTAACTGTTATTTCCATTATCTGAAGTAATTTATTCACCAACTGGTTATTACAAAGCAGCATGACATGCAGGCGCTAAAGGTTTGTCAGAAGTGGGATTCGAACCCACGCCTCCAGGGGAGACTGCGACCTGAACGCAGCGCCTTAGACCGCTCGGCCATCCTGACTACATACAATTTAGTTGGGTATCGGGATGAACAGTATCGGTTAAAAGTAGGATTAGGTTTGCTGGTGCTAGTGTCTTCAGAATATGTGTCTGGAAGTATCGACAACCGTCAGGGTAAGAGTGCCAACAGGTCCACATGTCAAAATGGGGGAAATCTTAGCAAATGGCTTAGTGGTGATTCATGAGAATCGTTTTTTTTTTTTTTTTTAGGGTTTATCAAGGGATCTTACCTGTAACCTGTGGCTTGACTTTCAATGCGGCGAGTTCCGATTCCCTTGCAGACTATCTTTTTTCACTGACAAACACCGACCAGTTGTGCATTCCGAGATCCTTTTGTTATTTGCCTGTTTGTGGCCGCCTGTGAGCTTGCGTGATTCTTGCAATTTTCTTTCAACCTCTCATCAACTAGCTGTTTTTGCAGAATGTCAAAAATAGGATAGTTATTCACTACTCATACTAAATGTTATTTCAATTATCTGAAGTAATTTATTCATCAACTGGTTATTACAAAGCAGCATGACATGCAGGCGCTAAATGTTTGTCAGAAGTGGGATTCGAACCCACGCCTCCAGGGGAGACTGCGACCTGAACGCAGCACCTTAGACCGCTCGGCCATCCTGACTACATACAATTTAGTTGGGTATCGGGATGAACAGTATCGGTTAAAAGTAGGATTAGGTTTGCTGGTGCTAGTGTCTTCAGAATATGTGTCTGGAAGTATCGACAACCGTCAGGGTAAGAGTGCCAACAGGTCCACATGTCAAAATGGGGGAAATCTTAGCAAATGGCTTAGTGGTGATTCATGAGAATCGTTTTGTTGTTGTTTTTTAGGGTTTATCAAGGGATCTTACCTGTAACCTGTGGCTTGACTTTCAATGCGGCGAGTTCCGATTCCCTTGCAGACTATCTTTTTTCACTGACAAACACCGACCAGTTGTGCATTCCGAGATCCTTTTGTTATTTGCCTGTTTGTGGCCGCCTGTGAGCTTGCGTGATTCTTGCAATTTTCTTTCAACCTCTCATCAACTAGCTGTTTTTGCAGAATGTCAAAAATAGGATAGTTATTCACTACTCATACTAACTGTTATTTCCATTATCTGAAGTAATTTATTCATCAACTGGTTATTACAAAGCAGCATGACATGCAGGCGCTAAAGGTTTGTCAGAAGTGGGATTCGAACCCACGCCTCCAGGGGAGACTGCGACCTGAACGCAGCGCCTTAGACCGCTCGGCCATCCTGACTACATACAATTTAGTTGGGTATCGGGATGAACAGTATCGGTTAAAAGTAGGATTAGGTTTGCTGGTGCTAGTGTCTTCAGAATATGTGTCTGGAAGTATCGACAACCGTCAGGGTAAGAGTGCCAACAGGTCCACATGTCAAAATGGGGGAAATCTTAGCAAATGGCTTAGTGGTGATTCATGAGAATCTTTTTTTTTTTTTTTTTTAGGGTTTATCAAGGGATCTTACCTGTAACCTGTGGCTTGACTTTCAATGCGGCGAGTTCCGATTCCCTTGCAGACTATCTTTTTTCACTGACAAACACCGACCAGTTGTCCATTCCGAGATCCTTTTGTTATTTGCCTGTTTGTGGCCGCCTGTGAGCTTGCGTGATTCTTGCAATTTTCTTTCAACCTCTCATCAACTAGCTGTTTTTGCAGAATGTCAAAAATAGGATAGTTATTCACTACTCATACTAACTGTTATTTCCATTATCTGAAGTAATTTATTCATCAACTGGTTATTACAAAGCAGCATGACATGCAGGCGCTAAAGGTTTGTCAGAAGTGGGATTCGAACCCACGCCTCCAGGGGAGACTGCGACCTGAACGCAGCGCCTTAGACCGCTCAGCCATCCTGACTACATACAATTTAGTTGGGTATCGGGATGAACAGTATCGGTTAAAAGTAGGATTAGGTTTGCTGGTGCTAGTGTCTTCAGAATATGTGTCTGGAAGTATCGACAACCGTCAGGGTAAGAGTGCCAACAGGTCCACATGTCAAAATGGGGGAAATCTTAGCAAATGGCTTAGTGGTGATTCATGAGAATCTTTTTTTTTTTTTTTTTTAGGGTTTATCAAGGGATCTTACCTGTAACCTGTGGCTTGACTTTCAATGCGGCGAGTTCCGATTCCCTTGCAGACTATCTTTTTTCACTGACAAACACCGACCAGTTGTGCATTCCGAGATCCTTTTGTTATTTGCCTGTTTGTGGCCGCCTGTGAGCTTGCGTGATTCTTGCAATTTTCTTTCAACCTCTCATCAACTAGCTGTTTTTGCAGAATGTCAAAAATAGGATAGTTATTCACTACTCATACTAACTGTTATTTCCATTATCTGAAGTAATTTATTCATCAACTGGTTATTACAAAGCAGCATGACATGCAGGCGCTAAAGGTTTGTCAGAAGTGGGATTTGAACCCACGCCTCCAGGGGAGACTGCGATCTGAACGCAGCGCCTTAGACCGCTCGGCCATCGTGACTACATACAATTTATTTGGGTATCGGGATGAACAGTATCGGTTAAAAGTAGGATTAGGTTTGCTGGTGCTAGTGTCTTCAGAATATGTGTCTGGAAGTATCGACAACCGTCAGGGTAAGAGTGCCAACAGGTCCACATGTCAAAATGGGGGAAATCTTAGCAAATGGCTTAGTGGTGATTCATGAGAATCGTTTTGTTGTTGTTTTTTAGGGTTTATCAAGGGATCTTACCTGTAACCTGTGGCTTGACTTTCAATGCGGCGAGTTCCGATTCCCTTGCAGACTATCTTTTTTCACTGACAAACACCGACCAGTTGTGCATTCCGAGATCCTTTTGTTATTTGCCTGTTTGTGGCCGCCTGTGAGCTTGCGTGATTCTTGCAATTTTCTTTCAACCTCTCATCAACTAGCTGTTTTTGCAGAATGTCAAAAATAGGATAGTTATTCACTACTCATACTAACTGTTATTTCCATTATCTGAAGTAATTTATTCATCAACTGGTTATTACAAAGCAGCATGACATGCAGGCGCTAAAGGTTTGTCAGAAGTGGGATTTGAACCCACGCCTCCAGGGGAGACTGCGATCTGAACGCAGCGCCTTAGACCGCTCGGCCATCGTGACTACATACAATTTATTTGGGTATCGGGATGAACAGTATCGGTTAAAAGTAGGATTAGGTTTGCTGGTGCTAGTGTCTTCAGAATATGTGTCTGGAAGTATCGACAACCGTCAGGGTAAGAGTGCCAACAGGTCCACATGTCAAAATGGGGGAAATCTTAGCAAATGGCTTAGTGGTGATTCATGAGAATCGTTTTGTTGTTGTTTTTTAGGGTTTATCAAGGGATCTTACCTGTAACCTGTGGCTTGACTTTCAATGCGGCGAGTTCCGATTCCCTTGCAGACTATCTTTTTTCACTGACAAACACCGACCAGTTGTGCATTCCGAGATCCTTTTGTTATTTGCCTGTTTGTGGCCGCCTGTGAGCTTGCGTGATTCTTGCAATTTTCTTTCAACCTCTCATCAACTAGCTGTTTTTGCAGAATGTCAAAAATAGGATAGTTATTCACTACTCATACTAACTGTTATTTCCATTATCTGAAGTAATTTATTCATCAACTGGTTATTACAAAGCAGCATGACATGCAGGCGCTAAAGGTTTGTCAGAAGTGGGATTCGAACCCACGCCTCCAGGGGAGACTGCGACCTGAACGCAGCGCCTTAGACCGCTCGGCCATCCTGACTACATACAATTTAGTTGGGTATCGGGATGAACAGTATCGGTTAAAAGTAGGATTAGGTTTGCTGGTGCTAGTGTCTTCAGAATATGTGTCTGGAAGTATCGACAACCGTCAGGGTAAGAGTGCCAACAGGTCCACATGTCAAAATGGGGGAAATCTTAGCAAATGGCTTAGTGGTGATTCATGAGAATCTTTTTTTTTTTTTTTTTTAGGGTTTATCAAGGGATCTTACCTGTAACCTGTGGCTTGACTTTCAATGCGGCGAGTTCCGATTCCCTTGCAGACTATCTTTTTTCACTGACAAACACCGGCCAGTTGTCCATTCCGAGATCCTTTTGTTATTTGCCTGTTTGTGGCCGCCTGTGAGCTTGCGTGATTCTTGCAATTTTCTTTCAACCTCTCATCAACTAGCTGTTTTTGCAGAATGTCAAAAATAGGATAGTTATTCACTACTCATACTAACTGTTATTTCCATTATCTGAAGTAATTTATTCATCAACTGGTTATTACAAAGCAGCATGACATGCAGGCGCTAAAGGTTTGTCAGAAGTGGGATTCGAACCCACGCCTCCAGGGGAGACTGCGACCTGAACGCAGCGCCTTAGACCACTCAGCCATCCTGACTACATACAATTTAGTTGGGTATCGGGATGAACAGTATCGGTTAAAAGTAGGATTAGGTTTGCTGGTGCTAGTGTCTTCAGAATATGTGTCTGGAAGTATCGACAACCGTCAGGGTAAGAGTGCCAACAGGTCCACATGTCAAAATGGGGGAAATCTTAGCAAATGGCTTAGTGGTGATTCATGAGAATCTTTTTTTTTTTTTTTTTTAGGGTTTATCAAGGGATCTTACCTGTAACCTGTGGCTTGACTTTCAATGCGGCGAGTTCCGATTCCCTTGCAGACTATCTTTTTTCACTGACAAACACCGACCAGTTGTGCATTCCGAGATCCTTTTGTTATTTGCCTGTTTGTGGCCGCCTGTGAGCTTGCGTGATTCTTGCAATTTTCTTTCAACCTCTCATCAACTAGCTGTTTTTGCAGAATGTCAAAAATAGGATAGTTATTCACTACTCATACTAACTGTTATTTCCATTATCTGAAGTAATTTATTCATCAACTGGTTATTACAAAGCAGCATGACATGCAGGCGCTAAAGGTTTGTCAGAAGTGGGATTTGAACCCACGCCTCCAGGGGAGACTGCGATCTGAACGCAGCGCCTTAGACCGCTCGGCCATCGTGACTACATACAATTTATTTGGGTATCGGGATGAACAGTATCGGTTAAAAGTAGGATTAGGTTTGCTGGTGCTAGTGTCTTCAGAATATGTGTCTGGAAGTATCGACAACCGTCAGGGTAAGAGTGCCAACAGGTCCACATGTCAAAATGGGGGAAATCTTAGCAAATGGCTTAGTGGTGATTCATGAGAATCGTTTTGTTGTTGTTTTTTAGGGTTTATCAAGGGATCTTACCTGTAACCTGTGGCTTGACTTTCAATGCGGCGAGTTCCGATTCCCTTGCAGACTATCTTTTTTCACTGACAAACACCGACCAGTTGTGCATTCCGAGATCCTTTTGTTATTTGCCTGTTTGTGGCCGCCTGTGAGCTTGCGTGATTCTTGCAATTTTCTTTCAACCTCTCATCAACTAGCTGTTTTTGCAGAATGTCAAAAATAGGATAGTTATTCACTACTCATACTAACTGTTATTTCCATTATCTGAAGTAATTTATTCATCAACTGGTTATTACAAAGCAGCATGACATGCAGGCGCTAAAGGTTTGTCAGAAGTGGGATTTGAACCCACGCCTCCAGGGGAGACTGCGATCTGAACGCAGCGCCTTAGACCGCTCGGCCATCGTGACTACATACAATTTATTTGGGTATCGGGATGAACAGTATCGGTTAAAAGTAGGATTAGGTTTGCTGGTGCTAGTGTCTTCAGAATATGTGTCTGGAAGTATCGACAACCGTCAGGGTAAGAGTGCCAACAGGTCCACATGTCAAAATGGGGGAAATCTTAGCAAATGGCTTAGTGGTGATTCATGAGAATCGTTTTGTTGTTGTTTTTTAGGGTTTATCAAGGGATCTTACCTGTAACCTGTGGCTTGACTTTCAATGCGGCGAGTTCCGATTCCCTTGCAGACTATCTTTTTTCACTGACAAACACCGACCAGTTGTGCATTCCGAGATCCTTTTGTTATTTGCCTGTTTGTGGCCGCCTGTGAGCTTGCGTGATTCTTGCAATTTTCTTTCAACCTCTCATCAACTAGCTGTTTTTGCAGAATGTCAAAAATAGGATAGTTATTCACTACTCATACTAACTGTTATTTCCATTATCTGAAGTAATTTATTCATCAACTGGTTATTACAAAGCAGCATGACATGCAGGCGCTAAAGGTTTGTCAGAAGTGGGATTCGAACCCACGCCTCCAGGGGAGACTGCGACCTGAACGCAGCGCCTTAGACCGCTCGGCCATCCTGACTACATACAATTTAGTTGGGTATCGGGATGAACAGTATCGGTTAAAAGTAGGATTAGGTTTGCTGGTGCTAGTGTCTTCAGAATATGTGTCTGGAAGTATCGACAACCGTCAGGGTAAGAGTGCCAACAGGTCCACATGTCAAAATGGGGGAAATCTTAGCAAATGGCTTAGTGGTGATTCATGAGAATCTTTTTTTTTTTTTTTTTTAGGGTTTATCAAGGGATCTTACCTGTAACCTGTGGCTTGACTTTCAATGCGGCGAGTTCCGATTCCCTTGCAGACTATCTTTTTTCACTGACAAACACCGGCCAGTTGTCCATTCCGAGATCCTTTTGTTATTTGCCTGTTTGTGGCCGCCTGTGAGCTTGCGTGATTCTTGCAATTTTCTTTCAACCTCTCATCAACTAGCTGTTTTTGCAGAATGTCAAAAATAGGATAGTTATTCACTACTCATACTAACTGTTATTTCCATTATCTGAAGTAATTTATTCATCAACTGGTTATTACAAAGCAGCATGACATGCAGGCGCTAAAGGTTTGTCAGAAGTGGGATTCGAACCCACGCCTCCAGGGGAGACTGCGACCTGAACGCAGCGCCTTAGACCGCTCGGCCATCCTGACTACATACAATTTAGTTGGGTATCGGGATGAACAGTATCGGTTAAAAGTAGGATTAGGTTTGCTGGTGCTAGTGTCTTCAGAATATGTGTCTGGAAGTATCGACAACCGTCAGGGTAAGAGTGCCAACAGGTCCACATGTCAAAATGGGGGAAATCTTAGCAAATGGCTTAGTGGTGATTCATGAGAATCTTTTTTTTTTTTTTTTTTAGGGTTTATCAAGGGATCTTACCTGTAACCTGTGGCTTGACTTTCAATGCGGCGAGTTCCGATTCCCTTGCAGACTATCTTTTTTCACTGACAAACACCGACCAGTTGTGCATTCCGAGATCCTTTTGTTATTTGCCTGTTTGTGGCCGCCTGTGAGCTTGCGTGATTCTTGCAATTTTCTTTCAACCTCTCATCAACTAGCTGTTTTTGCAGAATGTCAAAAATAGGATAGTTATTCACTACTCATACTAACTGTTATTTCCATTATCTGAAGTAATTTATTCATCAACTGGTTATTACAAAGCAGCATGACATGCAGGCGCTAAAGGTTTGTCAGAAGTGGGATTTGAACCCACGCCTCCAGGGGAGACTGCGACCTGAACGCAGCGCCTTAGACCGCTCGGCCATCGTGACTACATACAATTTATTTGGGTATCGGGATGAACAGTATCGGTTAAAAGTAGGATTAGGTTTGCTGGTGCTAGTGTCTTCAGAATATGTGTCTGGAAGTATCGACAACCGTCAGGGTAAGAGTGCCAACAGGTCCACATGTCAAAATGGGGGAAATCTTAGCAAATGGCTTAGTGGTGATTCATGAGAATCGTTTTGTTGTTGTTTTTTAGGGTTTATCAAGGGATCTTACCTGTAACCTGTGGCTTGACTTTCAATGCGGCGAGTTCCGATTCCCTTGCAGACTATCTTTTTTCACTGACAAACACCGACCAGTTGTGCATTCCGAGATCCTTTTGTTATTTGCCTGTTTGTGGCCGCCTGTGAGCTTGCGTGATTCTTGCAATTTTCTTTCAACCTCTCATCAACTAGCTGTTTTTGCAGAATGTCAAAAATAGGATAGTTATTCACTACTCATACTAACTGTTATTTCCATTATCTGAAGTAATTTATTCATCAACTGGTTATTACAAAGCAGCATGACATGCAGGCGCTAAAGGTTTGTCAGAAGTGGGATTCGAACCCACGCCTCCAGGGGAGACTGCAACCTGAACGCAGCGCCTTAGACCGCTCGGCCATCCTGACTACATACAATTTAGTTGGGTATCGGGATGAACAGTATCGGTTAAAAGTAGGATTAGGTTTGCTGGTGCTAGTGTCTTCAGAATATGTGTCTGGAAGTATCGACAACCGTCAGGGTAAGAGTGCCAACAGGTCCACATGTCAAAATGGGGGAAATCTTAGCAAATGGCTTAGTGGTGATTCATGAGAATCTTTTTTTTTTTTTTTTTTAGGGTTTATCAAGGGATCTTACCTGTAACCTGTGGCTTGACTTTCAATGCGGCGAGTTCCGATTCCCTTGCAGACTATCTTTTTTCACTGACAAACACCGACCAGTTGTCCGTTCCGAGATCCTTTTGTTATTTGCCTGTTTGTGGCCGCCTGTGAGCTTGCGTGATTCTTGCAATTTTCTTTCAACCTCTCATCAACTAGCTGTTTTTGCAGAATGTCAAAAACAGGATAGTTATTCACTACTCATACTAACTGTTATTTCCATTATCTGAAGTAATTTATTCATCAACTGGTTATTACAAAGCAGCATGACATGCAGGCGCTAAAGGTTTGTCAGAAGTGGGATTCGAACCCACGCCTCCAGGGGAGACTGCGACCTGAACGCAGCGCCTTAGACCGCTCGGCCATCCTGACTACATACAATTTAGTTGGGTATCGGGATGAACAGTATCGGTTAAAAGTAGGATTAGGTTTGCTGGTGCTAGTGTCTTCAGAATATGTGTCTGGAAGTATCGACAACCGTCAGGGTAAGAGTGCCAACAGGTCCACATGTCAAAATGGGGGAAATCTTAGCAAATGGCTTAGTGGTGATTCATGAGAATCGTTTTGTTGTTGTTTTTTAGGGTTTATCAAGGGATCTTACCTGTAACCTGTGGCTTGACTTTCAATGCGGCGAGTTCCGATTCCCTTGCAGACTATCTTTTTTCACTGACAAACACCGACCAGTTGTGCATTCCGAGATCCTTTTGTTATTTGCCTGTTTGTGGCCGCCTGTGAGCTTGCGTGATTCTTGCAATTTTCTTTCAACCTCTCATCAACTAGCTGTTTTTGCAGAATGTCAAAAATAGGATAGTTATTCACTACTCATACTAACTGTTATTTCCATTATCTGAAGTAATTTATTCATCAACTGGTTATTACAAAGTAGCATGACATGCAGGCGCTAAAGGTTTGTCAGAAGTGGGATTCGAACCCACGCCTCCAGGGGAGACTGCGACCTGAACGCAGCGCCTTAGACCGCTCTGCCATCCTGACTACATACAATTTAGTTGGGTATCGGGATGAACAGTATCGGTTAAAAGTAGGATTAGGTTTGCTGGTGCTAGTGTCTTCAGAATATGTGTCTGGAAGTATCGACAACCGTCAGGGTAAGAGTGCCAACAGGTCCACATGTCAAAATGGGGGAAATCTTAGCAAATGGCTTAGTGGTGATTCATGAGAATCGTTTTGTTGTTGTTTTTTAGGGTTTATCAAGGGATCTTACCTGTAACCTGTGGCTTGACTTTCAATGCGGCAAGTTCCGATTCCCTTGCAGACTATCTTTTTTCACTGACAAACACCGACCAGTTGTGCATTCCGAGATCCTTTTGTTATTTGCCTGTTTGTGGCCGCCTGTGAGCTTGCGTGATTCTTGCAATTTTCTTTCAACCTCTCATCAACTAGCTGTTTTTGCAGAATGTCAAAAATAGGATAGTTATTCACTACTCATACTAACTGTTATTTCCATTATCTGAAGTAATTTATTCATCAACTGGTTATTACAAAGCAGCATGACATGTAGGCGCTAAAGGTTTGTCAGAAGTGGGATTTGAACCCACGCCTCCAGGGGAGACTGCGACCTGAACGCAGCGCCTTAGACCGCTCGGCCATCGTGACTACATACAATTTAGTTGGGTATCGGGATGAACAGTATCGGTTAAAAGTAGGATTAGGTTTGCTGGTGCTAGTGTCTTCAGAATATGTGTCTGGAAGTATCGACAACCGTCAGGGTAAGAGTGCCAACAGGTCCACATGTCAAAATGGGGGAAATCTTAGCAAATGGCTTAGTGGTGATTCATGAGAATCGTTTTGTTGTTGTTTTTTAGGGTTTATCAAAGGATCTTACCTGTAACCTGTGGCTTGACTTTCAATGCGGCGAGTTCCGATTCCCTTGCAGACTAT
Source organism: Coregonus lavaretus (assembly GCF_964263955.1). Classification (NCBI taxonomy): domain Eukaryota; kingdom Metazoa; phylum Chordata; class Actinopteri; order Salmoniformes; family Salmonidae; genus Coregonus; species Coregonus lavaretus. Next base: position 12,972,581 of record NC_140022.1, on the reverse strand, counting down.
CTTTTTTCACTGACAAACACCGACCAGTTGTGCATTCCGAGATCCTTTTGTTATTTGCCTGTTTGTGGCCGCCTGTGAGCTTGCGTGATTCTTGCAATTTTCTTTCAACCTCTCATCAACTAGCTGTTTTTGCAGAATGTCAAAAATAGGATAGTTATTCACTACTCATACTAACTGTTATTTCCATTATCTGAAGTAATTTATTCATCAACTGGTTATTACAAAGCAGCATGACATGCAGGCGCTAAAGGTTTGTCAGAAGTGGGATTCGAACCCACGCCTCCAGGGGAGACTGCGACCTGAACGCAGCACCTTAGACCTCTCCGCCATCCTGACTACATACAATTTAGTTGGGTATCGGGATGAACAGTATCGGTTAAAAGTAGGATTAGGTTTGCTGGTGCTAGTGTCTTCAGAATATGTGTCTGGAAGTATCGACAACCGTCAGGGTAAGAGTGCCAACAGGTCCACATGTCAAAATGGGGGAAATCTTAGCAAATGGCTTAGTGGTGATTCATGAGAATCGTTTTGTTGTTGTTTTTTAGGGTTTATCAAGGGATCTTACCTGTAACCTGTGGCTTGACTTTCAATGCGGCGAGTTCCGATTCCCTTGCAGACTATCTTTTTTCACTGACAAACACCGACCAGTTGTGCATTCCGAGATCCTTTTGTTATTTGCCTGTTTGTGGCCGCCTGTGAGCTTGCGTGATTCTTGCAATTTTCTTTCAACCTCTCATCAACTAGCTGTTTTTGCAGAATGTCAAAAATAGGATAGTTATTCACTACTCATACTAACTGTTATTTCCATTATCTGAAGTAATTTATTCATCAACTGGTTATTACAAAGCAGCATGACATGCAGGCGCTAAAGGTTTGTCAGAAGTGGGATTCGAACCCACGCCTCCAGGGGAGACTGCGACCTGAACGCAGCGCCTTAGACCGCTCGGCCATCCTGACTACATACAATTTAGTTGGGTATCGGGATGAACAGTATCGGTTAAAAGTAGGATTAGGTTTGCTGGTGCTAGTGTCTTCAGAATATGTGTCTGGAAGTATCGACAACCGTCAGGGTAAGAGTGCCAACAGGTCCACATGTCAAAATGGGGGAAATCTTAGCAAATGGCTTAGTGGTGATTCATGAGAATCTTTTTTTTTTTTTTTTTAGGGTTTATCAAGGGATCTTACCTGTAACCTGTGGCTTGACTTTCAATGCGGCGAGTTCCGATTCCCTTGCAGACTATCTTTTTTCACTGACAAACACCGACCAGTTGTGCATTCCGAGATCCTTTTGTTATTTGCCTGTTTGTGGCCGCCTGTGAGCTTGCGTGATTCTTGCAATTTTCTTTCAACCTCTCATCAACTAGCTGTTTTTGCAGAATGTCAAAAATAGGATAGTTATTCACTACTCATACTAAATGTTATTTCCATTATCTGAAGTAATTTATTCATCAACTGGTTATTACAAAGCAGCATGACATGCAGGCGCTAAATGTTTGTCAGAAGTGGGATTCGAACCCACGCCTCCAGGGGAGACTGCGACCTGAACGCAGCACCTTAGACCGCTCGGCCATCCTGACTACATACAATTTTGTTGGGTATCGGGATGAACAGTATCGGTTAAAAGTAGGATTAGGTTTGCTGGTGCTAGTGTCTTCAGAATATGTGTCTGGAAGTATCGACAACCGTCAGGGTAAGAGTGCCAACAGGTCCACATGTCAAAATGGGGGAAATCTTAGCAAATGGCTTAGTGGTGATTCATGAGAATCGTTTTGTTGTTGTTTTTTAGGGTTTATCAAGGGATCTTACCTGTAACCTGTGGCTTGACTTTCAATGCGGCGAGTTCCGATTCCCTTGCAGACTATCTTTTTTCACTGACAAACACCGACCAGTTGTGCATTCCGAGATCCTTTTGTTATTTGCCTGTTTGTGGCCGCCTGTGAGCTTGCGTGATTCTTGCAATTTTCTTTCAACCTCTCATCAACTAGCTGTTTTTGCAGAATGTCAAAAATAGGATAGTTATTCACTACTCATACTAACTGTTATTTCCATTATCTGAAGTAATTTATTCATCAACTGGTTATTACAAAGCAGCATGACATGCAGGCGCTAAAGGTTTGTCAGAAGTGGGATTCGAACCCACGCCTCCAGGGGAGACTGCGACCTGAACGCAGCGCCTTCGACCGCTCGGCAATCCTGACTACATACAATTTAGTTGGGTATCGGGATGAACAGTATCGGTTAAAAGTAGGATTAGGTTTGCTGGTGCTAGTGTCTTCAGAATATGTGTCTGGAAGTATCGAAAACCGTCAGGGTAAGAGTGCCAACAGGTCCACATGTCAAAATGGGGGAAATCTTAGCAAATGGCTTAGTGGTGATTCATGAGAATGGTTTTGTTGTTGTTTTTTAGGGTTTATCAAGGGATCTTACCTGTAACCTGTGGCTTGACTTTCAATGCGGCGAGTTCCGATTCCCTTGCAGACTATCTTTTTTCACTGACAAACACCGACCAGTTGTGCATTCCGAGATCCTTTTGTTATTTGCCTGTTTGTGGCCGCCTGTGAGCTTGCGTGATTCTTGCAATTTTCTTTCAACCTCTCATCAACTAGCTGTTTTTGCAGAATGTCAAAAATAGGATAGTTATTCACTACTCATACTAACTGTTATTTCCATTATCTGAAGTAATTTATTCATCAACTGGTTATTACAAAGCAGCATGACATGCAGGCGCTAAAGGTTTGTCAGAAGTGGGATTTGAACCCACTTCTCCAGGGGAGACTGCGACCTGAACGCAGCGCCTTAGACCGCTCTGCCATCCTGACTACATACAATCTAGTTGGGTATCGGGATGAACAGTATCGGTTAAAAGTAGGATTAGGTTTGCTGGTGCTAGTGTCTTCAGAATATGTGTCTGGAAGTATCGACAACCGTCAGGGTAAGAGTGCCAACAGGTCCACATGTCAAAATGGGGGAAATCTTAGCAAATGGCTTAGTGGTGATTCATGAGAATCGTTTTGTTGTTGTTTTTTAGGGTTTATCAAGGGATCTTACCTGTAACCTGTGGCTTGACTTTCAATGCGGCGAGTTCCGATTCCCTTGCAGACTATCTTTTTTCACTGACAAACACCGACCAGTTGTGCATTCCGAGATCCTTTTGTTATTTGCCTGTTTGTGGCCGCCTGTGAGCTTGCGTGATTCTTGCAATTTTCTTTCAACCTCTCATCAACTAGCTGTTTTTGCAGAATGTCAAAAATAGGATAGTTATTCACTACTCATACTAACTGTTATTTCCATTATCTGAAGTAATTTATTCATCAACTGGTTATTACAAAGCAGCATGACATGCAGGCGTTAAAGGTTTGTCAGAAGTGGGATTTGAACCCACGCCTCCAGGGGAGACTGCGACCTGAACGCAGCGCCTTAGACCGCTCGGCCATCGTGACTACATACAATTTATTTGGGTATCGGGATGAACAGTATCGGTTAAAAGTAGGATTAGGTTTGCTGGTGCTAGTGTCTTCAGAATATGTGTCTGGAAGTATCGACAACCGTCAGGGTAAGAGTGCCAACAGGTCCACATGTCAAAATGGGGGAAATCTTAGCAAATGGCTTAGTGGTGATTCATGAGAATCGTTTTGTTGTTGTTTTTTAGGGTTTATCAAGGGATCTTACCTGTAACCTGTGGCTTGACTTTCAATGCGGCGAGTTCCGATTCCCTTGCAGACTATCTTTTTTCACTGACAAACACCGACCAGTTGTGCGTTCCGAGATCCTTTTGTTATTTGCCTGTTTGTGGCCGCCTGTGAGCTTGCGTGATTCTTGCAATTTTCTTTCAACCTCTCATCAACTAGCTGTTTTTGCAGAATGTCAAAAATAGGATAGTTATTCACTACTCATACTAACTGTTATTTCCATTATCTGAAGTAATTTATTCATCAACTGGTTATTACAAAGCAGCATGACATGCAGGCGTTAAAGGTTTGTCAGAAGTGGGATTTGAACCCACGCCTCCAGGGGAGACTGCGACCTGAACGCAGCGCCTTAGACCGCTCGGCCATCGTGACTACATACAATTTATTTGGGTATCGGGATGAACAGTATCGGTTAAAAGTAGGATTAGGTTTGCTGGTGCTAGTGTCTTCAGAATATGTGTCTGGAAGTATCGACAACCGTCAGGGTAAGAGTGCCAACAGGTCCACATGTCAAAATGGGGGAAATCTTAGCAAATGGCTTAGTGGTGATTCATGAGAATCGTTTTGTTGTTGTTTTTTAGGGTTTATCAAGGGATCTTACCTGTAACCTGTGGCTTGACTTTCAATGCGGCGAGTTCCGATTCCCTTGCAGACTATCTTTTTTCACTGACAAACACCGACCAGTTGTGCATTCCGAGATCCTTTTGTTATTTGCCTGTTTGTGGCCGCCTGTGAGCTTGCGTGATTCTTGCAATTTTCTTTCAACCTCTCATCAACTAGCTGTTTTTGCAGAATGTCAAAAATAGGATAGTTATTCACTACTCATACTAACTGTTATTTCCATTATCTGAAGTAATTTATTCATCAACTGGTTATTACAAAGCAGCATGACATGCAGGCGCTAAAGGTTTGTCAAAAGTGGGATTCGAACCCACGCCTCCAGGGGAGACTGCGACCTGAACGCAGCGCCTTAGACCGCTCGGCCATCCTGACTACATACAATTTAGTTGGGTATCGGGATGAACAGTATCGGTTAAAAGTAGGATTAGGTTTGCTGGTGCTAGTGTCTTCAGAATATGTGTCTGGAAGTATCGACAACCGTCAGGGTAAGAGTGCCAACAGGTCCACATGTCAAAATGGGGGAAATCTTAGCAAATGGCTTAGTGGTGATTCATGAGAATCGTTTTTTTTTTTTTTTTAGGGTTTATCAAGGGATCTTACCTGTAACCTGTGGCTTGACTTTCAATGCGGCGAGTTCCGATTCCCTTGCAGACTATCTTTTTTCACTGACAAACACCGACCAGTTGTGCATTCCGAGATCCTTTTGTTATTTGCCTGTTTGTGGCCGCCTGTGAGCTTGCGTGATTCTTGCAATTTTCTTTCAACCTCTCATCAACTAGCTGTTTTTGCAGAATGTCAAAAATAGGATAGTTATTCACTACTCATACTAAATGTTATTTCAATTATCTGAAGTAATTTATTCATCAACTGGTTATTACAAAGCAGCATGACATGCAGGCGCTAAATGTTTGTCAGAAGTGGGATTCGAACCCACGCCTCCAGGGGAGACTGCGACCTGAACGCAGCACCTTAGACCGCTCGGCCATCCTGACTACATACAATTTAGTTGGGTATCGGGATGAACAGTATCGGTTAAAAGTAGGATTAGGTTTGCTGGTGCTAGTGTCTTCAGAATATGTGTCTGGAAGTATCGACAACCGTCAGGGTAAGAGTGCCAACAGGTCCACATGTCAAAATGGGGGAAATCTTAGCAAATGGCTTAGTGGTGATTCATGAGAATCGTTTTGTTGTTGTTTTTTAGGGTTTATCAAGGGATCTTACCTGTAACCTGTGGCTTGACTTTCAATGCGGCGAGTTCCGATTCCCTTGCAGACTATCTTTTTTCACTGACAAACACCGACCAGTTGTGCATTCCGAGATCCTTTTGTTATTTGCCTGTTTGTGGCCGCCTGTGAGCTTACGTGATTCTTGCAATTTTCTTTCAACCTCTCATCAACTAGCTGTTTTTGCAGAATGTCAAAAATAGGATAGTTATTCACTACTCATACTAACTGTTATTTCCATTATCTGAAGTAATTTATTCATCAACTGGTTATTACAAAGCAGCATGACATGCAGGCGCTAAAGGTTTGTCAGAAGTGGGATTCGAACCCACGCCTCCAGGGGAGACTGCGACCTGAACGCAGCGCCTTAGACCGCTCGGCCATCCTGACTACATACAATTTAGTTGGGTATCGGGATGAACAGTATCGGTTAAAAGTAGGATTAGGTTTGCTGGTGCTAGTGTCTTCAGAATATGTGTCTGGAAGTATCGACAACCGTCAGGGTAAGAGTGCCAACAGGTCCACATGTCAAAATGGGGGAAATCTTAGCAAATGGCTTAGTGGTGATTCATGAGAATCGTTTTTTTTTTTTTTTTTAGGGTTTATCAAGGGATCTTACCTGTAACCTGTGGCTTGACTTTCAATGCGGCGAGTTCCGATTCCCTTGCAGACTATCTTTTTTCACTGACAAACACCGACCAGTTGTGCATTCCGAGATCCTTTTGTTATTTGCCTGTTTGTGGCCGCCTGTGAGCTTGCGTGATTCTTGCAATTTTCTTTCAACCTCTCATCAACTAGCTGTTTTTGCAGAATGTCAAAAATAGGATAGTTATTCACTACTCATACTAAATGTTATTTCAATTATCTGAAGTAATTTATTCATCAACTGGTTATTACAAAGCAGCATGACATGCAGGCGCTAAATGTTTGTCAGAAGTGGGATTCGAACCCACGCCTCCAGGGGAGACTGCGACCTGAACGCAGCACCTTAGACCGCTCGGCCATCCTGACTACATACAATTTAGTTGGGTATCGGGATGAACAGTATCGGTTAAAAGTAGGATTAGGTTTGCTGGTGCTAGTGTCTTCAGAATATGTGTCTGGAAGTATCGACAACCGTCAGGGTAAGAGTGCCAACAGGTCCACATGTCAAAATGGGGGAAATCTTAGCAAATGGCTTAGTGGTGATTCATGAGAATCGTTTTGTTGTTGTTTTTTAGGGTTTATCAAGGGATCTTACCTGTAACCTGTGGCTTGACTTTCAATGCGGCGAGTTCCGATTCCCTTGCAGACTATCTTTTTTCACTGACAAACACCGACCAGTTGTGCATTCCGAGATCCTTTTGTTATTTGCCTGTTTGTGGCCGCCTGTGAGCTTGCGTGATTCTTGCAATTTTCTTTCAACCTCTCATCAACTAGCTGTTTTTGCAGAATGTCAAAAATAGGATAGTTATTCACTACTCATACTAACTGTTATTTCCATTATCTGAAGTAATTTATTCATCAACTGGTTATTACAAAGTAGCATGACATGCAGGCGCTAAAGGTTTGTCAGAAGTGGGATTCGAACCCACGCCTCCAGGGGAGACTGCGACCTGAACGCAGCGCCTTAGACCGCTCGGCCATCCTGACTACATACAATTTAGTTGGGTATCGGGATGAACAGTATCGGTTAAAAGTAGGATTAGGTTTGCTGGTGCTAGTGTCTTCAGAATATGTGTCTGGAAGTATCGACAACCGTCAGGGTAAGAGTGCCAACAGGTCCACATGTCAAAATGGGGGAAATCTTAGCAAATGGCTTAGTGGTGATTCATGAGAATCGTTTTGTTGTTGTTTTTTAGGGTTTATCAAGGGATCTTACCTGTAACCTGTGGCTTGACTTTCAATGCGGCGAGTTCCGATTCCCTTGCAGACTATCTTTTTTCACTGACAAACACCGACCAGTTGTGCATTCCGAGATCCTTTTGTTATTTGCCTGTTTGTGGCCGCCTGTGAGCTTGCGTGATTCTTGCAATTTTCTTTCAACCTCTCATCAACTAGCTGTTTTTGCAGAATGTCAAAAATAGGATAGTTATTCACTACTCATACTAACTGTTATTTCCATTATCTGAAGTAATTTATTCATCAACTGGTTATTACAAAGTAGCATGACATGCAGGCGCTAAAGGTTTGTCAGAAGTGGGATTCGAACCCACGCCTCCAGGGGAGACTGCGACCTGAACGCAGCGCCTTAGACCGCTCGGCCATCCTGACTACATACAATTTAGTTGGGTATCGGGATGAACAGTATCGGTTAAAAGTAGGATTAGGTTTGCTGGTGCTAGTGTCTTCAGAATATGTGTCTGGAAGTATCGACAACCGTCAGGGTAAGAGTGCCAACAGGTCCACATGTCAAAATGGGGGAAATCTTAGCAAATGGCTTAGTGGTGATTCATGAGAATCGTTTTGTTGTTGTTTTTTAGGGTTTATCAAGGGATCTTACCTGTAACCTGTGGCTTGACTTTCAATGCGGCAAGTTCCGATTCCCTTGCAGACTATCTTTTTTCACTGACAAACACCGACCAGTTGTGCGTTCCGAGATCCTTTTGTTATTTGCCTGTTTGTGGCCGCCTGTGAGCTTGCGTGATTCTTGCAATTTTCTTTCAACCTCTCATCAACTAGCTGTTTTTGCAGAATGTCAAAAATAGGATAGTTATTCACTACTCATACTAACTGTTATTTCTATTATCTGAAGTAATTTATTCATCAACTGGTTATTACAAAGCAGCATGACATGCAGGCGTTAAAGGTTTGTCAGAAGTGGGATTTGAACCCACGCCTCCAGGGGAGACTGCGACCTGAACGCAGCGCCTTAGACCGCTCGGCCATCGTGACTACATACAATTTATTTGGGTATCGGGATGAACAGTATCGGTTAAAAGTAGGATTAGGTTTGCTGGTGCTAGTGTCTTCAGAATATGTGTCTGGAAGTATCGACAACCGTCAGGGTAAGAGTGCCAACAGGTCCACATGTCAAAATGGGGGAAATCTTAGCAAATGGCTTAGTGGTGATTCATGAGAATCGTTTTGTTGTTGTTTTTTAGGGTTTATCAAGGGATCTTACCTGTAACCTGTGGCTTGACTTTCAATGCGGCGAGTTCCGATTCCCTTGCAGACTATCTTTTTTCACTGACAAACACCGACCAGTTGTGCATTCCGAGATCCTTTTGTTATTTGCCTGTTTGTGGCCGCCTGTGAGCTTGCGTGATTCTTGCAATTTTCTTTCAACCTCTCATCAACTAGCTGTTTTTGCAGAATGTCAAAAATAGGATAGTTATTCACTACTCATACTAACTGTTATTTCCATTATCTGAAGTAATTTATTCATCAACTGGTTATTACAAAGCAGCATGACATGCAGGCGCTAAAGGTTTGTCAGAAGTGGGATTCGAACCCACGCCTCCAGGGGAGACTGCGACCTGAACGCAGCGCCTTAGACCGCTCGGCCATCCTGACTACATACAATTTAGTTGGGTATCGGGATGAACAGTATCGGTTAAAAGTAGGATTAGGTTTGCTGGTGCTAGTGTCTTCAGAATATGTGTCTGGAAGTATCGACAACCGTCAGGGTAAGAGTGCCAACAGGTCCACATGTCAAAATGGGGGAAATCTTAGCAAATGGCTTAGTGGTGATTCATGAGAATCGTTTTGTTGTTGTTTTTTAGGGTTTATCAAGGGATCTTACCTGTAACCTGTGGCTTGATTTTCAATGCGGCGAGTTCCGATTCCCTTGCAGACTATCTTTTTTCACTGACAAACACCGACCAGTTGTGCATTCCGAGATCCTTTTGTTATTTGCCTGTTTGTGGCCGCCTGTGAGCTTGCGTGATTCTTGCAATTTTCTTTCAACCTCTCATCAACTAGCTGTTTTTGCAGAATGTCAAAAATAGGATAGTTATTCACTACTCATACTAACTGTTATTTCCATTATCTGAAGTAATTTATTCATCAACTGGTTATTACAAAGCAGCATGACATGCAGGCGCTAAAGGTTTGTCAGAAGTGGGATTCGAACCCACGCCTCCAGGGGAGACTGCGACCTGAACGCAGCGCCTTAGACCGCTCGGCCATCCTGACTACATACAATTTAGTTGGGTATCGGGATGAACAGTATCGGTTAAAAGTAGGATTAGGTTTGCTGGTGCTAGTGTCTTCAGAATATGTGTCTGGAAGTATCGACAACCGTCAGGGTAAGAGTGCCAACAGGTCCACATGTCAAAATGGGGGAAATCTTAGCAAATGGCTTAGTGGTGATTCATGAGAATCGTTTTGTTGTTGTTTTTTAGGGTTTATCAAGGGATCTTACCTGTAACCTGTGGCTTGACTTTCAATGCGGCGAGTTCCGATTCCCTTGCAGACTATCTTTTTTCACTGACAAACACCGACCAGTTGTGCATTCCGAGATCCTTTTGTTATTTGCCTGTTTGTGGCCGCCTGTGAGCTTGCGTGATTCTTGCAATTTTCTTTTCTTTCAACCTCTCATCAACTAGCTGTTTTTGCAGAATGTCAAAAATAGGATAGTTATTCACTACTCATACTAACTGTTATTTCCATTATCTGAAGTAATTTATTCATCAACTGGTTATTACAAAGCAGCATGACATGCAGGCGCTAAAGGTTTGTCAGAAGTGGGATTCGAACCCACGCCTCCAGGGGAGACTGCGACCTGAACGCAGCGCCTTAGACCGCTCGGCCATCCTGACTACATACAATTTAGTTGGGTATCGGGATGAACAGTATCGGTTAAAAGTAGGATTAGGTTTGCTGGTGCTAGTGTCTTCAGAATATGTGTCTGGAAGTATCGACAACCGTCAGGGTAAGAGTGCCAACAGGTCCACATGTCAAAATGGGGGAAATCTTAGCAAATGGCTTAGTGGTGATTCATGAGAATCGTTTTGTTGTTGTTTTTTAGGGTTTATCAAGGGATCTTACCTGTAACCTGTGGCTTGACTTTCAATGCGGCAAGTTCCGATTCCCTTGCAGACTATCTTTTTTCACTGACAAACACCGACCAGTTGTGCGTTCCGAGATCCTTTTGTTATTTGCCTGTTTGTGGCCGCCTGTGAGCTTGCGTGATTCTTGCAATTTTCTTTCAACCTCTCATCAACTAGCTGTTTTTGCAGAATGTCAAAAATAGGATAGTTATTCACTACTCATACTAACTGTTATTTCTATTATCTGAAGTAATTTATTCATCAACTGGTTATTACAAAGCAGCATGACATGCAGGCGTTAAAGGTTTGTCAGAAGTGGGATTTGAACCCACGCCTCCAGGGGAGACTGCGACCTGAACGCAGCGCCTTAGACCGCTCGGCCATCGTGACTACATACAATTTATTTGGGTATCGGGATGAACAGTATCGGTTAAAAGTAGGATTAGGTTTGCTGGTGCTAGTGTCTTCAGAATATGTGTCTGGAAGTATCGACAACCGTCAGGGTAAGAGTGCCAACAGGTCCACATGTCAAAATGGGGGAAATCTTAGCAAATGGCTTAGTGGTGATTCATGAGAATCGTTTTGTTGTTGTTTTTTAGGGTTTATCAAGGGATCTTACCTGTAACCTGTGGCTTGACTTTCAATGCGGCGAGTTCCGATTCCCTTGCAGACTATCTTTTTTCACTGACAAACACCGACCAGTTGTGCATTCCGAGATCCTTTTGTTATTTGCCTGTTTGTGGCCGCCTGTGAGCTTGCGTGATTCTTGCAATTTTCTTTCAACCTCTCATCAACTAGCTGTTTTTGCAGAATGTCAAAAATAGGATAGTTATTCACTACTCATACTAACTGTTATTTCCATTATCTGAAGTAATTTATTCATCAACTGGTTATTACAAAGCAGCATGACATGCAGGCGCTAAAGGTTTGTCAGAAGTGGGATTCGAACCCACGCCTCCAGGGGAGACTGCGACCTGAACGCAGCGCCTTAGACCGCTCGGCCATCCTGACTACATACAATTTAGTTGGGTATCGGGATGAACAGTATCGGTTAAAAGTAGGATTAGGTTTGCTGGTGCTAGTGTCTTCAGAATATGTGTCTGGAAGTATCGACAACCGTCAGGGTAAGAGTGCCAACAGGTCCACATGTCAAAATGGGGGAAATCTTAGCAAATGGCTTAGTGGTGATTCATGAGAATCGTTTTGTTGTTGTTTTTTAGGGTTTATCAAGGGATCTTACCTGTAACCTGTGGCTTGATTTTCAATGCGGCGAGTTCCGATTCCCTTGCAGACTATCTTTTTTCACTGACAAACACCGACCAGTTGTGCATTCCGAGATCCTTTTGTTATTTGCCTGTTTGTGGCCGCCTGTGAGCTTGCGTGATTCTTGCAATTTTCTTTCAACCTCTCATCAACTAGCTGTTTTTGCAGAATGTCAAAAATAGGATAGTTATTCACTACTCATACTAACTGTTATTTCCATTATCTGAAGTAATTTATTCATCAACTGGTTATTACAAAGCAGCATGACATGCAGGCGCTAAAGGTTTGTCAGAAGTGGGATTCGAACCCACGCCTCCAGGGGAGACTGCGACCTGAACGCAGCGCCTTAGACCGCTCGGCCATCCTGACTACATACAATTTAGTTGGGTATCGGGATGAACAGTATCGGTTAAAAGTAGGATTAGGTTTGCTGGTGCTAGTGTCTTCAGAATATGTGTCTGGAAGTATCGACAACCGTCAGGGTAAGAGTGCCAACAGGTCCACATGTCAAAATGGGGGAAATCTTAGCAAATGGCTTAGTGGTGATTCATGAGAATCGTTTTGTTGTTGTTTTTTAGGGTTTATCAAGGGATCTTACCTGTAACCTGTGGCTTGACTTTCAATGCGGCGAGTTCCGATTCCCTTGCAGACTATCTTTTTTCACTGACAAACACCGACCAGTTGTGCATTCCGAGATCCTTTTGTTATTTGCCTGTTTGTGGCCGCCTGTGAGCTTGCGTGATTCTTGCAATTTTCTTTTCTTTCAACCTCTCATCAACTAGCTGTTTTTGCAGAATGTCAAAAATAGGATAGTTATTCACTACTCATACTAACTGTTATTTCCATTATCTGAAGTAATTTATTCATCAACTGGTTATTACAAAGCAGCATGACATGCAGGCGCTAAAGGTTTGTCAGAAGTGGGATTCGAACCCACGCCTCCAGGGGAGACTGCGACCTGAACGCAGCGCCTTAGACCGCTCGGCCATCCTGACTACATACAATTTAGTTGGGTATCGGGATGAACAGTATCGGTTAAAAGTAGGATTAGGTTTGCTGGTGCTAGTGTCTTCAGAATATGTGTCTGGAAGTATCGACAACCGTCAGGGTAAGAGTGCCAACAGGTCCACATGTCAAAATGGGGGAAATCTTAGCAAATGGCTTAGTGGTGATTCATGAGAATCGTTTTTTTTTTTTTTTTTAGGGTTTATCAAGGGATCTTACCTGTAACCTGTGGCTTGACTTTCAATGCGGCGAGTTCCGATTCCCTTGCAGACTATCTTTTTTCACTGACAAACACCGACCAGTTGTGCATTCCGAGATCCTTTTGTTATTTGCCTGTTTGTGGCCGCCTGTGAGCTTGCGTGATTCTTGCAATTTTCTTTCAACCTCTCATCAACTAGCTGTTTTTGCAGAATGTCAAAAATAGGATAGTTATTCACTACTCATACTAAATGTTATTTCAATTATCTGAAGTAATTTATTCATCAACTGGTTATTACAAAGCAGCATGACATGCAGGCGCTAAATGTTTGTCAGAAGTGGGATTCGAACCCACGCCTCCAGGGGAGACTGCGACCTGAACGCAGCACCTTAGACCGCTCGGCCATCCTGACTACATACAATTTAGTTGGGTATCGGGATGAACAGTATCGGTTAAAAGTAGGATTAGGTTTGCTGGTGCTAGTGTCTTCAGAATATGTGTCTGGAAGTATCGACAACCGTCAGGGTAAGAGTGCCAACAGGTCCACATGTCAAAATGGGGGAAATCTTAGCAAATGGCTTAGTGGTGATTCATGAGAATCGTTTTGTTGTTGTTTTTTAGGGTTTATCAAGGGATCTTACCTGTAACCTGTGGCTTGACTTTCAATGCGGCGAGTTCCGATTCCCTTGCAGACTATCTTTTTTCACTGACAAACACCGACCAGTTGTGCATTCCGAGATCCTTTTGTTATTTGCCTGTTTGTGGCCGCCTGTGAGCTTGCGTGATTCTTGCAATTTTCTTTCAACCTCTCATCAACTAGCTGTTTTTGCAGAATGTCAAAAATAGGATAGTTATTCACTACTCATACTAACTGTTATTTCCATTATCTGAAGTAATTTATTCATCAACTGGTTATTACAAAGCAGCATGACATGCAGGCGCTAAAGGTTTGTCAGAAGTGGGATTCGAACCCACGCCTCCAGGGGAGACTGCGACCTGAACGCCACGCCTTAGACCGCTCGGCCATCCTGACTACATACAATTTAGTTGGGTATCGGGATGAACAGTATCGGTTAAAAGTAGGATTAGGTTTGCTGGTGCTAGTGTCTTCAGAATATGTGTCTGGAAGTATCGACAACCGTCAGGGTAAGAGTGCCAACAGGTCCACATGTCAAAATGGGGGAAATCTTAGCAAATGGCTTAGTGGTGATTCATGAGAATCGTTTTTTTTTTTTTTTTTAGGGTTTATCAAGGGATCTTACCTGTAACCTGTGGCTTGACTTTCAATGCGGCGAGTTCCGATTCCCTTGCAGACTATCTTTTTTCACTGACAAACACCGACCAGTTGTCCATTCCGAGATCCTTTTGTTATTTGCCTGTTTGTGGCCGCCTGTGAGCTTGCGTGATTCTTGCAATTTTCTTTCAACCTCTCATCAACTAGCTGTTTTTGCAGAATGTCAAAAATAGGATAGTTATTCACTACTCATACTAACTGTTATTTCCATTATCTGAAGTAATTTATTCATCAACTGGTTATTACAAAGCAGCATGACATGCAGGCGCTAAAGGTTTGTCAGAAGTGGGATTCGAACCCACGCCTCCAGGGGAGACTGCGACCTGAACGCAGCGCCTTAAACCGCTCGGCCATCCTGACTACATACAATTTAGTTGGGTATCGGGATGAACAGTATCGGTTAAAAGTAGGATTAGGTTTGCTGGTGCTAGTGTCTTCAGAATATGTGTCTGGAAGTATCGACAACCGTCAGGGTAAGAGTGCCAACAGGTCCACATGTCAAAATGGGGGAAATCTTAGCAAATGGCTTAGTGGTGATTCATGAGAATCGTTTTTTTTTTTTTTTTTAGGGTTTATCAAGGGATCTTACCTGTAACCTGTGGCTTGACTTTCAATGCGGCGAGTTCCGATTCCCTTGCAGACTATCTTTTTTCACTGACAAACACCGACCAGTTGTGCATTCCGAGATCCTTTTGTTATTTGCCTGTTTGTGGCCGCCTGTGAGCTTGCGTGATTCTTGCAATTTTCTTTCAACCTCTCATCAACTAGCTGTTTTTGCAGAATGTCAAAAATAGGATAGTTATTCACTACTCATACTAACTGTTATTTCCATTATCTGAAGTAATTTATTCATCAACTGGTTATTACAAAGCAGCATGACATGCAGGCGCTAAAGGTTTGTCAGAAGTGGGATTCGAACCCACGCCTCCAGGGGAGACTGCGACCTGAACGCAGCGCCTTAGACCGCTCGGCCATCCTGACTACATACAATTTAGTTGGGTATCGGGATGAACAGTATCGGTTAAAAGTAGGATTAGGTTTGCTGGTGCTAGTGTCTTCAGAATATGTGTCTGGAAGTATCGACAACCGTCAGGGTAAGAGTGCCAACAGGTCCACATGTCAAAATGGGGGAAATCTTAGCAAATGGCTTAGTGGTGATTCATGAGAATCGTTTTTTTTTTTTTTTTTAGGGTTTATCAAGGGATCTTACCTGTAACCTGTGGCTTGACTTTCAATGCGGCGAGTTCCGATTCCCTTGCAGACTATCTTTTTTCACTGACAAACACCGACCAGTTGTGCATTCCGAGATCCTTTTGTTATTTGCCTGTTTGTGGCCGCCTGTGAGCTTGCGTGATTCTTGCAATTTTCTTTCAACCTCTCATCAACTAGCTGTTTTTGCAGAATGTCAAAAATAGGATAGTTATTCACTACTCATACTAAATGTTATTTCAATTATCTGAAGTAATTTATTCATCAACTGGTTATTACAAAGCAGCATGACATGCAGGCGCTAAATGTTTGTCAGAAGTGGGATTCGAACCCACGCCTCCAGGGGAGACTGCGACCTGAACGCAGCACCTTAGACCGCTCGGCCATCCTGACTACATACAATTTAGTTGGGTATCGGGATGAACAGTATCGGTTAAAAGTAGGATTAGGTTTGCTGGTGCTAGTGTCTTCAGAATATGTGTCTGGAAGTATCGACAACCGTCAGGGTAAGAGTGCCAACAGGTCCACATGTCAAAATGGGGGAAATCTTAGCAAATGGCTTAGTGGTGATTCATGAGAATCGTTTTGTTGTTGTTTTTTAGGGTTTATCAAGGGATCTTACCTGTAACCTGTGGCTTGATTTTCAATGCGGCGAGTTCCGATTCCCTTGCAGACTATCTTTTTTCACTGACAAACACCGACCAGTTGTGCATTCCGAGATCCTTTTGTTATTTGCCTGTTTGTGGCCGCCTGTGAGCTTGCGTGATTCTTGCAATTTTCTTTCAACCTCTCATCAACTAGCTGTTTTTGCAGAATGTCAAAAATAGGATAGTTATTCACTACTCATACTAACTGTTATTTCCATTATCTGAAGTAATTTATTCATCAACTGGTTATTACAAAGCAGCATGACATGCAGGCGCTAAAGGTTTGTCAGAAGTGGGATTCGAACCCACGCCTCCAGGGGAGACTGCGACCTGAACGCAGCGCCTTAGACCGCTCGGCCATCCTGACTACATACAATTTAGTTGGGTATCGGGATGAACAGTATCGGTTAAAAGTAGGATTAGGTTTGCTGGTGCTAGTGTCTTCAGAATATGTGTCTGGAAGTATCGACAACCGTCAGGGTAAGAGTGCCAACAGGTCCACATGTCAAAATGGGGGAAATCTTAGCAAATGGCTTAGTGGTGATTCATGAGAATCGTTTTGTTGTTTTTTTTTAGGGTTTATCAAGGGATCTTACCTGTAACCTGTGGCTTGACTTTCAATGCGGCGAGTTCCGATTCCCTTGCAGACTATCTTTTTTCACTGACAAACACCGACCAGTTGTGCATTCCGAGATCCTTTTGTTATTTGCCTGTTTGTGGCCGCCTGTGAGCTTGCGTGATTCTTGCAATTTTCTTTCAACCTCTCATCAACTAGCTGTTTTTGCAGAATGTCAAAAATAGGATAGTTATTCACTACTCATACTAAATGTTATTTCAATTATCTGAAGTAATTTATTCATCAACTGGTTATTACAAAGCAGCATGACATGCAGGCGCTAAATGTTTGTCAGAAGTGGGATTCGAACCCACGCCTCCAGGGGAGACTGCGACCTGAACGCAGCACCTTAGACCGCTCGGCCATCCTGACTACATACAATTTAGTTGGGTATCGGGATGAACAGTATCGGTTAAAAGTAGGATTAGGTTTGCTGGTGCTAGTGTCTTCAGAATATGTGTCTGGAAGTATCGACAACCGTCAGGGTAAGAGTGCCAACAGGTCCACATGTCAAAATGGGGGAAATCTTAGCAAATGGCTTAGTGGTGATTCATGAGAATCGTTTTGTTGTTGTTTTTTAGGGTTTATCAAGGGATCTTACCTGTAACCTGTGGCTTGATTTTCAATGCGGCGAGTTCCGATTCCCTTGCAGACTATCTTTTTTCACTGACAAACACCGACCAGTTGTGCATTCCGAGATCCTTTTGTTATTTGCCTGTTTGTGGCCGCCTGTGAGCTTGCGTGATTCTTGCAATTTTCTTTCAACCTCTCATCAACTAGCTGTTTTTGCAGAATGTCAAAAATAGGATAGTTATTCACTACTCATACTAACTGTTATTTCCATTATCTGAAGTAATTTATTCATCAACTGGTTATTACAAAGCAGCATGACATGCAGGCGCTAAAGGTTTGTCAGAAGTGGGATTCGAACCCACGCCTCCAGGGGAGACTGCGACCTGAACGCAGCGCCTTAGACCGCTCGGCCATCCTGACTACATACAATTTAGTTGGGTATCGGGATGAACAGTATCGGTTAAAAGTAGGATTAGGTTTGCTGGTGCTAGTGTCTTCAGAATATGTGTCTGGAAGTATCGACAACCGTCAGGGTAAGAGTGCCAACAGGTCCACATGTCAAAATGGGGGAAATCTTAGCAAATGGCTTAGTGGTGATTCATGAGAATCGTTTTGTTGTTGTTTTTTAGGGTTTATCAAGGGATCTTACCTGTAACCTGTGGCTTGACTTTCAATGCGGCGAGTTCCGATTCCCTTGCAGACTATCTTTTTTCACTGACAAACACCGACCAGTTGTGCATTCCGAGATCCTTTTGTTATTTGCCTGTTTGTGGCCGCCTGTGAGCTTGCGTGATTCTTGCAATTTTCTTTTCTTTCAACCTCTCATCAACTAGCTGTTTTTGCAGAATGTCAAAAATAGGATAGTTATTCACTACTCATACTAACTGTTATTTCCATTATCTGAAGTAATTTATTCATCAACTGGTTATTACAAAGCAGCATGACATGCAGGCGCTAAAGGTTTGTCAGAAGTGGGATTCGAACCCACGCCTCCAGGGGAGACTGCGACCTGAACGCAGCGCCTTAGACCGCTCGGCCATCCTGACTACATACAATTTAGTTGGGTATCGGGATGAACAGTATCGGTTAAAAGTAGGATTAGGTTTGCTGGTGCTAGTGTCTTCAGAATATGTGTCTGGAAGTATCGACAACCGTCAGGGTAAGAGTGCCAACAGGTCCACATGTCAAAATGGGGGAAATCTTAGCAAATGGCTTAGTGGTGATTCATGAGAATCGTTTTGTTGTTGTTTTTTAGGGTTTATCAAGGGATCTTACCTGTAACCTGTGGCTTGACTTTCAATGCGGCGAGTTCCGATTCCCTTGCAGACTATCTTTTTTCACTGACAAACACCGACCAGTTGTGCATTCCGAGATCCTTTTGTTATTTGCCTGTTTGTGGCCGCCTGTGAGCTTGCGTGATTCTTGCAATTTTCTTTCAACCTCTCATCAACTAGCTGTTTTTGCAGAATGTCAAAAATAGGATAGTTATTCACTACTCATACTAACTGTTATTTCCATTATGTGAAGTAATTTATTCATCAACTGGTTATTACAAAGCAGCATGACATGCAGGCGCTAAAGGTTTGTCAGAAGTGGGATTTGAACCCACTTCTCCAGGGGAGACTGCGACCTGAACGCAGCGCCTTAGACCGCTCGGCCATCCTGACTACATACAATTTAGTTGGGTATCGGGATGAACAGTATCGGTTAAAAGTAGGATTAGGTTTGCTGGTGCTAGTGTCTTCAGAATATGTGTCTGGAAGTATCGACAACCGTCAGGGTAAGAGTGCCAACAGGTCCACATGTCAAAATGGGGGAAATCTTAGCAAATGGCTTAGTGGTGATTCATGAGAATCGTTTTGTTGTTGTTTTTTAGGGTTTATCAAGGGATCTTACCTGTAACCTGTGGCTTGACTTTCAATGCGGCGAGTTCCGATTCCCTTGCAGACTATCTTTTTTCACTGACAAACACCGACCAGTTGTGCATTCCGAGATCCTTTTGTTATTTGCCTGTTTGTGGCCGCCTGTGAGCTTGCGTGATTCTTGCAATTTTCTTTCAACCTCTCATCAACTAGCTGTTTTTGCAGAATGTCAAAAATAGGATAGTTATTCACTACTCATACTAACTGTTATTTCCATTATCTGAAGTAATTTATTCATCAACTGGTTATTACAAAGCAGCATGACATGCAGGCGCTAAAGGTTTGTCAGAAGTGGGATTCGAACCCACGCCTCCAGGGGAGACTGCGACCTGAACGCCGCGCCTTAGACCGCTCGGCCATCCTGACTACATACAATTTAGTTGGGTATCGGGATGAACAGTATCGGTTAAAAGTAGGATTAGGTTTGCTGGTGCTAGTGTCTTCAGAATATGTGTCTGGAAGTATCGACAACCGTCAGGGTAAGAGTGCCAACAGGTCCACATGTCAAAATGGGGGAAATCTTAGCAAATGGCTTAGTGGTGATTCATGAGAATCGTTTTTTTTTTTTTTTTTAGGGTTTATCAAGGGATCTTACCTGTAACCTGTGGCTTGACTTTCAATGCGGCGAGTTCCGATTCCCTTGCAGACTATCTTTTTTCACTGACAAACACCGACCAGTTGTCCATTCCGAGATCCTTTTGTTATTTGCCTGTTTGTGGCCGCCTGTGAGCTTGCGTGATTCTTGCAATTTTCTTTCAACCTCTCATCAACTAGCTGTTTTTGCAGAATGTCAAAAATAGGATAGTTATTCACTACTCATACTAACTGTTATTTCCATTATCTGAAGCAATTTATTCATCAACTGGTTATTACAAAGCAGCATGACATGCAGGCGCTAAAGGTTTGTCAGAAGTGGGATTCGAACCCACGCCTCCAGGGGAGACTGCGACCTGAACGCAGCGCCTTAAACCGCTCGGCCATCCTGACTACATACAATTTAGTTGGGTATCGGGATGAACAGTATCGGTTAAAAGTAGGATTAGGTTTGCTGGTGCTAGTGTCTTCAGAATATGTGTCTGGAAGTATCGACAACCGTCAGGGTAAGAGTGCCAACAGGTCCACATGTCAAAATGGGGGAAATCTTAGCAAATGGCTTAGTGGTGATTCATGAGAATCGTTTTTTTTTTTTTTTTTAGGGTTTATCAAGGGATCTTACCTGTAACCTGTGGCTTGACTTTCAATGCGGCGAGTTCCGATTCCCTTGCAGACTATCTTTTTTCACTGACAAACACCGACCAGTTGTGCATTCCGAGATCCTTTTGTTATTTGCCTGTTTGTGGCCGCCTGTGAGCTTGCGTGATTCTTGCAATTTTCTTTCAACCTCTCATCAACTAGCTGTTTTTGCAGAATGTCAAAAATAGGATAGTTATTCACTACTCATACTAACTGTTATTTCCATTATCTGAAGTAATTTATTCATCAACTGGTTATTACAAAGCAGCATGACATGCAGGCGCTAAAGGTTTGTCAGAAGTGGGATTCGAACCCACGCCTCCAGGGGAGACTGCGACCTGAACGCAGCGCCTTAGACCGCTCGGCCATCCTGACTACATACAATTTAGTTGGGTATCGGGATGAACAGTATCGGTTAAAAGTAGGATTAGGTTTGCTGGTGCTAGTGTCTTCAGAATATGTGTCTGGAAGTATCGACAACCGTCAGGGTAAGAGTGCCAACAGGTCCACATGTCAAAATGGGGGAAATCTTAGCAAATGGCTTAGTGGTGATTCATGAGAATCGTTTTGTTGTTTTTTTTTTAGGGTTTATCAAGGGATCTTACCTGTAACCTGTGGCTTGACTTTCAATGCGGCGAGTTCCGATTCCCTTGCAGACTATCTTTTTTCACTGACAAACACCGACCAGTTGTGCATTCCGAGATCCTTTTGTTATTTGCCTGTTTGTGGCCGCCTGTGAGCTTGCGTGATTCTTGCAATTTTCTTTCAACCTCTCATCAACTAGCTGTTTTTGCAGAATGTCAAAAATAGGATAGTTATTCACTACTCATACTAAATGTTATTTCAATTATCTGAAGTAATTTATTCATCAACTGGTTATTACAAAGCAGCATGACATGCAGGCGCTAAATGTTTGTCAGAAGTGGGATTCGAACCCACGCCTCCAGGGGAGACTGCGACCTGAACGCAGCACCTTAGACCGCTCGGCCATCCTGACTACATACAATTTAGTTGGGTATCGGGATGAACAGTATCGGTTAAAAGTAGGATTAGGTTTGCTGGTGCTAGTGTCTTCAGAATATGTGTCTGGAAGTATCGACAACCGTCAGGGTAAGAGTGCCAACAGGTCCACATGTCAAAATGGGGGAAATCTTAGCAAATGGCTTAGTGGTGATTCATGAGAATCGTTTTGTTGTTGTTTTTTAGGGTTTATCAAGGGATCTTACCTGTAACCTGTGGCTTGACTTTCAATGCGGCGAGTTCCGATTCCCTTGCAGACTATCTTTTTTCACTGACAAACACCGACCAGTTGTGCATTCCGAGATCCTTTTGTTATTTGCCTGTTTGTGGCCGCCTGTGAGCTTGCGTGATTCTTGCAATTTTCTTTCAACCTCTCATCAACTAGCTGTTTTTGCAGAATGTCAAAAATAGGATAGTTATTCACTACTCATACTAACTGTTATTTCCATTATCTGAAGTAATTTATTCATCAACTGGTTATTACAAAGCAGCATGACATGCAGGCGCTAAAGGTTTGTCAGAAGTGGGATTCGAACCCACGCCTCCAGGGGAGACTGCGACCTGAACGCAGCGCCGTAGACCGCTCGGCCATCCTGACTACATACAATTTAGTTGGGTATCGGGATGAACAGTATCGGTTAAAAGTAGGATTAGGTTTGCTGGTGCTAGTGTCTTCAGAATATGTGTCTGGAAGTATCGACAACCGTCAGGGTAAGAGTGCCAACAGGTCCACATGTCAAAATGGGGGAAATCTTAGCAAATGGCTTAGTGGTGATTCATGAGAATCGTTTTTTTTTTTTTTTTTAGGGTTTATCAAGGGATCTTACCTGTAACCTGTGGCTTGACTTTCAATGCGGCGAGTTCCGATTCCCTTGCAGACTATCTTTTTTCACTGACAAACACCGACCAGTTGTGCATTCCGAGATCCTTTTGTTATTTGCCTGTTTGTGGCCGCCTGTGAGCTTGCATGATTCTTGCAATTTTCTTTCAACCTCTCATCAACTAGCTGTTTTTGCAGAATGTCAAAAATAGGATAGTTATTCACTACTCATACTAAATGTTATTTCAATTATCTGAAGTAATTTATTCATCAACTGGTTATTACAAAGCAGCATGACATGCAGGCGCTAAATGTTTGTCAGAAGTGGGATTCGAACCCACGCCTCCAGGGGAGACTGCGACCTGAACGCAGCACCTTAGACCGCTCGGCCATCCTGACTACATACAATTTAGTTGGGTATCGGGATGAACAGTATCGGTTAAAAGTAGGATTAGGTTTGCTGGTGCTAGTGTCTTCAGAATATGTGTCTGGAAGTATCGACAACCGTCAGGGTAAGAGTGCCAACAGGTCCACATGTCAAAATGGGGGAAATCTTAGCAAATGGCTTAGTGGTGATTCATGAGAATCGTTTTGTTGTTGTTTTTTAGGGTTTATCAAGGGATCTTACCTGTAACCTGTGGCTTGACTTTCAATGCGGCGAGTTCCGATTCCCTTGCAGACTATCTTTTTTCACTGACAAACACCGACCAGTTGTGCATTCCGAGATCCTTTTGTTATTTGCCTGTTTGTGGCCGCCTGTGAGCTTGCGTGATTCTTGCAATTTTCTTTCAACCTCTCATCAACTAGCTGTTTTTGCAGAATGTCAAAAATAGGATAGTTATTCACTACTCATACTAACTGTTATTTCCATTATCTGAAGTAATTTATTCATCAACTGGTTATTACAAAGTAGCATGACATGCAGGCGCTAAAGGTTTGTCAGAAGTGGGATTCGAACCCACGCCTCCAGGGGAGACTGCGACCTGAACGCAGCGCCTTAGACCGCTCGGCCATCCTGACTACATACAATTTAGTTGGGTATCGGGATGAACAGTATCGGTTAAAAGTAGGATTAGGTTTGCTGGTGCTAGTGTCTTCAGAATATGTGTCTGGAAGTATCGACAACCGTCAGGGTAAGAGTGCCAACAGGTCCACATGTCAAAATGGGGGAAATCTTAGCAAATGGCTTAGTGGTGATTCATGAGAATCGTTTTGTTGTTGTTTTTTAGGGTTTATCAAGGGATCTTACCTGTAACCTGTGGCTTGACTTTCAATGCGGCGAGTTCCGATTCCCTTGCAGACTATCTTTTTTCACTGACAAACACCGACCAGTTGTGCATTCCGAGATCCTTTTGTTATTTGCCTGTTTGTGGCCGCCTGTGAGCTTGCGTGATTCTTGCAATTTTCTTTCAACCTCTCATCAACTAGCTGTTTTTGCAGAATGTCAAAAATAGGATAGTTATTCACTACTCATACTAACTGTTATTTCCATTATCTGAAGTAATTTATTCATCAACTGGTTATTACAAAGCAGCATGACATGCAGGCGCTAAAGGTTTGTCAGAAGTGGGATTCGAACCCACGCCTCCAGGGGAGACTGCGACCTGAACGCAGCGCCTTAGACCGCTCGGCCATCCTGACTACATACAATTTAGTTGGGTATCGGGATGAACAGTATCGGTTAAAAGTAGGATTAGGTTTGCTGGTGCTAGTGTCTTCAGAATATGTGTCTGGAAGTATCGACAACCGTCAGGGTAAGAGTGCCAACAGGTCCACATGTCAAAATGGGGGAAATCTTAGCAAATGGCTTAGTGGTGATTCATGAGAATCGTTTTTTTTTTTTTTTTTAGGGTTTATCAAGGGATCTTACCTGTAACCTGTGGCTTGACTTTCAATGCGGCGAGTTCCGATTCCCTTGCAGACTATCTTTTTTCACTGACAAACACCGACCAGTTGTCCATTCCGAGATCCTTTTGTTATTTGCCTGTTTGTGGCCGCCTGTGAGCTTGCGTGATTCTTGCAATTTTCTTTCAACCTCTCATCAACTAGCTGTTTTTGCAGAATGTCAAAAATAGGATAGTTATTCACTACTCATACTAACTGTTATTTCCATTATCTGAAGCAATTTATTCATCAACTGGTTATTACAAAGCAGCATGACATGCAGGCGCTAAAGGTTTGTCAGAAGTGGGATTCGAACCCACGCCTCCAGGGGAGACTGCGACCTGAACGCAGCGCCTTAAACCGCTCGGCCATCCTGACTACATACAATTTAGTTGGGTATCGGGATGAACAGTATCGGTTAAAAGTAGGATTAGGTTTGCTGGTGCTAGTGTCTTCAGAATATGTGTCTGGAAGTATCGACAACCGTCAGGGTAAGAGTGCCAACAGGTCCACATGTCAAAATGGGGGAAATCTTAGCAAATGGCTTAGTGGTGATTCATGAGAATCGTTTTTTTTTTTTTTTTAGGGTTTATCAAGGGATCTTACCTGTAACCTGTGGCTTGACTTTCAATGCGGCGAGTTCCGATTCCCTTGCAGACTATCTTTTTTCACTGACAAACACCGACCAGTTGTGCATTCCGAGATCCTTTTGTTATTTGCCTGTTTGTGGCCGCCTGTGAGCTTGCGTGATTCTTGCAATTTTCTTTCAACCTCTCATCAACTAGCTGTTTTTGCAGAATGTCAAAAATAGGATAGTTATTCACTACTCATACTAACTGTTATTTCCATTATCTGAAGTAATTTATTCATCAACTGGTTATTACAAAGCAGCATGACATGCAGGCGCTAAAGGTTTGTCAGAAGTGGGATTCGAACCCACGCCTCCAGGGGAGACTGCGACCTGAACGCAGCGCCTTAGACCGCTCGGCCATCCTGACTACATACAATTTAGTTGGGTATCGGGATGAACAGTATCGGTTAAAAGTAGGATTAGGTTTGCTGGTGCTAGTGTCTTCAGAATATGTGTCTGGAAGTATCGACAACCGTCAGGGTAAGAGTGCCAACAGGTCCACATGTCAAAATGGGGGAAATCTTAGCAAATGGCTTAGTGGTGATTCATGAGAATCGTTTTTTTTTTTTTTTTTAGGGTTTATCAAGGGATCTTACCTGTAACCTGTGGCTTGACTTTCAATGCGGCGAGTTCCGATTCCCTTGCAGACTATCTTTTTTCACTGACAAACACCGACCAGTTGTGCATTCCGAGATCCTTTTGTTATTTGCCTGTTTGTGGCCGCCTGTGAGCTTGCGTGATTCTTGCAATTTTCTTTCAACCTCTCATCAACTAGCTGTTTTTGCAGAATGTCAAAAATAGGATAGTTATTCACTACTCATACTAAATGTTATTTCAATTATCTGAAGTAATTTATTCATCAACTGGTTATTACAAAGCAGCATGACATGCAGGCGCTAAATGTTTGTCAGAAGTGGGATTCGAACCCACGCCTCCAGGGGAGACTGCGACCTGAACGCAGCACCTTAGACCGCTCGGCCATCCTGACTACATACAATTTAGTTGGGTATCGGGATGAACAGTATCGGTTAAAAGTAGGATTAGGTTTGCTGGTGCTAGTGTCTTCAGAATATGTGTCTGGAAGTATCGACAACCGTCAGGGTAAGAGTGCCAACAGGTCCACATGACAAAATGGGGGAAATCTTAGCAAATGGCTTAGTGGTGATTCATGAGAATCGTTTTGTTGTTGTTTTTTAGGGTTTATCAAGGGATCTTACCTGTAACCTGTGGCTTGACTTTCAATGCGGCGAGTTCCGATTCCCTTGCAGACTATCTTTTTTCACTGACAAACACCGACCAGTTGTGCATTCCGAGATCCTTTTGTTATTTGCCTGTTTGTGGCCGCCTGTGAGCTTGCGTGATTCTTGCAATTTTCTTTCAACCTCTCATCAACTAGCTGTTTTTGCAGAATGTCAAAAATAGGATAGTTATTCACTACTCATACTAACTGTTATTTCCATTATCTGAAGTAATTTATTCATCAACTGGTTATTACAAAGTAGCATGACATGCAGGCGCTAAAGGTTTGTCAGAAGTGGGATTCGAACCCACGCCTCCAGGGGAGACTGCGACCTGAACGCAGCGCCTTAGACCGCTCGGCCATCGTGACTACATACAATTTATTTGGGTATCGGGATGAACAGTATCGGTTAAAAGTAGGATTAGGTTTGCTGGTGCTAGTGTCTTCAGAATATGTGTCTGGAAGTATCGACAACCGTCAGGGTAAGAGTGCCAACAGGTCCACATGTCAAAATGGGGGAAATCTTAGCAAATGGCTTAGTGGTGATTCATGAGAATCGTTTTGTTGTTGTTTTTTAGGGTTTATCAAGGGATCTTACCTGTAACCTGTGGCTTGACTTTCAATGCGGCGAGTTCCGATTCCCTTGCAGACTATCTTTTTTCACTGACAAACACCGACCAGTTGTGCATTCCGAGATCCTTTTGTTATTTGCCTGTTTGTGGCCGCCTGTGAGCTTGCGTGATTCTTGCAATTTTCTTTCAACCTCTCATCAACTAGCTGTTTTTGCAGAATGTCAAAAATAGGATAGTTATTCACTACTCATACTAACTGTTATTTCCATTATCTGAAGTAATTTATTCATCAACTGGTTATTACAAAGCAGCATGACATGCAGGCGCTAAAGGTTTGTCAGAAGTGGGATTCGAACCCACGCCTCCAGGGGAGACTGCGACCTGAACGCAGCGCCTTAGACCGCTCGGCCATCCTGACTACATACAATTTAGTTGGGTATCGGGATGAACAGTATCGGTTAAAAGTAGGATTAGGTTTGCTGGTGCTAGTGTCTTCAGAATATGTGTCTGGAAGTATCGACAACCGTCAGGGTAAGAGTGCCAACAGGTCCACATGTCAAAATGGGGGAAATCTTAGCAAATGGCTTAGTGGTGATTCATGAGAATCGTTTTGTTGTTGTTTTTTAGGGTTTATCAAGGGATCTTACCTGTAACCTGTGGCTTGACTTTCAATGCGGCGAGTTCCGATTCCCTTGCAGACTATCTTTTTTCACTGACAAACACCGACCAGTTGTGCATTCCGAGATCCTTTTGTTATTTGCCTGTTTGTGGCCGCCTGTGAGCTTGCGTGATTCTTGCAATTTTCTTTCAACCTCTCATCAACTAGCTGTTTTTGCAGAATGTCAAAAATAGGATAGTTATTCACTACTCATACTAACTGTTATTTCCATTATCTGAAGTAATTTATTCATCAACTGGTTATTACAAAGCAGCATGACATGCAGGCGCTAAAGGTTTGTCAGAAGTGGGATTCGAACCCACGCCTCCAGGGGAGACTGCGACCTGAACGCAGCGCCTTAGACCGCTCGGCCATCCTGACTACATACAATTTAGTTGGGTATCGGGATGAACAGTATCGGTTAAAAGTAGGATTAGGTTTGCTGGTGCTAGTGTCTTCAGAATATGTGTCTGGAAGTATCGACAACCGTCAGGGTAAGAGTGCCAACAGGTCCACATGTCAAAATGGGGGAAATCTTAGCAAATGGCTTAGTGGTGATTCATGAGAATCGTTTTTTTTTTTTTTTTTAGGGTTTATCAAGGGATCTTACCTGTAACCTGTGGCTTGACTTTCAATGCGGCGAGTTCCGATTCCCTTGCAGACTATCTTTTTTCACTGACAAACACCGACCAGTTGTGCATTCCGAGATCCTTTTGTTATTTGCCTGTTTGTGGCCGCCTGTGAGCTTGCGTGATTCTTGCAATTTTCTTTCAACCTCTCATCAACTAGCTGTTTTTGCAGAATGTCAAAAATAGGATAGTTATTCACTACTCATACTAACTGTTATTTCCATTATCTGAAGTAATTTATTCATCAACTGGTTATTACAAAGCAGCATGACATGCAGGCGCTAAAGGTTTGTCAGAAGTGGGATTCGAACCCACGCCTCCAGGGGAGACTGCGACCTGAACGCAGCGCCTTAGACCGCTCGGCCATCCTGACTACATACAATTTAGTTGGGTATCGGGATGAACAGTATCGGTTAAAAGTAGGATTAGGTTTGCTGGTGCTAGTGTCTTCAGAATATGTGTCTGGAAGTATCGACAACCGTCAGGGTAAGAGTGCCAACAGGTCCACATGTCAAAATGGGGGAAATCTTAGCAAATGGCTTAGTGGTGATTCATGAGAATCGTTTTGTTGTTGTTTTTTAGGGTTTATCAAGGGATCTTACCTGTAACCTGTGGCTTGACTTTCAATGCGGCGAGTTCCGATTCCCTTGCAGACTATCTTTTTTCACTGACAAACACCGACCAGTTGTGCATTCCGAGATCCTTTTGTTATTTGCCTGTTTGTGGCCGCCTGTGAGCTTGCGTGATTCTTGCAATTTTCTTTTCTTTCAACCTCTCATCAACTAGCTGTTTTTGCAGAATGTCAAAAATAGGATAGTTATTCACTACTCATACTAACTGTTATTTCCATTATCTGAAGTAATTTATTCATCAACTGGTTATTACAAAGCAGCATGACATGCAGGCGCTAAAGGTTTGTCAGAAGTGGGATTCGAACCCACGCCTCCAGGGGAGACTGCGACCTGAACGCAGCGCCTTAGACCACTCGGCCATCCTGACTACATACAATTTAGTTGGGTATCGGGATGAACAGTATCGGTTAAAAGTAGGATTAGGTTTGCTGGTGCTAGTGTCTTCAGAATATGTGTCTGGAAGTATCGACAACCGTCAGGGTAAGAGTGCCAACAGGTCCACATGTCAAAATGGGGGAAATCTTAGCAAATGGCTTAGTGGTGATTCATGAGAATCGTTTTGTTGTTGTTTTTTAGGGTTTATCAAGGGATCTTACCTGTAACCTGTGGCTTGACTTTCAATGCGGCGAGTTCCGATTCCCTTGCAGACTATCTTTTTTCACTGACAAACACCGACCAGTTGTGCATTCCGAGATCCTTTTGTTATTTGCCTGTTTGTGGCCGCCTGTGAGCTTGTGTGATTCTTGCAATTTTCTTTCAACCTCTCATCAACTAGCTGTTTTTGCAGAATGTCAAAAATAGGATAGTTATTCACTACTCATACTAACTGTTATTTCCATTATGTGAAGTAATTTATTCATCAACTGGTTATTACAAAGCAGCATGACATGCAGGCGCTAAAGGTTTGTCAGAAGTGGGATTTGAACCCACTTCTCCAGGGGAGACTGCGACCTGAACGCAGCGCCTTAGACCGCTCGGCCATCCTGACTACATACAATTTAGTTGGGTATCGGGATGAACAGTATCGGTTAAAAGTAGGATTAGGTTTGCTGGTGCTAGTGTCTTCAGAATATGTGTCTGGAAGTATCGACAACCGTCAGGGTAAGAGTGCCAACAGGTCCACATGTCAAAATGGGGGAAATCTTAGCAAATGGCTTAGTGGTGATTCATGAGAATCGTTTTGTTGTTGTTTTTTAGGGTTTATCAAGGGATCTTACCTGTAACCTGTGGCTTGACTTTCAATGCGGCGAGTTCCGATTCCCTTGCAGACTATCTTTTTTCACTGACAAACACCGACCAGTTGTGCATTCCGAGATCCTTTTGTTATTTGCCTGTTTGTGGCCGCCTGTGAGCTTGCGTGATTCTTGCAATTTTCTTTCAACCTCTCATCAACTAGCTGTTTTTGCAGAATGTCAAAAATAGGATAGTTATTCACTACTCATACTAACTGTTATTTCCATTATCTGAAGTAATTTATTCATCAACTGGTTATTACAAAGCAGCATGACATGCAGGCGCTAAAGGTTTGTCAGAAGTGGGATTCGAACCCACGCCTCCAGGGGAGACTGCGACCTGAACGCAGCGCCTTAGACCGCTCGGCCATCCTGACTACATACAATTTAGTTGGGTATCGGGATGAACAGTATCGGTTAAAAGTAGGATTAGGTTTGCTGGTGCTAGTGTCTTCAGAATATGTGTCTGGAAGTATCGACAACCGTCAGGGTAAGAGTGCCAACAGGTCCACATGTCAAAATGGGGGAAATCTTAGCAAATGGCTTAGTGGTGATTCATGAGAATCGTTTTTTTTTTTTTTTTTAGGGTTTATCAAGGGATCTTACCTGTAACCTGTGGCTTGACTTTCAATGCGGCGAGTTCCGATTCCCTTGCAGACTATCTTTTTTCACTGACAAACACCGACCAGTTGTGCATTCCGAGATCCTTTTGTTATTTGCCTGTTTGTGGCCGCCTGTGAGCTTGCGTGATTCTTGCAATTTTCTTTCAACCTCTCATCAACTAGCTGTTTTTGCAGAATGTCAAAAATAGGATAGTTATTCACTACTCATACTAACTGTTATTTCCATTATCTGAAGTAATTTATTCATCAACTGGTTATTACAAAGCAGCATGACATGCAGGCGCTAAAGGTTTGTCAGAAGTGGGATTCGAACCCACGCCTCCAGGGGAGACTGCGACCTGAACGCAGCGCCTTAGACCGCTCGGCCATCCTGACTACATACAATTTAGTTGGGTATCGGGATGAACAGTATCGGTTAAAAGTAGGATTAGGTTTGCTGGTGCTAGTGTCTTCAGAATATGTGTCTGGAAGTATCGACAACCGTCAGGGTAAGAGTGCCAACAGGTCCACATGTCAAAATGGGGGAAATCTTAGCAAATGGCTTAGTGGTGATTCATGAGAATCGTTTTGTTGTTGTTTTTTAGGGTTTATCAAGGGATCTTACCTGTAACCTGTGGCTTGACTTTCAATGCGGCGAGTTCCGATTCCCTTGCAGACTATCTTTTTTCACTGACAAACACCGACCAGTTGTGCATTCCGAGATCCTTTTGTTATTTGCCTGTTTGTGGCCGCCTGTGAGCTTGCGTGATTCTTGCAATTTTCTTTTCTTTCAACCTCTCATCAACTAGCTGTTTTTGCAGAATGTCAAAAATAGGATAGTTATTCACTACTCATACTAACTGTTATTTCCATTATCTGAAGTAATTTATTCATCAACTGGTTATTACAAAGCAGCATGACATGCAGGCGCTAAAGGTTTGTCAGAAGTGGGATTCGAACCCACGCCTCCAGGGGAGACTGCGACCTGAACGCAGCGCCTTAGACCACTCGGCCATCCTGACTACATACAATTTAGTTGGGTATCGGGATGAACAGTATCGGTTAAAAGTAGGATTAGGTTTGCTGGTGCTAGTGTCTTCAGAATATGTGTCTGGAAGTATCGACAACCGTCAGGGTAAGAGTGCCAACAGGTCCACATGTCAAAATGGGGGAAATCTTAGCAAATGGCTTAGTGGTGATTCATGAGAATCGTTTTGTTGTTGTTTTTTAGGGTTTATCAAGGGATCTTACCTGTAACCTGTGGCTTGACTTTCAATGCGGCGAGTTCCGATTCCCTTGCAGACTATCTTTTTTCACTGACAAACACCGACCAGTTGTGCATTCCGAGATCCTTTTGTTATTTGCCTGTTTGTGGCCGCCTGTGAGCTTGTGTGATTCTTGCAATTTTCTTTCAACCTCTCATCAACTAGCTGTTTTTGCAGAATGTCAAAAATAGGATAGTTATTCACTACTCATACTAACTGTTATTTCCATTATGTGAAGTAATTTATTCATCAACTGGTTATTACAAAGCAGCATGACATGCAGGCGCTAAAGGTTTGTCAGAAGTGGGATTTGAACCCACTTCTCCAGGGGAGACTGCGACCTGAACGCAGCGCCTTAGACCGCTCGGCCATCCTGACTACATACAATTTAGTTGGGTATCGGGATGAACAGTATCGGTTAAAAGTAGGATTAGGTTTGCTGGTGCTAGTGTCTTCAGAATATGTGTCTGGAAGTATCGACAACCGTCAGGGTAAGAGTGCCAACAGGTCCACATGTCAAAATGGGGGAAATCTTAGCAAATGGCTTAGTGGTGATTCATGAGAATCGTTTTGTTGTTGTTTTTTAGGGTTTATCAAGGGATCTTACCTGTAACCTGTGGCTTGACTTTCAATGCGGCGAGTTCCGATTCCCTTGCAGACTATCTTTTTTCACTGACAAACACCGACCAGTTGTGCATTCCGAGATCCTTTTGTTATTTGCCTGTTTGTGGCCGCCTGTGAGCTTGCGTGATTCTTGCAATTTTCTTTCAACCTCTCATCAACTAGCTGTTTTTGCAGAATGTCAAAAATAGGATAGTTATTCACTACTCATACTAACTGTTATTTCCATTATCTGAAGTAATTTATTCATCAACTGGTTATTACAAAGCAGCATGACATGCAGGCGCTAAAGGTTTGTCAGAAGTGGGATTCGAACCCACGCCTCCAGGGGAGACTGCGACCTGAACGCAGCGCCTTAAACCGCTCGGCCATCCTGACTACATACAATTTAGTTGGGTATCGGGATGAACAGTATCGGTTAAAAGTAGGATTAGGTTTGCTGGTGCTAGTGTCTTCAGAATATGTGTCTGGAAGTATCGACAACCGTCAGGGTAAGAGTGCCAACAGGTCCACATGTCAAAATGGGGGAAATCTTAGCAAATGGCTTAGTGGTGATTCATGAGAATCGTTTTTTTTTTTTTTTTTAGGGTTTATCAAGGGATCTTACCTGTAACCTGTGGCTTGACTTTCAATGCGGCGAGTTCCGATTCCCTTGCAGACTATCTTTTTTCACTGACAAACACCGACCAGTTGTGCATTCCGAGATCCTTTTGTTATTTGCCTGTTTGTGGCCGCCTGTGAGCTTGCGTGATTCTTGCAATTTTCTTTCAACCTCTCATCAACTAGCTGTTTTTGCAGAATGTCAAAAATAGGATAGTTATTCACTACTCATACTAACTGTTATTTCCATTATCTGAAGTAATTTATTCATCAACTGGTTATTACAAAGCAGCATGACATGCAGGCGCTAAAGGTTTGTCAGAAGTGGGATTCGAACCCACGCCTCCAGGGGAGACTGCGACCTGAACGCAGCGCCTTAGACCGCTCGGCCATCCTGACTACATACAATTTAGTTGGGTATCGGGATGAACAGTATCGGTTAAAAGTAGGATTAGGTTTGCTGGTGCTAGTGTCTTCAGAATATGTGTCTGGAAGTATCGACAACCGTCAGGGTAAGAGTGCCAACAGGTCCACATGTCAAAATGGGGGAAATCTTAGCAAATGGCTTAGTGGTGATTCATGAGAATCGTTTTTTTTTTTTTTTTTAGGGTTTATCAAGGGATCTTACCTGTAACCTGTGGCTTGACTTTCAATGCGGCGAGTTCCGATTCCCTTGCAGACTATCTTTTTTCACTGACAAACACCGACCAGTTGTGCATTCCGAGATCCTTTTGTTATTTGCCTGTTTGTGGCCGCCTGTGAGCTTGCGTGATTCTTGCAATTTTCTTTCAACCTCTCATCAACTAGCTGTTTTTGCAGAATGTCAAAAATAGGATAGTTATTCACTACTCATACTAACTGTTATTTCCATTATCTGAAGTAATTTATTCATCAACTGGTTATTACAAAGCAGCATGACATGCAGGCACTAAAGGATTGTCAGAAGTGGGATTCGAACCCACGCCTCCAGGGGAGACTGCGACCTGAACGCAGCGCCTTAGACCGCTCAGCCATCCTGACTACATACAATTTAGTTGGGTATCGGGATGAACAGTATCGGTTAAAAGTAGGATTAGGTTTGCTGGTGCTAGTGTCTTCAGAATATGTGTCTGGAAGTATCGACAACCGTCAGGGTAAGAGTGCCAACAGGTCCACATGTCAAAATGGGGGAAATCTTAGCAAATGGCTTAGTGGTGATTCATGAGAATCGTTTTGTTGTTGTTTTTTAGGGTTTATCAAGGGATCTTACCTGTAACCTGTGGCTTGACTTTCAATGCGGCGAGTTCCGATTCCCTTGCAGACTATCTTTTTTCACTGACAAACACCGACCAGTTGTGCATTCCGAGATCCTTTTGTTATTTGCCTGTTTGTGGCCGCCTGTGAGCTTGCGTGATTCTTGCAATTTTCTTTCAACCTCTCATCAACTAGCTGTTTTTGCAGAATGTCAAAAATAGGATAGTTATTCACTACTCATACTAACTGTTATTTCCATTATCTGAAGTAATTTATTCATCAACTGGTTATTACAAAGTAGCATGACATGCAGGCGCTAAAGGTTTGTCAGAAGTGGGATTCGAACCCACGCCTCCAGGGGAGACTGCGACCTGAACGCAGCGCCTTAGACCGCTCGGCCATCGTGACTACATACAATTTATTTGGGTATCGGGATGAACAGTATCGGTTAAAAGTAGGATTAGGTTTGCTGGTGCTAGTGTCTTCAGAATATGTGTCTGGAAGTATCGACAACCGTCAGGGTAAGAGTGCCAACAGGTCCACATGTCAAAATGGGGGAAATCTTAGC
The DNA here is from genome assembly GCF_964263955.1 of Coregonus lavaretus. Lineage (NCBI taxonomy): Eukaryota > Metazoa > Chordata > Actinopteri > Salmoniformes > Salmonidae > Coregonus > Coregonus lavaretus. The sequence continues at coordinate 12,937,907 of NC_140022.1, read as the reverse complement.
AAATGGCTTAGTGGTGATTCATGAGAATCGTTTTGTTGTTGTTTTTTAGGGTTTATCAAGGGATCTTACCTGTAACCTGTGGCTTGACTTTCAATGCGGCGAGTTCCGATTCCCTTGCAGACTATCTTTTTTCACTGACAAACACCGACCAGTTGTGCATTCCGAGATCCTTTTGTTATTTGCCTGTTTGTGGCCGCCTGTGAGCTTGCGTGATTCTTGCAATTTTCTTTCAACCTCTCATCAACTAGCTGTTTTTGCAGAATGTCAAAAATAGGATAGTTATTCACTACTCATACTAACTGTTATTTCCATTATCTGAAGTAATTTATTCATCAACTGGTTATTACAAAGCAGCATGACATGCAGGCGCTAAAGGTTTGTCAGAAGTGGGATTCGAACCCACGCCTCCAGGGGAGACTGCGACCTGAACGCAGCACCTTAGACCGCTCAGCCATCCTGACTACATACAATTTAGTTGGGTATCGGGATGAACAGTATCGGTTAAAAGTAGGATTAGGTTTGCTGGTGCTAGTGTCTTCAGAATATGTGTCTGGAAGTATCGACAACCGTCAGGGTAAGAGTGCCAACAGGTCCACATGTCAAAATGGGGGAAATCTTAGCAAATGGCTTAGTGGTGATTCATGAGAATCGTTTTTTTTTTTTTTTTTAGGGTTTATCAAGGGATCTTACCTGTAACCTGTGGCTTGACTTTCAATGCGGCGAGTTCCGATTCCCTTGCAGACTATCTTTTTTCACTGACAAACACCGACCAGTTGTGCATTCCGAGATCCTTTTGTTATTTGCCTGTTTGTGGCCGCCTGTGAGCTTGCGTGATTCTTGCAATTTTCTTTCAACCTCTCATCAACTAGCTGTTTTTGCAGAATGTCAAAAATAGGATAGTTATTCACTACTCATACTAACTGTTATTTCCATTATCTGAAGTAATTTATTCATCAACTGGTTATTACAAAGCAGCATGACATGCAGGCGCTAAAGGTTTGTCAGAAGTGGGATTCGAACCCACGCCTCCAGGGGAGACTGCGACCTGAACGCAGCGCCTTAGACCGCTCGGCCATCCTGACTACATACAATTTAGTTGGGTATCGGGATGAACAGTATCGGTTAAAAGTAGGATTAGGTTTGCTGGTGCTAGTGTCTTCAGAATATGTGTCTGGAAGTATCGACAACCGTCAGGGTAAGAGTGCCAACAGGTCCACATGTCAAAATGGGGGAAATCTTAGCAAATGGCTTAGTGGTGATTCATGAGAATCGTTTTGTTGTTGTTTTTTAGGGTTTATCAAGGGATCTTACCTGTAACCTGTGGCTTGACTTTCAATGCGGCGAGTTCCGATTCCCTTGCAGACTATCTTTTTTCACTGACAAACACCGACCAGTTGTGCATTCCGAGATCCTTTTGTTATTTGCCTGTTTGTGGCCGCCTGTGAGCTTGCGTGATTCTTGCAATTTTCTTTTCTTTCAACCTCTCATCAACTAGCTGTTTTTGCAGAATGTCAAAAATAGGATAGTTATTCACTACTCATACTAACTGTTATTTCCATTATCTGAAGTAATTTATTCATCAACTGGTTATTACAAAGCAGCATGACATGCAGGCGCTAAAGGTTTGTCAGAAGTGGGATTCGAACCCACGCCTCCAGGGGAGACTGCGACCTGAACGCAGCGCCTTAGACCACTCGGCCATCCTGACTACATACAATTTAGTTGGGTATCGGGATGAACAGTATCGGTTAAAAGTAGGATTAGGTTTGCTGGTGCTAGTGTCTTCAGAATATGTGTCTGGAAGTATCGACAACCGTCAGGGTAAGAGTGCCAACAGGTCCACATGTCAAAATGGGGGAAATCTTAGCAAATGGCTTAGTGGTGATTCATGAGAATCGTTTTGTTGTTGTTTTTTAGGGTTTATCAAGGGATCTTACCTGTAACCTGTGGCTTGACTTTCAATGCGGCGAGTTCCGATTCCCTTGCAGACTATCTTTTTTCACTGACAAACACCGACCAGTTGTGCATTCCGAGATCCTTTTGTTATTTGCCTGTTTGTGGCCGCCTGTGAGCTTGCGTGATTCTTGCAATTTTCTTTCAACCTCTCATCAACTAGCTGTTTTTGCAGAATGTCAAAAATAGGATAGTTATTCACTACTCATACTAACTGTTATTTCCATTATCTGAAGTAATTTATTCATCAACTGGTTATTACAAAGCAGCATGACATGCAGGCGCTAAAGGTTTGTCAGAAGTGGGATTCGAACCCACGCCTCCAGGGGAGACTGCGACCTGAACGCAGCGCCTTAAACCGCTCGGCCATCCTGACTACATACAATTTAGTTGGGTATCGGGATGAACAGTATCGGTTAAAAGTAGGATTAGGTTTGCTGGTGCTAGTGTCTTCAGAATATGTGTCTGGAAGTATCGACAACCGTCAGGGTAAGAGTGCCAACAGGTCCACATGTCAAAATGGGGGAAATCTTAGCAAATGGCTTAGTGGTGATTCATGAGAATCGTTTTTTTTTTTTTTTTTAGGGTTTATCAAGGGATCTTACCTGTAACCTGTGGCTTGACTTTCAATGCGGCGAGTTCCGATTCCCTTGCAGACTATCTTTTTTCACTGACAAACACCGACCAGTTGTGCATTCCGAGATCCTTTTGTTATTTGCCTGTTTGTGGCCGCCTGTGAGCTTGCGTGATTCTTGCAATTTTCTTTCAACCTCTCATCAACTAGCTGTTTTTGCAGAATGTCAAAAATAGGATAGTTATTCACTACTCATACTAACTGTTATTTCCATTATCTGAAGTAATTTATTCATCAACTGGTTATTACAAAGCAGCATGACATGCAGGCGCTAAAGGTTTGTCAGAAGTGGGATTCGAACCCACGCCTCCAGGGGAGACTGCGACCTGAACGCAGCGCCTTAGACCGCTCGGCCATCCTGACTACATACAATTTAGTTGGGTATCGGGATGAACAGTATCGGTTAAAAGTAGGATTAGGTTTGCTGGTGCTAGTGTCTTCAGAATATGTGTCTGGAAGTATCGACAACCGTCAGGGTAAGAGTGCCAACAGGTCCACATGTCAAAATGGGGGAAATCTTAGCAAATGGCTTAGTGGTGATTCATGAGAATCGTTTTTTTTTTTTTTTTTAGGGTTTATCAAGGGATCTTACCTGTAACCTGTGGCTTGACTTTCAATGCGGCGAGTTCCGATTCCCTTGCAGACTATCTTTTTTCACTGACAAACACCGACCAGTTGTGCATTCCGAGATCCTTTTGTTATTTGCCTGTTTGTGGCCGCCTGTGAGCTTGCGTGATTCTTGCAATTTTCTTTCAACCTCTCATCAACTAGCTGTTTTTGCAGAATGTGAAAAATAGGATAGTTATTCACTACTCATACTAACTGTTATTTCCATTATCTGAAGTAATTTATTCATCAACTGGTTATTACAAAGCAGCATGACATGCAGGCGCTAAAGGATTGTCAGAAGTGGGATTCGAACCCACGCCTCCAGGGGAGACTGCGACCTGAACGCAGCGCCTTAGACCGCTCAGCCATCCTGACTACATACAATTTAGTTGGGTATCGGGATGAACAGTATCGGTTAAAAGTAGGATTAGGTTTGCTGGTGCTAGTGTCTTCAGAATATGTGTCTGGAAGTATCGACAACCGTCAGGGTAAGAGTGCCAACAGGTCCACATGTCAAAATGGGGGAAATCTTAGCAAATGGCTTAGTGGTGATTCATGAGAATCGTTTCGTTGTTGTTTTTTAGGGTTTATCAAGGGATCTTACCTGTAACCTGTGGCTTGACTTTCAATGCGGCGAGTTCCGATTCCCTTGCAGACTATCTTTTTTCACTGACAAACACCGACCAGTTGTGCATTCCGAGATCCTTTTGTTATTTGCCTGTTTGTGGCCGCCTGTGAGCTTGCGTGATTCTTGCAATTTTCTTTCAACCTCTCATCAACTAGCTGTTTTTGCAGAATGTCAAAAATAGGATAGTTATTCACTACTCATACTAACTGTTATTTCCATTATCTGAAGTAATTTATTCATCAACTGGTTATTACAAAGCAGCATGACATGCAGGCGCTAAAGGTTTGTCAGAAGTGGGATTCGAACCCACGCCTCCAGGGGAGACTGCGACCTGAACGCAGCGCCTTAGACCGCTCGGCCATCCTGACTACATACAATTTAGTTGGGTATCGGGATGAACAGTATCGGTTAAAAGTAGGATTAGGTTTGCTGGTGCTAGTGTCTTCAGAATATGTGTCTGGAAGTATCGACAACCGTCAGGGTAAGAGTGCCAACAGGTCCACATGTCAAAATGGGGGAAATCTTAGCAAATGGCTTAGTGGTGATTCATGAGAATCGTTTTTTTTTTTTTTTTTAGGGTTTATCAAGGGATCTTACCTGTAACCTGTGGCTTGACTTTCAATGCGGCGAGTTCCGATTCCCTTGCAGACTATCTTTTTTCACTGACAAACACCGACCAGTTGTGCATTCCGAGATCCTTTTGTTATTTGCCTGTTTGTGGCCGCCTGTGAGCTTGCGTGATTCTTGCAATTTTCTTTCAACCTCTCATCAACTAGCTGTTTTTGCAGAATGTCAAAAATAGGATAGTTATTCACTACTCATACTAACTGTTATTTCCATTATCTGAAGTAATTTATTCATCAACTGGTTATTACAAAGCAGCATGACATGCAGGCGCTAAAGGTTTGTCAGAAGTGGGATTCGAACCCACGCCTCCAGGGGAGACTGCGACCTGAACGCAGCGCCTTAGACCGCTCGGCCATCCTGACTACATACAATTTAGTTGGGTATCGGGATGAACAGTATCGGTTAAAAGTAGGATTAGGTTTGCTGGTGCTAGTGTCTTCAGAATATGTGTCTGGAAGTATCGACAACCGTCAGGGTAAGAGTGCCAACAGGTCCACATGTCAAAATGGGGGAAATCTTAGCAAATGGCTTAGTGGTGATTCATGAGAATCGTTTTTTTTTTTTTTTTTTAGGGTTTATCAAGGGATCTTACCTGTAACCTGTGGCTTGACTTTCAATGCGGCGAGTTCCGATTCCCTTGCAGACTATCTTTTTTCACTGACAAACACCGACCAGTTGTGCATTCCGAGATCCTTTTGTTATTTGCCTGTTTGTGGCCGCCTGTGAGCTTGCGTGATTCTTGCAATTTTCTTTCAACCTCTCATCAACTAGCTGTTTTTGCAGAATGTCAAAAATAGGATAGTTATTCACTACTCATACTAACTGTTATTTCCATTATCTGAAGTAATTTATTCATCAACTGGTTATTACAAAGCAGCATGACATGCAGGCGCTAAAGGTTTGTCAGAAGTGGGATTAGAACCCACGCCTCCAGGGGAGACTGCGACCTGAACGCAGCGCCTTAGACCGCTCGGCCATCCTGACTACATACAATTTAGTTGGGTATCGGGATGAACAGTATCGGTTAAAAGTAGGATTAGGTTTGCTGGTGCTAGTGTCTTCAGAATATGTGTCTGGAAGTATCGACAACCGTCAGGGTAAGAGTGCCAACAGGTCCACATGTCAAAATGGGGGAAATCTTAGCAAATGGCTTAGTGGTGATTCATGAGAATCGTTTTGTTGTTGTTTTTTAGCGTTTATCAAGGGATCTTACCTGTAACCTGTGGCTTGACTTTCAATGCGGCGAGTTCCGATTCCCTTGCAGACTATCTTTTTTCACTGACAAACACCGACCAGTTGTGCATTCCGAGATCCTTTTGTTATTTGCCTGTTTGTGGCCGCCTGTGAGCTTGCGTGATTCTTGCAATTTTCTTTCAACCTCTCATCAACTAGCTGTTTTTGCAGAATGTCAAAAATAGGATAGTTATTCACTACTCATACTAACTGTTATTTCCATTATCTGAAGTAATTTATTCATCAACTGGTTATTACAAAGTAGCATGACATGCAGGCGCTAAAGGTTTGTCAGAAGTGGGATTCGAACCCACACCTCCAGGGGAGACTGCGACCTGAACGCAGCGCCTTAGACCGCTCGGCCATCCTGACTACATACAATTTAGTTGGGTATCGGGATGAACAGTATCGGTTAAAAGTAGGATTAGGTTTGCTGGTGCTAGTGTCTTCAGAATATGTGTCTGGAAGTATCGACAACCGTCAGGGTAAGAGTGCCAACAGGTCCACATGTCAAAATGGGGGAAATCTTAGCAAATGGCTTAGTGGTGATTCATGAGAATCGTTTTGTTGTTGTTTTTTAGGGTTTATCAAGGGATCTTACCTGTAACCTGTGGCTTGACTTTCAATGCGGCGAGTTCCGATTCCCTTGCAGACTATCTTTTTTCACTGACAAACACCGACCAGTTGTGCATTCCGAGATCCTTTTGTTATTTGCCTGTTTGTGGCCGCCTGTGAGCTTGCGTGATTCTTGCAATTTTCTTTCAACCTCTCATCAACTAGCTGTTTTTGCAGAATGTCAAAAATAGGATAGTTATTCACTACTCATACTAACTGTTATTTCCATTATCTGAAGTAATTTATTCATCAACTGGTTATTACAAAGCAGCATGACATGCAGGCGCTAAAGGTTTGTCAGAAGTGGGATTCGAACCCACGCCTCCAGGGGAGACTGCGACCTGAACGCAGCGCCTTAGACCGCTCAGCCATCCTGACTACATACAATTTAGTTGGGTATCGGGATGAACAGTATCGGTTAAAAGTAGGATTAGGTTTGCTGGTGCTAGTGTCTTCAGAATATGTGTCTGGAAGTATCGACAACCGTCAGGGTAAGAGTGCCAACAGGTCCACATGTCAAAATGGGGGAAATCTTAGCAAATGGCTTAGTGGTGATTCATGAGAATCGTTTTGTTGTTGTTTTTTAGGGTTTATCAAGGGATCTTACCTGTAACCTGTGGCTTGACTTTCAATGCGGCGAGTTCCGATTCCCTTGCAGACTATCTTTTTTCACTGACAAACACCGACCAGTTGTGCATTCCGAGATCCTTTTGTTATTTGCCTGTTTGTGGCCGCCTGTGAGCTTGCGTGATTCTTGCAATTTTCTTTCAACCTCTCATCAACTAGCTGTTTTTGCAGAATGTCAAAAATAGGATAGTTATTCACTACTCATACTAACTGTTATTTCCATTATCTGAAGTAATTTATTCATCAACTGGTTATTACAAAGCAGCATGACATGCAGGCGCTAAAGGTTTGTCAGAAGTGGGATTCGAACCCACGCCTCCAGGGGAGACTGCGACCTGAACGCAGCGCCTTAGACCGCTCGGCCATCCTGACTACATACAATTTAGTTGGGTATCGGGATGAACAGTATCGGTTAAAAGTAGGATTAGGTTTGCTGGTGCTAGTGTCTTCAGAATATGTGTCTGGAAGTATCGACAACCGTCAGGGTAAGAGTGCCAACAGGTCCACATGTCAAAATGGGGGAAATCTTAGCAAATGGCTTAGTGGTGATTCATGAGAATCGTTTTGTTGTTGTTTTTTAGGGTTTATCAAGGGATCTTACCTGTAACCTGTGGCTTGACTTTCAATGCGGCGAGTTCCGATTCCCTTGCAGACTATCTTTTTTCACTGACAAACACCGACCAGTTGTGCATTCCGAGATCCTTTTGTTATTTGCCTGTTTGTGGCCGCCTGTGAGCTTGCGTGATTCTTGCAATTTTCTTTCAACCTCTCATCAACTAGCTGTTTTTGCAGAATGTCAAAAATAGGATAGTTATTCACTACTCATACTAACTGTTATTTCCATTATCTGAAGTAATTTATTCATCAACTGGTTATTACAAAGCAGCATGACATGCAGGCGCTAAAGGTTTGTCAGAAGTGGGATTCGAACCCACGCCTCCAGGGGAGACTGCGACCTGAACGCAGCGCCTTAGACCGCTCGGCCATCCTGACTACATACAATTTAGTTGGGTATCGGGATGAACAGTATCGGTTAAAAGTAGGATTAGGTTTGCTGGTGCTAGTGTCTTCAGAATATGTGTCTGGAAGTATCGACAACCGTCAGGGTAAGAGTGCCAACAGGTCCACATGTCAAAATGGGGGAAATCTTAGCAAATGGCTTAGTGGTGATTCATGAGAATCGTTTTGTTGTTGTTTTTTAGGGTTTATCAAGGGATCTTACCTGTAACCTGTGGCTTGACTTTCAATGCGGCGAGTTCCGATTCCCTTGCAGACTATCTTTTTTCACTGACAAACACCGACCAGTTGTGCATTCCGAGATCCTTTTGTTATTTGCCTGTTTGTGGCCGCCTGTGAGCTTGCGTGATTCTTGCAATTTTCTTTCAACCTCTCATCAACTAGCTGTTTTTGCAGAATGTCAAAAATAGGATAGTTATTCACTACTCATACTAACTGTTATTTCCATTATCTGAAGTAATTTATTCATCAACTGGTTATTACAAAGCAGCATGACATGCAGGCGCTAAAGGTTTGTCAGAAGTGGGATTCGAACCCACGCCTCCAGGGGAGACTGCGACCTGAACGCAGCGCCTTAGACCGCTCGGCCATCCTGACTACATACAATTTAGTTGGGTATCGGGATGAACAGTATCGGTTAAAAGTAGGATTAGGTTTGCTGGTGCTAGTGTCTTCAGAATATGTGTCTGGAAGTATCGACAACCGTCAGGGTAAGAGTGCCAACAGGTCCACATGTCAAAATGGGGGAAATCTTAGCAAATGGCTTAGTGGTGATTCATGAGAATCGTTTCGTTGTTGTTTTTTAGGGTTTATCAAGGGATCTTACCTGTAACCTGTGGCTTGACTTTCAATGCGGCGAGTTCCGATTCCCTTGCAGACTATCTTTTTTCACTGACAAACACCGACCAGTTGTGCATTCCGAGATCCTTTTGTTATTTGCCTGTTTGTGGCCGCCTGTGAGCTTGCGTGATTCTTGCAATTTTCTTTCAACCTCTCATCAACTAGCTGTTTTTGCAGAATGTCTAAAATAGGATAGTTATTCACTACTCATACTAACTGTTATTTCCATTATCTGAAGTAATTTATTCATCAACTGGTTATTACAAAGCAGCATGACATGCAGGCGCTAAAGGTTTGTCAGAAGTGGGATTCGAACCCACGCCTCCAGGGGAGACTGCGACCTGAACGCAGCGCCTTAGACCGCTCGGCCATCCTGACTACATACAATTTAGTTGGGTATCGGGATGAACAGTATCGGTTAAAAGTAGGATTAGGTTTGCTGGTGCTAGTGTCTTCAGAATATGTGTCTGGAAGTATCGACAACCGTCAGGGTAAGAGTGCCAACAGGTCCACATGTCAAAATGGGGGAAATCTTAGCAAATGGCTTAGTGGTGATTCATGAGAATCGTTTTGTTGTTGTTTTTTAGGGTTTATCAAGGGATCTTACCTGTAACCTGTGGCTTGACTTTCAATGCGGCGAGTTCCGATTCCCTTGCAGACTATCTTTTTTCACTGACAAACACCGACCAGTTGTGCATTCCGAGATCCTTTTGTTATTTGCCTGTTTGTGGCCGCCTGTGAGCTTGCGTGATTCTTGCAATTTTCTTTCAACCTCTCATCAACTAGCTGTTTTTGCAGAATGTCAAAAATAGGATAGTTATTCACTACTCATACTAACTGTTATTTCCATTATCTGAAGTAATTTATTCATCAACTGGTTATTACAAAGCAGCATGACATGCAGGCGCTAAAGGTTTGTCAGAAGTGGGATTTGAACCCACGCCTCCAGGGGAGACTGCGACCTGAACGCAGCGCCTTAGACCGCTCAGCCATCCTGACTACATACAATTTAGTTGGGTATCGGGATGAACAGTATCGGTTAAAAGTAGGATTAGGTTTGCTGGTGCTAGTGTCTTCAGAATATGTGTCTGGAAGTATCGACAACCGTCAGGGTAAGAGTGCCAACAGGTCCACATGTCAAAATGGGGGAAATCTTAGCAAATGGCTTAGTGGTGATTCATGAGAATCGTTTTTTTTTTTTTTTTTAGGGTTTATCAAGGGATCTTACCTGTAACCTGTGGCTTGACTTTCAATGCGGCGAGTTCCGATTCCCTTGCAGACTATCTTTTTTCACTGACAAACACCGACCAGTTGTGCATTCCGAGATCCTTTTGTTATTTGCCTGTTTGTGGCCGCCTGTGAGCTTGCGTGATTCTTGCAATTTTCTTTCAACCTCTCATCAACTAGCTGTTTTTGCAGAATGTCAAAAATAGGATAGTTATTCACTACTCATACTAACTGTTATTTCCATTATCTGAAGTAATTTATTCATCAACTGGTTATTACAAAGCAGCATGACATGCAGGCGCTAAAGGTTTGTCAGAAGTGGGATTCGAACCCACGCCTCCAGGGGAGACTGCGACCTGAACGCAGCGCCTTAGACCGCTCGGCCATCCTGACTACATACAATTTAGTTGGGTATCGGGATGAACAGTATCGGTTAAAAGTAGGATTAGGTTTGCTGGTGCTAGTGTCTTCAGAATATGTGTCTGGAAGTATCGACAACCGTCAGGGTAAGAGTGCCAACAGGTCCACATGTCAAAATGGGGGAAATCTTAGCAAATGGCTTAGTGGTGATTCATGAGAATCGTTTTGTTGTTGTTTTTTAGGGTTTATCAAGGGATCTTACCTGTAACCTGTGGCTTGACTTTCAATGCGGCGAGTTCCGATTCCCTTGCAGACTATCTTTTTTCACTGACAAACACCGACCAGTTGTGCATTCCGAGATCCTTTTGTTATTTGCCTGTTTGTGGCCGCCTGTGAGCTTGCGTGATTCTTGCAATTTTCTTTCAACCTCTCATCAACTAGCTGTTTTTGCAGAATGTCAAAAATAGGATAGTTATTCACTACTCATACTAACTGTTATTTCCATTATCTGAAGTAATTTATTCATCAACTGGTTATTACAAAGTAGCATGACATGCAGGCGCTAAAGGTTTGTCAGAAGTGGGATTCGAACCCACGCCTCCAGGGGAGACTGCGACCTGAACGCAGCGCCTTAGACCGCTCGGCCATCCTGACTACATACAATTTAGTTGGGTATCGGGATGAACAGTATCGGTTAAAAGTAGGATTAGGTTTGCTGGTGCTAGTGTCTTCAGAATATGTGTCTGGAAGTATCGACAACCGTCAGGGTAAGAGTGCCAACAGGTCCACATGTCAAAATGGGGGAAATCTTAGCAAATGGCTTAGTGGTGATTCATGAGAATCGTTTTTTTTTTTTTTTTTAGGGTTTATCAAGGGATCTTACCTGTAACCTGTGGCTTGACTTTCAATGCGGCGAGTTCCGATTCCCTTGCAGACTATCTTTTTTCACTGACAAACACCGACCAGTTGTGCATTCCGAGATCCTTTTGTTATTTGCCTGTTTGTGGCCGCCTGTGAGCTTGCGTGATTCTTGCAATTTTCTTTCAACCTCTCATCAACTAGCTGTTTTTGCAGAATGTCAAAAATAGGATAGTTATTCACTACTCATACTAACTGTTATTTCCATTATCTGAAGTAATTTATTCATCAACTGGTTATTACAAAGCAGCATGACATGCAGGCGCTAAAGGTTTGTCAGAAGTGGGATTCGAACCCACGCCTCCAGGGGAGACTGCGACCTGAACGCAGCGCCTTAGACCGCTCGGCCATCCTGACTACATACAAATTAGTTGGGTATCGGGATGAACAGTATCGGTTAAAAGTAGGATTAGGTTTGCTGGTGCTAGTGTCTTCAGAATATGTGTCTGGAAGTATCGACAACCGTCAGGGTAAGAGTGCCAACAGGTCCACATGTCAAAATGGGGGAAATCTTAGCAAATGGCTTAGTGGTGATTCATGAGAATCGTTTTGTTGTTGTTTTTTAGCGTTTATCAAGGGATCTTACCTGTAACCTGTGGCTTGACTTTCAATGCGGCGAGTTCCGATTCCCTTGCAGACTATCTTTTTTCACTGACAAACACCGACCAGTTGTGCATTCCGAGATCCTTTTGTTATTTGCCTGTTTGTGGCCGCCTGTGAGCTTGCGTGATTCTTGCAATTTTCTTTCAACCTCTCATCAACTAGCTGTTTTTGCAGAATGTCAAAAATAGGATAGTTATTCACTACTCATACTAACTGTTATTTCCATTATCTGAAGTAATTTATTCATCAACTGGTTATTACAAAGTAGCATGACATGCAGGCGCTAAAGGTTTGTCAGAAGTGGGATTCGAACCCACGCCTCCAGGGGAGACTGCGACCTGAACGCAGCGCCTTAGACCGCTCGGCCATCCTGACTACATACAATTTAGTTGGGTATCGGGATGAACAGTATCGGTTAAAAGTAGGATTAGGTTTGCTGGTGCTAGTGTCTTCAGAATATGTGTCTGGAAGTATCGACAACCGTCAGGGTAAGAGTGCCAACAGGTCCACATGTCAAAATGGGGGAAATCTTAGCAAATGGCTTAGTGGTGATTCATGAGAATCGTTTTGTTGTTGTTTTTTAGGGTTTATCAAGGGATCTTACCTGTAACCTGTGGCTTGACTTTCAATGCGGCAAGTTCCGATTCCCTTGCAGACTATCTTTTTTCACTGACAAACACCGACCAGTTGTGCATTCCGAGATCCTTTTGTTATTTGCCTGTTTGTGGCCGCCTGTGAGCTTGCGTGATTCTTGCAATTTTCTTTCAACCTCTCATCAACTAGCTGTTTTTGCAGAATGTCAAAAATAGGATAGTTATTCACTACTCATACTAACTGTTATTTCCATTATCTGAAGTAATTTATTCATCAACTGGTTATTACAAAGCAGCATGACATGTAGGCGCTAAAGGTTTGTCAGAAGTGGGATTTGAACCCACGCCTCCAGGGGAGACTGCGACCTGAACGCAGCGCCTTAGACCGCTCGGCCATCGTGACTATATACAATTTAGTTGGGTATCGGGATGAACAGTATCGGTTAAAAGTAGGATTAGGTTTGCTGGTGCTAGTGTCTTCAGAATATGTGTCTGGAAGTATCGACAACCGTCAGGGTAAGAGTGCCAACAGGTCCACATGTCAAAATGGGGGAAATCTTAGCAAATGGCTTAGTGGTGATTCATGAGAATCGTTTTGTTGTTGTTTTTTAGGGTTTATCAAGGGATCTTACCTGTAACCTGTGGCTTGACTTTCAATGCGGCGAGTTCCGATTCCCTTGCAGACTATCTTTTTTCACTGACAAACACCGACCAGTTGTGCATTCCGAGATCCTTTTGTTATTTGCCTGTTTGTGGCCGCCTGTGAGCTTGCGTGATTCTTGCAATTTTCTTTCAACCTCTCATCAACTAGCTGTTTTTGCAGAATGTCAAAAATAGGATAGTTATTCACTACTCATACTAACTGTTATTTCCATTATCTGAAGTAATTTATTCATCAACTGGTTATTACAAAGCAGCATGACATGCAGGCGCTAAAGGTTTGTCAGAAGTGGGATTCGAACCCACGCCTCCAGGGGAGACTGCGACCTGAACGCAGCGCCTTAGACCGCTCAGCCATCCTGACTACATACAATTTAGTTGGGTATCGGGATGAACAGTATCGGTTAAAAGTAGGATTAGGTTTGCTGGTGCTAGTGTCTTCAGAATATGTGTCTGGAAGTATCGACAACCGTCAGGGTAAGAGTGCCAACAGGTCCACATGTCAAAATAGGGGAAATCTTAGCAAATGGCTTAGTGGTGATTCATGAGAATCGTTTTGTTGTTGTTTTTTAGGGTTTATCAAGGGATCTTACCTGTAACCTGTGGCTTGACTTTCAATGCGGCGAGTTCCGATTCCCTTGCAGACTATCTTTTTTCACTGACAAACACCGACCAGTTGTGCATTCCGAGATCCTTTTGTTATTTGCCTGTTTGTGGCCGCCTGTGAGCTTGCGTGATTCTTGCAATTTTCTTTCAACCTCTCATCAACTAGCTGTTTTTGCAGAATGTCAAAAATAGGATAGTTATTCACTACTCATACTAACTGTTATTTCCATTATCTGAAGTAATTTATTCATCAACTGGTTATTACAAAGCAGCATGACATGCAGGCGCTAAAGGTTTGTCAGAAGTGGGATTCGAACCCACTCCTCCAGGGGAGACTGCGACCTGAACGCAGCGCCTTAGACCGCTCGGCCATCCTGACTACATACAATTTAGTTGAGTATCGGGATGAACAGTATCGGTTAAAAGTAGGATTAGGTTTGCTGGTGCTAGTGTCTTCAGAATATGTGTCTGGAAGTATCGACAACCGTCAGGGTAAGAGTGCCAACAGGTCCACATGTCAAAATGGGGGAAATCTTAGCAAATGGCTTAGTGGTGATTCATGAGAATCGTTTTGTTGTTGTTTTTTAGCGTTTATCAAGGGATCTTACCTGTAACCTGTGGCTTGACTTTCAATGCGGCGAGTTCCGATTCCCTTGCAGACTATCTTTTTTCACTGACAAACACCGACCAGTTGTGCATTCCGAGATCCTTTTGTTATTTGCCTGTTTGTGGCCGCCTGTGAGCTTGCGTGATTCTTGCAATTTTCTTTCAACCTCTCATCAACTAGCTGTTTTTGCAGAATGTCAAAAATAGGATAGTTATTCACTACTCATACTAACTGTTATTTCCATTATCTGAAGTAATTTATTCATCAACTGGTTATTACAAAGTAGCATGACATGCAGGCGCTAAAGATTTGTCAGAAGTGGGATTCGAACCCACGCCTCCAGGGGAGACTGCGACCTGAACGCAGCGCCTTAGACCGCTCGGCCATCCTGACTACATACAATTTAGTTGGGTATCGGGATGAACAGTATCGGTTAAAAGTAGGATTAGGTTTGCTGGTGCTAGTGTCTTCAGAATATGTGTCTGGAAGTATCGACAACCGTCAGGGTAAGAGTGCCAACAGGTCCACATGTCAAAATGGGGGAAATCTTAGCAAATGGCTTAGTGGTGATTCATGAGAATCGTTTTGTTGTTGTTTTTTAGGGTTTATCAAGGGATCTTACCTGTAACCTGTGGCTTGACTTTCAATGCGGCAAGTTCCGATTCCCTTGCAGACTATCTTTTTTCACTGACAAACACCGACCAGTTGTGCATTCCGAGATCCTTTTGTTATTTGCCTGTTTGTGGCCGCCTGTGAGCTTGCGTGATTCTTGCAATTTTCTTTCAACCTCTCATCAACTAGCTGTTTTTGCAGAATGTCAAAAATAGGATAGTTATTCACTACTCATACTAACTGTTATTTCCATTATCTGAAGTAATTTATTCATCAACTGGTTATTACAAAGCAGCATGACATGTAGGCGCTAAAGGTTTGTCAGAAGTGGGATTTGAACCCACGCCTCCAGGGGAGACTGCGACCTGAACGCAGCGCCTTAGACCGCTCGGCCATCGTGACTACATACAATTTAGTTGGGTATCGGGATGAACAGTATCGGTTAAAAGTAGGATTAGGTTTGCTGGTGCTAGTGTCTTCAGAATATGTGTCTGGAAGTATCGACAACCGTCAGGGTAAGAGTGCCAACAGGTCCACATGTCAAAATGGGGGAAATCTTAGCAAATGGCTTAGTGGTGATTCATGAGAATCGTTTTGTTGTTGTTTTTTAGGGTTTATCAAAGGATCTTACCTGTAACCTGTGGCTTGACTTTCAATGCGGCGAGTTCCGATTCCCTTGCAGACTATCTTTTTTCACTGACAAACACCGACCAGTTGTGCATTCCGAGATCCTTTTGTTATTTGCCTGTTTGTGGCCGCCTGTGAGCTTGCGTGATTCTTGCAATTTTCTTTCAACCTCTCATCAACTAGCTGTTTTTGCAGAATGTCAAAAATAGGATAGTTATTCACTACTCATACTAACTGTTATTTCCATTATCTGAAGTAATTTATTCATCAACTGGTTATTACAAAGCAGCATGACATGCAGGCGCTAAAGGTTTGTCAGAAGTGGGATTCGAACCCACGCCTCCAGGGGAGACTGCGACCTGAACGCAGCGCCTTAGACCGCTCAGCCATCCTGACTACATACAATTTAGTTGGGTATCGGGATGAACAGTATCGGTTAAAAGTAGGATTAGGTTTGCTGGTGCTAGTGTCTTCAGAATATGTGTCTGGAAGTATCGACAACCGTCAGGGTAAGAGTGCCAACAGGTCCACATGTCAAAATAGGGGAAATCTTAGCAAATGGCTTAGTGGTGATTCATGAGAATCGTTTTGTTGTTGTTTTTTAGGGTTTATCAAGGGATCTTACCTGTAACCTGTGGCTTGACTTTCAATGCGGCGAGTTCCGATTCCCTTGCAGACTATCTTTTTTCACTGACAAACACCGACCAGTTGTGCATTCCGAGATCCTTTTGTTATTTGCCTGTTTGTGGCCGCCTGTGAGCTTGCGTGATTCTTGCAATTTTCTTTCAACCTCTCATCAACTAGCTGTTTTTGCAGAATGTCAAAAATAGGATAGTTATTCACTACTCATACTAACTGTTATTTCCATTATCTGAAGTATTTTATTCATCAACTGGTTATTACAAAGCAGCATGACATGCAGGCGCTAAAGGTTTGTCAGAAGTGGGATTCGAACCCACTCCTCCAGGGGAGACTGCGACCTGAACGCTGCGCCTTAGACCGCTCGGCCATCCTGACTACATACAATTTAGTTGAGTATCGGGATGAACAGTATCGGTTAAAAGTAGGATTAGGTTTGCTGGTGCTAGTGTCTTCAGAATATGTGTCTGGAAGTATCGACAACCGTCAGGGTAAGAGTGCCAACAGGTCCACATGTCAAAATGGGGGAAATCTTAGCAAATGGCTTAGTGGTGATTCATGAGAATCGTTTTGTTGTTGTTTTTTAGCGTTTATCAAGGGATCTTACCTGTAACCTGTGGCTTGACTTTCAATGCGGCGAGTTCCGATTCCCTTGCAGACTATCTTTTTTCACTGACAAACACCGACCAGTTGTGCATTCCGAGATCCTTTTGTTATTTGCCTGTTTGTGGCCGCCTGTGAGCTTGCGTGATTCTTGCAATTTTCTTTCAACCTCTCATCAACTAGCTGTTTTTGCAGAATGTCAAAAATAGGATAGTTATTCACTACTCATACTAACTGTTATTTCCATTATCTGAAGTAATTTATTCATCAACTGGTTATTACAAAGTAGCATGACATGCAGGCGCTAAAGATTTGTCAGAAGTGGGATTCGAACCCACGCCTCCAGGGGAGACTGCGACCTGAACGCAGCGCCTTAGACCGCTCGGCCATCCTGACTACATACAATTTAGTTGGGTATCGGGATGAACAGTATCGGTTAAAAGTAGGATTAGGTTTGCTGGTGCTAGTGTCTTCAGAATATGTGTCTGGAAGTATCGACAACCGTCAGGGTAAGAGTGCCAACAGGTCCACATGTCAAAATGGGGGAAATCTTAGCAAATGGCTTAGTGGTGATTCATGAGAATCGTTTTGTTGTTGTTTTTTAGGGTTTATCAAGGGATCTTACCTGTAACCTGTGGCTTGACTTTCAATGCGGCAAGTTCCGATTCCCTTGCAGACTATCTTTTTTCACTGACAAACACCGACCAGTTGTGCATTCCGAGATCCTTTTGTTATTTGCCTGTTTGTGGCCGCCTGTGAGCTTGCGTGATTCTTGCAATTTTCTTTCAACCTCTCATCAACTAGCTGTTTTTGCAGAATGTCAAAAATAGGATAGTTATTCACTACTCATACTAACTGTTATTTCCATTATCTGAAGTAATTTATTCATCAACTGGTTATTACAAAGCAGCATGACATGTAGGCGCTAAAGGTTTGTCAGAAGTGGGATTTGAACCCACGCCTCCAGGGGAGACTGCGACCTGAACGCAGCGCCTTAGACCGCTCGGCCATCGTGACTACATACAATTTAGTTGGGTATCGGGATGAACAGTATCGGTTAAAAGTAGGATTAGGTTTGCTGGTGCTAGTGTCTTCAGAATATGTGTCTGGAAGTATCGACAACCGTCAGGGTAAGAGTGCCAACAGGTCCACATGTCAAAATGGGGGAAATCTTAGCAAATGGCTTAGTGGTGATTCATGAGAATCGTTTTGTTGTTGTTTTTTAGGGTTTATCAAAGGATCTTACCTGTAACCTGTGGCTTGACTTTCAATGCGGCGAGTTCCGATTCCCTTGCAGACTATCTTTTTTCACTGACAAACACCGACCAGTTGTGCATTCCGAGATCCTTTTGTTATTTGCCTGTTTGTGGCCGCCTGTGAGCTTGCGTGATTCTTGCAATTTTCTTTCAACCTCTCATCAACTAGCTGTTTTTGCAGAATGTCAAAAATAGGATAGTTATTCACTACTCATACTAACTGTTATTTCCATTATCTGAAGTAATTTATTCATCAACTGGTTATTACAAAGCAGCATGACATGCAGGCGCTAAAGGTTTGTCAGAAGTGGGATTCTAACCCACGCCTCCAGGGGAGACTGCGACCTGAACGCAGCGCCTTAGACCGCTCGGCCATCCTGACTACATACAATTTAGTTGGGTATCGGGATGAACAGTATCGGTTAAAAGTAGGATTAGGTTTGCTGGTGCTAGTGTCTTCAGAATATGTGTCTGGAAGTATCGACAACCGTCAGGGTAAGAGTGCCAACAGGTCCACATGTCAAAATGGGGGAAATCTTAGCAAATGGCTTAGTGGTGATTCATGAGAATCGTTTTGTTGTTGTTTTTTAGGGTTTATCAAGGGATCTTACCTGTAACCTGTGGCTTGACTTTCAATGCGGCGAGTTCCGATTCCCTTGCAGACTATCTTTTTTCACTGACAAACACCGACCAGTTGTGCATTCCGAGATCCTTTTGTTATTTGCCTGTTTGTGGCCGCCTGTGAGCTTGCGTGATTCTTGCAATTTTCTTTCAACCTCTCATCAACTAGCTGTTTTTGCAGAATGTCAAAAATAGGATAGTTATTCACTACTCATACTAACTGTTATTTCCATTATCTGAAGTAATTTATTCATCAACTGGTTATTACAAAGCAGCATGACATGCAGGCGCTAAAGGTTTGTCAGAAGTGGGATTCGAACCCACGCCTCCAGGGGAGACTGCGACCTGAACGCATCGCCTTAGACCGCTCAGCCTTCCTGACTACATACAATTTAGTTGGGTATCGGGATGAACAGTATCGGTTAAAAGTAGGATTAGGTTTGCTGGTGCTAGTGTCTTCAGAATATGTGTCTGGAAGTATCGACAACCGTCAGGGTAAGAGTGCCAACAGGTCCACATGTCAAAATGGGGGAAATCTTAGCAAATGGCTTAGTGGTGATTCATGAGAATCGTTTTGTTGTTGTTTTTTAGGGTTTATCAAAGGATCTTACCTGTAACCTGTGGCTTGACTTTCAATGCGGCGAGTTCCGATTCCCTTGCAGACTATCTTTTTTCACTGACAAACACCGACCAGTTGTGCATTCCGAGATCCTTTTGTTATTTGCCTGTTTGTGGCCGCCTGTGAGCTTGCGTGATTCTTGCAATTTTCTTTCAACCTCTCATCAACTAGCTGTTTTTGCAGAATGTCAAAAATAGGATAGTTATTCACTACTCATACTAACTGTTATTTCCATTATCTGAAGTAATTTATTCATCAACTGGTTATTACAAAGCAGCATGACATGCAGGCGCTAAAGGTTTGTCAGAAGTGGGATTCAAACCCACGCCTCCAGGGGAGACTGCGACCTGAACGCAGCGCCTTAGACCGCTCGGCCATCCTGACTACATACAATTTAGTTGGGTATCGGGATGAACAGTATCGGTTAAAAGTAGGATTAGGTTTGCTGGTGCTAGTGTCTTCAGAATATGTGTCTGGAAGTATCGACAACCGTCAGGGTAAGAGTGCCAACAGGTCCACATGTCAAAATGGGGGAAATCTTAGCAAATGGCTTAGTGGTGATTCATGAGAATCGTTTTGTTGTTGTTTTTTAGGGTTTATCAAGGGATCTTACCTGTAACCTGTGGCTTGACTTTCAATGCGGCGAGTTCCGATTCCCTTGCAGACTATCTTTTTTCACTGACAAACACCGACCAGTTGTGCATTCCGAGATCCTTTTGTTATTTGCCTGTTTGTGGCCGCCTGTGAGCTTGCGTGATTCTTGCAATTTTCTTTCAACCTCTCATCAACTAGCTGTTTTTGCAGAATGTCAAAAATAGGATAGTTATTCACTACTCATACTAACTGTTATTTCCATTATCTGAAGTAATTTATTCATCAACTGGTTATTACAAAGCAGCATGACATGCAGGCGCTAAAGGTTTGTCAGAAGTGGGATTCGAACCCACGCCTCCAGGGGAGACTGCGACCTGAACGCATCGCCTTAGACCGCTCAGCCTTCCTGACTACATACAATTTAGTTGGGTATCGGGATGAACAGTATCGGTTAAAAGTAGGATTAGGTTTGCTGGTGCTAGTGTCTTCAGAATATGTGTCTGGAAGTATCGACAACCGTCAGGGTAAGAGTGCCAACAGGTCCACATGTCAAAATGGGGGAAATCTTAGCAAATGGCTTAGTGGTGATTCATGAGAATCGTTTTGTTGTTGTTTTTTAGGGTTTATCAAAGGATCTTACCTGTAACCTGTGGCTTGACTTTCAATGCGGCGAGTTCCGATTCCCTTGCAGACTATCTTTTTTCACTGACAAACACCGACCAGTTGTGCATTCCGAGATCCTTTTGTTATTTGCCTGTTTGTGGCCGCCTGTGAGCTTGCGTGATTCTTGCAATTTTCTTTCAACCTCTCATCAACTAGCTGTTTTTGCAGAATGTCAAAAATAGGATAGTTATTCACTACTCATACTAACTGTTATTTCCATTATCTGAAGTAATTTATTCATCAACTGGTTATTACAAAGCAGCCTGACATGCAGGCGCTAAAGGTTTGTCAGAAGTGGGATTCGAACCCACGCCTCCAGGGGAGACTGCGACCTGAACGCAGCGCCTTAGACCGCTCGGCCATCCTGACTACATACAATTTAGTTGGGTATCGGGATGAACAGTATCGGTTAAAAGTAGGATTAGGTTTGCTGGTGCTAGTGTCTTCAGAATATGTGTCTGGAAGTATCGACAACCGTCAGGGTAAGAGTGCCAACAGGTCCACATGTCAAAATGGGGGAAATCTTAGCAAATGGCTTAGTGGTGATTCATGAGAATCGTTTTGTTGTTGTTTTTTAGGGTTTATCAAGGGATCTTACCTGTAACCTGTGGCTTGACTTTCAATGCGGCGAGTTCCGATTCCCTTGCAGACTATCTTTTTTCACTGACAAACACCGACCAGTTGTGCATTCCGAGATCCTTTTGTTATTTGCCTGTTTGTGGCCGCCTGTGAGCTTGCGTGATTCTTGCAATTTTCTTTCAACCTCTCATCAACTAGCTGTTTTTGCAGAATGTCAAAAATAGGATAGTTATTCACTACTCATACTAACTGTTATTTCCATTATCTGAAGTAATTTATTCATCAACTGGTTATTACAAAGCAGCATGACATGCAGGCGCTAAAGGTTTGTCAGAAGTGGGATTCAAACCCACGCCTCCAGGGGAGACTGCGACCTGAACGCATCGCCTTAGACCGCTCAGCCATCCTGACTACATACAATTTAGTTGGGTATCGGGATGAACAGTATCGGTTAAAAGTAGGATTAGGTTTGCTGGTGCTAGTGTCTTCAGAATATGTGTCTGGAAGTATCGACAACCGTCAGGGTAAGAGTGCCAACAGGTCCACATGTCAAAATGGGGGAAATCTTAGCAAATGGCTTAGTGGTGATTCATGAGAATCGTTTTGTTGTTGTTTTTTAGGGTTTATCAAGGGATCTTACCTGTAACCTGTGGCTTGACTTTCAATGTGGCGAGTTCCGATTCCCTTGCAGACTATCTTTTTTCACTGACAAACACCGACCAGTTGTGCATTCCGAGATCCTTTTGTTATTTGCCTGTTTGTGGCCGCCTGTGAGCTTGCGTGATTCTTGCAATTTTCTTTCAACCTCTCATCAACTAGCTGTTTTTGCAGAATGTCAAAAATAGGATAGTTATTCACTACTCATACTAACTGTTATTTCCATTATCTGAAGTAATTTATTCATCAACTGGTTATTACAAAGCTGCATGACATGCAGGCGCTAAAGGTTTGTCAGAAGTGGGATTCGAACCCACGCCTCCAGGGGAGACTGCGACCTGAACGCAGCGCCTTAGACCACTCGGCCATCCTGACTACATACAATTTAGTTGGGTATCGGGATGAACAGTATCGGTTAAAAGTAGGATTAGGTTTGCTGGTGCTAGTGTCTTCAGAATATGTGTCTGGAAGTATCGACAACCGTCAGGGTAAGAGTGCCAACAGGTCCACATGTCAAAATGGGGGAAATCTTAGCAAATGGCTTAGTGGTGATTCATGAGAATCGTTTTGTTGTTGTTTTTTAGGGTTTATCAAGGGATCTTACCTGTAACCTGTGGCTTGACTTTCAATGCGGCGAGTTCCGATTCCCTTGCAGACTATCTTTTTTCACTGACAAACACCGACCAGTTGTGCATTCCGAGATCCTTTTGTTATTTGCCTGTTTGTGGCCGCCTGTGAGCTTGCGTGATTCTTGCAATTTTCTTTTAACCTCTCATCAACTAGCTGTTTTTGCAGAATGTCAAAAATAGGATAGTTATTCACTACTCATACTAACTGTTATTTCCATTATCTGAAGTAATTTATTCATCAACTGGTTATTACAAAGCAGCATGACATGCAGGCGCTAAAGGTTTGTCAGAAGTGGGATTCGAACCCACGCCTCCAGGGGAGACTGCGACCTGAACGCAGCGCCTTAGACCGCTCGGCCATCCTGACTACATACAATTTAGTTGGGTATCGGGATGAACAGTATCGGTTAAAAGTAGGATTAGGTTTGCTGGTGCTAGTGTCTTCAGAATATGTGTCTGGAAGTATCGACAACCGTCAGGGTAAGAGTGCCAACAGGTCCACATGTCAAAATGGGGGAAATCTTAGCAAATGGCTTAGTGGTGATTCATGAGAATCGTTTTGTTGTTGTTTTTTAGGGTTTATCAAGGGATCTTACCTGTAACCTGTGGCTTGACTTTCAATGCGGCGAGTTCCGATTCCCTTGCAGACTATCTTTTTTCACTGACAAACACCGACCAGTTGTGCATTCCGAGATCCTTTTGTTATTTGCCTGTTTGTGGCCGCCTGTGAGCTTGCGTGATTCTTGCAATTTTCTTTCAACCTCTCATCAACTAGCTGTTTTTGCAGAATGTCAAAAATAGGATAGTTATTCACTACTCATACTAACTGTTATTTCCATTATCTGAAGTAATTTATTCATCAACTGGTTATTACAAAGCAGCATGACATGCAGGCGCTAAAGGTTTGTCAGAAGTGGGATTCGAACCCACGCCTCCAGGGGAGACTGCGACCTGAACGCAGCGCCTTAGACCGCTCGGCCATCCTGACTACATACAATTTAGTTGGGTATCGGGATGAACAGTATCGGTTAAAAGTAGGATTAGGTTTGCTGGTGCTAGTGTCTTCAGAATATGTGTCTGGAAGTATCGACAACCGTCAGGGTAAGAGTGCCAACAGGTCCACATGTCAAAATGGGGGAAATCTTAGCAAATGGCTTAGTGGTGATTCATGAGAATCGTTTTGTTGTTGTTTTTTAGGGTTTATCAAGGGATCTTACCTGTAACCTGTGGCTTGACTTTCAATGCGGCGAGTTCCGATTCCCTTGCAGACTATCTTTTTTCACTGACAAACACCGACCAGTTGTGCATTCCGAGATCCTTTTGTTATTTGCCTGTTTGTGGCCGCCTGTGAGCTTGCGTGATTCTTGCAATTTTCTTTCAACCTCTCATCAACTAGCTGTTTTTGCAGAATGTCAAAAATAGGATAGTTATTCACTACTCATACTAACTGTTATTTCCATTATCTGAAGTAATTTATTCATCAACTGGTTATTACAAAGCAGCATGACATGCAGGCGCTAAAGGTTTGTCAGAAGTGGGATTCGAACCCACGCCTCCAGGGGAGACTGCGACCTGAACGCAGCGCCTTAGACCACTCGGCCATCCTGACTACATACAATTTAGTTGGGTATCGGGATGAACAGTATCGGTTAAAAGTAGGATTAGGTTTGCTGGTGCTAGTGTCTTCAGAATATGTGTCTGGAAGTATCGACAACCGTCAGGGTAAGAGTGCCAACAGGTCCACATGTCAAAATGGGGGAAATCTTAGCAAATGGCTTAGTGGTGATTCATGAGAATCGTTTTGTTGTTGTTTTTTAGGGTTTATCAAGGGATCTTACCTGTAACCTGTGGCTTGACTTTCAATGCGGCGAGTTCCGATTCCCTTGCAGACTATCTTTTTTCACTGACAAACACCGACCAGTTGTGCATTCCGAGATCCTTTTGTTATTTGCCTGTTTGTGGCCGCCTGTGAGCTTGCGTGATTCTTGCAATTTTCTTTCAACCTCTCATCAACTAGCTGTTTTTGCAGAATGTCAAAAATAGGATAGTTATTCACTACTCATACTAACTGTTATTTCCATTATCTGAAGTAATTTATTCATCAACTGGTTATTACAAAGTAGCATGACATGCAGGCGCTAAAGGTTTGTCAGAAGTGGGATTCGAACCCACGCCTCCAGGGGAGACTGCGACCTGAACACAGCGCCTTAGACCGCTCGGCCATCCTGACTACATACAATTTAGTTGGGTATCGGGATGAACAGTATCGGTTAAAAGTAGGATTAGGTTTGCTGGTGCTAGTGTCTTCAGAATATGTGTCTGGAAGTATCGACAACCGTCAGGGTAAGAGTGCCAACAGGTCCACATGTCAAAATGGGGGAAATCTTAGCAAATGGCTTAGTGGTGATTCATGAGAATCGTTTTGTTGTTGTTTTTTAGGGTTTATCAAAGGATCTTACCTGTAACCTGTGGCTTGACTTTCAATGCGGCGAGTTCCGATTCCCTTGCAGACTATCTTTTTTCACTGACAAACACCGACCAGTTGTGCATTCCGAGATCCTTTTGTTATTTGCCTGTTTGTGGCCGCCTGTGAGCTTGCGTGATTCTTGCAATTTTCTTTCAACCTCTCATCAACTAGCTGTTTTTGCAGAATGTCAAAAATAGGATAGTTATTCACTACTCATACTAACTGTTATTTCCATTATCTGAAGTAATTTATTCATCAACTGGTTATTACAAAGCAGCATGACATGCAGGCGCTAAAGGTTTGTCAGAAGTGGGATTCGAACCCACGCCTCCAGGGGAGACTGCGACCTGAACGCAGCGCCTTAGACCGCTCGGCCATCCTGACTACATACAATTTAGTTGGGTATCGGGATGAACAGTATCGGTTAAAAGTAGGATTAGGTTTGCTGGTGCTAGTGTCTTCAGAATATGTGTCTGGAAGTATCGACAACCGTCAGGGTAAGAGTGCCAACAGGTCCACATGTCAAAATGGGGGAAATCTTAGCAAATGGCTTAGTGGTGATTCATGAGAATCGTTTTGTTGTTGTTTTTTAGGGTTTATCAAGGGATCTTACCTGTAACCTGTGGCTTGACTTTCAATGCGGCGAGTTCCGATTCCCTTGCAGACTATCTTTTTTCACTGACAAACACCGACCAGTTGTGCATTCCGAGATCCTTTTGTTATTTGCCTGTTTGTGGCCGCCTGTGAGCTTGCGTGATTCTTGCAATTTTCTTTCAACCTCTCATCAACTAGCTGTTTTTGCAGAATGTCAAAAATAGGATAGTTATTCACTACTCATACTAACTGTTATTTCCATTATCTGAAGTAATTTATTCATCAACTGGTTATTACAAAGCAGCATGACATGCAGGCGCTAAAGATTTGTCAGAAGTGGGATTTGAACCCACGCCTCCAGGGGAGACTGCAACCTGAACGCAGCGCCTTAGACCGCTCGGCCATCGTGACTACATACAATTTAGTTGGGTATCGGGATGAACAGTATCGGTTAAAAGTAGGATTAGGTTTGCTGGTGCTAGTGTCTTCAGAATATGTGTCTGGAAGTATCGACAACCGTCAGGGTAAGAGTGCCAACAGGTCCACATGTCAAAATGGGGGAAATCTTAGCAAATGGCTTAGTGGTGATTCATGAGAATCGTTTTGTTGTTGTTTTTTAGGGTTTATCAAAGGATCTTACCTGTAACCTGTGGCTTGACTTTCAATGCGGCGAGTTCCGATTCCCTTGCAGACTATCTTTTTTCACTGACAAACACCGACCAGTTGTGCATTCCGAGATCCTTTTGTTATTTGCCTGTTTGTGGCCGCCTGTGAGCTTGCGTGATTCTTGCAATTTTCTTTCAACCTCTCATCAACTAGCTGTTTTTGCAGAATGTCAAAAATAGGATAGTTATTCACTACTCATACTAACTGTTATTTCCATTATCTGAAGTAATTTATTCATCAACTGGTTATTACAAAGCAGCATGACATGCAGGCGCTAAAGGTTTGTCAGAAGTGGGATTCGAACCCACGCCTCCAGGGGAGACTGCGACCTGAACGCTGCGCCTTAGACCGCTCAGCCATCCTGACTACATACAATTTAGTTGGGTATCGGGATGAACAGTATCGGTTAAAAGTAGGATTAGGTTTGCTGGTGCTAGTGTCTTCAGAATATGTGTCTGGAAGTATCGACAACCGTCAGGGTAAGAGTGCCAACAGGTCCACATGTCAAAATGGGGGAAATCTTAGCAAATGGCTTAGTGGTGATTCATGAGAATCGTTTTGTTGTTGTTTTTTAGGGTTTATCAAGGGATCTTACCTGTAACCTGTGGCTTGACTTTCAATGCGGCGAGTTCCGATTCCCTTGCAGACTATCTTTTTTCACTGACAAACACCGACCAGTTGTGCATTCCGAGATCCTTTTGTTATTTGCCTGTTTGTGGCCGCCTGTGAGCTTGCGTGATTCTTGCAATTTTCTTTCAACCTCTCATCAACTAGCTGTTTTTGCAGAATGTCAAAAATAGGATAGTTATTCACTACTCATACTAATTGTTATTTCCATTATCTGAAGTAATTTATTCATCAACTGGTTATTACAAAGCAGCATGACATGCAGGCGCTAAAGGTTTGTCAGAAGTGGGATTCGAACCCACGCCTCCAGGGGAGACTGCGACCTGAACGCAGCGCCTTCGATCGCTCGGCAATCCTGACTACATACAATTTAGTTGGGTATCGGGATGAACAGTATCGGTTAAAAGTAGGATTAGGTTTGCTGGTGCTAGTGTCTTCAGAATATGTGTCTGGAAGTATCGAAAACCGTCAGGGTAAGAGTGCCAACAGGTCCACATGTCAAAATGGGGGAAATCTTAGCAAATGGCTTAGTGGTGATTCATGAGAATCGTTTTGTTGTTGTTTTTTAGGGTTTATCAAGGGATCTTACCTGTAACCTGTGGCTTGACTTTCAATGCGGCGAGTTCCGATTCCCTTGCAGACTATCTTTTTTCACTGACAAACACCGACCAGTTGTGCATTCCGAGATCCTTTTGTTATTTGCCTGTTTGTGGCCGCCTGTGAGCTTGCGTGATTCTTGCAATTTTCTTTCAACCTCTCATCAACTAGCTGTTTTTGCAGAATGTCAAAAATAGGATAGTTATTCACTACTCATACTAACTGTTATTTCCATTATCTGAAGTAATTTATTCATCAACTGGTTATTACAAAGCAGCATGACATGCAGGCGCTAAAGGTTTGTCAGAAGTGGGATTCGAACCCACGCCTCCAGGGGAGACTGCGACCTGAACGCAGCGCCTTCGACCGCTCGGCAATCCTGACTACATACAATTTAGTTGGGTATCGGGATGAACAGTATCGGTTAAAAGTAGGATTAGGTTTGCTGGTGCTAGTGTCTTCAGAATATGTGTCTGGAAGTATCGAAAACCGTCAGGGTAAGAGTGCCAACAGGTCCACATGTCAAAATGGGGGAAATCTTAGCAAATGGCTTAGTGGTGATTCATGAGAATGGTTTTGTTGTTGTTTTTTAGGGTTTATCAAGGGATCTTACCTGTAACCTGTGGCTTGACTTTCAATGCGGCGAGTTCCGATTCCCTTGCAGACTATCTTTTTTCACTGACAAACACCGACCAGTTGTGCATTCCGAGATCCTTTTGTTATTTGCCTGTTTGTGGCCGCCTGTGAGCTTGCGTGATTCTTGCAATTTTCTTTCAACCTCTCATCAACTAGCTGTTTTTGCAGAATGTCAAAAATAGGATAGTTATTCACTACTCATACTAACTGTTATTTCCATTATCTGAAGTAATTTATTCATCAACTGGTTATTACAAAGCAGCATGACATGCAGGCGCTAAAGGTTTGTCAGAAGTGGGATTTGAACCCACTTCTCCAGGGGAGACTGCGACCTGAACGCAGCGCCTTAGACCGCTCTGCCATCCTGACTACATACAATCTAGTTGGGTATCGGGATGAACAGTATCGGTTAAAAGTAGGATTAGGTTTGCTGGTGCTAGTGTCTTCAGAATATGTGTCTGGAAGTATCGACAACCGTCAGGGTAAGAGTGCCAACAGGTCCACATGTCAAAATGGGGGAAATCTTAGCAAATGGCTTAGTGGTGATTCATGAGAATCGTTTTGTTGTTGTTTTTTAGGGTTTATCAAGGGATCTTACCTGTAACCTGTGGCTTGACTTTCAATGCGGCGAGTTCCGATTCCCTTGCAGACTATCTTTTTTCACTGACAAACACCGACCAGTTGTGCATTCCGAGATCCTTTTGTTATTTGCCTGTTTGTGGCCGCCTGTGAGCTTGCGTGATTCTTGCAATTTTCTTTCAACCTCTCATCAACTAGCTGTTTTTGCAGAATGTCAAAAATAGGATAGTTATTCACTACTCATACTAACTGTTATTTCCATTATCTGAAGTAATTTATTCATCAACTGGTTATTACAAAGCAGCATGACATGCAGGCGCTAAAGGTTTGTCAGAAGTGGGATTCGAACCCACGCCTCCAGGGGAGACTGCGACCTGAACGCAGCGCCTTAGACCGCTCGGCCATCCTGACTACATACAATTTAGTTGGGTATCGGGATGAACAGTATCGGTTAAAAGTAGGATTAGGTTTGCTGGTGCTAGTGTCTTCAGAATATGTGTCTGGAAGTATCCACAACCGTCAGGGTAAGAGTGCCAACAGGTCCACATGTCAAAATGGGGGAAATCTTAGCAAATGGCTTAGTGGTGATTCATGAGAATCGTTTTGTTGTTGTTTTTTAGGGTTTATCAAGGGATCTTACCTGTAACGACTTTCAATGCGGCGAGTTCCGATTCCCTTGCAGACTATCTTTTTTCACTGATAAACACCGACCAGTTGTGCATTCCGAGATCCTTTTGTTATTTGCCTGTTTGTGGCCGCCTGTGAGCTTGCGTGATTCTTGCAATTTTCTTTCAACCTCTCATCAACTAGCTGTTTTTGCAGAATGTCAAAAATAGGATAGTTATTCACTACTCATACTAACTGTTATTTCCATTATCTGAAGTAATTTATTCATCAACTGGTTATTACAAAGCAGCATGACATGCAGGCGCTAAAGGTTTTTCAGAAGTGGGATTCGAACCCACGCCTCCAGGGGAGACTGCAACCTAAATGCAGCGCCTTTGACCGCTCGGCCTGACTACGAGAAACTTAGTTGGGCGTCGGGATGAAGAGCATGCCGTAAAAGTAGACATAGTTATGACCTCCCGAGAGCGCCACAGAGACCAGTAAATGCACCATACAGACCTGCATTTTCAACATGAGATGGTCATTGGTTTTGTGTGGACCCCAAATGTTCATTCATTTTGATGGCATCTTGTGCATGTGCGTTTGAAATTATATAAGTGACAGTGTATCGGGTAACAGTAGAAATAGGCATAGGCTACTAATAATTTTCCCTCGCTCAGCCATCACCAAAGATAAATAAATCATTTATCCTCGATTAGTCAGCCCAGGGTGCCGATACACCATCTCACCACTAAGTGTCGCTAAAGGAACATGGGAACTGGTCTAATAAGCAATTAGTAGGCACAGCTTTTCTGACTTACCATAAATAACACTGATTGACGTAATTATCGTCGTATTATGTACTGCTATTTCCCCTTTCGTTCTTAAGTATGATCACTAGGCCTATCTCTAAGTTCAAATATATGTTCAAAAAACTGTAGGAAAACTAAAATAATCACTAAAACTTGGAAACATTTCGATTCTAAATTGTGTGTGTGTGTTTGTGTTGTGGATTGTGGGGGGCGTGTGTGCTGTCACGGATCACATGACGCGGAATATGGCCTCCTGACTTGATTCCGTTCTCTTGACAATCGCCAGCTGTGTCTTCTAGCTCAGTTGCTACCGAAAAACTCCCGTTAAACACTTAATCGAGCACTCCAGACCCTCCCGAGCTACGGCCACACCGAATAACGGATCATGGCGGGTAAGACAGCAGGTTCATAAGGATGACAGGAATCGCCTATAACCATTAAAATGTGACAACAGTGTTGCTATATTATGTTAGGTTGTTTTATATTATTATTGTTTGATAATATTATATAAGCCTATGCTTTGGAGCTATAGCCGAATAACACGAAAATTCCAGTAGCTTTGTTTTGCCATCAATCTGCAACACAGTGATTATATATAGTTTGGTTGGTGCGCATATTCTACGCAGTTACACAGTCCTCCCATTTATATGTAGATTGTCGTTTTTATGCCGCGATGTATTTAAAGTAACGTTATCCGTGTGGGCAACAAATATGATGACATCGTGTGCTTGTTGTGTTTACCGTGCTGCAGTGTCTGTGCGGCTCGGCCATTGCTGAATTCCAACTCTCTCCTCCATCCCAAAGTGTGCACTTGTTCACGCTGCGTAGTGATATATCAAACACGCATTTTTGCTATGTGTCTATGTAATCTACAATATGTACCCGAGATCTCATACGTAGTGGTGAGTTTATTTTTTAAGGATTAAAAACATCACTCGTTTTGAACACGACGCGTTTCTTGTCTGTATGGTCAATCTCACAAGTGGAAACGGCCCGTGCAGAACTGCCTTTGACATTTCCACCACAAGTTCACATATGGTAGTTATATTACAGTGTGTAAACTATAGGGCTATTCTCTGGTAGGGACGGGTAGAGGTTATATGGTTACCCTAGCTGTAGTCCTATAGGCCATTTGATATGATGTATCGATATAAGCCATGTAGAGAGGGTGCAGGTGCCAAATAACTAGTCAAATACATGGTTGTGTATGTGTGTTATAATACTGTGTGTGTGTGTGATCAGACCAAGCATATGTGACTCTGGCCACGAATGACAACTATGCTAAAGGAGCGATGGTTCTGGGGAGGTCGCTACGCAAAAATAACACAACCAAACAACTGGTGGTTCTGATTGGACCGCACGTAGCAGAGCCCTGCAGGTAACACACAACCATGCTCGCACTCATACATACTCACACACACACACACCATTATCTATGTTCAGTGTTTGACACACCCATGGCCTTGTCTCTGTTAGTTTTGTATTGGCCAAGCCTGAGTACACCTGAGCAGGTAACACACAACTCAAACTGTGTGTGTGTGTTGCAGGGCCGTGCTGAGGAGCATCTACGACGAGGTGTGTGTGGTGGAAGTCTTGGACTCTGGGGACACGGTCCACCTGGCCCTGATGAAGAGACCGGACCTGGGAGTGACTTTCACCAAGCTACACTGCTGGACACTCACACACTACACCAAGTGTGTGTTTATGGACGCAGACACACTGGTGAGCACTCACACTCCTTACTCAGTACAAATTACAGCAAATATGTGTTCAGGGCTCAGTATTGTGTGTGTGTGTGTACGCAGGTGTTGTCCAACATTGATGAGCTGTTTGAGAGGGAGGAGTTATCTGCGGCGCCTGATCCTGGTTGGCCAGACTGTTTCAACTCAGGCGTGTTCGTCTTTAAACCGTCCAATGAAACATACCGCAGCCTTATGACACACTGCACTGAGAACGGCAGCTTTGACGGTGAGTCAGTTCTGTGTGTTTTTATTTATTTATTCATCCATGTGAGTCCCATTTGAGATATGAATGTGTTTTTCAAGGAAGCGCTGGACAAGAGCAAGCAGCAGCAGCTGCAGTACAGAATAAAATACATGGTACAAAGTGTGTGTATCCGGGGTGGCGCAATACACACTATATCGCCTATGGATTTTCCTTGGACTCTGCTGCCAACAAGCTCCTATAGATCCTAAAATACCTGTCATGTTCTCGTCTAACCTCTCCCCCTCCCCACTCTCTCTCTCTCTCTCTCTCTCTCTCTCTCTCTCCTCTCTCTTTTCTTCTCTCAATTCAATTCAATAGACTTTATTGACATGGCAAGTTAAATTACTTACATTGTCAAAGTATACATATAACAAAAATGGTGGGACCAACAGCAATAATAATAGTAGTAGTGGAAATGGGATTACCATTAACAGCAACTACAACAACAATATTAATGAGAATAACAATACATTAAAGCAATAGTAGTCAACCAGTCTCAACATGACTGTGAAGACACATACAGTGAGGGGAAAAAAGTATTTGATCCCCTGCTGATTTTGTACGTTTGCCCACTGACAAAGAAATGATCAGTCTATAATTTTAATGGTAGGTTTATTTGAACAGTGAGAGACAGAATACCAACAAAAAGATCCAGAAAAACGCATGTCAAAAATGTTATAAATTGATTTGCATTTTAATGAGGGAAATAAGTATTTGACCCCCTCTCAATCAGAAAGATTTCTGGCTCCCAGGTGTCTTTCATACAGGTAACTCTTAAAGGGAGTGCTCCTAATCTCAGTTTGTTACCTGTATAAAAGACACCTGTCCACAGAAGCAATCAATCAATCAGATTCCAAACTCTCCACCATGGCCAAGACCAAAGAGCTCTCCAAGGATGTCAGGGACAAGATTGTAGACCTACACAAGGCTGGAATGGGCTACAAGACCATCGCCAAGCAGCTTGGTGAGAAGGTGACAACAGTTGGTGCAATTATTCGCAAATGGAAGAAACACAAAAGAACTGTCAATCTCCATCGGCCTGGGGCTCCATGCAAGATCTCACCTCGTGGAGTTGCAATGATCATGAGAACGGTGAGGAATCAGCCCAGACCTACACGGGAGGATCTTGTCAGTGATCTCAAGGCAGCTGGAACCATAGTCACCAAGAAAACAATTGGTAACACACTACGCCGTGAAGGACTGAAATCCTGCAGCGCCCGCACGGTCCTTCTGCTCAAGTAAGCACATACAGGGCCATCTGAAGTTTGCCAATGAACATCTGAATGATTCAGAGGAGAACTGGGTGAAAGTGTTGTGGTCAGATGAGACCAAAATCGAGCTCTTTGGCATCAACTCAACTCGCCGTGTTTGGAGGAGGAGGAATGCTGCCTATGACCCCAAGAACACCATCTCCACCGTCAAACATGGAGGTGGAAACATTATGCTTTGGGGGTGTTTTACTGCTAAGGGGACAGGACAACTTCACCGCATCAAAGGGACGATGGACGGGGCCATATACCGTCAAATCTTGGGTGAGAACCTCCTTCCCTCAGCCAGGGCATTGAAAATGGGTCGTGGATGGGTATTCCAGCATGACAATGACCCAAAACACACGGCCAAGGCAACAAAGGAGTGGCTCAAGAAGAAGCACATTAAGGTCCTGGAGTGGCCTAGCCAGTCTCCAGACCTTAATCCCATAGAAAATCTGTGGAGGGAGCTGAAGGTTTGAGTTGCCAAACGTCAACCTCAAAACCTTAATGACTTGGAGAAGATCTGCAAAGAGGAGTGGAACAAAATGCCTCCTGAGATGTGTGCAAACCTGGTGGCCAACTACAAGAAACGTCTGACCTCTGTGATTGCCATCAAGGGTTTTGCCACCAAGTACTAAGTCATGTTTTGCAGTGGGGTCAAATACTTATTTCCCTCATTAAAATGCAAATCAATTTATAACATTTTTTACATGTGTTTTTCTGGATTTTTTGTTGTTATTCTGTCTCTCACTGTTCAAATAAACCTACCATTAAAATTATAGACTGATCATTCCTTTGTCAGTGGGCAAACGTATAAAATCAGCAGGGGATCAAATACTTTTTTCCCTCACTGTAGATGGTTGTAAAATTTGATGGCTCTTTTTTCTAATCGAATAAGGAGGGGGTATTGGCCCAATTCTGATCTAAATGTTATTTGGAGTTTTTCTTTGCACTTGCAATACAGTCTTGCAAAACTCTGCATTTAGTATTTTGATTGGATTTTTGTCCCATTTGGTAAATTCAGTATTAGAGAGCGGACCCCAAACTTCGCTGCCATATAGAGCAATTGGTTCTATAACTGATTGGAACATTTTGAGCCAGATTCTAATTGGAATTTCGATTTTAATATTCCTTTTAATTGCATAGAATGCTCTTCTTGCTTTGTCTCTCAGCTCATTCACAGCCATCTGAAAGCTTCCTGTGTTGCTGATATTTAGTCCTAGATACGTGTAATGCTGTGTTCTAATAGAACTGTGTCCAAATAGAATTTATATTTGCATCCTGATTTCCGGACCTTTTTTGGAATATCATTATATTCGTTTTTCTTAGATTAACGGTCAGGGCCCAGGTCTGGCAGAACCTGTGCAGATGATCTAGATGCTGCTGTAACCCCTCCTTAGTGGGAGACCGTAGCACCAGGTCATCTGCATACAGAAGACACTTGATTTCAGTGTTGTGTAGGGTGAGACCAGGTGCTGCCGATTCTTCTAATGTTTTTGCCAATTCATTAATGTAGATGTTAAATAGTGTTGGACTTATTGGCAGCCCTGTTTCACTCCACGTCCCTGAGAGAAGAAGTCTGTTTGCTTGTTGCCGATTTTAACCACATTTGTTTAGTTGATTTAATAACCTCATATGTTTTCCCTCCAATACCACTTTCTATTAGTTTGTAAAAAAGACCTTTGTGCCAAATTGAATCAAATGCTTTCTTGAAGCCTACAAAACACGAATAGATTTTTCCTTTTGTTTTGGTTTACTTGTTTGTCAATTAGAGTGTGGAGGGTGTAAATGTGGTCTGTTGTATGATACGTTTTTACAAATCCAATCTGGCTTCTGCTTAGGACGTTGTGTTCATCAAGGAAATTATGTAGTCTGCTGTTTATGATACGCAAATTCCTCTGTAATTATTTGGGTCAAATGTGTCTCCATTTTTATAAATTGGTGTGATCAATCCTTGGTTCCAAATATCGGGGAAAAAACTTGCAGTTATGATAATGTTGAAGAGTTTGAGTATAGCCAATTTGAATTTGTGGTCTGTATATTTGATCATTTCATTTAAAATACCATCAGCACCACAGGCCTTTTTGGGTTGGAGAGTGCAAAGTCTTTCCAATAATTCTTGTTCTGTAATTGGGGTATCCACAGGATTCTGATATTCTTTGACTGCTGATTCAAGGATTTGTAATTTTTCTTGTATATCTTGTTGTTCTGGGCTCTTTGTTATATTGCTGTAGAGATTTGCACAGTGATTTCTCCACATATCCCCATTTTGGATAGCCAATTTCTCATTATGAGGTTTGTTTAATTTATTCAAATTCTCCCAGAAGTGGTTTGATTCTATGGATTCCTCAATTACATCCAGCTGATTTCTAATGTGCTGTTCCTTTTTTGTTCTTAGGGTGTGTTTGTATTACTTCAGTGTTTCCCCATATTGAAGGCGTATATTTTTGTTGTCTGGGTCTCTGTGTTTTTGATTAGATATATTTCTCAATTACTTTCTTAGATTTTTGCAATCATTATCAAACCATTTTTTATTATCTATTATTTTTGGTTTGCTCTTATGTTTCTTTAGATTAGCCAAGGAGGCTAATTTGTCAAATATAAAGTTTATGTTCCAAACAGCCAAATGTACACCTTCATTGCTGTAGGAGAATGTTAAGGCTAAAAAGTTGTCCAGGAGAGATTGTATTTTTTGGCTACTAATTGCTTTTTGGTAGATTTCTGTACTGTTTGCACTCCATCTATAGGCCTGTTTAGTACCATGTAATTTATTGGGCCGTGATGCTTCATGGTTGGGTTTTGCTCTTCTCAGTTACACTGTGATTTTACTGTGGTCTGAGAGAGGTGTTAGTGGGCTGACTGTGAAGGCTCTGAGAGACTCTGGGTTGAGGTCGGTGTTGAAGTAGTCTACAGTACTGCTGCCAAGGGATGAGCTGTAGGTGTACCTACCAAAAGAGTCCCCTCTTAGCCTACCATTAACTATGTACAGACCCAGTGTTCGACAGAGCTTCAGGAGCTGTACTCCATTTTAGTTTTTCACTTTGTCATAGTTGTTTCTGGGGGGGGTATGTGGGGAGGGAAAGGTTGTTGCTTCCTGGTAGATGTGTCTAGTTCTTCTGCTGTTCTAGCATTCAGGTCTCCACAGACCAGCACATTGCCTTGGGCCTGAAAGTGACTAATCTCCCCCTCTAGAATGGAGAAACTCTTCATTGAAGTAGGGTGACTCTGAGGGTGGAATGTATGTAGCACAGAGGAAGATGTTTTTATCTGTTAAGATAGCCTCCTTGTTGATTTTAAGCCAGAAGGAATTCTCCTGTTTTGATCAATTCGATTGAATTAGTTAGTTCAGATTTATACCATATTAGCATTCCCCCTGAGTCTCTGCCCTGTGTGATTCCTTTTAATTTGGTGGATGGTACGATTATCTCCCTATATCCTAGTGGACAGCCAGTGGAAACATCACCTCTGCACCATGTTTCCTGTAGTACTACAATATCAACATCATCAATTTCTTTAAGGAAGTCTGGGTTTCTGCTCTTTAGCCCAAAAGCAGAGGACTTCAATCCTTGTAAATTCCAACATGCAACGTAAAAATATTTCATAACTGTTTTTTCTTTACCTTCAAAATGAGATGAACACTCACAATCCAACAAGAACTATTAAAATAGGATGTTTCAATTAACGTAAACTCTTATTATGCAAATGTAATTTGTTTATCATTTAAGATAGTATTTGTGTCATGCCACTTGGGTGGATGTAGTGTGAGGATGGTGGAGTTCTTGTGCTCATCTTACCATGACCCACGGCCTATCACATGTGAGCATAGTAGATTCAGCATTTGTTTGATGTCACTCATTTCGTTGGTGGGAGCTGAGCCAGTTGCTCCTCTCACAGCTTGTGCATAGCTCTGCCTGCCGGGCTGTGGCTCCTCCAAGGGTGGGGGGGTGGGGGGGGGGTCTGAAGCTGGGCTGGGGTGGTCTGTGCTGCGCTGGCTGTGGTGGGCATTGAGATTGGTGGTGCTGTGGTCGTGGCTGTGGGGTCCAGGGTGCTGGTCCGGGGTGTTGTCTCGGTGATCTCGGGGGGGTGGAGATGGCTCCGCTGTTCTTGGGTGGAGAGGTCGAGATGCGGTTTAAAGCGACATCCTTGAGAGTCTTAGCAAGGATGGGGACTGTCTCCCTGTACAGGTGAACATGGTCATAGAGACAGTCCAGATCGAGGGTGGGATGGTGGACCAGGTGTACATTGGGTCGCAGGGCACAGTCCCGGGAGAGGCTGGCGTTTTATTCTTTGGATTGTGGCAGGGTGGAAGTCCTTCCTCTGTAGAAGGGTTGACACCACGATCCTTGAGTTGGGGAATATTGCGGAGGCCTTCTCAACCACTCCCCGTAGTGAAGTCGCCATCCTCTCCTGCTGAGCACGCAGGTCGTTGCTTCCGGTGTGTATGATTATGTGGCTTGGTGACCCGAGCTGGGCCTTATCAAGCAGCGCCATGGCACTCTTGAGTTGTTGGGCACCACACCTTTCTCGTTTTGTGTCTAGGGAAAAGTGTATTCTCCTGAACAAACTTCCCATTTGAGTCCATCAACAGGACAATCTCACCCAGTGTTTCTTCTGGACTGGAGTGGGTAGAGTTGGGGCTGGTGGGTGTTGGAGCTGGGGTGTGGCTGGTCTGTGTGAGTGCCGCTGTCAGTGGGAGGCTGTTCTGTGGGCTGGGGGAGGCGTGCAGCCGGCAGGGCTGGGGAGGCCTGGCTGGTTGAGGTGGGCTCCTCTGCTGTGTGAGGGCAGGTCATAGAGTGGTGATCTAGCTGCTCCTGCAGCCTGTCCTCTGTTCTCTTTCTCTCCTGCAGCTCCTCTCTTAGTGTGGTCAGCTCGTTATTACTGCTCTGCCTGTCTTTTTGGAGCTCTCTCTCCTCCTTTGTTAGATCAGCCAGCTCTCTCTTGAGTCCGTCTCTCTCTTGCTGAACTTCTTTCAGCTGTGTTGCAAGGCTGCTGTCCTGCTCTGTCCGCACCTTGGTTAGGAGCTCCTCTAAGGTGTGGATGTCTGGTTGCTGTTTGCTCTCACTCTCCCTGAGCAGGACCACCTCCCCCTCCAGTTTGGTGAACTGATCCCTCATGGCAGCCATGGTGGTGAGGAGGGCCTGAGCCTGCTCTGCACTGAGGGGGTCGCTCTCCTCCTGGGGCGTGTCCTCCACTATGGTGGGAAGAGGTGCTGGATGTGCCTTTTTGGGTGGGAATAGTGGGGATGAGGGTGGTGCTGGTGGAGTTTGTCTTGTGGGAGGGCATGTCACTGGTGGTGTCCTTCTCTCTCTGCTCTCTCCTTAATGGTCTGAAAGTCTGTTTCAAACAGCCTAAGGTTACCTTGCACCATGACAGTCCCAGTCTTGTAGAGGTTGATTGTTATCACGGTGCTGTCAGGGTCGTCTGTCTCTGACTTTCAGCTTCCACCCATTACAGATTCCCTCTTTCTTTATGGATGGGTAGTGAGAGCAGACTGCTGAGAGCCATGCATTTGGCTGGTCAGTGAGAAAGATGAGATTACTCACATCTCTCTCTCTCTATCTCTCTATCTCTCTAGGTGGGGACCAAGGGGTTCTGAACAGTTTCTTCAATACCTGGTCAACAGCAGACATTTCCAAACACCTGCCTTTTATCTACAACCTCAGCAGTATCGCTATATACACCTATCTACCAGCCTTCAAACAGTAGGTACACACACATATATACACACACACATGCTCCAGTGTTGTGTCACAGTAGAAGTTGTTTCACACTTTTTAGCTCCAAATCCCTGTCTCTCAACAGTGTGTGTGTCAGAGAGAGAGAGAGTGACTGATAGACAGAGTGACAGAGACCGAGTGAGTGAGAGTGAGCGAAAGAGAGAGTAAAAGAGTGAGTGAGAGAGAGGATCTGTTTTGTTGTTTATAAGGTAAGCTAAGCCAAGGTCAGTTGAAAGGGTGTCTGGTGTTGAGTTTCAAGAGAGGAGTGGCTCAGGCCTGCCCTCAAATAACACACACTGGTACTACCGGCAAGCCCAAACCACAGTGTAGCTTTGTCACATACATACACACTCTCCTAGTTAAGCCTAATTTATTCTATAAGTACGCAACGCACGAACGCACACTTCACACACACACACACTAAGACTTACAACCTCTGGTGTGTGTGTTTGTAGGTACGGTCGTGAGGCTAAGGTGGTCCACTTCCTGGGGAAGGTGAAGCCGTGGAACTACTCCTATGACACCCAGACCGGGAAGGTCAAAGGTCATACCCTGACCCCTGGCTTGGGTGACCTGCACCCTGACTTCCTAGTTCAGTGGTGGAACCTCTACTCCTCTGGTGTCCTACCTGCTCTCAGAGACGCATATGGAGACGCACTGTTCTGCTCTGGCTGCACTGAGGTACTGTGTGTGTGTGTGTGTGTGTGTGTGTGTGAGTTTGACTCACCCCTGGCCCATCTTCTCATAGTGGGTGTACTTCTTCTTGGGATCTCCAGTACTGACAATGGTTTCTGAATCTTGAAAGATGTACAATAACACTGGTGAGATATGTTCAGTGCCTTCGGAAAGTATTCACACCCGTTGACTTTTTCCACGTTTTGTTGTGTTACAACCTAAATTTAAAACAGATTAATTTGAGATGTTGTGTCACTGGTCTACACACAATACCCCATAATGTCAAAGTGGAATTATGTTTAATATTTTACAAATTAATAAAAAATGAAAAGTTGAAATGTCTTGAGTCAAAGTATTCAACCGCTTTGTTATGGCAAGCCTAAATAAGTGACTGAACAAATCACATAAGTTGCATGGACTCACTGTGTTTAACATGATTTTTGAATGACTACCTCATCTCTGTACCCCACACATACAATTTATATGTAAGGTCCCTCAGTCGAGCAGTGAATTTCAAAAACAGATTCAACCACAAAGAACAGGGAGGTTTTTAATGCCTCACAAAGAAGGGCACCTATTGGTAGATGGTTAAAAATAAACAGATTGAATATCCCTTTGAGCATGGTGAAGTTATGAATTACACTTTGGATGGTGTATCAATACACCCAGTCACTACAAAGATACAGGCGTCCTTCCGAACTCAGGGATTTCATCATGAGGATAATGGTGACTTTAAAACAGTTACAGAGTTTAATGGCTGTGATAGGAGAAAACTGAGGATGGATCAACAACCTTGTAGTTACTCCACAATACTAACTTAATTTACAATGTGAAAAGAAGGAAGCCTGTAAAGAATAAAACATATTCCAAAACATGCATTCTGTTTGCAATAAGGCATTAAAGTAAAACTGCTAAAAATGTGTCAAATAAATTAACTTTGTCCTGAATACAAAGCATTATGTTTGGGGCAAATCCAACACATCACTGAGTACCACGCTTCATATTTTCAAGCATGGTGGTGGCTGCATCATGTTATGGGTATGCTTGTCATCGGCAATGACTAGGGAGTTTTTTAGGATAAAAAGAAACGGAATAGAGCTAAGCACAGGCAAAATCCTAAAGGGGAAACCTGGTTCAGTCTGCTTGGGATACAAATTCACCTTTCAGCAGGACAGTAACCTAAAACACAAGGCCAAGTATACATTGGAGTTGCTTACCAAGACGACATTGAATGTTCCTGAGTGGCCTAGTTAGACAGTTTTTGACTTAAATCGGCTTGAAAATCCATGGCAAGACTTGAAAATAGCTGTCTAGCAATGATCAACAACCAACTTGACAGAGCTTAAAGAATATTTAAAGAATTTGCAAATATTGTACAATCCAGGTGTGCAAAGCTCTTAGACTTATCCAGAAAGACTCACAGCTGTAATCGCTGCTAAAGTTGATTCTAACGTATTGACTCAGGTGTGTGAATACTTACTTGTGTAAATTTAAATATATATAAAAATATATATAATATTTCATTTTCAATAAATTTGCTAACATTTCAAAAAACATGTTTTCACTTTGTCATTATGGGGTATGGTGTGTAGATGGGTGAGGAAAAAATAATTTTAATCCATTTTGAATTCAGGCTGTAACAACCAAATTTGGAATAAGTCAAGGGGTATGAATACTTTCTGAAGGCACTGTATGTTTTGAGGGGAACTGTTGAAGGACAGTGTGTGTGTGTGAGTACAGTGTGTTCACAGTGTAATCGCACAGAAGTTTAAGTACAGTATTTGCTGGTTTCAGTCGCTGATGATGATGATGATGGTGTGTGTGTTGACCCTCTGTAGTGGCAGGTCATTGACATGGTAACCTCTCTCCATGTCTCTCATGGATACTTTAAACAGGTAATCTAAGGGCATGTCTCAAATGCACTCTATGCCCTATGTAGTGCAATAATGATATTGCAGTAGGGTGATGATGTAGTCACCTATGTAGTGCTATACTTTTGACACCCTAGTCCAACTCTAGTAACCGGCCGGCTGTGCTTATTGGAGTTGCCACGGTAACAGGAAGAAGCTGATTGGCTCTTCGCTCCCACTGACCCCGGCTCCTGCCCTTAGTTCTGTTTCTCTGTAGAGGAAGCTGCTGACCTCAGTGATGGCGACACGGTGCTCTGCTATTGGTCAACGCTTTGGGTTGAGGGGAAACGCTTCATGGCTGTCACTGTAGCCCTTGTATTAGTGAGTATTTCTCCATGTCTCAGATTGCTCATCTTGTTTGCCTCCCCTGTCTCTCCCTCCACCCCCTGTAGGATGAGGTCTGTGACAGTGTGGTTGAGATCATCCGCCCCCCGCCTCCCCCCCAGGCCCCCCAGGTGTCCAGTGAGGAGAGGAGGCAGCGATGGGAGGCGGGCCAGGCGGATTACATGGGAGCCGACTCCTTCGAAAGCATCCAGAAGAAACTAGACTGCTTCCTCAAGTAGAGGGCCAGAGGAGGGCATCCATTGGCAGGCCTGAGACACGTTATTCAGGGCGGGGATCAACTGCCAATCGACCAATCAGAAGAGAAAGCTGTAGAGCATGACGTATTGAAAAATAGTCCCATCATGGGTCTCTCTCTCTCTGTTTTCTCTCACTGTGCGTGTGTATGTCTGTGCGTGTGTATGTCTGTGCGTGTGTATGTATGTGCGTGTGTGCGTGCGTCTGTGTGTGGCCTGGTCCTGCAGAAACAACCCCTGCAGAGACTGGTCCAGTCAGTGTTTGAACACCAGTTTACTACACTATGCAGCCCCATACCACCACCTCAGCGCAGAAGCCTTGGTCAGTAAGTAATGACTCCGTAATAAACTCACTGTGACTCTGCCTCACCAAGTCCCATCCAGACCCCATGACTCTAACAGCTCTAACCCAGTTACTCAGTCAAGCCTGATAATGATAGAGATAGGGCAGTCGTGTAACTCTTTAAAGTATTCAGAGATGCATGGGTATGAAGTATTTTAGTCTATGAAAGGGAAGAATGTTTATTTTGTTTATTATTGTGTGTGAGAGTGTAATATTAATAAAAGTTTGCATCCCAGTGGTTATTTTCTCTCTCTGTATGCGTGTTGTGCATGGTTGTTTCTGTATATTATGATTATTGTGAAGGAAGCACATTTCTAAAGTGTAAAACCCACCGTAGCACTTTCCTCTCCCAACTGGGAGAAGTTGTCATTTCGCCATGTCCTGTTTGTTGTCATCACATCCTGTTGGCGTCGTCACTTCCTGTTGGGTTTCATCACTTCCTGTGTAGTCTGACCAATTGCCTTACCGCCATCAGACTCTTATTACACAATTAGGCCTATCCTCATTGTCACCGTTCGCTGTTTACAGAAAACACTCCTCTGCTGCTGCCATACCTCCCCCTCCACCTCTACTCCATTCAACCCTCCTACAGACTTACCTCCACGCTTCCCCTGTTCCACTCTACTCCCTCTCCTCCATCCTCAACATGTCACTCCCCCAACTCAATTCACCCCTCCTACAGCCCCACCTTGTCAATCCCCCCCTCCACCACCATTCTGCCTCCACCCTCCAACATCCCCACCCTGATGTCTCTTCCTCTCCCTGAAGTGTGTACCTTCACTCCCTCTTGTGGATTTAAAAGGAATGGACTGGTGTGAGGAAAATCCTATCAGAAATTATTTTAACATGGTGAAACCTCGTCCATGATTAATCCAATGCTTTAACATCCATGAAGGGGACTGAGTGAGCAAGTCAAGTGCACACAGGGGTACAGTAGAGAATCATAACACACACACAGCCTATTATGAT
Source organism: Coregonus lavaretus (assembly GCF_964263955.1). NCBI lineage: Eukaryota > Metazoa > Chordata > Actinopteri > Salmoniformes > Salmonidae > Coregonus > Coregonus lavaretus. Next base: position 12,894,439 of record NC_140022.1, on the reverse strand, counting down.
CTAGCCCACAAACGGCTCTATAGAGAAGTTTCCAAACGCTGTAAAGCCTTGTGTGTTCTGAACACACCCCAGTAGTTCTATCACTGTTTCTGTTCTCTGTAGAAGCCTAATAAAGGACTGGTGAAGAAGTCTGAATCTGTCTTTTTATTCTAGCTATGTGGCTACTACTAACACAGCCTAGCTACTAGTACTACTGAACTGTGTGTGTGTGCATCGGAGCAGACTTTATCTCCCAGTGTGTTAAAGAATATTCTGTGACACCATAGTGTTCCTATCTGTGTGTGTGCGCGCTCAATGATGGTATTGAAATCATAACAAATGGTTCTGATTTTAGGTGCGCTCTGTTTCAGACCTGGGATAAATATAGTTTTTAACTGTGCTTTGTGGAAAGTAAAAATCTTTCCGGGGGAACAAATAGCTACTTTGGAGGTGACTACAACTATTTGAATACAGATTCCAAAAACGGACCACTTCTTAAAACGAAGTACAGACCTCAGAAAGTGACTATTTTTCAAAACTATTTCAATACGGATCTGATAAAGCAACTACTTTTTTTTACAAATATTTGAATACAGATATCAGGAAGTGAGTCCTTTTCTGAAACTATTGGATTGGCTGCCTTCAACTAATGGCAGGGCTGAATCTGGAACGGCATGTTGAAGATAGAAATAGAATGAATAGAGCACACACAATTGCCCATACTATTCCAATCTATCTGACAGCATATTGGATCTATGCTTAGCCAAAACAACTTCTAAACACACACTATAACATCTTTAAATGGATAGTTTACTCAGAATACAAACTAACATGATTTTCAACCTACCTTGTCTGTAGTTGATTCAAGAAGGCAGTTTTGAGATATTTAGTTTCCTTTCGACACTTAATAGCCATATTTTGTTACTGTTAGCATTCTCAGTAACACTTAACATTAAACTGTTCTTGTGCCTGTGTAATAAAACTGTAATTACTTTTGGAGCAACATTTTATTAGGATGTTATTACATAATCCTTTGGTAATCACATTTGAATTGGATCGCAATGAGCTGAGAGTTTTTAACTACTGTACACGAGGAATAGTGACTTCCTTATTCCACTTCTGTAATAACTGTAATAACATTTCCAAAGTCCTACATAACAACAATGTTGCTATTGTAATAATCACAAAGTTAATACACATGTATAAGAAATTGATGTCACTCATTATGAAAATATATTTGTTATTAGTTATTTTGAAGCTGCAAAAGTGGTTTTCTCTAATGTTGAGGGGGTTCCATGTCCTCCATGTATTTAATTCTAGGCTATATTAAGAGTAATATCTAAGAGCCCTCCAAACCATGTGCTTATGCTACACTATGTAGTATATGTGATGAATACCTGGATAGAATAGTATATGTACAGCAATAGTTGAATAGGATGGCCTTGACTAGAATACAGAATGGGTAAAACATGGGTAAACAGTATTGTAAAAGCAGTATGTAAACATTATTAAAGTGACCAGTGTTCCGTTATTAAAGTGACCAGTGTGCATATGTACCGTCCGCAACTGCACCGTCCGCTACCGCAGGGCTCTCCAGAGGGTGGTGCGGTCAGCCCAACGCATCACCGGGAGCACACTGCCTGCCCTTCAGGACATCTACAGCACCCAGTGTTGTAGGAAGGCCAAGAACATTATCAAGGACCTCAGCCACTCGAGTCACGGACTGTTCACTCCGCTATCATCCAGAAGGCGAGGTCAGTACAGGTGCATCAAAGCTGGGACCGAGAGACTGAAAAACAGCTTCTATCTCAAGGCCATCAGACTGTTAAATAGAAATCACTAGCTGGCCTCCACCCAGTACCCAGCCCAGAACTTAGTCACTGTCACTAGCCGGCTACCACCCAGTTACTCATCCCTGCACCTTAGAGGCTGCTGCCACATAGACATGGAACACTGGTCACTTTAATAATGGAACACTGGTCACTTTAATAATGTTTACATAGTTTTACCCATTTCATATGTATATACTGTATTCTAGTCAAGGTCTATCCTATTTAACTATTGCTGTACATATACTATTCTATCCACGTATTCTTCAGATATACTGCATATTCTATCCACATACTGTCCATAATGTCTATACATCCCATCACATATACAGTACCAGTCAAAAGTTTGGACACACCTACTCATTCAAGGATTTGTCTTTATTTTACTATTTTCTACATTGTAGAATAATAATAATGAATACGTCAAAACTATAAAATAACACATATGGAATCATGTAGTAACCAAATAAGTGTTAAACAAATCAAAATATTTGTTATATTTGAGATTCTTCAAAGTAGCCACCCTTTGCCTTGATGACAGCTTTGCACACTATTGGCATTCTCTCAACCAGCTTCACCTGGAATGCTTTTCCAACAGTCTTGAAGGAGTTCCCACATATGCTGAGCACTTGTTGGCTGCTTTTCCTTCACTCTGCGGTCCAACTCATCCCATACAATCTCAATTGGGTTGAGGTCGGGGGATTGTGGAGGCCAGATCATCTGATGCAGCACTCCATCACTCTGCTTCTTGGTCAAATAGCCCTTACACAGCCTGGAGGTGTGTTGGGTCATTGTCCTGTTGAAAAACAAATGATTGTCCCACCAATCCCAAACCAGATGAGATGGCGTATCGATGCAGAATGCTGTGGTAGCCATGCTGGTTAAGTGTGCCTTGAATTCTAAATAAATCACAGACAGTGTCACCAGCAAAGCACCATCACACCTCCTCCTCCATGCTTCACGGTGGGAACTACACATGCGGAGATCATCTGTTCACCTACACTGCGTCTCACAAAGACACAGCGGTTGGAACCAAAAATCTTCAATTTGGACTCCAGACCAAAGGATAGATTTCCACTGGTTTAATGTCCATTGCTCGTGTTTCTTGGCCAAAGTAAGTCTCTTCTTCTTATTGGTTTCCTTTAGTAGTGGTTTCTTTGCAGCAATTCAACCATTAAGGCCTGATTCACGCAGTCTACTCTGAACAGTTGATGTTGAGATGTGTCTGTTACTTGAACTCTGTGAAGCACTTTTTTGGGCTGCAATTTCGGAGGCTTGTAACTCTAATGAACTTATCCTCTGCAGCAGAGGTAACTTTGGGTCTTCCTTTCCTGTGGTGGTCCTCATGAGAGCCAATTTCATCATAGCGCTTGATGGTTTTTGCGACTGCACTTGAAGAAACTTTCAAAGTTCTTCACATTTTCCGGATTGACTGACCTTCATGTCTTAAAGTAATGATGGACTGTAATTTATCTTTGATTATTTGAGCTGTTCTTGCCATAATATGGACTTGGTCTTTTACCAAATAGGGCTCTCTTCTGTATACCCCCCTCCCTACCTTGTCACAATACAACTGATTGGCTGAAACGCATTAAGAAGGAAAGAAATTCCACAAATTAACTCTTAAGAAGGCACACCTGTAAATTGAAATGCATTCCAGGTGACTACCTCATGAATCTGGTTGAGAGAATGCCAATAGTGTGCAAAGCTGTCATCAAGGCAAAGGGTGGTTACTTTGAACTTTTTCGGTTACTACATGATTCCATATGTGTTATTTCATAGTTTTGATGTCTTCACTATTATTCTACAATGTAAAAAATAAAGAAAAACCCTTGAATGAGTAGGTGTGTCCAAACTTTTGACTGGTACTCTATACAGTGATTGTATTTGAAAGTATTTGATCCCCTGCTGAGTTTGTACGTTTGCCCACTGACAAAGAAATGATCAGTCTATAATTTTAATGGTAGGTTTATTTGAACAGTGAGAGACAGAATAACAACAACAAAATCCAGAAAAACGCATGTCAAAAATGTTATAAATTGATTTGCATTTTAATGAGTGTCACGAGAATTTCTATCTCTAATTCAACCTAAACTTGAATCATTACCAGCGGTTGTAAGGCTCTGGTTTTAATCATAAATGATTCAAGGTCCACAACCAGCAAGAATGATCTGTATATTTAATCATGGAGAGCTCTGGCGCCAAAAAACATACATACAGCTTTTATATCCCTTGACACACAAAGGCACTTTGCTCCGCACACCTTTAAACAGTTTCTTAGTCCCCTTCACCCTGGAATGCTTTCTCAACAGTTTCTAACTTCCCCCCCTCTGTTAGTGGGTTGACACTACAAGATAACTCTAACACCGTTCACACATTTATACTGTATTTGGGGTGAAATCCTTTAGTCATTATTCTTAAAATACAAATTAATCTATCAATGAGGGCAATAAGTATTTGACCCCTCTGCAAAACATGACTTAGTACTTGGTGGCAAAACCCTTGTTGGCAACCACAGAGGTCAGACGTTTCTTGTAGTTGGCCACCAGGTTTGCACACATCTCAGGAGGGATTTTGTCCCACTCCTCTTTGCAGATCTTCTCCAAGTCATTAAGGTTTCGAGGCTGACGTTTGGCAACTCGAACCTTCAGCTCCCTCCACAGATTTTCTATGGGATTAAGGTCTGGAGACTGGCTAGGCCACTCCAGGACCTTAATGTGCTTCTTCTTGAGCCACTCCTTTGTTGCCTTGGCCGTGTGTTTTGGGTCATTGTCATGCTGGAATACCCATCCACGACCCATTTTCAATGCCCTGGCTGAGGGAAGGAGGTTCTCACCCAAGATTTGACGGTACATGGCCCCGTCCATCGTCCCTTTGATGCGGTGAAGTTGTCCTGTCCCCTTAGCAGAAAAACACCCCCAAAGCATAATGTTTCTACCTCCATGTTCGATGGTGGGGATGGTGTTCTTGGGGTCATAGGCAGCATTCCTCCTCCTCCAAACACGGCGAGTTGAGTTGATGCCAAAGAGCTCCATTTTGGTCTCATTTGACCACAACACTTTCACCCAGTTCTCCTCTGAATCATTCAGATGTTCATTGGTAAACTTCAGACGGGCCTGTATATGTGCTTTCTTGAGCAGGGGGACCTTGCGGGCGCTGCAGGATTTCAGTCCTTCACGACGTAGTGTGTTACCAATTATTTTCTTGGTGACTATGATCCCAGCTGTCTTGAGATCATTGACAAGATCCTCCCGTGTAGTTCTGGGCTGATTCTTCACCGTTCTCATGATCATTGCAACTCCACGAGGTGAGATCTTGCATGGAGCCCCAGGCCGAGGGAGATTTACAGTTATTTTGTGTTTCTTCCATTTGCGAATAATCGCACCAACTGTTGTCACCTTCTCACCAAGCTGCTTGGCGATGGTCTTGTAGCCCATTCCAGCCTTGTGTAGGTCTACAATCTTGTCCCTGACATCCTTGGAGAGCTCTTTGGTCTTGGCCATGGTGGAGAGTTTGGAATCTGATTGATTGATTGCTTCTGTGGACAGGTGTCTTTTATACAGGTAACAAGCTGAGATTAGGAGCACTCCCTTTAATAGTGTGCTCCTAATCTCAGCTCATTACCTGTATAAAAGACACCTGGGAGCCAGAAATCTTTCTGATTGAGAGGGGGTCAAATACTTATTTCCCTCATTAAAATGCAAATCAATTTATAACATTTTTGACATGTGTTTTTCTGGATTTTTTTGTTGTTATTCTGTCTCTCACTGTTCAAATAAACCTACCATTAAAATTATAGTCTGATAATTTCTTTGTCAGTGGGCAAACGTACCAAATCAGCAGGGGATCAAATACTTTTTTCCCTCACTGTATATACTGTATGTATATATACACTACCGTTCAAAAGTTTGGGGTCACTCAGAAATGTCCTTGTTGATCGGAAATACAGTGTAGACATTGTTAATGTTGTAAATGGCTATTGTAGCTGGAAACGGCTGATTTTTAATGGAATACAGTGGCTTGCGAAAGTTTCCCAGTCCCTGCTGATGAAAAACGTCCCTGCAGCATGATGCTGCCACACCATGGTGTTCTCGGGGTGATGAGAGGTGTTGGGTTTGCGCCAGACATAGCGTTTTCCTTGATGGCCAAAAAGCTCAATTTAAGTCTCATCTGACCAGAGTACCATCTTCCATATGTTTGGGGAGTCTCCCACATGCCTTTTGGCGAATACCAAACGTGTTTGCTTATTTGTTTCTTTAAGCAATGGGTCTTTTCTGGCCACTCTTCCGTAAAGCCCAGCTCTGTGCAGTGTACGGCTTAAAGTGGTCCTATGGACAGATACTCCAATCTCCGCTGTGGAGCTTTGCAGCTCCTTCAGGGTTATCTTTGGTCTCTTTGTTGCCTCTCTGATTAATGCCCTCTTTGCCTGGTCTGTGAGTTTTGGTGGGCAGCTCTCTCTTGGCAGGTTTGTTGTGGTGCCATGTTCTTTCCATTTTTGAATAATGGATTTAATGGTGCTCCGTGGGATGTTCAAAGTTTCTGATATTTGTTTATAACCCAGCCCTGATCTGTACTTCTCCACAACTTTGTCCCTGACCTGTTTGGAGAGCTCCTTGGTCTTCATGGTGCCGCTTGCTTGGTGGTGCCCCTTACTTAATGGTGTTGCAGACTCTGGGGCCTTTCAGAACAGGTGTATATATACTGAGATCATGTGACACTTAGATTGCACACAGGTTATTTTATTCAACTAATTATGTGACTTATGAAGGTAATTGGTTGCACCAGATCTTATTTAGGGCCTACATAGCAAAGGGGATGAATACATATGCACGCACCACTTTTCCGTTATTTATTTTTATTATAATTTTTTGAAATAAGTTATTCACTTCACCAATTTGGACAATTTTGTGTCTGTCCATTACATGAAATAAAAATAAAAATTGATTACAGGATCAAAATCGCCAGAAACAAATAACTTTCTTCTGAAACTCGTCAGTCTATTCTTGTCCTGAGAAATGAAGGCTATTCCATGCGAGAAATTGCCAAGAAACTGAAGATCTCGTACAACGCTGTGTCCTACTCCATTCACAGAACAGCTGGCTCTAACCAGAATAGAAAGAGGAGTGGGAGTCCCCGGTACACAACTGAGCAAGAGGACAAATACATTAGAGTGTCTAGTTTGAGAAACAGACGCCTCACAGGTCCTCAACTGGTAGCTTCATTAAATAGTACCCGCAAAACACCAGTCTCAACGTCAACAGTGAAGAGGCGACTCCGGGATGCTGACCTTCTAGGCAGAGTTGCATAGAAGAAGCCATATCTCAGACTGGCCTATAAAAATAAAATATTAAGATGGGCAGATATTCCATAAAAAATCAGCCGTTTCCAGCTACAATAGCCATTTACAACATTAACAATGTCTACATTGTATTTCTGATCAATTTGATGTTATTTTAATGGACAAAACAATTGCTTTTCTTTCTAAAACAAGGACATTTCTAAGTGACCCCATACTCTTGAACAGTAGTGTATATTAGGAAATATATAAATATTAGGACAAGCAATATTATTTGGTTTTCTGAGAGGTAGGCCTATTCAAAATACTTTCAGATATTATTTGTTTTTCTCTGACCTGGATTTGAATATCAAAGAAAATATACTGAATAAAAATCTAAACGCAACCTGCAACAATTTCAAAGATTTGACTGAGTTACAGTTCATAAGGAATCAATCAATAGAAATAAATAAACTAGGCTCTAATTTATGGATTTCACATGACTTGGCAAGGGTGCAGCCATGGGTAGGCCTGGGAGGGCATAGACCCACTCACTTGGGAGCCAGGCCCACCCATTGGGGAGCCAGGCCAAGCCAATCAAAATGAGTTTTTCAACACAAAAGGGCTTTATTACAGACAGAAATACTCCTCAGCACCCCCTCAGACAATCCCGCAGGTGAAGTAGCCGAATGTGGAGGTCCTGGGTTGGCGTGGTTACATGTGGTCTGCGTTGTGAGGCCGGTTGGACATACTGCCAAATTCTCTAAAATGACGTTGGAGGTGGCTTATGGTAGAGAAATGAACATTCAATTCTCTGGCAACAGCTCTGGTGGACATTCCTGCAGGCAGCATGCCAATTGCACACTCCCTCAAAACTTGATACATCTGTAGTCTTGTGTTGTGTGACAAAACTGCACATTTGAGTGGCCTTTTCCACAGCACAAGGTGCACATGTGTAATGTTCATGCTGTTTAATCAGCTTCTTGATATGCCACACCTGTCAGGTGGATGGATTATCTTGGCAAAGAAGAAATGCTCACTAACAGAGATGTAAACAAATTTGTGCACAAAATTGGAGAGAAATAAGCTGTTTGTGCATATGGAAAATGTATTTTTACATTTATATTTTTGTTCAGTATAGTTGCCTTTTAGTTGAAACTCTATATAAACTATATTAGACTACCTCGAGTATTTAAAAGTTGGTATTTTCTACTAAACTACAAAATAATTTACAACTATTTTCGGCCCAGGTCTGCTCTGTTTAGCTTGATCAATGTTGTTGGCACTTTAGATATAAAGAAATGGTAACAACAAACCTGCGTTTAACTCAGATGTAGTCTTTAGATTGGATATGCGGATTTCGATGCTCTAAAGCTCTTGTATGAAACTTGCCAGAAAAATGCAAACAACATTTTCAAAATCAATGTACGACCAGGACAGAGAAAGGCTGTTTTGAAAAACCGCTCACTCGGCGCGCCGGCGTGGAAACTAAATCGAGCGTACCGTTCTGTCTGGGCTTGCTCTGTGGTTCGTTCCGTTTCCGCCCTGTCATCCTGTCTTTTCTCAGGTCCTCGGGTCCCAATTCCAGAAGAGGGCAGCTAAACAAGTGAAAACAGCACTAGAAAACCGACTACAGTTTATTAGCTAAAATCTGAAGTAAATCACAGCACCAGATCAGTGTACCGCGGAGAGACAAAGAGAGGAGGCGGGGCGGGGTTTCAGGCGTTTTACATGAGACGAGATATTGCTTCCTACTTCAGCTTACTGGTGAGTAAAAGGCGCACATTACAACATGGCTAAGCTATCCAGCTATCTGCTTAAACTAGCCGTACTATCAGACTTCTGTTAGCTACTGAGACTCACTAGTGAACATAACATAATATTGCATTTCACATGGTTATAAACGTTTTATTACAGTGGATATAGTGCACCGATTCACATAGGCCTTGCTGGTCAACTATTTTTTATAGTGGACAAACACCCACCTATAATAGCCTGGCTGTAACACTATAATTAAATGGACATATTAAGCCCAGCCATATAGCTACTTTTATAGTGGACATATCACACCCACCTAGCATACATGCTAGTTATAACCCTATTATATTATTATTATTATAGTGGAGATATCACACCCACCTATTATATAGCCTGGCTATAAACATATTATTATATTATTATTATAGTGGAGATATCACACCCACCTATTATATAGCCTGGCTATAAACATATTATTATATTATTATTATAGTGGAGATATCACACCCACCTATTATATAGCCTGGCTATAAACATATTATTAAAGACCTAGTAGAGGACATATCACACCCATTCACATACATCTGTTATTACAGTTGATATACTGTACATAGCCCAAGGCAACTGATTACAAGTTAGTGGGTGGATGGATGGGGTTTTGGCAGCTATTAACTCAACTAACTTTGTTATCCAACTATAATTCTCATTATTTGTATCATTTCAGTAAGCCTACCACTGTCTGTGTGCATCACTTGTAGCCTACCACTGTCTGTGTGCATCACATGTAGCCTACCACTGTCTGTGTGCATCATATGTAACCTACCACTGTCTGTGTGCATCACATGTAGCCTACCACTGTCTGTGTGCATCACATGTAACCTACCACTGCCTGTGTGCATCACATGTAGCCTACCACTGTCTGTGTGCATCATATGTAACCTACCACTGTCTGTGTGCATCACATGTAGCCTACCACTGTATGTGTGCATCATATGTAACCTACCACTGTCTGTGTGCATCACATGTAGCCTACCACTGTCTGTGTGCATCACATGTAACCTACCACTGTCTGTGTGCATCACATGTAGCCTACCACTGTCTGTGTGCATCACATGTAACCTACCACTGTCTGTGTGCATCACATGCAACCTACCACTGTCTGTGTGCATCACATGTAGCCTACCATTGTAAGTGGAATTCTGACGTGTTCTGAAGTGTGATGTGTGCTGGAATGAATGAATACAGTATGAATGGATTGTCTACTCTGTGTAGCCTGGCATGGAGGTGTCTGTGTTTGTGTTTCTGTGTGTGTGTCCTGTGCGGTAAGCTATTTCCTTTTATAGACGTTGAACACAAAAGGCTGCTTCACTCTACTTCCTGTAAAAAACGTTGACTATGTTTGCTTCCTGCTTCTGTCTGATTGGTCAGTTTGGCCGTGTGACCCTCGGGGCCTCTGGGAGTTCCAGGATGAGGAAGTGGGTTTCCCCTAGAAACCGAGAGGAGAGAGTAGAATGTAGAAAGTACGAAAGTATAGAAACGAAGAGAGTAGAATGTAACGGAGAGAGTAGGCCTACAATATAGAAACAGAGGGTGGGTTCAGATTCCCTCTCCTATCCTTGAAGTCTGCACTTGTTCATAGTGTGCATTTGTTCACTCCCTCTTATGGATATAAAAGCATTAGATTGGCTGGGACGAAGCAATATGGTGACAATTCCCTGCAGCCTATCAGAGGGCATGATGGTGGTATAACCAAATTCATTCGTTTCTGTGGCCTTAGGGAAGTGCCTGCGCGTACACACACACAAATGCACGTACACAGACAAACAAACACAAACACACAGACACCAACCCAAACCTTGGAGCAATGGAATTCCTAATTCCTAAGGTAGGAGTTCCAGCCTGGACAGCACCCATTATTACCCTCACACACACAAACACACGCTGCCTGACACGTTGCTAGGCTGGAGCAGGGCGTAACCATGGAGATGAGCTAGAACTGCTGGGCATGATAGAACTGGCTGAGTCTGAGACCACTGTGGAATGAGACTGCCTGTTATAACATGTCCTGGAGAGAGAGAGAGAGAGAGAGAGAGAGAGGGGGAAAGAGAGGGGGAAAGAGGGGGAAAGAGAAAGAAAGAAACCAAGAGCGACAGGGACTGAGAGAGACAGAGTAATAAGGTACCCACACGGATATTACAAGCAAAACTAAAGCTGTTGTTGACCTACTCTTCTGAAAAGCACAGGGGAGAGGACAGAAAGGGTAAGTAGGAGGGAGAGGGGTGAGGAAAGGGGGAGATACAGCTAATGTAGTTGTTGATGTCTGGATACTGTCTGATCGGAGATACAAAGGTATAGACAGAGAGACAGAGGGAGAAGTATGCTAGCGTGTTGTTCTGAAAAATGGATGCACTCACTAACTGTAAGTCGCTCTGGATAAGAGCGTCTGCTAAATGACTAAAAATGTAAAAATGTAAATGTTCTGACAGTGTGTAATGTTGACTGTGTCTTTTTGGTAGAGGGGGGAGAGAAAAACATTGGAAATCGAAAAGCAGTTGTACTGGCACACTTGGACGGACGGAAACACACACACACTCACACACACACACACACACACACACACACACACACACACACACACACACACACACACACACACACACACACACACACACACACACACACACACACACACACACACACACACACACACACACACACACACACACACACACACACACACACACACACACACACACATAAAGTGTAGTGTGTCAGCAGGGTCTGAGACAGGAAGTGATGAAAGCTCTGTGAGCTAGATGTAGGCTATTTCCTGTTGATGGTGATGATGTCACTGTGCCTTATTCCTTTGAAAGGGAACTCTGTCGTGTTTTTCTATGAGAGAGAAGAGGTTGTGGTGTGCAGGTGAAAAGGTGTTAGACATGAGATTTTACCTTATTTGGAGCCGAAAACATCCAGCTGCTCTGCAATGCATTACACACTAACTCACTCTCACACACACACACACACACACACACACACACACACACACACACACACACACACACACACACACACACACACACACATATACACACACACACACACACACACACACACACACACACATATACACACACACACACACACATAACATGTACTTCCCTCATCCACTCTTTGTTCCCTCTTACACACAGACACACACACACACACACACGGACACGAACACGGACACACACTCCAAACACACACCTTCTCACTCTCTGTCGGTGTGTCAAGGCGTGTTAGTGGTTTCTCTTTTTCTCTGACAGCGGTGTGTCTCTCTCCCTCTCCAGGTGTGTGTGTGTGTGTAGATGTGTGACAGCGGTGTGTGTGAAGACAAGCCCCCCGCCCCCCCTGTCAGAATGAACAGCCAAGGAGGCGGAGCCAAGGACTCCGTGTCGGGCAACTACAACTCTCGGTCCCTCCCCTCTGTTCCTGAGGAGAAACCGAAACGAAATAAAATCATCTCCATGTTCGCCTCAGAGAAAGGTACACACACACTTGCTAATGGCTGTCAACCGAAGCCGATGATGATGACACATACACACACGCACATACACACACACACACGCACACACACACACATACACACATACACACATACACATACACACACAGAACCACACAGACAGACGTCTAAGCTATGTTGAGTGTGTATATTAACTAGATTATATTTGTGTGTGTGTGTGTGTCAGGAGGCAAGAAGAAGGATCGTGATAAGGACAACAGACCAGAGATCTCTTCTCCGTCAGACTTTGAACACACCATCCATGTCGGCTTCGACACTGTCACAGGAGAGTTCACAGTAAGTTTGTCTTTGTTTCTCTTAGTGTGTGTGTTTAAGTATTAATCTGTCTGTGTGTGTGTGTGTGTGTGTGTGTGTGTCTGTGGCGTATATATGAGTGTATGTGTGTGTGCGTGTGTGTGTTTGAGTATTAATCTGTGTGTGTGTGTGTGTGTGTGTGTGTGTGTGTGTGTGTAGGGCATGCCGGAGCAGTGGTCCAAACTGCTCCAGACGTCTAACATCAGTAAGTCGGAGCAGAAGCAGAATCCTCAGGCTGTTCTGGACATTCTCAAGTTCTACGACTCCTCCACCGCAAAACAGAAATACCTCTCCTTCTCAGGTTGGTCCATCTCTCTCTCTCTCTCTCTCTCTCTCTCTCTCTCTCTCTCTCTCTCTCTCTCTCTCTCTCTCTCTCTCTCTCTCTCTCTCTCTCCCTACTCCCTGTTCACCCATGACTGCGTTGCCAAGCACGCCAACACCATCATTAAGTTTGCCGACGACACAACGGTGGTAGGCCTGATCACCAACAACGATGAGACAGCCTATAGGGAGGAGGTCAGAGACCTGGCAGTGTGGTGCCAGGACAACAAGCTCTCCCTCAACATCAGCAAGACAAAGGAGCTGATCGTGGACTACAGGAAAAGGCGGGCCGAACAGACCCCCATTAACATCGACGGGGCTGTAGTGGAGCGGGTCGAGAGCTTCAAGTTCCTTGGTGTCCACATCACCAACAAACTATCATGGTCCAAACACACCAAGACAGTCGTGAAGAGGGCACAACAACGCCTATTCCCCCTCAGGAGACTGAAAAGATTTGGCATGGGTCCCCAGATCCTCAAAAAGTTATACAGCTGCACCATCGAGAGCATCTTGACTGGTTGCATCACCGCCTGGTATGGCAACTGCTCGGCATCCGACTGCAAAGCACTAAAGAGGGTAGTGCGTACGGCCCAGTGCATCACTGGGAGCAATCTTCATGCCATCCAGGACCTCTATAGCAGGCGGTGTCAGAGGAAGTCCCTAAAAATTGTAAAAGACTCCAGCCACCCAAGTCATAGACTGTTCACTCTGCTACCACACGGCAAGCGGTACCGGAGCGTCAAGTGTAGGTCCAAAAGGCTCTTTAACAGCTTCTACCCCCAAGCCATAATCAAATATTTGCATTGACCCCCTTATTTACGCTGCTGCTACTCACTGTTTATTATCTATGCATAGTCACTTTACCCCTACCTACATGTACATATTACCTCAATTACCGGTACCGGTACCCCATGTATATAGCCTCGTTACTGTTATGTAATTGTGTTGCTTTTTTAAACTTTAGTTTATTTTTTAAAACTCGTATTTTCTTAAAACTTTGCATTGTTGGTGAAGGGCTTGTAAGTCAGCATTTCACGGTAAGCTACACATGTTGTATTCGGCGCATGTGACAAATACAATTTGATTTGATATGTCTGCATCCGAAATGGCACCCTTTTCCCTATATAGTGCACTACTTTTGTCCAGGGCCCAAGTACTGCACTGTAAAGGAAATAGGGTGCCATTTGGGAAGTACCCTGGGTCTCTTCTCTCATGTGAATGAATTAGTCATAAAGCTCTCAGATGTCTATAGGTGTGTCATTAAAACTCTCTCTCTCTCTCTCTCTCTCTCTCTCTCTCTCTCTCTCTCTCTCTCTCTCTCTCTCTCTCTCTCTCTCTCGCTCTCTCTCGCTCTCGCTCTCGCTCGCTCTCTCTCGCTCGCTCTCTCGCTCTCTCTCTCGCTCTCGCTCTCTCTCTCTCTCTCTCTCTCTCTCTCTCTCTCTCTCGCTCTCTCTCTCTCTCTCTCTCTCTCTCTCTTTCTCTCTCTCTCTCTCTATCTCTCTGTGTGTTCTCTTCCCTCAGAAAAAGATGCACAGTCGGTGAGTACTACACTACCACAAGAAAATTCCTAAGTACAAACTACTAAGGGCTTGTTCATTGCAACACTGTGTGTGTGTTCCAGCCAGGAAAGCAGGGTGCCGTGTCATCACCATCAGGCGGTAAGGACGGTGATGATGATGACGATGATGATGGAGACGAAGCTCCGCCCCCTATTGTGGCGCCGCGGCCCGAGCACACCAAATCAGTAAGTTACCCCGTACACACACACACACACACACACAAACAAACAAACAATGCCACAATGCCTGGAGAAGTGTTTCAGGAATGCTACTCTTCAGAGATGTCTAATGTGACTGCAATGAAGAAAACCTAGAACACAACTTGTGTGTGTGTGTGTGTGTGTGTGTGTGTGTGTGTGTGTGTGGTGTGTGTGTGTGTGTGTGTGTGTGTGTGTGTGTGTGTGTGGTAGGTGTACACCAAGTCTGTCATCGACCCACTTCCCCCGCTGCCAGAGCCTGACTCCGCCTCCAACAGGAACAAGAAGAAACAGCAGGGCAAGATGACTGACGAGGAAATCATGGAGAAACTACGTGAGGAAACACACACACACCTGGAACACACACACAGTGTTTTACACAAATAGAATGTATTGTGCATATATCACACGCATCATATTAACACAGACATACACAGTGAGGAAACACACACACACCTGGAACACACACACAGTGTTTTACACAAATAGAATGTATTGTGCATATATCACACGCATCATATTAACACAGACATACAGTATATATTATATTATATATATATATATAGTATATTCAGGCTCTGATCTGTCCCTACACCCAAACGAGGGCATTGCGTTCTTCCACCTCTGGCCTGCTGGTCCCCCTACCTCTGCGGAAGCACAGTTCTCGCTCAGCCCAGTCAAAACTGTTCGCTGGCTCTGGCACCCCAATGGTGGAACAAGCTCCCTCACGACGCCAGGACAGCGGAGTCACTGACCACCTTCCAGAGACACTTGAAACCCTACCTCTTTAAGGAATACCTGGGATAGTATAAAAGTAATCCTTCTACCCCCCCACCCCACCCCCACAAAAAAGAAATTAATAATAATAATAAATATATATATATATATATAAAAATAAAAAATACATAAGAAAAATACAACAATATATATATAAAACAAATGAAAATTAAAAATATACTCAAAAAATAAAAAAAATTACAAAAATATATTTAGAAAATAATAATTGTAAAGTGGTTGTCACAGTGGCTATCATAAGGTGAATGCACAAATTTGTAAGTCGCTCTGGATAAGAGCGTCTGCTAAATGACGTAAATGTAAATGTTTATCACACGCATTATATTAACACAGACATACAGTATATCACACATCATATTAACACAGACATACAGTATATCACACATCATATTAACACAGACATACAGTATATCACACATCATATTAACACAGACATACAGTATATCACACATCATATTAACACAGACATACAGTATATCACACATCATATTAACACAGACATACAGTATATCACACATCATATTAACACAGACATACAGTATATCACACATCATATTAACACAGACATACAGTATATCACACATCATATTAACACAGACATACAGTAAATCACACATCATATTAACACAGACATACAGTATATCACACATCATATTAACACAGACATACAGTATATTACACATCATATTAACACAGACATACAGTATATCACACATCATATTAACACAGACATACAGTATATCACACATCATATTAACACAGACATACAGTATATCACACATCATATTAACACAGACATACAGTATATCATACTGTATATACCGTGCATATGTCACACACACATCTGTCATCAGTCTGGTTCGATGTCTTTCAGGAACCATCGTCAGTATTGGAGATCCCAAGAAGAAGTACACACGCTATGAGAAGATCGGCCAGGGGTGAGACACACACAAACACACACACTGCAGAGGTAATTCCCTTTACATCAGGGGTGTCAAACGTCCGGCCCGCGGGCTGGATCAGGCCCGCAAACGGGTTTAATCCGGCCCGCGAGATGATAAAAAAAAAAAAATAATAATTATAAAAATTTTGTCAGGTATAAAAATGCGCTGCAATTTTTCAATAAAATAAACTGCTGTTCCAATTGCGTCCACTGGATGGCGCAATAGCAATTGTGTTAAGCAAGCAAACTGTTTATACCGGGGCAGAGCAAGTAGGTCAAGCACGTGCAGCCAATGAGCTACTTTGTTTTGCCTGCGATATTTATTACGGCTTCTACTTTTAACATTATGTGCTTTGGCACCCTCATTGCCCCAATATGTCTCTGTCAAAAAAGAGAAAAGTGGACGCAGAGTGCAGAGTGTTCCAAGAAAAATTGTCATCCTTCTATTTATTCACGGAATTGAATGGGAAAGCTGTATGTTTGGTGTGTTCAGAGCATGTTGCAGTGCTGAAAGAATATAACCTTCGTCGCCACTATGTGAGTCTTCATGCCGACAAATATGACAACTTTCAAGGACAGCGGAGATGAGAGAAGGTGAATGAACTGTTGGCGGGTCTGAAGAAACAGCAGTCTGTGTTTACTCACAGCCGAGACATCAGTGACGCTGCAGTGAAAGCTAGCTACCTCATTGCTAATGAAATCGCAGTGGCTTCAAAACCATTTAGTGAGGGTGAATTTGTAAAAACATGCATGGTGAAGGCAGCGGAGATTGTGTGCCCTGAAAAGCGGCAGGCTTTTGCAAATATCAGCCTGACAAGAAACACAGTTGCAGACAGGATTTCCGATCTTTCAGTGGATTTGGACAGCCAGTTGAAGCAAAAAGTAAAGTCATTTATTGCGTTTTCGGTTGCAATTGATGAAAGCACGGACATTACAGATGTTGCACAACTGGCCATTTTCATCCGCGGAGTTGATGACACATTGACCGTCACCGAGGAGTTCGTGGAGTTGGTGCCGATGACAGATACAACGACAGCAGCTGATATTTTTACCGCACTCGTCGGCGCGCTGGACAGGGTCGGAGTGGACTGGTCCCGCGCTGTCAGCCTGGCTACAGATGGTGCGCCCTCAATGATCGGGAAAAAAGCAGGCGTTGTGACAAAGTTCGGAGAGAAAGTGCAATCTGCAAATGGAGGACGTGATTTTTTGACTTTTCACTGTATTTTGCACCAGGAGGCTTTGTGTTGCAAGTCATTAAAGATGGATAACGTCATGAAGGTGGTCATCCAAACTGTTAATTTCATCCGATCCAGAAGCCTGAATCACCGTCAGTTTGACAGCCTTCTCAGAGAGAAAGACCACATCTATGGCCTGCCATACCACACTGAGGTAAGATGGTTAAGCCGAGGTGCTGTGCTGAGGCGTTTCTTTGATTTACGAGAAGAAATTGAACAGTTCATGGAAGAAAAGGGCAAACCAGTGTTAGAATTTCATTCCGCAGAATGGATGCAGGACCTTGCATTTATGGTGGATGTTACAGAGCACCTGAATAACTTGAACAAACAGCTGCAAGGGCGCAACAAAGTTGTCACGCAGTATTATGACAGCATACGTT